>NC_084703.1:47867598-49067598 GCF_033807575.1 Cydia pomonella
CAGCTTCTGTCAATTATACCACATACAAACGATATCTAATTGAGAACTTATCTATATCTAAACCAGAACTTAACGATCTCATATCTTTTCCGTATTGCATTTTTCGAATAGGGCCGACAGACTGTGCCAGACACAGCTATATATTATAGCTTGTACATCTACGTATGTACAGCAAGGGGTGTCTGCCTAGGGGCAGGGGCTGCACGCGAACGGTACTCGTGCCCAATACAATGTAATGAAAAATGCGAGTGAATAGGGAACTTCCGATATTTCACTAGACTTCAATCGGCTGGGATATAAACCGTGATTACCTTTTATATTGTTTCTGAGCTCCCGATATTTCGACGCATTTACATGCATCTTGTTCACGAGTAACGGGTGCGTGTAACTGCGACGAGATTTCTTCCAGTCAACCTTTATGAGAAATATAGGCTAATCGCCTATACATACACGGTGTTTATTTAGGCACATGCAATAATTTACAGAGTATGGGACGGCCCCTTGTCTGGGATGCTACATGCGTAGATACCCTGGCACCGTCCCATATTTCAGGCACCAAAGTTGACGCTGGTGCGGCTGCATCCTCGGCCGAAAGCCTCAAGCGTCGCAAGTATGTCAACCTCGGCAGTAGTTACATATTTGCGGCGTTTGGGGTTGAAACCCTAGGGCCGTGGGGGCCTAGCGCGCGCCGCCTCTATAAGGACTTAGCAAAACGCCTTATAGAGGCTTCGGGTGACCAGAGGGCTGGCCTGTACTTCGCCCAGCGGATAAGCATTGCTATCCAGAGGGGCAATGCAGCCAGCCTTCTGGGCACCCTGCCAAGCGGTCTCGATCTGGGACAATTTTTTTATTTATAAGTTTTTAATTTAAGTTTTTAATTGTTTTTCCACCCATTTGTGTTTATTATAATTAAAATTTACAGACTGAATATACATATAGCAAATTTTTTTATGGCACCAACCCCGAAATCGAAAAAAAAATTTGGACACTCCCATAGAAAATGTCAAGGTGAGGCAACCAATGAAACAACCAATTTCTTTATCGCGTTCGGGGTTGGTCCCATACTTAAAGTTGCTCAGTATAACCTATATATTCACCCCGTAAATTATTGCAGTTGACTAATTGAACAATTAATTTGAAAATAAATATAACTACAACGTTGACACACGAACCTGTTTCTTCAAAGTAAAAGTCAAACTTGTGATTCATAACACTTATCGTAACTTATCGAATATTCGTCACCCGGTGCCCATCGTGTGATTAGCCGATTAATGGATAAAGCGATATGATATTGCCAAAAACACCGAATTATAAGGATTTGAGGATCTCGTGAAGAAATTTTCTTTATATTTTGTGCCGGTTTTTTTGCACGGCTCGCTATATGAGAGGCCATCAGGGGGCATCCATTAATTACTTCACACATATTTCTAGGATTTTTGACGCCTCCCCCCCTCCTTGTCACACTTGGTCACATTTGGCAAACCCCTCCCCCCCTGGTGTGACGTCACATTTTTGTTTTGACAATTTTGTTTTCAAAGAAATCGGCAAATCGAATTATGTATTAGTAAATATTTAACAAAATATTTTTGATAAAAAAAATATTAGTAATTTAAACCCAAAACCCAACCCAAAACTGCTTAGGAAAGAAAATTAAACAAATAAAAACGATTATAGTTCCAAAAACTTGTTATTGAACTGTACAGCGAATTATAAAAATTCAATAAATTATCGGTTACTGATGAACTTAAAGTAACGTCACAAAGTTTGTGACTCCCCCCTCCCCCTTGTCACAACATGTCACATTTTCTTGACCCCCTCCCACCCCCTAAACGTGTGATGTAATTAATGGATGACCCCTCATGACACATGTTGAATTTTATAATAACAAAATTTAGTTAAATAAAAATAGAATCGTTATAGGGAGCTAGATGAGCTGGTTGCGATGCCCAATATAATTGCCGAGATCAAACCCAGACGACTCCGCTGGCTCGGTCTTCTGGAGAGGATGGAACAGGATATTGCTGTGAGAAGAGCGTACGTGGGGCACCCGGGTGGAAAGTCCGTCTGGGCGTCCCACATACCGCCGTCCTAAAAGACTTGTTCGCCCTCGGAATATCCAACTGGCGTGAAATGGCATAGAATAGGGCAGAGTGGCGCTCTCTTGTGTAACAGGTCAAGATCCTGTTTAAAAAATGTATAGCAAATGATTAAAAAGACCTCAAAGAGTAACAAAGTTAATTTTTATATTCCAAAATGAAAAAGACTCTATTTTTATTCCGAATACGATTGGAAAAGCTCTTGATTGTCAGTAGACATAACATAAAAATCTCGATTTTTTTTTGTACAACATTTTAAATGGCCCAGCGCTGTACCATGCTCACATTTTTATGACTTGTCATGTCATGCGTCACTTTCGTACTTACATGCTTGTTTGAACGTGACAGGCATGATGACAGATGATAAAAAACCGACCATCTTAGCCCTACAGTATGGATATAATGGTCGTTCTTGTCTACGTGACAGCGTGATAAAACGGTGTCCGTCACTTTCTATCCCGCAGTGTTAAAAAGTGACAGTTATTTGATCACGTGGATAAAGCTAGCCATAATACGCCTGCAGATGATTCTCTCGAAATTTTCGACAAGTCATGTAACACTTATGGAGTGTCAAGCGTCCATAGGCTACGGAGACTGCTTTTATGAAAAAAAAGTATATATAAGTAAAAACACTGTTTCGATCACATGAAAATTTCCTAAACAGAAACGGCTTTAAACATGTACAGTCGCCATCAGATATATCGGAGCGGCCAAGGGGCTCATAATATCTAAACATGCAGTTTAATAAATATCTTGATAATATAGGCTATTTCAAAGTAAACACCTGTACTTCTAGTGTACATTTATTCGATAGCGAAACGTCCCGCTTGGCGTGCTTATTCTAAATCCCATACAAAATGTGACTTGTTGCAAACGCGTACGTCACGTCACGCTATCGAATAAATTTACACTAGGGATACTGATGGCGATATGTGTGTATTTAACACAATTTCCGCAGTGCGCCGGAAACCTATCATACACAGTTTCTTCGCCATAGTGTGTTATTAAACAAAACAATACAGTTTTACGTAATACATCGAAGCGTGTTATTCCACGGAAGTTGGTTAGGCTGTGTGCACACTACAGAATATTCCGTAGAATATGCACTTTCTACCAATGATATACTCCAATTAGATTACAGGCGTACAATTAGGGAGTATTACTGCAATGTTCTGCCGCCAGAGAGCTGCACTATCACATCACATACAAACAAACAAACATTTATTCAGCAAATAGGCCAGAGGGGCACTATTACATGTCAATTTTTTACAATTAAAAGTATGGAATCAATTAAATATTTGATACTTTAGAGATGTATACAGTCTCTAATTGTCGAATTACACAAAAATAAATATGATAAAAAATACAAGCAACTAATACTAACATTCTTTAGAGATATAAAAGTCTCTTAAGTGTCAGAGATAAAATATAATTTAAAAAAATGATCAATAAAATATCCTTAGAGATGTAAAGGGGCTCCAAGGATTGAACCATAGAGTAACTTATATATACTGTGCCTTAAACAGTTTTTTGAAAAGTTTTCACTCTGATATTGATGCAAAAGGGCGGCTTTATTAACAGAGGGAGGCCTCTGTTGCGAAACGAAAAAACGAAAAAAAAAAAAGTTTTTCGTGTTTCGTGGTAGGCCCTCAGGATGTGGTAGAGGCGCCCCCTACGCAGAGTTTTGCGTAATGTTTAATTGTACATTTGCACCGAATTTTTACAAGCTTTTATTTAACTTGCCCTGTTAGTATGTTATTTTGTTAGTGTCAAATCTTTGAAGCTAAATTTGACCCACTTCCCGATATTCGATTTAGCTGAAAATTTGCATACATATGTAAGTCGGGTGACAATGCAAAACCGTCGAGCTGATCTGCCGATGGAGACAGGAGGTGACCATAGGAACTCTGATAAAACAACGCAAACTAAGTGTGTTTGGGGTTGCTAAAATTGTCTCGATGAGTATTAGTTGCCTGTGGAAAGAAAAGTACAGTCAGCGACAAAAAGTAAATTTATGCCAAAAACTTATTTGTGTGTGAAAATGTGCCGTCGGCCTGGCGGGACTTAGTAGTTATTTGACAGTTAACAGATCGTCAGCTGACAACCAAAATTCACTAATTACTAAAAAATAATTAAACAAATATCAACATTATTTAGGCATTAATATAAAAACGGCTCATTATGGCAGTAATTAGTAACTTGAGGTAGTAATTAGTCAGTTTTGGTAGTATACGGAAAAGTACGTATTTTTTATTGGACCAATAACAATACATTTTACGTGTAAAACGACAAAGAAATTTTAAGCGAAATAGAACTAGGTAACAACAGGCGGTCTAATCGCTAAAAAGCGATCTCTTCCAGACAACCTATGAGTAGCGGGAAATGTAGAACTCATACAAAAGTCAACAGGTAGTGCTAGGAGCGAAATAAGACCGTCTATGGCGGGATTTTTATATATAATTGCGACATCATTAGCTTTCTATGGTGCTGTAAAAACGCATGCGCACAATATACACCAAAAAACCGCTCCCATACATAATAGAGTTATTGTCTGACGACTAGCTGATAATCGAGACACGATAGTTGATACTGTTGATAGTGTTTTTAGGTTCTTGTCGTTTTAGAGGAAAACGCGGAGTAATTTTGGGTTTTGGAATCAGTCTCAACTGTTCATATCCTTCGAATTTAGTTTCCCCTCCGGGTTGAAAAGTCAGATGGCAGTAGCTTTCGTAAAAATTAGTGCCTACTCCGATTCTCGGGATTCGTTGCCAAGCTGACCCTAGGCTCCCATGAGCCGTGGCCATAAGTCGGGACAAACGCTAGGAAGAAGAGTTGAGATTAATGGTTAACCCGCTAGATGGCCATATCTACCATCGCAAGCTTAGCGCGGCGCGCTATGTGTTTTATTTTCCTCTTATTTCCTGATGATTTACTTCTAATTAAATGTTCAATGCTCTCATGTTGACATTATATCTGTTTCTCTTATATGTACGAATATTGAGCGAAGTATCTATAAATATACGCTCTCCCGCATAGTGTACTTGGGTGGATCAACTTGTTTTGTTGTTATTAGCATATGACAATTTTAGCATATACTAAAAAAATAAGATCTATCGAGCACACATTAAAGTGATGTTAAAAATTATTTTAAATTGATGTCTAGGGCTCCAAATAGAGGGGTGTATGCAGTGTTGGCCGAACGTTAATTAGAATTGAAAATAGTAAAAACCGGACACGTGCGAGTCGGACTCGCCCACCGAGGGTTCCGTACTTTTTAGTATCTTTGTTGTTATAGCGGCAACAGAAATACATCATCTCTGAAAATTTCAACTGTCCAAGTATCACGGTTCATAAGATACAGCCTGGTGGCGGACGGACGGACGGACGGACGGACGGACGGACAGCGGAGTCTTAGTAATAGGGTCCCGTTTTACCCTTTGCGTACGGAATCCTAAAAATGAACCATTACAAATTGAACGGTAAACTGTAACGGACGGTTACAGTTTACCGTTTAATTTGTAATGGTTCATTTTCGATATTTTCAATTCTAATTAACGTTCGGCCAACACTGGGTGTATGACGCCAATGTCTGTCTGTCTTTCTGTGGCAACGTAGCTCTCTATTTTTCAATTTTTTCACTCTGTATTATTTTATGTCTTTTTCCTTCTTGTCTGTTACCTTTCGTGATTTTTCTCACTCGATGGTCTCATCGGAAGATCAGCGCTGGAAGCCACCAGCAACATGCTGAGATGAGGCCATTTCGTGGCACTTTATACTTCCTTTGTTTTTGTTATATCATGTAAATTAATTTGTCTTGTTTGTGTTTACGAATAAAATTATTCTATTCTATTCTATTCTATTTAAGGCATTATTGATATACGATGATTGAGAGTTTTAAATAATAAATCAGAGGTTTTTAACACTTAAATCCCTATTTATTTTATCAAAACAAATTATTGCGTCGAGCAAATTAAAAACAGACAGATGACAGGAAAGATTCTAAAGGATTCTTTCAGAGGATCATTTCAACAGGTTGCGTTCAGAAACTAACTACAATTATCATGAAAAATTAATTAAAAAAAAAACGTTTTACAGGAAAACAATTAACAATGGTTTTTTTTTGGTATATGGCGTAGTGTGTTTTTAATTCTTTTTTTAAATAGAAAGGATAAGTAGAAATTTACGTTTCACTAAATTCACTTTAATACCTACCTAATAAGTATTTTTATTACATTCAAGGCAACTCATTTGCCTATCGAATATAATCTAAATCCACTAATCCTTGTATAATACGTGCAATTATCCATACGACATGTCTAATTGACGATTCAATAACAAACAGTGTTATGTCACACTCTGCATAAATTAAAGAACTTATTTTGTGTTAATAATCATACATTTTTAGGTTCGGACGGAACTGGCGTCCCGTCGATCAGAACCCCTGGTGTAAATGTATTCGATAGCGTGACGTGACGTACGCGTTTGCGCCAAGTCTCATTTTGTATGGGATGTAGAAACAGCGCGCCAAGCGGGACGTTTTGGAAACTCAAAATCCCATACAAAATGAGACTTGACGCAAACGCGTACTAGATAGTGTTGACCGAACCTTAATAAGAAGTGACTGGCTACGCCATTGTGATAATTTCATACATTTTTAAAATTAATTTAAGTTTATTTAAATATCTCATACACATAACTAGAACGCACCTCTTATATATTTTATATATGGCAACATCCTTTTTCCTATACCCCCACCCTCACCTTAAACCGCCAGTGCAAAATAAAATCCCATCGCGCGCGCGCCCAAAAACTCGCACTCCTCTAATTAAAACTCAAAATACATGTGAAATAATACTCCAAGAAGATCAGTGACATCACTTTTAACGCTGTATATTGTGAACAATCAAATTTTCGTGTTTGTGGTGAAATACGAACTCAAAATTGGAGTCGGCGGGATATGAGCTATTCGAAGGTGAGTCCCTGCCCCTCCAAGTCTGGTCCTTCGAATCCGGATCCTTCCTATATAAATATCCCATTATCTCATACATATTTACATTATTTACACACTCAAAAATATAATTTACACGCATATTTGTTAAAAACCGGCAACGTGCCAACATACTTTAATTGATTCGCATCACGCTTATTTCATTTTATTTTGCAACTAGTTATCATTAAATACCAGTTATTTTACTCATTCTTTAAGATTTAAAGCATATTTTTGGTAGATTCCGTATATTTCACATAGTCAATCGTAAAAATTTGTTCGCCGCTCGAGCCATTTATATTTCCCTACCCGCCATATCACTTTAGATACGCGCCGCGCACAGTTCGTCGATATATTTTATTTTACGACAAAACTTTCATTTTAAAACTTCACGCAAATTACGCATAACTCATTATTAATTAACTCATCGCCAATATGCCGGGAAACAAGAAATCGAAAGAGGGTTCAAGCGACGAAGATGTCATGATTAGATTTTTGGAACATAAAAAACAATTTCTATTTCAAATGATCCAAGAAGTCTATAACTTAAGCTTGAAGGTTTCCGACGATGTCACTCGCACACAATTCTTAGCTAGGGCTCAATCCGCTGATAAAACGCGTTCAGATTATATTGAAACGGTAGATAAACTTATGATTGAGCAACTCAAAGAAAATCCTGAGGCTCTGCCGAGTTATAGTATTTTAAATACATTCGACGAATTATATTGTTACATAAAACAAAAAGAAACTACACTGAGGCAAGAGCTTGAGGACCAAAAGAAAAATAATAACTTAAATACTAAGTTACCCCCGCTTCAACTCATAGGTTTCGATGGTACTCCTACTAAGTGGCCAGTATTCTATGAAAATTTCCGCAGTGTCATACACACTAATACTCGCTTAACAAGTGCTGAAAAGGTCCAGTACCTAATAGGATGTCTCTCCGGCAAAGCACTAAATGTTTGTTCTGGAATAACCGCTACCTCTGAAAACTATGACATCATATGGCAAGCTCTTCTAGCAAAATACCAAGATACTAGGGTACAGGCTTCTATATATCTAGACCAAATGTTACAACAAAAGACCGGACAGTCGGTCGATAATATGCTCGATAATTTTTGTTCCGCTGAAGCAGCATTGCAGCGCTTGAAAATTGATAATTTATCAGATTTTATTATAACTCACGTTGCCTTAAGCAAATTGGATAAATCTATGATTGACCTATTCGAACAGGCTCATAGACACATCGACATTCCTAAATTTAGTGATTTAAAGAAATTTCTAACTGAACAGAGTAAACTCCAAGTACTCCACACGCCGTCTCGCTCTCAAACTTATAATAATAATACTCGCGCTCAGATTACTAACAAACCCGCACCGCAAATTAATAAAATAAAAACATTCTGTACCCAAGTTACAGTTCCGCAACCTCAAACTTCTAGCAAGTCAAATAACTCTGACATTGTCACTCAATCTCGATCATGCAAAGTGTGCAATTCTCAACTCTCTCACCCGCTATTTAAATGTGAATATTTCTTAAAACAAAACACTCAAACGCGCAACGACTTAGTTCGTCAACACACATTTTGCATAAACTGTTTAGGTTTTCATCATATTAGTACATGTAAATCAACAAACAGGTGTTCGTTTTGCAATAAGAAACATCATTCTTTATTACATTATGAGACCCAAACAAATACAACGCATTTCCCGCATTCAGCAAATGATAACAATAATAACAACTCCGCTGGCGCGCGCGCTGCCGCAGCGCCGCTGTCCAGCAATCTTCCGTCTCTGTCTCACCCGCCGCGTCAGCCGCGCTCGCCTACGGCGAGTGCCGCTCGCACGCACGACGGCGGCCAGACAAATGCTCAGGCGAATAACGATAGCAACCTCGCGTTGTCGGTTACCATTCCCGCAAATCCTCGAAAATCAAAGAGTGACACGTTAGTTTTATGCCCGACCGCATCTGTTAACGTTTATAGTAATAATCAAACACATCGCCTCCGCGTATTTTTGGATACGGGAGCGGCTACTAATTTCATAACTAGGGCTTGCTGTGAACGCTTAAATTTAAAAATAAATCCCGCACCCGCTATTATTAATGGCATAGGAAAAATTAAAGACCGCACGTTCGGAATAACGCAACTTACAATACATTCTCGATTCGACTCACGCTGTTCCTATACCATTTGCTGTCGCGTTATGGATCAAATAACGGACATTTTACCTAGCGCCGAGCTAGAATCCACGCAATTAAATCACCTTCAAGGTTTGCCGATGGCCGATGACGAATATTATTTACCGGGTGAAATTGATTGTTTGATAGGCAATGAATTGTTCCCCACGTTACTCGGACCGCGTAAAGTCACCTCACCGACCTCCTCGGTTGTAGGTATCGAGACTACTCTCGGATACATCGCCGGAGGAAGGGCGCATTGTTTTCCTCATTCACTCGAAAATGACACCCGCTCATTAAATTCTCACAACTCTGAAAAAACGTTATTTTGTCAAACTGAGGATTTCTGTCTCGATCAATTAACGCAACGCTTTTGGGAAATTGAAAATGTCCCAGAAAAAACCCATTTTAGTCCAGATGACGAAGCATGTGAAAAGTTTTTTCAGTCAACTTATACGCGCGATGACGACGGTACCTACACCGTTGCTCTCCCTTTCAAACACTCACCTGCCGAATTAGGATCGTCTTATTCTGCAGCGAAGCACCGCTTATTAAATTTAGAAAAGAAACTCGACTCAAACGGATTACGGTCTGATTATAACGCAACTATTCAAACTTACATAAATCAAGGTTATTTAACAAAAGTTCCGAACAATTTTCTAAACACTGATTCTTATTACATACCGCATAGGGCCGTTTATCGTCCCGACAAAGAAACTTTAAAGACGCGTATTGTACTGAACGCTGGTTGTAAAACTACGCCAGGAAAATCTCATAATGATTTACTTTATATAGGCCCAGTTCTACAAAATAATATTTTCGAATTGCTTTTAAATCTCCGGATGTTTTCAATTGCAATATCCGCAGATATAGAGAAAATGTATTTTCAAGTGAGACTTTCTCCTGATCACCACTCATTCCAAAGAATTTTATTTAGATTTGACACAAACTCACCAATTGAAATATATCAATTTAATAGGGTCTGTTTCGGCGTTTCCAGTTCGCCATATTTAGCTTTGCGTGTCGTGCGACAACTTGCCGCAGATAGTCGTGATTCGTACCCGCTCGCCGCTTATGAAGCTGAAAACCATATGTACGTTGACGATTATGTTAGCTCCGTCGATAACGTTGATACGGCAGAAAAAATATATAAAGAGATGACTGCTATGTTCAAATCGGGAGGTTTCAATTTAGTCAAATGGATTTCAAATGATACTCAACTCATGTCGCGCATTCCATCCGCACAAAAAAGCCCTCTTGCTGTCAAATTTGACGACTACCCCAACGCTGATACTAAAATCGTAGGTATGCAATGGCAGCCTACTGACGATAACTTTCATTTTAAAACAAACATAGATTTTCCAGAAACTTGTACTAAACGCACGATTTTATCTGTCACCGCGCGCTTGTTCGACCCGCTAGGTCTAATTAGCCCGGTCGTAGCTTATATGAAATTACTCATTCAAGAATGTTTTAAACTTCAACTTCACTGGGACGATGAAGTGCCCGATTTCATTGTCTCCAAATGGAAACAGTTCCACCAGGAGCTTTCGCACTTATCAGAAATTAAAATACCGCGCCATATTGGCATAACGTCCACAAATAAAATAACTTTAATCGGATTTGCCGACGCTAGTCAGCAGTGCTATGGGGCAGCGATCTACATACGCGTAGATTCAGATGAAAACTCAGCCGCGCATTCAGTAAAATTACTAACCGCTAAATCCAAAGTTTCCAATCCTAATAAAACCCTCGCTCGCTTAGAACTCTGCGCCGCTGTGTTACTCGCAAAATTAATAAATTCTGTTCGCGACGTCCTAAGTAAACGCTGCACTATAAATAAAATATACGCTTTTTCAGACGCCACTGTAACACTTACATGGATTCATTCACCCGCTTATAAATTTCACACATTTGTAGCTAATCGTATCGCTCAAATAAATGAATACTTACCCGCTTCACACTGGTTTCACGTTCGTGGCGTAGAGAACCCTGCAGATATTGTTTCGCGACCTGTAACGCCAATAGGATTAAAAAACAACTCACTCTGGTTCCACGGCCCGCAATGGCTGTCCGCTCCGATTAATACCTGGCCTATAAAGGAATTTAAAATAAATCATAATAAACAGGAAGATTTACAAGAAATTAAAATTACATCGCTTCCCGCGCAAACTTTATCTACGGCCGAACCTACTCACCCAATTCATGACCTCGCTTTAAGATGTTCGACGTGGACTAAATTAATTCGCTCACTCGTATACGCATTTCGTTTTGTAAAACTACTCAACTCTCAAGGTTCCATAACTCCAAATGACTTAGAATATGCAGAATGCCGCGTATTACGCTACGAACAAGCAACATACTTCTCTCGCGAGCTTGATGCTATTAAAAATAACAAATTAATTCCTAGTAAATCAGTTCTAAAACTGCGTCCATTTATTGACGACCAAGGTCTCCTAAGAGTAGGAGGTAGACTCACTCATTCTCAATTAAGTTTTGATCAAAAACATCAAATACTATTATCCTCAAAAGGCAGAGTAGTATCGCTTCTAGTAGATTATTATCACTCGTCGAACCTTCACACCGGTCCCGCCTTAGTACTAGCATTAATTAGGCAAAAATATTGGATCTTATCTGCTCGAAATTTAATTCGTCAAAGAGTGCACAAATGCAACTCATGTTTTAAACTCAAACCATTGTCTACGCAACCACCGATGGGTGATCTTCCCCCCATTCGAGTCTCTCAAGTAAAAGCATTCGTACACACGGCTGTCGATTACGGCGGACCGTTTTATATCACTCATATACGCCGTCGCGGAGTTAAAAGCCATAAGGCTTATATCTGTTTGTTTGTTTGTTTGACAACAAAAGCCATCCATTTAGAATTGGTCTCCGATCTAAGTACGGACTTATTTCTTGCCGCTTTTAAACGTTTCATTACACGCAGAGGTCCGGTTTCGATTTTATATAGTGACGGAGGTACAAATTTTATTGGAGCAAAACACAAACTAAACGAAATTTACCCACTGATACAGTCAACCGATTATACTAAATATTTAAGTAATTATCTAGCGCAACATAAAATTACATTTCAACATAGTCCACCTTATGGTCCGCACTTTAACGGTTTGAGCGAAACTAATGTTAAATCCGTAAAAACTCACTTATATAAAACTATAGGAAATCAAATTTTAACCTATGAAGAATTCAATTCGGTTTTGGTCCAAATTGAAGGGCTGCTTAATAGTCGTCCGATTTGCGTCCTATCATCGGATCCTACTGATCCAACCGCATTATCGCCAAGTCATTTCTTAAATATCACTCCACTCAAGTTTTTACCCGCGGAAAAAGTTGATACTAATATCTCAAATAATATGTTAACTCGCTATCAACTTTTAAATAAAATTGTCCAAAGTTATTGGAACCGTTTCAGCACGGAATATCTCACTTCCCTTCAACAACGCGATAAATGGAATTCACCCTCCAAACCTGTGAGTGTGGGAACAGTTGTTGTCATTAAAGATGATCACGATCATCCTATGTTCTGGCCTCTCGCTGTTGTCTCAGAGGTTTTCCCAGGAAAAGATAATATAATTCGCGTCGCAAAAGTGACTACTAATTCAGGAACTTATGTCCGTCCTGTAACTCGGCTCTGCCTGTTACCTACGCAATAATTAAATTTAACATAGTACAAACTTATTAAAAAAAAAAAAAAAACTCTTCTTTAGCAGTAGTATCTACCTATATTAACAGTTTTCATCTCAACGCAATGTAGAGGAAACCTCTAGGCGCCCCGAAGTTGGCTACGCCATTGTGATAATTTCATACATTTTTAAAATTAATTTAAGTTTATTTAAATATACATATTGAAAACCCCTTTAGAACCATGCAAACCTTTGTTTTTTAAATTGGGTACACTACCTCTTCCATGTTTATATATTGAAGAAGTGTCTAAATTCGTAAGAAAGCATTTTTTTTAGATCCACGGAACACAAGAAATAGTAATCGGCTTGTGGTTGACAAACAACAAGTCGATTTAGGAAGAATTGTACCGTGAAACCGTGATGTGTGTAAACATTTACAATAAAATACCACGACAGCTCAAAGATTTGCCTGATTGTCAATTTAATAAAAAAATACGTGAGTGGCTTTTAGAGCATAGGTTTTATAAACTAAATGATTTTTTTAACAACAAACGCTATATGTATTTTTAATTGTATACATATCTTATATTATTAGACTTACTTAAATTTTCGTGTGACAATCTGTAAATTAAGGAAGAGCGGTGTTGCCCAATACAGGCAAATTTTGCTTACCGGGTAGCACTATCCCCTACTTTATAAACACCTGTATATTTTACGAAACTAAATAATTTTAATTTTTTTTAAATGCATATTATAATATAAGACAAATGATTTAGTTATATATACAGGGTGATTCAGGAGACGTGAGCAGGATCAAGCTTGAGCATTCAGTAAGTTATAAGCAACTGTTTCGTACCAGTATTTGTGAGATTAACGTTCTTTTATTTTTTTACCGTTCAAAAAAAAATGTTTTAATTTATTTACGCCATGTATGGGCACCCTCTTTGTTTTATCCATAACAAGTGACAAATTGAATGTCATCGGAGTCTGGTTACTTTTGAAAAATCGTATCTCACACAAGTGTGACATTTTGTTTTCTTCATAATCAAACTGCTGTCATAACGGTTAAAGAGGTTTTATCTTTCTTAATTAAGTGTTGTAGGGTGTCCATGATTGTAGATTATCAAATTTGTCCTTCCCAAAAAGTTAAATAACAGAAATAAAGCGAGATTGTTTTACTTAAATATGATGATGAACGGTTCATTAACATTTACTGATTGTGTAGGCTTAGTCCTGCTCACGTCTCATGAATCACCCTGTATATATATATATATATTTAGTTAAGTTTCAATTCATTATTTTTACATATGTAAATAATTGTGAATATTTTGCATGCTATAGATTATAGCTAATTAAGGATAGTACATGAGAATATTATCATAACACCTGTAAACCAACCCTTTTTATTGCAAAATAAACTGATTGATTGATTAACCATTACAAATTGAACCGTAAACTGTAACCGTCCGTTACGGTTTACGGTTCAATTTGTAATAGTTAATTTTCAATATGGTCAATTCTAATTAACGTTCGGCCAACATTGCCTGCGGATATGGCTTTTGGCTAGTCAGCTCATATAGCAGTGCACGCGCACTAGCATATGAGCTGACATCGCTAAACTGTTCCTATAAACGATTTGTTACGCAGCGGCTTACGTGAGCGAAAAACTAAATAGCGGCGGCCCAAGGCATTCGCGTTCGCAACGAAATCGCCCACGCAGGACACTTCCTTGGTATCAAAGGATTGGTTCCCTCCGCGCCGTGCTGCGCCGCTTCGCGAGTTAGTCGCTCACGTAAGTCGCTGCGTTACATTTGACAAGCGTTTATGAATAACGCCATAAGTCATAACGATTTACTTACGTACAAATGTGTCTGTCAAATTTGCATAGAGATAGAACTGTATAGGACCCGGGTATGTCCTTAAACTACGTCCAAAATAGAGGTATGGGCACTGTGAATGTCATCTCGCTTTGTGTGGTAGGGCACATAACACAGCGGATGTCATTCCAGATCTAGAGCAGAGCTCAACTGGGGAAGTACCTCCGCCTCACAGAAAACCGCAGCCAAATAACACCAGACCCTACTCATCTCATAGTGTTGTGTTTCTGCCGGTGAGTAAGGTTGCCAGAGCTCGACGAGGGTGCGGTATAGGGTCGGCAACGCGCATGTAACTCCTCCAAAGTTGCAGGCGTACATAGGCTACGGCTTATCATCAGGTGGGCCGTATGCTTGTTTGCCACCGACATAGTATAAAAAAGGGAGAGGGGGTCGGCCTATTTTTTTTCTTACGTAGGGTAAAGCGTCTTACGTAATAAATGTATAGCGCTAAACGTCTCAAAAAGCGAGTATAGCGACCGGTATATTTCTTTTGCCCCAATAGGAGCTCAGACATGCAAATGTGTCCTTTCAGAGTATAAAAGAGCTCCACGAAGATAATCCAAACGTTGTCATGTGATGACACGAACGGTCTAATTACAAGGAAATTCCATCAGAGTGTCGCTTACGAACAACTATTTTGATACTTTTGAAAATGCTACGAAGTACATTTTTGGCTTGGTTTGCCGGTCGCCGATACATATATGTTTATGTACTTGTCCATCAAGTGCACTAAGGAAACATGAGCCTACCGCCGACATCGGATACCGTTACAATCCTGTACAGCCAAGGTATTAAATATCGACACGGACAAAGTGCCAAAAATATGTATACACTACTTTAATGTATAGGCAATAAGGTCGGGTATACATATTTTTGGCACTTTGTCCGTGTCGATATTTAACATCTTGACTATAGGTTAATGTGCACAATATATCAGGTTTGTTTTGCAAAAAACACGCACAAGTCGTCGAGCGCATGACATAAACACCCCTATAATGGACGTACCACCAACAATGAGACGTTTTTTTTATCCCACGTCAAGCCAGCACACGGCCCGTCTGGTGGTAAGCAGTCACCGTAGCCTATGAACGCCTGCAACTCCAGAGGTGTTACATTCGCGTTGCCGACCCTAACACTCCGCACCCTCGTTGAGCTTTGGCAACCTTACTCATCGGTAGGAACACAACACTATGAGTAGGGTCTAGTGAAGTGTTATTTGGCTGCACAAATCCGCCACTATTTTATATTTAACAAATTTAACACATATTAGTGAAAGAATAAGGACCCATGTGTCGAAAGATGCCAGTAAATTTACTGTAGCTACAAAATTTTCTTTGACAATTTCAAATACTCTGGTACATGTATTCTTGATACATATACGACTAGTTTTCGACCAGTTTGGCATAGTGGGTAGTGACCCTGCCTACGAAGCCGATGGTCCCGGGTTCAAATCCTGGTAAGGGCATTTATTCGTGTGATGAGCATGGATATTTGTTCCTGAGTCATGGGTGTTTTCTATGTATTTAAGTATTTATAAATATTTATATATTATATATATCGTTGTCTAAGTACCCTCAACACAAGCCTTATTGAGCTTACTGTGGGACTTAGTCAATTTGTGTAATAAAGTCCTATTATATTTATAAAAAAAAAAAATATACGCCGTGTAACAGCAAGAGGACAAAAACTCGGTGTATCATTTCCCGTTAGTCACGACAAATGGTCGGGCGATAATTGGCCGGCACACTTTGTTGCGTGTGTCATGTTTACTTTGATACGAGACCAAACGGTTCACTGTATTCTATACAGAATGTCTCTTTGTGTGTATTGTGTCGTTCGATTTGAAGCTGGTCCGAAGCGGCTAATCTTTTGTCTATTGTTAACTAAAACCGCGCGTGCCACTACCTGCAAAAAAAAGAGTCGTATAATTCTAATTGGCACTTGAGCCCGGGGTAGTCCGACGCTCAAAAAACCAGTGTAGGTGTACTCTCTGATAACGCGCCTTTGTTACGCATATCGAGGACATATTTTAGACCGGTTCGGTAGCGTTCGACTCACCGGCACTCAGTAACCGTATAGGGACCACACAAGAAATGGCAAATTATTTTTTAATTTGTTCATTTTGAATCTTATTTCAATTGCCATAGGAGTTGATGTATGCCATATAAATTGTAACATGAAATAATAGTCATTGAAACATTACCAGAACACAACATATGGGTTTTCCCGTTCCATCATTAATTTCCTGCTTTACACAGTTATAATTAATTTAATATTATTGTAGCTCCAACACCAGTGCATCTCATTGTGATGATTAATATTAATAATAACCTACTTATTTACTTTAAGGTAGAAGTGCTAGTGCTCGACGCTGCACTAGTACTCGACATGGGCACTTTATGTCAAAGTGACACGGATTAAATTCGAATACAGAAAAATCTTCGTTGTTCAAATTTAACCTATATTTCCATGAAATAAAGTGCCCATGTCGATGACTAGTGCAGCGTCGAGCACTAGTACTTCTACCTTATATCAAAGTCCATTGCGATGTCAACGGAATGCGCCTATTCTCTAATATTTCCGCTTTATATTTGTGAATTTATAATAAATTCCGTTTCCTATGTAATTTCTTTGTATAATTTATAGCAATGAAACGAGTACCCATCTAGTACCAGACATTTTCATAGTGTGTACAGTCACGTTTGAAAATATCGATACGAAAAATGTGCCAAAAATATGTATACACCACCTTAATATATGGGCATAAAAGTCGTGTATACATATTATGAAATGAATACACACTATGAAAATGTCTGGTACTAGATGTTATCCGCGCTCCCGGGCACGTACATCCATCTCACTCGCGCTTACACTCAGTGAGAGTGAGGGAATTCAGAAAATACGAACTTACTGGGTCTTAAGAGTAAAGGGGACGCTTCTCCATACAAGCGTAGTCCCCATTTTCCTCTCTGGATAATGACATTATGGAATATATTTTGACGTTATTTGATGTATTATTAACTATAGCTACGTTTGAGTTTTTTAGATTTCTAGGGTTCCGTACCCAAAGGGTCAAACGGGACCCTATTACTGAGACTCCGCTGTCCGTCCGTCCGTCCGTCTGTCACGAGGCTGTATCTCATGTACCGTGATAGTTAGCCAGTTGAAATTTCTACAGATTATGTATTTCTGTTGCCGCTATAACAACAAATACTAAAAACAGAATAAAATAAATATTTCCTTCCAATCTCGAGGTTCTCATCCAATCACCGAAGGTAAGCATCGTCGGGCGGGGTCAGTACTTGGATGGGTGACCGTTTTTATAGACAATGGACGTAACCCTTCCTGTGCGAGTCCGACTCGCACTTGGCCGGTTTTTGGATTATTGTAATAATTAGGTGCGAAAAACAGATTTCATACAAATATTTAATAGCTCCTAACTTTTATAATAATTAAAAATACGAAAAAAAAACATAGCTGTGGTTGATATACAACAAATTGTCTCAAAATATGTTCAATAATGTTAATATTCAAAGAGGAAAATGAGGACTACGTTTGCATGAAATTTCGCACGGGTCCTGCACTTTCCTCTTAACAGCATATACATAGTTCACAGACTGTGGTAGTATGGTATGGTAGTATGGCTCACACGCAATCGAAACATTCTTACATTTCTCGCAGCCTTAGGTCCAAGGATCGAGGCGATCAGCGATAAAGGTGCACGTGCCGTGTTATCGCATGCGTGGGCGCACGATTAGGTACATTTGTCGACACACAATAGCATTTACTTATATTTGAGTGTTGTTTTTGGGTGGATCGACTTTTTCTGTCGTTACTCGTTCGCGTCAGCCAGGCGACAATAATAGCATACTTTTTTAGAAGAATTATACCATGTTATACTAATATGCTACAGATGAGATGACCCATTATGTGAAGGCCGACCGGTCTGGCCTAGTGGGTAGTGACCCTGCCTACGAAGCCGATGGTCTCGGGTTCAAATCCTGGTAAGGGCATTTATTCGTGTGATGAGCATGGATATTTGCTCCTGAGTCATGGGTGTTTTCTATGTATTTCGAGCAACACCGGCTTCCGACACGTCGGAAGGGAGGAACAAAGCAATATCTTACCGCACAAATCGTTCTGCCATTTGCGGGGGGAAACGTGCAGTCGCACTTCTCACTCACTGCATACAAAATCCAATCTATAATGACGACACACATACATAGAAAACGACACACGTCAAAGACAAATCTTGCACACCTCGAACTCTTTTTGTGTACGGACGAGTCACAACACATACGCTCTATGCCTAGTTGGGCATGTGCTTCGTCAGAGGTTAAATACTGTAAATAGTATGAATGCTGACTCCCTTCCCGGTGTTGTTCGAACACGACGATTAACTCTAAATCGGTCCTGAGACTGTGATTTTTTTAAGCCAATTTTTTTTTTTATCGAGACACCGAGTTCGAATACTTGACAATGAAGTGTAGGCGAGATCCAATTTCATTACGCAGATATCTGCCACTCACCACAACTATCTAAACATCGTATCTTGCACAGCCATACTATTGCAAAAACGATCTTAGCCGTAACAATATTGAGTACACTCTCCAACGCGGTAACTACTACATTGGGTATTCGCACAAAACTATGTCTCACCTCGAGTCCAAGTTACTTGGTACCGTTTAAGAAAGTACGTGGAATCACCCAAGGGCATTTCAAGTGAATAAGGCATTAAATCCCGTAGGTTTGCGTTCTTCTCTCACTCTTATTGAACATAAGCCTGAGCGAGATGGATGTATTTGCTCGGGAATTTTAATTTGTTGTAAGTTTAAAAAAAGAAATGGCTGAGTTTCCTCATTAATAAAATTGCGGTTTTAGAATAATTTTTTATATGTTAAGCTTTTTAAAGTCCTTTTTGGACTTATGTTCGGGGTTTTTTTCCTATCGAGCTAAAAAAAAAAACAACTAGAGAAAATGAAGATGGCTAATGAAATTTTTGAAAACTCCGCTCTCCAAACGTACGGCACCTTAGGAGGAAAGGGGATGGCTGTTTCTCCATACAAGCGTAGTCTTCATTTTCCTTTCTGGATACTGACGTTATGGAAAATATTTTTACATAATTTGTTCTATATTAACGTTTGCCTTTTTTTTTGATTTTTTTATTATTGTGAAAATTAGGAGCGAAAAACAGATTACATACAAATGTTTAAATGCTTCTAACTCATATATTAATCAAAAAATCGATAAAAATCAAACGTAAGGGCGTAGGTGTGGTTGATATACAACAAATTGTGTCAAAACATTTTCAATCATGTTAATATCCATAGAGGAAAATGAGGAATACGTTTGTATGAAAAGGTGATTTCACGCGGTTCGTATTCTTTCGTCTTAAGAAAGTTCCATTTTCATATGTGGTTCGATCGTTTTTCCTTTGAATTGTAGAAGCGGTCCGACCGGTCGGGACCGGGCATTCTTCGTCAAAAAAAAAGTAGAATCACATTACATTGCCTCTCCCAGCTCTTAAACACCATTCCATTTTAGACCTAATACAAACTAGTTTAAGGTCTTGTTCACTGTTGATTATTTCTGTGTTTATGGTCATAGACAGCTAGAAATGCTACTTGGAATTGATACACTTGTATAGCTACTTATAATTAGTTGAGCTTTCTTCCAAACATGTTTGTGGGTGCGAGGTCTGATTACTGTTGACATGTTGTTGGCACCAATGCCTAGTATTTTTAAGTACAATGGTCCCCACTGCCTTAAAATAAGGTTGAAGGTGGCGTTTTTTTCGGTGTGTGGGGCTCGCTGCTACTTTCCCCTCTTCTAATAGCGTGAGGGGGGTAGAACTTGCCCCCCCCCGCGTGAGGGCGCCCTGGGATCGAAAACATTCCACCACGGCGCCCTTCGGAGGTTGAAGGCTACCGTTGGTGGGTTACCGACAATAGGGTTTACGTTATGGATGGCTAAAACTGCAGATGGGTGGATCAACTATTTTTTAATACAGTTGCTCAAAAAGTGCTACTTTACGTAGCTGTTTAGCGTGCGGATCTAAAACCTTATACGTAACGACGTTAGTTAATTTTTCCCCAAATACTTACATGAAATAAAGTTTGATAACCCCTGCTGAAGTTATTGATGTGGCTTACGAGTGGCAGGACCGCCATGAGATGACTTAAATTATGACGCACCATTTCACGCTCTAACAAGTATGTCAATGTTTCCAGGCCTCCGACCCAGGCGTGGTGGTGCTCCGCCCCGAAGCCCTGACCCGCGACTCGGACTCGGACGAGACCGACGACTGCGGCCCGCCGTCGCCGCTCGCCGTGCGCTTCATCAACGACAACGTGTTGATCAACGGCCGGTCGTCCATGCCCGGCAAGGTCGATCGCAGCCGCGCCGCCCGGGTGAGTTGTAGATCTAGCGCCGAAAACGACAGTGTCGTCAATGATAACTAACTAGGACAAGACCGACGACTGCGGCCCGCCGCCGCCGCTCGCCGTGCGCTTCATCAACGACAACGTGTTGATCAACGGCCGGTCGTCCATGCCCGGCAAGGTTGATCGCAGCCGCGCCGCTCGGGTGAGTTGTAGATCTAGCGCCGAAAATGACAAAGTGTCGGTAATGATAACTGACTAGGACAAGACCGACGACTGCGGCCCGCCGCCGCCGCTCGCCGTGCGCTTCATCAACGACAACGTGTTGATCAACGGCCGGTCGTCCATTCCCGGCATGGTTGATCGCAGTCGCACCGCCCGGGTGAGTTGTAGAGCGCGGAGAACGACAAGGAAGGAGGAAGTTGTGAAGGATTTTAATTATACTGTTATTGCATACATATTTAGTAATGATTGTTTTTATCCTATCGAGTCTACTTTAACCTTTTGGTTGGAGTCTGCTCTTGCAAATATACTCGTATATTAATATTCAATATAATAACTATATAATTTAGCCCCCTAATCGTATTTACATGTGGAATGAAAATACATAATTTGTACACAATCTCAAAAGGTGAACGAACCTAAGAATGACCCTTGCACCATATATTTAACGCATCCGTTATTTCGCTTCTAAATACCTTTAAAGAAAGAAAGAAAATACATTCATTTAACTCCACAACACATTACATTTGGAAAAAGAAGAACATACAGAGAAAGAAAAACATTGGACGCTAAAATACGATCCCCACTCAGCATAATGCGGCGGCAATCCGTGGCGCTGGTTTTCAGTGGGGACCTGACTCAAAACTATGATAGTGGCGGCACATACGTCAACTTCGTCAACGTTTACTCTAGTAACCCGACACGTTCCAAATTCATTTAAACGCTCACGTAATTCTCGTATCTACATTTTTTTATACAGTCGCCATCAGATATTTCGGAGCGGCCGAGGTGCTCGCAAATATCTGAACAAGCCTCTATTGTCAAAGCGTTAGATTGCGTGTTCAGATATTTTTGAACACCTCGACTGCTCCAATATATCTGATGGCGACTGTATCACGTTGGCGGCAAACAAGCAATTAGCATCACAGTCGCTTGCATGAAATGATCTACTTTAGTCAATCTAGCTTCGTAAGAGAAGAGTCCAATTTGGGTACTTGACACATATTGAATATTATAACAAAATTTAGTTAAATGGATAGAAAATGAGCCATCCATTACAAAAAACTGGAATTTGAAAAATTATATTGAGAGTATAAAAAATTCCAAGGCTCCAGTCTAAAAAAAAATTTTTTTTTTGTCTTTCAAAAATAGAAAAAAAATGGTACCATTCGATTCCTTACGTTTTATTGAAAAAAAAAAATGTATGGCAACTATACACATAAACGCAATATTTCAGGGTCAAAATGGCAATTTCCTTGATCTTCCATACATGTAGGACAGACTTATATAATGTGACGTCACATCACATTATCATTTTTTTTTATACTACGTCGGTGGCAAACAAGCATACGGCCCGCCTGATGGTAAGCAGCCTCCGTAGCCTATGTGCGCCTGCAACTCCAGAGGAGTTACATGCGCGTTGCCGACCCTTAAACCCCCCCCCCCCCCCCCCTCCTCGCCCCTCGCCCCTCATTGATTGATTTTGTTAGAGGCGTTTCAATCGTCGAGTGCGGGCGTCAGACTTTAACTCTCATTTCTGACATTTGTGTTGCTCAAATGCCACGAGTCCTGTATAGACATTTGATCCTCAGGAAAATCAAGATCGTTTGACATTATTTACAAAAAACTGTCAAGTAGCCAATTTGAAAACGCAATTAAAGACATGGTCTCATGACAAAGCTACTGTTTTTTCTCTTCTAAATACTGTACGGTGTATAATTACAATGATATTTATATATATAAAATGTCTTATATGAAATGTATACTTGCATGTACATAATGCCTTTTTCTTTTGTGTCAAAACACGGGCCTACCGACCCGTGAAACGTGCGAACAGCGCATGGAACCGTGTCGAATTAACAAATAGTACGAGATCACTTACGTTTTGATTCGTAATCGCACTTTGGCATAGTTCCATCTTTAGCTTCTAGCTATTCCATTTAGAAAAGCAGTGTTGTTTATAAAGGTCCGTTAGATATTTTACTTTAATTGTTTATTTTTGATTGGCCGCCAAAATGCTTTTGCAGTAAATTGACCTGGCAATTATTTTGATGCGATCCAGACTACGGAGGTTGCCAACACTTTATATAAATCCAAATCCATGTTGTTCATCCAAATGCGAATATAAGTTGTTTATCTTAGTGTAATTTCATAAATTATAAGTGTTCTTACTTATTGCTCATATCTATTTTTTGACTCCCTTTTTTCTTCTAATTGTAACTTCGATATATTTCATATTGTAATATCTTGTGTCACATGTGCTTTTATATCTAGTGTGTATTTTGTAATTATATATATACAGTTTCTATTTGCGAGTTCCTGTAATTGGCTCTGTAATTACTATCTAAAAAGTTTAATGTATTTTTAATAGCTGTTGGAATTCCTTGTATAAATAAATAAATAAACGCCCTGGATTTTTTCTATATGTGTATTTCATACCAGAATTTTTAATATGTTATATATCTAAACAGATAAAAGTTTGCACAGTCAAATAATTTAATTTCAGTACCATTTCGTACCTTGTTACAGTGACAATCAATATGCGTGTCGATAACGATAAGGACCTCATACTGTTGTCACTGTGACATGGTACGATATGGTACTAAATTAAATTATTTTAAATTATCAACGGTTTGCCAAATTTGACAAACGATTATACAAGTCAGTGAGAAGTCATAGAAAACATTCCTTGCTTGTCCTTAAACATAGGACCAAGTTTTTCAGCGGAGGATTCCAGTACGCAGCAACAAAAATGTGGAATGATCTCCCGCCACCAGTATTTATTTATTTATTTATGTTCAGGAGAACCAACAGCTTTAAACTTACAATAGGACAACAAGATTAATACAGCGAGCCAATTACAGGAACTCACAAGTAATTACAAAGTATATAAAAAAAGTAATGCTTACACTGACGCACACACACATGCGTACGAAGTGAGAAAAAATATAAACACAATTGAAAATGAAAATACATAGAAGCCATTAAAATAGACTCTAGGTTTGGAAACACTTAGTTCATTAGCGCCCAGAATAATTGAGGTCTTTAAGTTCGAAAGAAAAAAAGAACATAAAGTAAAGTATATCAGATGTTAATGCTGATAAAGCATATTTTAAAGTTCATATCAAGGCGCTAATGCACTAAGTTGATGAATAAAATGCATTTAATCGCCTAATGAAAACTTAATAAAGAAACAAAAGAAAAAAACAGTATACATGTAATAATACAGAGAAAGAAAGCTCACATAAAACACCGCTTAGCCAGACTATGCCTCACCAAGGAGTCCTATGCCGTTAAAGCACATTTACTTAAATTATTTGCATTGTATTTGGTTCTTGAACACACATATTCACATAAGCAACCGCGCCGATATATTATGTCCAGTTTAGGTACTGGGTTTCATGATCCTTGGATATGTAAAGACCCACCTGTCAAATAAGAGACCCGTCTGAAAATCAACGCTGGGTATATATCAGTGGCGGTGCGTCACAAATATTCGTAGGAAACCCGGAGCTAATTTTGCTTTCCTTTTCTCCATAAACCGATCGTGAAAGTACTTAACGGGCTGAAATTAGACAAGCCGGTGGGAATCGAGTTCTTTGAACGATCCGCCACTGGTATATATCTAGCACAAAAGTTGAGACTGGTACCCATTGCCTATACCATAAAATAACATACCTAAGAGATGTAAATTTTGGTATATTTTTTTTTGTGCAATTAAGTGTATTTTGTTTTATCTCACGTTCTATGTTATTTATTGCGTAGTTGTGACAATATACATCTTTTATCTTTATCTTAAAAAAATGTCTATTCCAGCTCAAGATCCAGTTCGATGATTCGCTGACACGCACGTTCGAGTACCCGTCGGAGACCTCCCTGTGCGAGGACGCTCCGCAGCCGCCCGCCCAGCCGCCCCAGCCCGCCCACCAAGCCGCCCTGGGCTCCAACACCCATATAGGTAACTATGATACCAACAGACCAATTCCGCCCTGCTTTCTCTTGCTCGTAAAAGTGACATTTAAGCGACATAAAATTGCTTATTATGCTCTAGAGCATAAAGTAAAATCATCTATTATGACTCTTGTTAACTTGGCAATAAAGTTCTGCATGTGCCATACTGCCTGCCAGCCCGAACGGCACGAGTACAGTCACGTTTGAAACCATCGACACGATCGAAGTGCAAAAAATATCTATACACGACTTTATAAGGCCCATATATTAGTGTAGTGTAGTGTAGTCATATTTATGGCACTTTGTCCGTTTCGATATTTTCAGACGTGACCGTACGATTTTCTTTAGTCTTGAACAACTATTAAAATATTGGATTTAATGTAAATCATTGAAATCCAAGTGAAAAGCAAAGCGTACAACTCGGTTGAGAATTGTGACCCGAGGGCTTACCGCGAACCACGTTGGACGTGTTGCCTCCCTGTCACACTTACGTACGAATTTACAAGTGCGACAGAGAGGTAACACGTCGAACGTGGTTCGCGGTAGGCCCTCTGTAGAGGAGAACATCTGGACATAAGGAAACGGTTGTGCCCGAGCTGAAACGGAAAACTTCGCTAACGCTCGGGCAATAAATACGATTGTTATTTGGGAGAATCAACTTTTTAGCGTCACTCGTTGCCATGGTTATGATTAGTTGTCCAGGGGACAAAAGTTCATTGAAATACTGATTTTATGGTACTTAAATGTATTAAACTTGCGTTTTTGTGGTCGTTATAACCAATGTCCATAATGGGCCCCCTACTAAGCATGTTAATAGAACGGCATACAACGTCTCTTCAAACAAACTGTGCCACTGTTGTCCCTTGGACAACGGGACAGGATAACAAAACAAAAAAAGTTGATTCACCCATTTGCATTGCGAGTTTTTTATTTAGCAAGTTTTTTATTTTTTATTTAGTTTTGCTTGTCGAGCGATATATTTCATATTTCATATTGACGAAAATGCCGCCATATCTGTCTATAGAGAACTTCTTACTCGGGAGTACGTTTTTTTTTATTCATCGAAAAAAAAACCAGGTATACCATGGCAAGTACTCTTATACCGAAGAAAAGCTTTAAAATACTTAAGAATGAATAAGCTGCCGAGAGCATATCGGGCCACGCTCAGTGTAGGGTTCCGTTGTTACCATTCTGTGAGAATAGGCTAGACGAAGGCTATTAGTAAGTATCATGTACATGACAAGAATTAGGGAGTACCTTCGCAGCGCTTTATACGTTTTTTTTTACTAAGAGTAAAGACTTTGCAATAAGTCGAAAACGGCTGGATCGATGTTCGCTGTAGTTTTCATTGAAAGTATTTATGAAACTTTTGTATTACGAATTTTTTCACATATTTACTTTCGAAGCGATTAATTCCGAAAATATTCGTTTTTATAAATAGTTGTTGGAGACCCGTATTCCTTTTGAAATACAGATAATAATAATAAATAATAATAATTCAGCCTATATACGTCCCACTGCTGGGCACAGGCCTCCTCTCATGTGCGAGAGGGCTCGGGCTATAGTCCCCACGCTAGCCCAATGCGGATTGGGGACTTCACATACACCTTTGAATTTCCTCGCAGATGTATGCAGGTTTCCTCACGATGTTTTCCTTCACCGAAAAGCTAGTGGTAAATATCAAATGATATTTCGTACATAAGTTCCGAAAAACTCATTGGTACGAGCCAGGATTTGAACCCGCGACCTCCGGATTGAAAGTCGGACGTCATATCCAAATACAGATGTAGTGAATAATCCTTTCCCTTCGTGTTTTCCCGGGAATGTTCGTATTTATCATGCTACTTCATTACTTTTTGTACTGAGACGGACTGAAATAGCATGACACGTTCGTAAGTTTTCGTGAAAATACGATGAGAAAGGATTATTCACTACATCTGTACCTATCCAACGATACTTCACACCATTGATTTAACGTGGAAACATGTAAAAACAAAAACATTTGCCCCCTTATTCATAAACGTGTACTAAAGTTACTATGCCGCTAATCATCGTTTGTCCCTTTCCATCATACCAATACGTCGGAAAGGGACAAACGATGATTAGCGGCATCGCAACTTTAGTACACGTTTATGAATAAAGGGGTTAGTGTAGGAGCCCTATAATTAAAAATCTTATCGTTTTTATTTTACCGTTCTGTCGACATGCATGATTTATGCATCCATGCCAAATTGCAGCTTTCTAGCACTAACGATCACGGAGCAAAGCCGCGGACAGACGAACAGACATATCGAAACTATAAGAGTTCCTATTGGACTACGGAACCCTAGAAATATACGCATACGTTTTTATCATCATTTATGTACCTATAAGTTCGTTATTGTGTAGTATTTTTATTATAATGTCTGTGTCGTAGTATTTTAATTCATCATGATGACTTATAACATAGTTAAGTTAATATTATGTAATAATTTGTGTAATTAAAATATTTGTTCATGAATGAATTAATGTACTATATGTATAATATTTAAATAGCTATTAATATTTGCACGCCTTCTTAAGGCAAAATAGTTGAACCAAATTGTACCTGCCTATTGACCATCTTACTGTACACTATTTTATGCAAATAAATTACTTACTTACTTACTATAATATTATTTATTTATTTAAGCGTATGGCGTAACATTGTAGGCAATATTAATACTATCTATTTATTATAAGTCGACATCCAGGCCACGCTGCCAACTGATCGCGTCCGGTATCAAATTGGTATAGAGGTCCTCCGGGCTGCCTTGGAAACGTCTCTTTGGGCATCGTTCAACAATGTGCTGGGTAGTTTGTTCTTCAAGGCCACAGTCACACAACGGACGGGGGAAGAACGTTGCTCACGTCCGCAGGAGAATGCTTTAGATACCCATACGTGTCCCCTGGGTAGCGCTAAACGAGCAACTACAATAGAGGCGATTGTAGACAATTTGTTTCCACCTGTACTTATTTCGAATGCAATAATTATGCTCCAGAACGAGAATACATGTCAACTACAAAATCAACAGACTAGAGATGTTGGACCTTCTGTCCGCATCTGCCAACTAAACATCGAAGGCATTAGCCGCTCAAAATGTGACTACTTGTACCTATAATATTGAAACCTGTTAACAATGAGATGTGTACAATGTTTTAATTTTATTTATGTTTAATGCCGCCAGCCATGCGAACAAAGCGCGAAGCGAATCTGCTTTTTATAATGTACAATAATGTTATGTTTTCACGTAAAACGTTACCGCTTAGTTGTTTATTATTAAGTTTACGCTATTTCTTATCACAACTGAGGTTATATGTGGCATTATCTATGAAAAGGGACCTTATTGTCGATGGCGCTTACGCCGCGCTGCGTCGCGCAGCGTTGTGTTTGTATCGGCGTATCGTTAATAATGGCGTAAGCGCCATCGACAATAAGGTCCCCTTTCATGGATAACGTCACATGTAT
The DNA here is from genome assembly GCF_033807575.1 of Cydia pomonella. Taxonomy (NCBI): domain Eukaryota; kingdom Metazoa; phylum Arthropoda; class Insecta; order Lepidoptera; family Tortricidae; genus Cydia; species Cydia pomonella. Next base: position 47,896,422 of record NC_084703.1, read on the forward strand.
TTCTTATAACGTATTTTTAAACCATATTTATGGAGAAGGATATAGGTCGTGTCGTCCACGATGACTAGTGAGATGAGTTTTGTTAAATTTAACCTTTAATAACATGACATTAAGAGTCAAGTCACGCGTCTTCGTGAATGACACATCTATATATATGTCACCAATTTGTAGAGAAAAAGCATTTTTACTGCAATGTTACGCAAAGTGCCTTGGTGAAAACTTAATGACGTATTTAATAATTATTTTAATTTAGTTCATTTAAAAATAGTCTATTTTTTTATACTACGTCGGTGGCAATCAAGCATACGACCAGCCTGCTGGTAAGCAGTCTCCGTAGCCGATGTGCGCCTGCAACTCTAGAGGAGTTACATGCGCGTTGCCGACCCTAACCTCCCCTCCCCCCTATATCGTCGTCTAGTATCAAAGAGAAATTTGAAATACAGGCGGATTGTCAAAGTAAACTTTGTAGCCACAGTAAATTTACTGCCATCTTTCGACACATGATTAAAACTTTGAGAACGCCATTTGACGCTGATCCTCATTCTTTCACTGATATGTGTTAAATATCAAAAAGTGGCGCCATCTTACCGAGCATAGGCCGACATGTTTTCGAGCGATGACGCCATACCTTTAGGAGTGTGGAATTAAGAGGGGTGGCATCTCTTATGGTAGAACTGTTGTAAAAGTGTCCAGCTGTCAGCTTGCTTGTTTGCAGTTACACACCTACTTTTTTGATTAACTTCTCTATTTCCGCTACCCAAAGGTTGTCTGGAAGATATCGCTTTTTAGCTATAAAACCTCTGCCTGCAGCCTGTTGTCTGCCTCTAAATTTAAGAAATTGTTTATTTTTCTTGAATATTTTTACTGAGGTGTGCCAATAAAGAGTATTCTATCTAACTATAATTTCTATATTAAATCAGTCGTCTGTCAAATATGACGCGACTTCAACAAGTGTTAATCTATGCCCAACTAGCAAAAACACGCTTAGAATAGTCTCAAGACTACAATTTTTTCGCTCTTATATTGATTTTATATCATCGTATAAGCCCGGATTTGGGCACAAATTATAAGCGTATTTATTTTGATATCGTTCTAATATCAGTCTAATTGAATGCTGCTTGCATTTACAGTAATCTTTCCAAAACTTATTTAAGCTACCTTAGGCTAATATCGCTTTTACGTAAGTATCTTGTAAGCCTACATAGGCTTATATTGGTCCAACGTTAGAATCTTATGAGCCTAAATAAGCTTATTTAGATTTTTTGTAAGATCACACAGAGAGTTGAAACATTCTATTTGTGAAGTATAAGTGTACGAGTGAAAATAAATGCAGCAGCGTGACATAAATATGTTAGTGTAAGTATTTATCTAACTGTTTATGAATTATGTTTAAATATAATAACGTGCTCGTTATCATCGTGTGTGTTTATGTTTTACGGTATGTAATCACGTGGGAAAATATTATTTACTGTAAAGTAGACCCTGTTTTCCACTTCAAACTTCATGCGCCTGATCAAATATGGTATTTGTATCCGTTTATAATTATTTTATTTCTTTATTTGTACTGGTAGTCAGCCATAGCTGTAGGTGTATTTTTAAAGCGCACTATTAGACTATTATAAGATTATTTACACTAAATTCTGCATTCAGAATACAAATGATATGGCCATGTTGAATTAATTAGGGTTCCTTGGTTTACTTACTAAAACCCTAAATACATTTGTTTATCCTTACTAGATCACTTGACACATACTAATAAACTAAATGTTTTTTTTATTTAAGTGACAAGATTGGTGATGCAAAATGGTTGTATTTATGGATATAGACCATTACTTGATGAAGAAAGACTTCCGCATGTTAAAACAATTAACATGGCCTTGGGAAGAAACACAATATACAAGTCTTGTTATTAAGCTACTATGCCAATACATTCCAGGAGACAACTCATTAATTTGCAAAATCTCTTTGTTTGTGTTAAGCAGTGTCCTTGCGTCCTTTGGTAGAACATTATTTAGTCTTCTGTTTAAAATAATTAGCAATCCATTTACTGCTGCATGAGGGATATTAAATTTTAACGCCCATTTTTGTAATTCACTTTTTAAGGCAAAATCTTTCTCATAATCTGTTTCGTCATCGGTCGAAGATTCTTTTTCACTAAAATCATTAATTTCACATACTGAAACATTGTCCTCAACCTCTACATCTTTCATGCAAGCAGAACCTACAGAACCCTCACTAATATTTTCACCAACACTACCTTGTCTTGGCAGGAGCTGTATATGTATTTGATTTACTTATGATTTTTTTGTACTTCTGAATTTTCTGCCGATAACCATCACTTCTCGAACGTTTTTTCCAGTTGTCGTAATCCATACCTATTTAAAATTACACTCTTACTTTAAATTACAAAAAAAAAATAATTAAATAATTAAATATCATACTTACAAGTGTTCCCAAAATCGATTTAAGATCAAACGATCTTATATTGATCTTGTCTTTTGTGATATAAGTATCTTTATCCTATATCACTCTAATATCTTACTAAAGTGCTGCTGTTGATCTTATTATGCTTGTTTATAGCTTTAATTAAGATCAGAAAAGTACGTACTTACAGTGTTCTTTTGCTATGTTGACATTAGTCAAGTTCAATGAGACTTCGTAAATGTTATTGTAGGACCAAGAGGCTTATAATAGTATAATACTATGTTGATATTAGTCTTACATTCTTACAATAGCATATATAAAGTCTAATATAAAATCAAATGAACTTAGAGAAAGGGGATATAAGACCAGGCACTCTCAAGTTCAATAAGACTTCGTAAATGTTATTGTAGGACCAAGAGGCTTATAATAGTATTATACTATGTTGATATTAGTCTTACATTCTTACAATAGCATTTATAAAGTCTAATATAAAATCAAATGAACTTAGAGAAAGGGGATATAAGACTAGGTACTCTCAAGTTCAATGAGACTTCGTAAATGTTATTGTAGGACCAAGAGGCTTATAATAGTATTATACTATGTTGATATTAGTCTTACATTCTTACAATAGCATTTATAAAGTCTAATATAAAATCAAATGAACTTAGAGAAAGGGGATATAAGACTAGGTACTCTCAAGTTCAATGAGACTTCGTAAATGTTATTGTAGGACCAAGAGGCTTATAATAGTATTATACTATGTTGATATTAGTCTTACATTCTTACAATAGCATTTATAAAGTCTAATATAAAATCAAATGTACTTAGAGAAAGGGGATATAAGACCAGGCACTCTCAAGTTCAATGAGACTTCGTAAATGTTCTTGTAAGAGCAAGAGGTTTATAATAGTATTATAAAATGCTCTTATATACATATATAAGACTAGGTAATAAGACTGACCTTACTAAAGCCGGTACTAGCTTGTCTAAGACTAATATAAGAGTGATGATATGTTCCAAAACAATAATAAGAGCTCTATAAGCTCATCAGTTTTATAAAGTGCGCAACCTGAGACTCTTTTGCTAGTTGGGTGGTGTGTGGAATTAAGAGGAGTGGCATCTCTTATGGTAGAACTGTTGCAAAAGTGTCCAGCTGTCATCTATAAATAGTAGTTCCAAATGTCTCCAGAGTAGCGCTAGAGTAGCTAAGAACCTAGGCGTCATTGACGGAGTGAATTGAGCTGTCTATGATTTGATTTTTTAGTTCAAGTACTATAGGCATTGTAGCGCCACCTATTTAAAAAAAAATTATGACACTTTTTGGTACATGGAGATTTCGTTCCTTATCTCCACCTTCCTTGTATCCGTCCAACTAGTAGATGGCGCCACTTTAAGATGTTTTATTTTATTTAAAACATATCGGTGAAGTCAAATGGCGTTCTAAAATTAATCATGTGTCGGAAGATGTCAATAAATTTACTCTGGCTACAAAGTTTACTTTGACAATCCACCTCTATGTCAAATTCTTTGTTAGTACCCACAATACAAGTCTCGTTGGACTAGGTTGGGTATTGTAAGATTGTTTCATAATATCTATATATTTACTTTTAAAATATCCATTGTATAGTGTACTCGCGGCGTGTGGTGGTGCTCCGCCTGGCGCCCGCCATCCCCGACGAGACGTTCGTGTGACCGCTTTACACCCCCCACTCTCCCCCCTTTTAGCTAGAGGACCTAAGTTGTCTACTCTTGTTAACATTTCGTGTAAAAGTTGGTCCGCTTGAATAGAATAGAATAGAAATCTTTATTGCGAAACCATGGTATAGTTGCTACATTAAACATTCTTATTCCTCGCGTTGTCCCGACATTTTGCCACGGCTCATGGGAGCCTGGGGTCCGCTTGACAACTAATCCCAAGATTTGGCGTAGGCACTAGTTTTTACGAAAGCGACTGCCATCTGACCTTCCAATCCAGAGGGAAAACTAGGCCTTGTTGGGATTAGTCCGGTTTCCTCACGATGTTTTCCTTCACCGAAAAGCGACTGGTAAATATCAAATGATATTTCGTACATAAGTTCCGAAAAACTCATTGGTTCCTCACGAGCCGGGGTTTGAACCCGCGACCTCCGGATTGCAAGTCGCACGCTCTTACCGCTAGGCCACCAGCGCTTTGCTACATTCAACATTGAAAAAAAAAAAAAAAAAAAACTTATTGGTAGACCTGTCTTTATGGTTCCTTTCGTTTTGTGTGTTTTCGTATGACTTTTAAGGCTAGTTTTAGTGTCTCGCTGACCAATAGTGCGGAGCGCTCCGCACTACCAGTTGTTGTAACTCCATGACCCGTCTTTACTCTACAACGCTCTCTGAACTTAATACACATTGGCAAAGATAATTGATAATGGAGGTGTATTATCAAAGAAAACTTTGTAGCGACATCAATTTGCTGCCATCTTTTGATACACAATTAAAACTTTTAGAACGCTATTTGACTTTGATCATTATTTTTTACGGATGTGTTCAATTTGTTAAGAAGTTTAAGTTTTGATTGGCGTTTTCTATCAATGATTATCACCTTGACTAGCCCCCCAGGGATCCTCAAACTACTACGCAGGCTAGACCAGGCGAGTCTTTTCTTTTGGCCCGCGGAAAAGCTTAAGGCCATTCCGGCCCGCGAAATGGCAACGCGTATTATAAAATTGAGAAACGTCGAATGATGATTCTTATGACAGTACGTTTTTGTAATAATGAATATGAATATGTAGCCGTCACCTAAAATATTTGTGGAATTTTTTGGAAATTTACCACATTATTTATTTAGAAATGACTAAGGGATCTAGGGAGCCATCGCGCCGCGAGAAGTATAGCCATGGTTCTCCGGAATCTTAGGTCAAAATGTCTGGAGACTGCGTCGTAGCTAAAAATACTACGCCATGATTAACACACACACTAAAGAGACACCGCATTACGAATCGTCCCTGTCCCGCGCTATACGCTGTACAAAACGCAGTCGCACGCGTCAGTCGGCGTCCTATGTGTGGCGACCGCGAGTTGTCTTACAAACCTAGTCTTGTAATGTGGCTAAGTAATACGCTAGTAACTTATATATGTGACATTATCTATGAAAAGGGACCTTATTGTCGGTGGCGCTGACGCTATTAGCAACGATGCTCCCATATTATAAACAACGCCGCGCTACGCAGTGCGGCGTAAGCGCCATCGACAATAAGGTCCCTTTTCATAGATAATGTCACATATCTGTTACGTAGCGTCCGCATCCTTGTCCCGCTACAGGACGCTGTCGCACGCGTCACTCGGCGTCCTATGTGTGGCGACAGCAACTGGTTTTCTAAGCCCCATCCATTAGTATGGCTAAGTAATACGCTAGTAACTTATGTTACGTCCTATAGCGTCCGCAGCCCTGTCCCGCTACAGGACGCTGTCGCACGCGTCACTCGGCGTCCTAAGTGTGGCGACCGCGACTAGTCTTATAAGCCCCATCTTGTAGTCTGGCTAAGTAGTACGCTAGTAACTTATGTATCTGTCCTTTAGCGTCCGCGTCCCTATCCCGCTATACGCCGCACAAGACGCTGTCGGACGCGTTCCAGCTCGGCGTCACCAGGCACGAGCGGGAGCAAGAACATACAGGTATGTGGTTTTTACCTTGTTCTTACATTGTATCTATAAAACATAGCAAAACTTAGTTTTTTTATTTTTATTTAGACACCAAACAGTTATATCCTCTTAAGGTCCAGCCATAGAAATGAAAAATCCAAAATTTGCCACTGGAATTTGAACCTATAGTGCACGGAATACTATGATTTTATTTTGTTTGAAAATTGCACGAAACAAAACAAATGCAACTCTGTCCTAATTGAATATGATTTAAATTTCATCGAACTGAATAAGTCCTATAGGTAGGACCTTGGGCCTTACGAGGATATAAACATATCAACAATGCAATACAAACGATGTACCACAACAAAAGGAAAATACAACTAAAAGACCTGGAGGTTCATAAATTATAATTATTATAAATTATGTTAACTGAAATAAATATAGATAAAGCCCGACCAGAAATATATGATCATTGTCAGGAGGGCGCTGTTATTCTCATGTAGAGGGCGACAGTTCAGTTTAGTATGAAAAACTTAGTTCCAATGAAATTCCGCAATATGGCGCGTGATCATATATTACTGGTCAGGCTTTATATATCTGAATGTGAATTTTTCTATCAGATAGAAAAATAACTGACATCTGTACTTATGTACAGTCGAGTTCATAAATATGTATACATTTTTTCACCTTATTGCAATGGATTAAGGTGAAGAAATGTACACATATTTATGAACTCGACTGTACTAATAGTACATTGTGCAACGAGGGGGGTAAGTGAAATTTTGGATACGAGGGTGATTAACTGATTATTCTCGACAGCCGGAGGCTGGAGGGAATTAAAGACCCGAGTTTGCAATATTCTTACCCCGGAGTTACACACAATGTTTTTCATCACACTTGCAAAGAAAAAACTAAATTTTAAACGAAATAATTCTTCAATACGGTGACATATCGAACATTCGCCCGCCATTTTGTAATTTCTTGACAGGTTAGTATCGAGGGCACAGACCTCTTCGGCATTCAGCCACGATTAATAATTATGTAAAAATATTTTAAACGGCTGTTAAATTAATCGAATTATTTAAACATAAACAAAAATATAAAATTATAAACGTCAGTTTTTTATGCTACTTGGTTTGTATGAAAAAGTGACGTAATTAAATAAAAGCTATAACTCCCCAGGGAGCTATTGGTTTTTTTTTCACAATCCATAACTCCCGCGGGAATCAAATAGGCCTTTGACCTTCAGTACACCTGCATGAAATAAGAACTTTTTCAAGCAAGTGTGATGAAAAACAACTTACGTTTAACTATATTTTTTTGACTAGCCAACTAATTATGTACGCAATCTACTTCGAGTAGATGTTTATTATAGTTACTAGGAACTGGTCTGAATGTCAAAAGGCGTTATCCATTAATCACGTCGCACAAGTTTTACAATTTTTGGAGAGCGAGAGGCTCCCGACGAGTGTGTACTGCCGGCGTACACTGCTCCCTTTTTGTCTCGTTTTTACTCGTTTCTTCTCGTCTTTCTCCGATTGTATCGAAGCGGTGCTTATCTGTGAAAAGGGACCTAATCGTCGATGGCGCTTTTTTATACCACGTCGGTGACAAACAAGCATACGGCCCGTAAGTAAGCAGCCACCGTAGCCTATGGACGCCTGCAACTCCAGAGGTGTTACATGCGCGTTGCCGACGCTTTAAAAACCTGTACACTCCTCCTCCTCTCCTCCTCCTTCTCCTTGTTTCTTGTTGTTCGTAAAAACTAGTGCCTACGCCAAATCTTGGGATTAGTTGTCAAAGCGGACCCCAGGCTCCCATGAGCCGTGGCAAAATGCCGGGACAACGCGAGGAAGACGAGACACTCCTTGTTTGAAGAACCCCTGTATACCCTCGGGAAAACCTCGACAGTGAGCTCATTCCACAGCCGGAGCGTCCGCGGGAGGAAGTTCCTCTTAAACCGCACAGTGCGCGACCATTTAGGCTCTAGGGTGTGAGGATGGACACCCTGCCGACGGCGGGCGGTGCGGGGATAGAAAGTGGCCGTCGGCATCATGTCAAACAATTCTTCAGAGCACAGCCCATTGTACAAGCGGTAGAACACACAAGGAGGCAAAGTCTCTCCTTAGACTATAATACTATACTCTGTCTGGCATTATACTTCGAACTTCGAACGATGCTTCGATACAAATATAACGCTGCGCGACGTAGTGTGGCGTAAGCGACATCGATAATAAGGTCCCTATTTATGGATAATGCCACAAATTAGCTGTCAATCGTTTGTCATTTTGACTTACGTATTTGTAAGAAAGGGATAAAACATAAAGAACTAATTGAGGTTTATACAGTTTTAAGTATAGTCGTTTGATTTGAAGCTGGCCCCGAGCGGCTTATCCTTTGTCTATTGTTAAGGTAAAACCGCACGTGCCACTACCTGAAAAAAAAAGGCTCATACAATTCTAATTGGCACCTGAGCGCGGGCTAGTCCAACGCTTAAAAAACCAGTGTAGGTGCGCTCTCCGATAACGCGCCTTTGTTACGCATCTCGAGGATATATTTTAGACTGGTTATGTAGCGTTCAACTCGCCGGCACCGAGTTATCGAAGAGGGACCACACAAGAAATCGCAAATTATGTTTCCATTTTGAATCTTATTACAATTTCCATAGGAGTTGTAAATTCATTTTATAAGCAGGTAGTGGCACGTGCGGTTTTCCTTAAAATAGACAATAGATAAGCCGCTCGGGGCCAGCTACAAAGCTAACGACTATAAGCGTCATGAATTTAAAGGCGCCTACGACGTTTTGGTCGCCTGAGGGCGTCGACGTGTTACTTCCCTGTCACACTTACGTACGAATTTACATGTGCGACAGAGAGGCAACACGTCGAACGTGGTTCGCGGTAGGCCCTCTGGTACATGTTGCGATTGCGACAATATCATTGTTTGCTGTCACAGTCAAGTGCAAAAATATGTATCGAAAGAATCGTCTCATAAATATGGTACTACGCTGTTATTACACTGGAATAAGATGCTATGGGACATATTTATGAATAAGATGTGTACACCCATATCTTTACACTTGACTGTACAAATCTAACGACTATATCATATACATTTTGTTTTTAAATTTTAACTGTATTAAGTTCAAAAATTATTAAGTATTGTTTTAAAAATATATTCTTCAGGGTTGGCAAATTCATGCGAAACATAATGTCTGACATATGTCCACCTCTAACAGCAGGCAAATGTAAGCCCTTATCATCCCAATGTTCAGCATCTATTCTCACATTTTTGGCATTATCTTAGTACATTTGTGTCGAATAGTCGGTTTTAACTGTTTAAATTTCATCAGCTCGTTAGCATAGACACGTAATTTTAGATAGCCCCACAGAAATAAGTCAAGAGCTGCAAAATTTGGGGAATTCGGGTGCCAATCACTGTCACTTTTTTTCAAAATTAATCGAACAAACAACGTGTTTTAAACAACAGAAACATTTGAGATAAAATTGCTTGCTGCTAGTGGTAGACATTTGGCAGAAATTATCTTCCGTATACAATTGCCAACCCTGAATAATATATAATAAAATTTCCACTTAATGTAATTAAAATTTAAAAACAAAGTGTATCATTCTTATTTGTCCACCCCATATAACAGTGAGCACAGAAGCCCACACGGAGCCCACAGAGTCCGAGGACGCGCGGCCGTGCGCGGCGGACTGCGCGCGCACGTGGAGCGAGTCGCGCACGCACGCTACAGACCTGCTGTTCTGTGAGTACCTCCTACAGACTACACACTGCACTGACTGGATGTCGTTCGATATCTCCCTAACGGGAGGTAAGAGTGACCGTGTCCGACGTTAGGCTGCGACGGCTGTAGCGGGTCGCTCCCCACCGATGTGGGGAGGTCATTCCACGTGTTTGTGTGGACGTGTGTGCTGCTGGTGAAGTAATATGTTAATTTAGGTGTATGTACAATGTGTGTAAGTTCAAGAGTTAGAAGCGAAGAAAGAGCGTGTAGGTAGACGGTCTTACCTGATAGACGGCCTTCACCACATTGACCTCAAGTGAAAAGATTTATTTTTATTTTTTTATATATTAATACATTGATACATACAAGTTGTCTTACTATTTTTTTAATTTTCAGAGTGAACTCTCAGACTAGCCAGCAAAGAAGCGGTGAAAAAAAAAAAAACAATGAACATTCCTATAATTCGTAATTGACAAGCATATTGTGGATAATTTTGATACGATTTTGACGCAAGTCTGAACATATGTACTTAATGTTATACTTTAACGACTTACAATTATATCTATTGTATGAGCTGACGTGGCAAGTAATTATCGGCCTTATTGTATGTGTGTTATGATATATAATCGCTTTTTGATTTACAATGTACTTATGTGCTGTGAATATTTACACGTATTTGAATCGCCTGTTGGTGGTTCATACAAATTTTGTATGAAAATAATTAATGTAATCTTATAATCTTTAATTTCCTACTTAAACACAATTGAAATAGTTTTTGTATGATATGTAACACGGTTTATTTTTGATTTATAATTCGAGCATATGAATTTTACCCTCGACTTATATGAGTACTCGCTTGCGGCTTTGGCCGATAAGTTGCCTCCGGTGAAATGAATAGTATTATGCTCTCTTGATACCATTTATAAGTTGGGTCACAATTCTTTCCGTTGTTTTGTTTTTTAACCCCAAAAAATGTGACGGAGTAGCTTTTTGTATGAGATGAAATTTAGTTTCAAACTTTTCTTGAGTTAAATGAAATTTACAGCTAAAAATACATGCAATAGCACTCGTCTTTTTTATTTATTTGATAAAATACAGAAATACAAGCGTGACAGAGTGGTCCAAAACAAGGTGAAAATAATTTTGACCCAATTGCCTACACCAAAGGCTGATTGTTATTTTCATTATTTATTACAAGGCCCGTACTTTTCATGCCGTTGACGCAAAAATGACGTAATTTAACATACAGGGAGTTGTTTTACAACACTACAAATTTAGATAACTTATTGACGGGTATCAAAATAAATACTTGTTACGAGAATAAAAGCTTGTTACGCTGTTAAAAATAAAAAATATGTATTATTTGTTTGAGTGACAATAATATGAATGTCAGTTAGAAGTTTCTGTACTGATTGTCAAGTATATGTATAACTTACCTAAAGAGGTTGATAAATGATTAATTATTACGAAAATACTAATTGGAATCATACTCTATGTAGCGTGACGTCATTTTTCTGTCAATGGCATGAAAGGTACGGGCCCTGTGAATGTGGTCTGAAAACGTTACATTTAGCAAAATATTGTGTTAAATAATTCTACAGTTTGTATTTTGATGGTGGTGCTGGTTTAGCATTTGTTTATATTCACTACTAACATTGATACTGGTTTCTTTACTTTTTAGGGTTCCGTAGCCAAAAAAAAAACGGAACCCTTATAGATTCGTCATGTCCGTCTGTCTGTCCGATTATGTCACAGCCACTTTTTTCCGAAACCATAAGATCTATACTGTTCAAACTTGGTAAGTAGATGTATTCTATGAACCGCATTAAGATTTTTACACAAAAATAGAAAAAAAAAAACAATAAATTTCGGGGGTTCCCTATACTTAGACCTGAAACTCAAAAATCATTTTTTTAAATTTTAGAGTTTGCAAGTTCGGTGACATTATTTAGTATCTTGTTATAGAATTTTATACAATTTCCCAAGAACGACTTTCTTGTTTTAGCCAGTCTGTAAAATGTTACTTTAAGCTTTCTTGTGTTTCCTTTGGCTCCGACTTTAGCCCTTAACCCAGTTAGGCCGCTTTAACCAGGATTTCGCACGGTCTGAAGTCTCTCGCGTCTCGTCGCATCTCGTGAATGTTCGTTAGTCGTTCGGGTGGCGGGTTGTGGGCAGTGTGGGTTGTGATCTGACGAAGTTTGCCTCACGCCAGTCCGTCGGCCAGCGGCGCCGCTCCCGGCTTTACAGATAGTGAAACCTGGTTTTGTCTTCAGAAGGGCATTGATGAGAAGAACATAGGCCACAGCTCCATGTTACAGAAGCCCCCAAACAGTATTATCCCCTTGATTGTGTGCGACACCTTCGAGGAGACCGAAGAACTACAGAGTCCAACTAAATCGGCGCCCATGAGCCCAAAAAATGGAAGGAAAAGTAAACAACACGCTGTACCAACTAATCTTATATGCACTCCCACTAGACTTACGAGATGATCAGCTTCAGAATTGAACGGCGATGGCTCCGCTGCTTCCCGCGCGCCGCTCAGGACTAGCTCCACCAACAACCTGGCTCGCAAGAACACCCCGACCAGTATGTCACGACCCAACACGCAGAGACAGGTCTAGTGAAAACTGACTAGCCTTTTATTTAAATACTACTGTACCTAATATACATCCTAAAGACATGAAGTCACGTACAAATCTATTGAATAAGATGGTACATGTCTACATATGAAATTATGCACTGAAGTTAACTATGGAAATGGCGTCTGGACGTCATTATTATTAAGGTCCGACCGAGATCTCGGTCTCGGTCTCGGCTTAATTTACCTAAAGAGGTTGATAAATGATTAATTATTACGAAAATACTAATTGGAATCATACTCTATGTAGCGTGACGTCATTTTTCTGTCAACGGCATGAAAGGTACGGGCCCTGTGAATGTGGTATGAAAACGTTACATTTAGCAAAATATTGTGTTAAATAATTCTGCAGTTTGTATTTTGATGGTGGTGCTGGTTTAGCATTTGTTTATATTCACTTTTTTTAGGGTTCCGTAGCCAAATGGGAAAAAACGGAACCCTTATAGATTCGTCATGTCTGTCTGTCTGTCCGATTATGTCACAGCCACTTTTTTCCGAAACCATAATAGCTATACTGTTCAAACTTGGTAAGTAGATGTATTCTATGAACCGCATTAAGATTTTTACACAAAAATAGAAAAAAAAAAATCGGGGCTTCCCCATACTTAGAACTGAAACTCAATATTTTTTCATTTTAGAGTTTGCAAATTCGGTGACATTATTTAGTATCTTGTTATAGAATTTTATACAATTTCCCAAGAACGACTTTCTTGTTTTAGCCAGTCTGTAAAATGTTACTTTAAGCTTTCTTGCGTTTTCTTTGGCTCCGACTTTAGCCCTTAAGCCAGTTAGGCCGCTTTAACCAGGATTTGGCACGGTCTGAAGTCTCTCGCGTCTCGTCGCATCTCGTGAATGTTCGTTAGTCGTTCGGGTGGCGGGTTGTGGGCAGTGTGGGTTGTGATCTGACGAAGTTTGCCTCACGCCAGTCCGTCGGCCAGCGGCGCCGCTCCCGGCTTTACAGATAGTGAAACCTGGTTTTGTCTTCAGAAGGGCATTGATGAGAAGAACATAGGCCACAGCTCCATGTTACAGAAGCCCCCAAACAGCGTTATCCCCTCGATTGTGTGCGACACCTTCGAGGAGACCGAAGAACTACAGAGTCCAACTAAATCGGCGCCCATGAGCCCAAAAAGTGGAAGGAAAAATAAACAACACGCTGTACCAACTAATCTTATATGCACTCACAAGCTGCACCAGACTTACAAGATCTGTGGCGATCACTGCACACAGCATAATTATTAGCAGTGCTTACGCCTAATTTTGTGTTATTTCGTTTTCTTTCGTGTTTCCTTCCTTCTGTAATCTGTGCTTTCTATGCTCTTGTGCCTGTGCTTCTTCACTCTTGTAACTGTCCTTAAACTTTTAAATTAAACATAGTGTGTCTACAACGGACTTGTTATTCAACGCCCGGTAGGCACTCTATAGATCAGCTTCAGAATTGAACAGCGATGGCTCCTGCTTCCCGCGCGCCGCCCAGGACTAACTCCACCAACAACCTGGCTCGCAAGAACACCCCGACCAGTATGTCACGACCCAACACGCAGAGACAGGTCTAGTGAAAACTGACTAGCCTTTTATTTAAATACTACTGTACCTAATATACATCCTAAAGACATGAAGTCACGTACAAATCTATTGAATAAGATAGTACATGTCTACATATGAAATTATGCACTGAAGTTAACTATGGAAATGGCGTCTGGACGGTCATTATTATTAAGGTCCGACCGAGATCTCGGTCTCGGCATAATTTACCTAAAGAGGTTGATAAATGATTAATTATTACGAAAATACTAATTGGAATCATACTCTATGTAGCGTGACGTCATTTTTCTGTCAACGGCATGAAAGGTACGGGCCCTGTGAATGTGGTCTGAAAACGTTACATTTAGCAAAATATTGTGTTAAATAATTCTGCAGTTTGTATTTTGATGGTGGAGCTGGTTTAGCATTTGTTTATATTCACTTTTTTTAGGGTTCCGTAGCCAAATGGGAAAAAACGGAACCCTTATAGATTCGTCATGTCTGTCTGTCTGTCCGATTATGTCACAGCCACTTTTTTCCGAAACCATAATAGCTATACTGTTCAAACTTGGTAAGTAGATGTATTCTATGAACCGCATTAAGATTTTTACACAAAAATAGAAAAAAAAAATCGGGGCTTCCCCATACTTAGAACTGAAACTCAATATTTTTTCATTTTAGAGTTTGCAAATTCGGTGACATTATTTAGTATCTTGTTATAGAATTTTATACAATTTCCCAAGAACGACTTTCTTGTTTTAGCCAGTCTGTAAAATGTTACTTTAAGCTTTCTTGCGTTTTCTTTGGCTCCGACTTTAGCCCTTAAGCCAGTTAGGCCGCTTTAACCAGGATTTGGCACGGTCTGAAGTCTCTCGCGTCTCGTCGCATCTCGTGAATGTTCGTTAGTCGTTCGGGTGGCGGGTTGTGGGCAGTGTGGGTTGTGATCTGACGAAGTTTGCCTCACGCCAGTCCGTCGGCCAGCGGCGCCGCTCCCGGCTTTACAGATAGTGAAACCTGGTTTTGTCTTCAGAAGGGCATTGATGAGAAGAACATAGGCCACAGCTCCATGTTACAGAAGCCCCCAAACAGCGTTATCCCCTCGATTGTGTGCGACACCTTCGAGGAGACCGAAGAACTACAGAGTCCAACTAAATCGGCGCCCATGAGCCCAAAAAGTGGAAGGAAAAATAAACAACACGCTGTACCAACTAATCTTATATGCACTCCCACCAGACTTACAAGATCTGTGGCGATCACTGCACACAGCATAATTATTAGCAGTGCTTACGCCTAATTTTGTGTTATTTCGTTTTCTTTCGTGTTTCCTTCCTTCTGTAATCTGTGCTTTCTATGCTCTTGTGCCTGTGCTTCTTCACTCTTGTAACTGTCCTTAAACTTTTAAATTAAACATAGTGTGTCTACAACGGACTTGTTATTCAACGCCCGGTAGGCACTCTATAGATCAGCTTCAGAATTGAACAGCGATGGCTCCTGCTTCCCGCGCGCCGCCCAGGACTAACTCCACCAACAACCTGGCTCGCAAGAACACCCCGACCAGTATGTCACGACCCAACACGCAGAGACAGGTCTAGTGAAAACTGACTAGCCTTTTATTTAAATACTACTGTACCTAATATACATCCTAAAGACATGAAGTCACGTACAAATCTATTGAATAAGATGGTACATGTCTACATATGAAATTATGCACTGAAGTTAACTATGGAAATGGCGTCTGGACGTCATTATTATTAAGGTCCGACCGAGATCTCGGTCTCGGTCTCGGCATAATTTACCTAAAGAGGTTGATAAATGATTAATTATTACGAAAATACTAATTGGAATCATACTCTATGTAGCGTGACGTCATTTTTCTGTCAACGGCATGAAAGGTACGGGCCCTGTGAATGTGGTCTGAAAACGTTACATTTAGCAAAATATTGTGTTAAATAATTCTGCATTTTGTATTTTGATGGTGGTGCTGGTTTAGCATTTGTTTATATTCACTTTTTTTAGGGTTCCGTAGCCAAATGGGAAAAAACGGAGCCCTTATAGATTCGTCATGTCTGTCTGTCTGTCCGATTATGTCACAGCCACTTTTTTCCGAAACCATAATAGCTATACTGTTCAAACTTGGTAAGTAGATGTATTCTATGAACCGCATTAAGATTTTTACACAAAAATAGAAAAAAAAAAATCGGGGCTTCCCCATACTTAGAACTGAAACTCAATATTTTTTCATTTTAGAGTTTGCAAATTCGGTGACATTATTTAGTATCTTGTTATAGAATTTTATACAATTTCCCAAGAACGACTTTCTTGTTTTAGCCAGTCTGTAAAATGTTACTTTAAGCTTTCTTGCGTTTTCTTTGGCTCCGACTTTAGCCCTTAAGCCAGTTAGGCCGCTTTAACCAGGATTTGGCACGGTCTGAAGTCTCTCGCGTCTCGTCGCATCTCGTGAATGTTCGTTAGTCGTTCGGGTGGCGGGTTGTGGGCAGTGTGGGTTGTGATCTGACGAAGTTTGCCTCACGCCAGTCCGTCGGCCAGCGGCGCCGCTCCCGGCTTTACAGATAGTGAAACCTGGTTTTGTCTTCAGAAGGGCATTGATGAGAAGAACATAGGCCACAGCTCCATGTTACAGAAGCCCCCAAACAGCGTTATCCCCTCGATTGTGTGCGACACCTTCGAGGAGACCGAAGAACTACAGAGTCCAACTAAATCGGCGCCCATGAGCCCAAAAAGTGGAAGGAAAAATAAACAACACGCTGTACCAACTAATCTTATATGCACTCCCACCAGACTTACAAAATCTGTGGCGATCACTGCACACAGCATAATTATTAGCAGTGCTTACGCCTAATTTTGTGTTATTTCGTTTTCTTTCGTGTTTCCTTCCTTCTGTAATCTGTGCTTTCTATGCTCTTGTGCCTGTGCTTCTTCACTCTTGTAACTGTCCTTAAACTTTTAAATTAAACATAGTGTGTCTACAACGGACTTGTTATTCAACGCCCGGTAGGCACTCTATAGATCAGCTTCAGAATTGAACAGCGATGGCTCCTGCTTCCCGCGCGCCGCCCAGGACTAACTCCACCAACAACCTGGCTCGCAAGAACACCCCGACCAGTATGTCTCGACCCAACACGCAGAGACAGGTCTAGTGAAAACTGACTAGCCTTTTATTTAAATACCACTGTACCTAATATACATCCTAAAGACAGAACACATAGAAAGTCACGTACAAATCTATTGAATAAGATGGTACATGTCTACATATGAAATTATGCACTGAAGTTAACTATGGAAATGGCGTCTGGACGTCATTATTATTAAGGTCCGACCGAGATCTCGGTCTCGGTCTCGGCATAATTTACCTAAAGAGGTTGATAAATGATTAATTATTACGAAAATACTAATTGGAATCATACTCTATGTAGCGTGACGTCATTTTTCTGTCAACGGCATGAAAGGTACGGGCCCTGTGAATGTGGTCTGAAAACGTTACATTTAGCAAAATATTGTGTTAAATAATTCTGCAGTTTGTATTTTGATGGTGGTGCTGGTTTAGCATTTGTTTATATTCACTACTAACATTGATACTGGTTTCTTTACTTTTTAGGGTTCCGTAGCCAAATGGCAAAAAACGGAACCCTTATAGATTCGTCATGTCCGTCTGTCTGTCCGATTATGTCACAGCCACTTTTTTCCGAAACCATAATAGCTATACTGTTCAAACTTGGTAAGTAGATGTATTCTATGGACCGCATTAAGATTTTTACACAAAAATAGAAAAAAAAATCGGGGGTTCCCCATACTTTGAACTGAAACTCAAAAAATCTTTTTTCATTTTAGAGTTTGCAAGTTCGGTGACATTTAGTATCTTGTTATAGAATTTTATACAATTTCCCAAGAACGACTTTCTTGTTTTAGCCAGTCTGTAAAATGTTACTTTAAGCTTTCTTGCGTTTTCTTTGGCTCCGACTTTAGCCCTTAACCCAGTTAGGCCGCTTTAACCAGGATTTGGCACGGTCTGAAGTCTCTCGCGTCTCGTCGCATCTCGTGAATGTTCGTTAGTCGTTCGGGTGGCGGGTTGTGGGCAGTGTGGGTTGTGATCTGACGAAGTTTGCCTCACGCCAGTCCGTCGGCCAGCGGCGCCGCTCCCGGCTTTACAGATAGTGAAACCTGGTTTTGTCTTCAGAAGGGCATTGATGAGAAGAACATAGGCCACAGCTCCATGTTACAGAAGCCCCCAAACAGCGTTATCCCCTCGATTGTGTGCGACACCTTCGAGGAGACCGAAGAACTACAGAGTCCAACTAAATCGGCGCCCATGAGCCCAAAAAGTGGAAGGAAAAATAAACACGCTGTACCAACTAATCTTATATGCACTCCCACAAGACTTACCAGATCAGCTTCAGAATTGAACGGCGATGGCTCCGCCGCTTCCCGCGCGCCGCTCAGGACTAGCTCCACCAACAACCTGGCTCGCAAGAACACCCCGACCAGTATGTCACGACCCAACACGCAGAGACAGGTCTAGTGAAAACTGACTAGCCTTTTATTTCAATACTACTGTACCTAATATACATCCTAAAGACAGAACACATAGAAAGTGACGTACAAATCTATTGAAAAAGATGGTACATGTCTACATATGAAATTATGCACTGAAGTTAACTATGGAAATGGCGTCTGGACGTCATTATTATTAAGGTCCGACCGAGTCTCGGCATAATTTACCTAAAGAGGTTGATAAATGATTAATTATTACGAAAATACTAATTGGAATCATACTCTATGTAGCGTGACGTCATTTTTCTGTCAACGGCATGAAAGGTACGGGCCCTGTGAATGTGGTCTGAAAACGTTACATTTAGCAAAATATTGTGTTAAATAATTCTGCAGTTTGTATTTTGATGGTGGTGCTGGTTTAGCATTTGTTTATATTCACTACTAACATTGATACTGGTTTCTTTACTTTTTAGGGTTCCGTAGCCAAATGGGAAAAAACGGAACCCTTATAGATTCGTCATGTCTGTCTGTCTGTCCGATTATGTCACAGCCACTTTTTTCCGAAACCATAAGATCTATACTGTTCAAACTTGGTAAGTAGATGTATTCTATGAACCGCATTAAGATTTTTACACAAAAATAGAAAAAAAAAATCGGGGCTTCCCATACTTAGAACTGAAACTCAAAATATATTTTTTCATTTTAGAGTTTGCATATTCGGTGACATTATTTAGTATCTTGTTATAGAATTTTATACAATTTCCCAAGAACGACTTTCTTGTTTTAGCCAGTCTGTAAAATGTTACTTTAAGCTTTCTTGCGTTTTCTTTGGCTCCGACTTTAGCCCTTAAGCCAGTTAGGCCGCTTTAACCAGGATTTGGCACGGTCTGAAGTCTCTCGCGTCTCGTCGCATCTCGTGAATGTTCGTTAGTCGTTCGGGTGGCGGGTTTTGGGCAGTGTGGGTTGTGATCTGACGAAGTTTGCCTCACGCCAGTCCGTCGGCCAGCGGCGCCGCTCCCGGCATTACAGATAGTGAAACCTGGTTTTGTCTTCAGAAGGGCATTGATGAGAAGAACATAGGCCACAGCTCCATGTTACAGAAGCCCCCAAACAGCGTTATCCCCTTGATTGTGTGCGACACCTTCGAGGAGACCGAAGAACTACAGAGTCCAACTAAATCGGCGCCCATGAGCCCAAAAAGTGGAAGGAAAAATAAACAACACGCTGTACCAACTAATCTTATATGCACTCCCACCAGACTTACGAGATCTGTGGCGATCACTGCACACAGCATAATTATTAGCAATGCTTACGCCTAATTTTGTGTTATTTCGTTTTCTTTCGTGTTTCCTTCCTTCTCTAATCTGTGCTTTCTATGCTCTTGAGCCTGTGCTTCTTCACTCTTGTCACTGTCCTTAAACTTTTAAATTAAACATAGTGTGTCTACAACGGACTTGTTATTCAACGCCCGGTAGGCACTCTATAGATCAGCTTCAGAATTGAACAGCGATGGCTCCTGCTTCCCGCGCGCCGCCCAGGACTAACTCCACCAACAACCTGGCTCGCAAGAACACCCCGACCAGTATGTCACGACCCAACACGCAGAGACAGGTCTAGTGAAAACTGACTAGCCTTTTATTTAAATACCACTGTACCTAATATACATCCTAAAGACAGAACACATAGAAAGTCACGTACAAATCTATTGAATAAGATGGTACATGTCTACATATGAAATTATGCACTGAAGTTAACTATGGAAATGGCGTCTGGACGTCATTATTATTAAGGTCCGACCGAGATCTCGGTCTCGGTCTCGGCATAATTTACCTAAAGAGGTTGATAAATGATTAATTATTACGAAAATACTAATTGGAATCATACTCTATGTAGCGTGACGTCATTTTTCTGTCAACGGCATGAAAGGTACGGGCCCTGTGAATGTGGTCTGAAAACGTTACATTTAGCAAAATATTGTGTTAAATAATTCTGCAGTTTGTATTTTGATGGTGGTGCTGGTTTAGCATTTGTTTATATTCACTACTAACATTGATACTGGTTTCTTTACTTTTTAGGGTTCCGTAGCCAAATGGGAAAAAACGGAACCCTTATAGATTCGTCATGTCTGTCTGTCTGTCCGATTATGTCACAGCCACTTTTTTCCGAAACCATAATAGCTATACTGTTCAAACTTGGTAAGTAGATGTATTCTATGAACCGCATTAAGATTTTTACACAAAGATAGAAAAAAAAATCGGGGCTTCCCCATACTTAGAACTGAAACTCAATATTTTTTCATTTTAGAGTTTGCAAATTCGGTGACATTATTTAGTATCTTGTTATAGAATTTTATACAATTTCCCAAGAACGACTTTCTTGTTTTAGCCAGTCTGTAAAATGTTACTTTAAGCTTTCTTGCGTTTTCTTTGGCTCCGACTTTAGCCCTTAAGCCAGTTAGGCCGCTTTAACCAGGATTTGGCACGGTCTGAAGTCTCTCGCGTCTCGTCGCATCTCGTGAATGTTCGTTAGTCGTTCGGGTGGCGGGTTGTGGGCAGTGTGGGTTGTGATCTGACGAAGTTTGCCTCACGCCAGTCCGTCGGCCAGCGGCGCCGCTCCCGGCTTTACAGATAGTGAAACCTGGTTTTGTCTTCAGAAGGGCATTGATGAGAAGAACATAGGCCACAGCTCCATGTTACAGAAGCCCCCAAACAGCGTTATCCCCTCGATTGTGTGCGACACCTTCGAGGAGACCGAAGAACTACAGAGTCCAACTAAATCGGCGCCCATGAGCCCAAAAAGTGGAAGGAAAAATAAACAACACGCTGTACCAACTAATCTTATATGCACTCCCACCAGACTTACAAGATCTGTGGCGATCACTGCACACAGCATAATTATTAGCAGTGCTTACGCCTAATTTTGTGTTATTTCGTTTTCTTTCGTGTTTCCTTCCTTCTGTAATCTGTGCTTTCTATGCTCTTGTGCCTGTGCTTCTTCACTCTTGTAACTGTCCTTAAACTTTTAAATTAAACATAGTGTGTCTACAACGGACTTGTTATTCAACGCCCGGTAGGCACTCTATAGATCAGCTTCAGAATTGAACAGCGATGGCTCCTGCTTCCCGCGCGCCGCCCAGGACTAACTCCACCAACAACCTGGCTCGCAAGAACACCCCGACCAGTATGTCACGACCCAACACGCAGAGACAGGTCTAGTGAAAACTGACTAGCCTTTTATTTAAATACTACTGTACCTAATATACATCCTAAAGACATGAAGTCACGTACAAATCTATTGAATAAGATAGTACATGTCTACATATGAAATTATGCACTGAAGTTAACTATGGAAATGGCGTCTGGACGGTCATTATTATTAAGGTCCGACCGAGATCTCGGTCTCGGTCTCGGCATAATTTACCTAAAGAGGTTGATAAATGATTAATTATTACGAAAATACTAATTGGAATCATACTCTATGTAGCGTGACGTCATTTTTCTGTCAACGGCATGAAAGGTACGGGCCCTGTGAATGTGGTCTGAAAACGTTACATTTAGCAAAATATTGTGTTAAATAATTCTGCAGTTTGTATTTTGATGGTGGTGCTGGTTTAGCATTTGTTTATATTCACTTTTTTTAGGGTTCCGTAGCCAAATGGGAAAAAACGGAACCCTTATAGATTCGTCATGTCTGTCTGTCTGTCCGATTATGTCACAGCCACTTTTTTCCGAAACCATAATAGCTATACTGTTCAAACTTGGTAAGTAGATGTACTCTATGAACCGCATTAAGATTTTTACACAAAAATAGAAAAAAAAAAATCGGGGCTTCCCCATACTTAGAACTGAAACTCAATATTTTTTCATTTTAGAGTTTGCAAATTCGGTGACATTATTTAGTATCTTGTTATAGAATTTTATACAATTTCCCAAGAACGACTTTCTTGTTTTAGCCAGTCTGTAAAATGTTACTTTAAGCTTTCTTGCGTTTTCTTTGGCTCCGACTTTAGCCCTTAAGCCAGTTAGGCCGCTTTAACCAGGATTTGGCACGGTCTGAAGTCTCTCGCGTCTCGTCGCATCTCGTGAATGTTCGTTAGTCGTTCGGGTGGCGGGTTGTGGGCAGTGTGGGTTGTGATCTGACGAAGTTTGCCTCACGCCAGTCCGTCGGCCAGCGGCGCCGCTCCCGGCTTTACAGATAGTGAAACCTGGTTTTGTCTTCAGAAGGGCATTGATGAGAAGAACATAGGCCACAGCTCCATGTTACAGAAGCCCCCAAACAGCGTTATCCCCTCGATTGTGTGCGACACCTTCGAGGAGACCGAAGAACTACAGAGTCCAACTAAATCGGCGCCCATGAGCCCAAAAAGTGGAAGGAAAAATAAACAACACGCTGTACCAACTAATCTTATATGCACTCCCACCAGACTTACAAGATCTGTGGCGATCACTGCACACAGCATAATTATTAGCAGTGCTTACGCCTAATTTTGTGTTATTTCGTTTTCTTTCGTGTTTCCTTCCTTCTGTAATCTGTGCTTTCTATGCTCTTGTGCCTGTGCTTCTTCACTCTTGTAACTGTCCTTAAACTTTTAAATTAAACATAGTGTGTCTACAACGGACTTGTTATTCAACGCCCGGTAGGCACTCTATAGATCAGCTTCAGAATTGAACAGCGATGGCTCCTGCTTCCCGCGCGCCGCCCAGGACTAACTCCACCAACAACCTGGCTCGCAAGAACACCCCGACCAGTATGTCTCGACCCAACACGCAGAGACAGGTCTAGTGAAAACTGACTAGCCTTTTATTTAAATACCACTGTACCTAATATACATCCTAAAGACAGAACACATAGAAAGTCACGTACAAATCTATTGAATAAGATGGTACATGTCTACATAAATTATGCACTGAAGTTAACTATGGAAATGGCGTCTGGACGTCATTATTATTAAGGTCCGACCGAGATCTCGGCATTCTCGGCCCAAAATCGGGCCGAGATCTCGGTCTCGGCTCTCGGCCAAAATGGGCCGAGATTCTTGCCGAGGCCGAGACTAGGCAATAAGTTATCATTAGTGGATTTGAATTTACAACGCACGAGCGCCCATTTCCAAGCCACCCGTTGGTTGCATCGCCCGCGTGGTGTGACGTTTTTTAATTGGTTTTGTACCCACATTTTAAGCTAATTACTTATCAAATACGGTGTTGGGATCGCATAGGCTCGGTTGCCAGTAATGACTTGTTCTTTGGTTCTTTTCGTTTTGTGGTTGTCGTCATTGCGGAAGAGTTAATAAATGAGTGTATATTGTTATTGAAATGTAACTTAAATTAACTTGATGTGGGTGTAAGATGACAATGGATATTTTGATACTTAATTATATTTATGTTTACGGGAAAAGGTAAAACAGTAGGTAAGTACTAAACAATATCTGTGGCGGATTACTGTTGTGGAATATTGGACATAATTTCATGCCAACTTTGCGGATGCTTCTATGCAATTTTGACGAAACTCCCGGTGTGGTTGTTGAGACTTAGGTTGATTTTCATTTAATGTGGCTTAGCTTAGTTGCAAATCACTAACTGACCAGTTAAACGACGAGCATTGTCACAATTTAACGGACCATAACGCTGAAAAAATTTTTTTTTTTTTTGTGTTACAATGTATAACTTTTTAATTATGATTATTGTTATTGTATCTCGTTTTGTGCACATCCGTACTAGAAAAACCGGCCAAGTGCGTGTCGGGCAACGCATAATGGAGGGTTCCGTACCTTCATACAATACAAAAAGCCAGACAAGCAAAAGAGCGAATGTTCGTGGCACTTTCTTCGTTTTAATAAGAAGATATTCAAAATAATTTTCCTGAAAAAGTATTTATTACAGTTTTATCATTTACCTTACTAAGATGCGAATTACATAATACACCTTCGTTCCATATATCGTTATAAAATATATCGTATAGTTTTCGAGTAAAATGGTTGTGACATACGGACAGACACAGACAGACGGCAATGGCGAAACTATAAGGGTTTTTGCTTGCCATTTTGGCTACGAAACCCTAAAAATATTATTTAATAGCGCTACGAATTGATCATGATAACTTTTTCTGATAAATCGTCGAATTTCGACTATTAAAACATTTTGATTGCAAAAATCGTGTTATTTTCTTCTTTTTTATAAATTCTCGGTCTCGGCCGAGAATCCCATTGAATCTCGGTCTCAATCTCGTTCTCGGCCGAGGCAGAAAAAACATTCTCGGTCGGACGTTAATTATTATTGTAATGGATTATCTCTATGTAAGGCTATTATAATAATAGCCTTACATAGAGATAAAATATTGTAAACTGCTGATATTTTTTTACTCTTACCTTCTGTCTACTGTTTGATGTAAATATTTAAAATATCTTATTAATTTTAGAATAATTTAATATTAATATAATTTTGCGCGTTTAAGTATGAGAGGTTTAATTTGTTAATGAGTCCAATTAAGTTAGTTATATTCAAAGCGCGTACTTTTCATGCCGTTGACGCAAAAATGACGTAATTTAACATACAGGGAGTTGTTTTACAATACTACAAATTTAGATAACTTATTGACGGGTAGAAAAATAAATACTTGTTACGAGAATAAAAGCTTGTTACGCTGTTAAAAATAAAAAATATGTATTATTTATTTGAGTGACAATAATATGAATGTCAGTTAGACGTTTCTATACTGATTGTCAAGTATATGTATAACTTACCTAAAGAGGTTGATAAATGATTAATTATCACGAAAATACTAATTGGAATCGTACTCTATGTAGCGTGACGTCATTTTTCTGTCAACGGCATGAAAGGTACGGGCCCTGTTTATTATTCTTATGTTTAATATGAACTTACAGTTTTGTCTATGTTACGGTCACGTCTGAAAATATCGATACGAAAAAAGTGCCAAAAATATGTATACACGACTTTATTGCCCATATATTAAGGTATACATACTTTTGGCACATTTTTCGTACCGATATTTTCAGACGTGACTGTACAGTCAAGGTATTAAACATCGACACGGTCAAAGTGCCAAAAATATGTATACAGGTCACAATACTTTAATGTACGGGCAATAAGGTCGTGTATACATATTTTTGGCACTTTGTCCGTGTCGATTTTTGATACCCTGACTGTACTAGCGAATATGGACGCAAAATTTGAATCCATTCACATTTTAAAAGTATGAAATTTAAGAACCGGGTCGTATTCGGCATATGTACTTTATATTAAAAACGGTAACCAAAAGCTTGATTATAGACATTATTATTGTGTTTGGGTAGAAAATTAAATGTTCAATATATGAATTATAAAAAAAAACAGTACTATTTTACGAAACTATTGTTATTTATTAAAGCTGTATTCGACATAAAAATAATTATACATTGCGAGTGATATCTAATTGAGAACAATTTTGAAAATTCGGATGCTGCTTTTTTCTAATAGGTTATTAAAAAACAATTATAATAAATGTATAACAGTCTAGAATAGTCTTATGCTATATACTATTAACTAATTATCCTAAAGTAACGACGTCAATCACGAAGAATTTCGTACATTGATTCGCCTGCTCCTCTCTATTGCACGCGCATAATTATATTGCTGTCCCGCTCGCACAGTAGCATTGACCGCCGGTATTATGGGCAGCGGGTCAATGAACGAAATTCTTCGTCTTAGAGTCTTTCATTTCACTTAAATACTCTTATCATTTCTATGTAAATATCAAACCTCAATTGACCAAAAATTCCAAAATGTCACTTTGTATTGTAGATAAGTAAATGTGCCTACATTGCTCCCCACTGGAACAATAGGGTTGTTTCCAATTTTTTGAAACGCTTGTATTACGTTCTATATTAACTAAAAGTTGCCCTAAAATTCAACTAATATACTAAAAACGGCTTTAAATATGTTAAATTAACAAAATATATTTTGACAGATGCTTTCGCGCCCAAAACGCTCTTTGAAAATTGTGTGACGTCACAGTTTACGGTTTGACACATAACTACATACACACGTAGAAGATACGAACTGTCAACTGACATTTGTCATTTGTTGTTTATCGCCTAACTGTCAACAGTGTCAATCTGAGAGTTGTGACGTCATCAGAATCTTCAATTACGTTTCGAGTTTGGTCACGTGACGTGTGCCAAAAGATATTTTAAATTCAATATTTACAAAAATATGGTCATTACAGGTCCCCTAAAAGTAGTTTAACATGTTCTTATAATCCAAAAGAATTTATTGGGATACAATTCTGCCCTAAGATTTGTAACAACCATTGTGATCTAACAGTTTTTTTTTATATACATTAACCCCCTTATTCATAAACGTCTACTAAAGTTGACAAGCCGCTAATAATCGTTTGCCCCTTTCCGACGTATTGGTATGATGGAAAGGGACAAACGATTATCAGCGGCTTGTCAACTATAGTAAACGTTTATGAATAATGGGATTGAACGCTTTACGTCATAAACACAAACATCACTCAAACGCCAAGGTCCCGGGCGCAAGCGAGCTAATGTAAACCTTACTGGAAGTGAAGGTTACTTTGACAGCGTCCGCCATGACACCTATAGTTGTCCTTGGCGCTGTGGGCACGACTAGTAACGACGACTTTAGGGGTTCTTGGCGTTCAAAGGGTTGAATTCCATATGTATACATAATACAATTTAATAATTAAAAAATATAGAACGAATTTTAGAGCAAGGTAGGCATTATATACTATAATAGCACATTACGATACAAGTGCGAAAAATAGGAAATTCGAAACGAGTGGCGATAAATTAAAACACGACCGAAGGGAGTGTTTTAAATCGACACGAGTTGCGAATTACCTATTCGCACATGTATCGTACAACGTTTTACAGTACATATGGCCCTTTAAATGTTCGACACAGTAACGTAATATGCTACTTTTCGCACTAGTGCTATAAAGTAGCCCCATATGTACTGTAAAATAAGTTTTTTTGATACTTACGCCGTGAGAAAGCTGCAGTTAAGTTTATAATTGCCATATATTTTTCTCGTAAGGAATCTAACAATAAAATATGTATATCTCAATATTACGATTCCTAACGACTGATACTTTCAATATTTGACTGATCGTGTAAATAAGACATTCCTAACGATTCCAAGTTTGTATTTTTGCCTCTCGCTCGCGCCTGGGGAATGAGAAAGAGACAAAATACTCGATATTTAAGACTGTGACTTATTATTTTTTTAATGATGTTGAAATTATATTTTTTCCTTCTTTACTGAGGTACAGTCGCCATCAGATATATTTGAGCGGCCGAGGTGCTCACAAATATCTGAACACGCACTCTAACGCCTTGACAATAGAGGCGTGTTCAGATATTTGTGAGCATTAAAATATATTTTCACTTCTGCCAAAACTACTGGTATTTAACCTAGTGGGGTCCAATTTTGTCACTATTTTTATATAATATACACTTTATGGTTCAGACTTAGTTCATAATTATGTAATGAAACGGTATGATGTATATAAATAAATATTAATTAGTGCCTGCGCCAAATCTTGGGATAGGTGGCCGAGTAAAACCCAGGCTTCCTGCGCCCTCTACTCGTATTCCAAAGTGCAAGTCAAAATACACGCGAAAAGCGAACTTATGTGCTCTTGTCTTAATTTCACAATTAGGTAGCCCCACAATAGCGTCAGCGTGAAGTCAGCTCTATGGAAAATGGCGTCGCTGCGCAGGTGCACCAATGTTGCGTCGCTGCGCAGTTGCGCCAACGTTGCGTCGAGCAACAGCCATAGAGCTGACTATATGGCGACGCTCGGGAGACGCGAGTATGGGGTGGCATTTAAGAGGGACGAATAGTTTTGCGATCCTAACTAAATAACGGTACTTTTTCTATGAAATTCATTTTTTTTTTGGAATTTTTGATACAAACAATGTCGTTCTCGATCGATCCTATATTTATCAAGGATCAAAAACGAAAATATCTGACTAACAAAGTTTCAACCTGCGGTAAATGTTATAAAAAAAGATTTTTCTTTACAAAATTAAGCGTTTTTCCTTTCATCAATTTTTAATTTTTACGATTTTAAGCTACCGTGGGCCCTAATATTATTTCCAAGACACATTTACGAAAATAAACTTATACTTTATAACTCCAAAGCCTTAGGAGCCTGTACAAAGGCGGCATTTATTATTATATACTGCTAGGTTTAGTTATAGTAGTTTATGTGACTGCTACATAATGGAAGGCATTAAAATACGAGTGTGGGTTTATGAAACGATTGAAATGAGTTTCTTAAAAGGATCACTGCTTAATCTACATCACTATCATAAGCTTCAACGAAACGAAGTAAATTTATACTTATTAACGAATTAAACGTCAAAATGGCGGTCACGCATCCGTTGTTTTTTTAATTCAGAGACAAACTAGAATCGAGGCGAACTGCCATATGGTTCGATATCAAGTAGGCCGTTTTTTTTATCGTTTCTGTATATAGGAGTTTATGATATAGATGTAGATAAAATTTTGTTTAGTTGAAGTAACATGCATGCTTGTGCGTACTCGCACTTAACACTAATCAAAGTATAAACAGTTACTTCTGTTATTTCAACGAGATTTTGTCGTGTTTTTAGAGGTTTTTGTGACAGAATATTTGAAGCCAAGATTGAAAACTTGGCTTCCTTTTACAGAAGTATTAAAAGATAATATTTGTGATATTTTGTCTATCACTCACAACATCGCCTCTCTCGCTATCAGGAATCCCATAGAGTATGGTGAAGCTTGTGCACACTGCTTACGTAATATACTGATCCTTATGAGAGATGTCACACTGCTTGCGTGACGTGAGAGTGCACGGCTATACTAATTTACATGCACGTCTACGCCACACGCAGCTGGTGTGTTATTAAGGCGTAGAGAAATAAGTAACATAGAGTGCTCACTCCATACATCAGTTTGGGTACCAAAACGATTATTATCTTCGTAGTCGACATCTAGCATCGAGTAGCGGAATTAACAGTATGTTGCGACGAACGAAAAGTCTAATGCTCGACAATTTTCAGCTAATATTATAACCGGATTATTCGGAACTCTATTTTCAACTCCTGCTTGTGTTTCTGCTTGCTTGCGTTGAGCAGTACAATCTTCACTAGTCACAACATTTGAGACATCTAGTGTCAAGTAGCAGTACTGATAACTCCGCTACTCGATGCTAGATGTCGACTACGAAGATAATAATCGTTTTGGTACCCAAACTGATGTATGGAGTGAGCACTGTTACTTATTTTCACGAGCATTATATTTAAAAAAAAGCACTTGACCTCGGATCGAATCCGATCTCGGTCGCTTTATTGTTATTTATGATACCTATATCAATGCGACATCTGATAACCTAAAGTCCTGGTCTCGCAACTAAGTACTTAGTTATATATTTTAGTCATTTTACTTTGAATCTATGCATAGTGGACATTATAAATGAATTTTGACTTATTCCGTTAAGGTAAGAAACTTGTTTACTTATTTATGGTGTAAGTTAGTTTAGGCACGCTTAAGTGTCATATATGGCTCTCATACACACCGTCTTATATTTTAAAGTTTGATATAGGGAGCGTGCATGAACTGTAGGAGGCAGCACAGGAGCCGTCAGATTTTTGGCGCGAGGCGTAAATGTGATGTTTTTTGTTCCGATGTAGCCCACAAGATGGCAGAACCTACTATGCACAAGAAAGCACGTGACGTGTAAATGTGCATGTTTATGGTTCCGATTCAGACCACAAGATGGCAGACCCTCCAACGCGCACGGTCCCTATACAGTCAGGGGATATGTAGGTACTTATTTACTCTGAACGCCACGAGTATCGTGCGCGGCGCGTCAAAGTGAACCTTATCGGAATGTACGAAGGTTCATATTGGGTTTTACCGCGTGTAAGTGGTCTGTTTGGTGGTCAAATGGTTAAAGACTCGTGTTTATTTTTATATAATATAAAAATCATGAATTGATTGATTTTAAATGTTTATAATAAAACATGTTCTTACGATATCCTGATACTTTTACAACTTGTTTTTATAACTGATCGAAAAGGGCGGGATTAAAACGGAGGGATTTGATAATGTTTTTTTTTTCTAATTAGGTAACTATGTTATCTATCATGTTTTCACAATGTTGGCATTTTATTCGTTACTATTACTTATAGCGTTATATGTTGGTTAGTACATCACTGTTTTCAACCGTACTCAAGAGACCTACCGCGAACCACGTTCGACGTGTTGCCTCTCTGTCGCACTTGTAAATTCGCAGTAAGTGTGACACGGAGGCAACACGTCGAACGTGGTTCGCGGTAGGCCTTCGGGTAGTTTGTTCGCAATTTTTGTAATTTATATACCTATGTACTTACATTGTTTGTGATTATTGTCATAGAGAAATAAGTAAGCATATTTTATTACCATAACGCACTTTATTTTCGTAGTCGACATCTAGCGGATGATGACTGACGCAAAGTGTATTGCTTAATTAGTCGCGACATCTATTGTCAAGTTTGCGGTACTGATTAATACGCCACTAGATGTCTAAATTTTGGTAAGAAAATCGATGTATGGAGTGAGCATTCTATGCTTACTGATTTCTTAATGTATAAAGTGATACTTATTATTATGATTATAATGATTTATGTACTTATAATGAGTTAATTGACATTATATTTCTAATGCTTTATATGAATTAGATATAAATTTAATTGTCTATGTTCTACTCTTCATTTATACTTGTTAGTTATTTCAAAATTATCTAGATTTACTTTTTATACTTCTGATTTCACTTTACGTACAGTCACTGTCAGATATATCGGACCGGCCGAAGTGCTCAAAAATATCTGAACACTCTAACGCCTTGACAATAGAGGCGTGTTCAGGCTGCGCAGACCAGATGCCAATCGTGCAAGCTCCGTAGCGTATCGTAGTCATCTCTCCATCACTTTTCCATATTATCACAGTTGCGTTTCGTTCGCTTAGATATTTGTGAGCGACGAGCGCGTAGATATTTGTGAGCGTCTTGGCCACTCCGATATATCTGATGGCCTCTACCTATTCCTTCAGGGATATTAATGGTGTCGCCATCTATCGTTATTAGTAGACGTTGTAGTTCTGCCACTCCCCACTAGGTGTCGTTGATAACCACCATAGTGGAGGTACGTTATTTTTTTGTCAGATTGATTAGAATATGACATGAATTCTATACTATACTAAAAATTTAGTCAAAAAAACGAAAACAAAAACAAATTTCATTACTTCGAAGTAATGGAAGTTGAATTGTCAGATGACAATTGTCAGAAACTGGTGTGTGTGAGAGCAGGCCCAGGGCCATACTTGCCAATGCCTAGTTTAGTATTTTGTGCATTCTATGACATGAATGTTTTACGATTATGAATTATGATATGACTAAGCGCTTTGGGCGGTTTTATATTACGATTAGATGACAATGACAGTTCAATAAATATTTAATGTAAGAATTTATATGGTTTTATTTTAATGACCCTTTTTAACACCAAGAACATCTAAAGGCGTCGTAACTCTATAGTCACAGAATAAGTAATATTACTATTGTACAGAAAATAAACTTCCTACAAAACCGAAGTTTGTAAGCGATTCAGGGAAATAAATAACAGAGTGCTCACTTCAGACATCAGTTTTGGTACCAAAACGATTATTATCTTCGTAAAAATTGTTGAGCATTAGACTTTTCCTTCGCCGCGACATCTATTGTCAAGTAGCAGTACTGATAAATCCGCTACTCGATGCTAGATGATGTCGACTACGAAAATAATGAGAGTTTAGTTTCTATAACTGATGTATGGAGTGAACACTCTATGCTTACTTATTTTATTTCTCTGTGATCAGAGTTACTTTTGTTTTGTTCGAGTTTAAAACAAAACTAATTCAATTAACATCGTTGACTCAAAGACTACCAATTTATCTTGTTAACCGTGGCCTTTAGTTTTTCTACTCAACACTAGATGTCGCTAGTAGTACGTGCGTGCGGTGCGTGTTGTGTCTCGTCCTTAGGCAAAAATAGGTCGAGGTGTGCAAGATTTGTCTATTTTGTATGTAGTGAGTGAGAAAGTGTGCATTTCCCCTCGCAAAAAATGGTAGAATGATTTGTACGGTAAGATACCGCTTGGGCTACTCCAATGTGTCGGAAGCCGGTGTTGCTCGAAGGGGCACGTTGTGGCACCCGTACCGTCGCATGAATCATTCGGTTCCTTGGTCGGAGATCGGAATTCATGGTAGTTAAGGTGTATGTATAGGTAGGTAGTACAACTACAACAAAAAAACTAGTGCATGACACAAAAAAATAAGAACTTTTTTTTGAGAGATTCCCACTTCCATTCCGCTTCCACTCCCACTCCCACCCCCACGATATGAACGTCAAATAAAGCAACACCGGCTCTAACCCTACACCTCTGACCCGAGAAGATTTCAATCCCCCCTCAATTGGAGGAGGGTATCCCAATATGGACCGGCAAGAAACTCTGCGGGACACATCTTTTCAAAACATTACATCTTATAATTAACATGCATTAAATAAGAAAAAAAATACAATTTAGATTACTATAGAAAGCATGCAATTACATACAGTAGCTACTTTTCATTATAGAATTTGATATTTAAAAAAAATTACGATATATGGAAGTCATTATTTAAATCATGATCATTCATTCAAATATTGGCTTAGAAGTGTTCCTAAGCCAAATATTGAACGCAAATTACACAGGCTTCTTACTTTACTACCTTCATCAATTTCCAGCACTTCTTCTACTCGTATTTGTAGCTGTAGCAAGTTGGCTAATGAGAGGACAATTTAAAAGTAGGTGATGGCATATAGATTGGAAAACCGTATGGCAAAACCGACTTTTCCACTGTCCGCAGCATGATTCCCTCGAAGCGAAAGCTCCCCCTCACGAAGGTAGCGTGCAGGGCGACACCAATCGCTGTTCCCTCCGGCCTCCTTCGCGACTGAATGTATATTCCCACGCCCTTTATTATATGCACGGGTAACACACATTTTAGAAAAAAGTAAATTCTGTGTATAAATACAATCAAAGTTAACGACTACATAGGTACATAGATATCCCGTTTTTAGGCTTCCGTTCCGTACCTCAAAAGGAAAAAAATCACTATAGGATCACTCGTGTCTGTCGGTCCGTCTGTCACATCCTATGGGCCTACGCTAGCTGGCGCGGGTGCACGGAGCGGACGAGCGGGTTAACGAAAAATAGTATGAGCGACGCTAACTGAAGCGGACGCGTGCGGCGGATTTCACCTACAAATAGCACCCGCGTGCGTGCGCACGCGGCGGGCGTCCGCGTCAGCTAGCGTAGGCCCTATTTTCTCCAAATCTACTGGACCTATGTGTCATTTAAAAAAAGTTTCTTATTTCAGTCTAAAGTACTGATAAAATATATCCCGCTTGTAAAGGTGCAACGTAAAAATTAGCTATTTGCGATATCTACAGGAAACCTCGTTGAGAATTCTCTATACGTTTATTGCCAAAGCATCTTAGTTATTTCTATTTCTATATGAAACAGTCGTTAACAGTTAAAACCATTGGTTTATAATCATTAATCTAACAGGCAACTTTGCAAGTGGAAACTTCCATAAGAATTTATGTTCTATAAATTTTGGAAATGTTGAAAATGTTCTGCGTGTGAAGCCGAGAACATCGTATATTCTCATATTGATCTTGGGTCTTGGGATGGGATATTAGCTTTTGTTAATGGGAAAGAATATATTGGCTTTCCGATCCTAACGAAATAACGGTACATTTTCTATGAAATTTCCATTTCGGGAGATAACGGCTTTCAATAACTAAGTAGATATATCATTAAAAAAAAAACAATTTTTTTTTCATTGCAAATCATTTTAATTTTGACGTCGATAGCTTCAGCATATTTTCGAGATTTATAGGTTTCGCTTAAAAAAAAATGTATTGCATATTTAAATAAAAGGGAAACCTATAAACCTAGTTTTACATTGTGTCAATAACATTCTAAAATAATCATGGAGAATGAAAAATACGAAGACGTCGAAAAACATTTACTCTTTTTGTATAGACGATTATTGTTGGAGAATAGTAGATACTTTCGACACATAGTTTGATCCTCTATTTTTGATACTAGCTGTAATGTACTGTATTTTTGCCAAACCTTACTATCAATAAAACTGCACTATTGATAGCGAAGTTTAGCAATAACGGCAATACAAACGCTGCAATTCACGTGGTAAAGCCCAGTTGTCTTCTGTCTACGTCGAAAAGCGGGAGGGCAGCCAGTAGCAGTGAAGTTCATGAGCGACTAGAAACCACGCAACAGACCAACATTGTTACTGTCCGCCGTCCGTACACATCTGCTTCATTCTTCTTCAGGCCGAGTGGATTCGGGAAGTCGGGTCTTGGAAGTACGACCTGATTGAATGGCGTGGGCGGCTGTGGGAATAGCAGTGTGCCAAAGAGGATTCTCGAAAATTGCAAAGATCCCATGAAACGTTCTTGGTATTTTTTCTGCCAAACCTTCTTACAATTGTTTCGATTTCTAAGAAACTTGAAACAGACACCAATGAGCGACGTAAATGTTAAATAGAACAGTCGTCAACAGTTAAGAACAGTGCACAGTTACTGAAAAAAAAAATGCATTTTCTGTACACGACACGTAATTTTTTTTACATCTTGGCAAAAAACACATTACAGCGAATAAGTCACGTTTTTTTTCACCACACCAACTGGTAAAGGCCCTTTTGATTGTTCAAAAACTAATGAAAAAGTTGCATTTTATCCACATGTGGGGCAAAGTAATCAGATCCAAATTTCGAGTTGTTTCCTTGTTAGCTGGTAGAATTTACTTTTGAATTATGATTTAAAATGATATTTTTTTTTATTTGCTTCATAGTTAGTATTTTCCTCGGGTTGGTGTGGCGAAACATTTTGTGTATCACTCGGAAGCGAAGTTTGTTTAACCCTCGTGCCTTGAAACTCTCGCAACACTCAACGTGGTTCAATTTTGGAATCTTTCGCTTACTCGGGTATCTTAGCACGAGCGGTTAAACAACAACTTTGCCCCCTTGTAAAACTATTTTATAAACAAGTAAAAATTGCGCTTCTCTTACGAGTATTTGAGACAAATAATGTAACCCGCATGTAAGGATTCTTTCAACACACTTGCTCAAAACGGTGTTTTTATTCCACCGATTTTTGGGTCATTATCCTAGATATTAAACACGCGTGCTCTTTGTCGCGACTGAGTTAAGAAGGCTACTGATTGCTAATAATATGTATGGAAACGGAGCCTTCTTAAATTGGTCGAGTAGATTTTACAAACGTGGACTGGCGGGAGCCGGCGCCTGCGGCGAGTCGGCCAGTGGCGGGGCGAGACTGCATACTAACCGATTTAACAATTAAAATTTTATTAATATGAAAGTTTCTTTTTTCCTCGCAGGTGTGTTGAAAAACGTCGCATGAAACGCGTGTGCTATGGTCATTACACACATCGGCTTTCTATTACACATATCGCCTCGTGTGTAATGACCAACTTAGCACGCTTGTATAACAATCACAATGTACTATTCATGTATGTAATTCGAAGCTCCTTCGACGCAGCAGACGACGCAGTTAGATTCTGTTGCAACTGCCGATGACATGATGACAAGCGAGTGTGAAATATAAATGTTAAGGAGCACAATAAATTGCCTAAAGATGGTACTTATTATGCTTGTCAACACTCAATATTGTAACCTCGACAAAATCCACGCGTTACTTCTTCCACTGTGTGCATGTTCCATGTTCTAAAAGAAGAAATCATTATCGTCACCCAAAAACTATGAAAGGTAGAGGTAAGGAATGAAATCTCCATAGGCGAACTGTTGCATAAGTGTCCAGCTGTCAGCTATAAGTAATAGTTCCAAAACTCGAGTAGTGCGAGAGTAGCTAAGAACCTAGACGTTATTGACGGTGTAAAGTGCGCTGTCTATGATTTGATTTTTTTTTTAATATTCAAGGTATTGTATCGCTATAGGGAGCGTGCATGAACTGTAGGAGGCAGCACAGGAGCTGTCAGATTTTTGGCGCGAGGCGCAAATGTGAAGTTTATTGTTCCCACAAGAAAACACGTGACGTATAAATGTACATATTTATGGTTCCGATTCAGGTCACAAGATGGCAGACCCTCCAACGCGCACGGTCCCTATCTAAGGTTTTTTGACGGACACTTTTTGGTATATTTACCTTTTAAGTGAGAAAGTTCGCATGATTTTATGTGAATCGCTGATTCTCTCTAAGTTAAATTACGGTGATATCGTCTATGGACCACGTTTACTAAAAAAGACTCGTCGCTTAATCCAGAGGGTACAAAATGCATGTTACAGATTTTGTTACTCAATACCTCCGAGAAGCCATATCACGCCATATTTAAACAAATCATCCATTTGAACATGACTTCTCGAAGACATTTACACCTGGCATGTCTTCTCTTTGGCGTTATAAACAAAAAAATCGCCGGAATATCTCTTTTCTAAGATTAATATTTCATCCTTTCACACCCGACACGGCACTAGAATAATATCCTCTAAGACGGCTGAGAAGTAAGCAAACTTTCAAACATTACTTTAAAAAGTATATTAGTATTTAAATTTGGTCTGTACCCCTAGTGTAAATTTAGTCGATAGCGAAACGTGACGTACGCGTTTGCGTTAAGTCTCATTTTGTATGGGTTTTTGAACAGCGCGCCAAGCGGGACGTTTTGGAAAGTCAAAAATCTCATACAAAATGACACTTAACGCAAACGCGTACGTCACGTTTCGCTGTCGAAAATATTTACACTAGGGGTACAGTACCCCTAGTGTAAATTTAAACGACATCATAACGTGACGAACGCGTTTGCGTTAAGTGTCATTTTGTATAGGATTTTGAGTTTCCAAAACGTCCCGCTTGGCGCGCTCTTTCTAAATCACATACAAAATGAGACTAAACGCAAACGCGTACGTCACGTTTCGAAATCGAATTTATTTACACTAGGGGTACAGGAATATACTGTCAAAATCTCTCGGGTTCCTCGTGGGCACGTTGCATATTATTTCCCTAATGACGGTTGTGCAAACTGCCACAGTTTCACGAATTTTTATAGATGGCACTACTGATGTTCACGGTGCGGACCGCCCCCCCATTAAGCCATTGCCTCTACCTTCCATACCAAAAACGTTTATTTTAATACTGACAGATCAGTATCATATCGGAAATAGATTGAATAACTAAATCTTGAATTGGCTGGAATTATATTAACGTATCACACCTGAAAATACATCAAGATGAACAAATACAAACTAGAAAAAGAATTAAGACATAAATCTGTAAGAATCATAGATATAAGAAGTAAGGAGATTTATAACGAAGCATAATTTCAATGAGTCTCGTTGTCTCCAACTGTCCCCCACCACATCATTGAGGGCGTGGCCAGACAACCAACTCACGCGCTGTGATTGGACAAACCGTGCGGAGGAGTAAGAAACGATAGCGGCGACACTAGAGGGAGGAAAAGTCGATAAAATATCAGCTATCGACATTTTATATGTTATGAACATGACCTTATTGTTTTGATATTAAAACGTTTTGTTTTAAGTAATAATTGACTTAATTTATATTCCTTTAAATATTTGGCCTTATTTGTGAGTTATGATTTTCGAGGTTTTATTGATTAAATGTAATACTAAGGCTATTCATTTAAAAAAATGTACCATGATTCGAAAGCTTGTTTTATGCTAATCAAAAATTAATAATTAATTTGATTATTTTTATATTTTAGTAACGATTTTATTTACTGTTTAAATTGTTTACTTTGGGATTGTCGTTCGACGCGAGCACTCGCCTGGATTGTACGTCACAAAAGGGATGGACAAAACTAGGATGTAAAAAGACAAGAAAAAAATTGATTTACAAATAAAACTAAAACTTGAACTTCTTATCTTGAACAAACCTGTTTTTTTGTAGACGTCAGCATGTTTCGTTGATTGTGTTCCAAATCTTTTAAGGATTTCTGGCCCGTTGTAGTTGTCATATATATAACTACATATTCCTGGTCAGGAATCCTAAAGATATGGGACAATACGCCAGAATTTCTTCTTGATGTCGTCTTGAGCCATAGCTTCGCTATTATGTTACACAGAGATGCAGTGAACCAGGGATCGGAAACCGGTATTTTTTGTATGGGAATGAAAACGGTATTTTTTCGTTCTTTGTTAATTATTTCATTTCTAATTCAGCAATCTAATAATACGAAGTCGTTATCTAAAAACACAACCGAATCCTATATTTGGAGTATAAAATAAACCGAAATATATGTTTATTTCAGTTTTTCCAAAAAACCGGTTCCGATCCCTGCAGTCAACACTTGTTGAATGTGTATTTTTTTTTTAATACTACGTCGGCGGCAAACAAGCATACGGCCCGCCTGATGGTAAGCAGTCTCCGTTACATGCGCGTTGCCGACCTTAACACCCCTCCCTCCCACCGTTGAGCTCTGGCAACCTTACTCACCGGCAGGAACACAACACTATGAGTAGGGTCTAGTGTTATTTGGCTGCGGTTTTCTGTAAGGTGGAGGTACTTCCCCAGTTGGGCTCTGCTCTAGATCTGGAATGACACCCGCTGTGCTGTGCCCTACCACACAGAGCGAGATGACATTTACAATACCCATACCTCTCTCGTGGACGTAGTTTAAGGACGTACCCGAGTCCGGGAATCTGTACTATACCTTTCATAGTGTTGGTTGAGTAGCAGTTATGAAGATATAGGACAATACATCAGTGTTTCTAGTTGATGTCTTGAGCTAAAACTTGAGCTATTTTGTTGCATAGATATGCAGGCAACACTTGTTGAATCTGTACTATACCTTTCATATTCCTGGTTGACTAACAGAAGCTTGGAAGATATAGGACAATACATCAGTTTTTCTAGTTGATGTCAAGAGCTCCTAACAAAAAATCTGCTGTTTGGGTCTTTTACTAAAAAGGTTGCCGACCCCTGGTATATAAATACTTTATAATAGGTATTGTAAATTGCTGACTTTCCATGTAATGATCAGGTTACATTATGGTTTATTCGCTCGTGGACGGAGGCCGGCGGATTTTGAGGGAGTCGGATACAAACTGCGTGTGCTTCTTATTAATATATTATTGGGAAAGTGAGATGAGCACATCAGTTAGCTGTCATTCATTATAATACAGCGCCACCTATGGACTACTTGAAGAACTACGTATACATATTGGATGGCTATGATGTCGATTATCGATAAGCCATCTAGGGTTCGATAAAGTATGAAAAGGGTAAAATAGATGGCGCTGTTAACTTCACAAGTTAACATGGTTAGTAAATAAACTGAACTAAACTTGTTACACAGAGATAAATTGCGGCTGCCCCGGCCCGCCGTTCTTTCGTGAGTCATCCCTAACTCTTTACCGGGCTGGGGGATATATGTCTCCCACATTGTATTTGGTTTACCATGGTGAGGTCTTAACTTAAAATCTGCTACAAAATATGATTTTATGATGTTCATTCAAATCACACTTCTAAATTTGAATTGACTTGACCGGTAATTTCAATGGTTTATATTATGGTGAAATCCGAACACTATTTAATTTCAGCTAATAAAAGCAGATAAGTAGACAATTTTTTGATATTT
The DNA here is from genome assembly GCF_033807575.1 of Cydia pomonella. Classification (NCBI taxonomy): domain Eukaryota; kingdom Metazoa; phylum Arthropoda; class Insecta; order Lepidoptera; family Tortricidae; genus Cydia; species Cydia pomonella. The sequence continues at coordinate 47,936,601 of NC_084703.1, forward strand.
TTATGATTTTTAGTATTTTAAGTTTATGCATTTTTATACTTTCTAAACATTCATGTTTTTTTGTAATATGACCAGAATTTGGATACGACACTAGCCCATTGCCTTATTAGAGTTTGACTATGTGGGAGCTATTCCGCCCATAGCCCTGTCAACTGACTTATCGTATCGTACTATGTGGGAGCTATTCCGCCCATAGCCCTGTCAACTGACTTGTCGTATCGTACTATGTGGGAGCTATTCCGCCCATAGCCCTGTCAACTCACTTGTCGTATCGTACTATGTGGGAGATATATATCCCCTACTTTGGTAAAGAATATACTTAAACTTTTATATATCAACATTTTATTACAATAACAAAAATACATAATGGATATATATTGAGGATTACTATAACTAGCATTAATCTGAAATAGGCCCTAGAAGCATTATACCAAGGATGCTGGGGGATTTCCCCGTTGCATCGCAATACTGATAAATTGTCTGAAGACGCCGCCAGCTCTTCAAAATTCAAAATTCAAAAATGTATTCTGCAAGTAGGCCTCAAGGGATCTTTTACAAGTCAATACAACATTTATAGTAACATCATATAGTGACATGAAAAATACATAACAACATTTATAAAATACAACAGCCATGACCTGGGTAAACATACTACAATACAACAGAGATGTATAGTCTCTATGGTTAAAAACACATTAAATCTGGAGATGTAAAAGGTCCCCAATGTCAGACTACTAATAAGATTTGGAGGTTTAAAGTCTCTCAAAGTGTCAAAATAAAATTTATACTAGGTAAATAAATAAATCGGTCACGGTTTTAATAAACAGACAATGGGATTACCGTATCCCACATTAATTTTTCTGGTTACAGGAACGTATCCAACTATTTATACGGTTGCATATCTATATGTATAATGCATATTATAGACAGTACTGGCAGATAATGCCTTGTGGCATTAAGTCCGCCTTTTGTAACTGTATATAATTCAATGTTTTTTTTTTAGAACAATAATAACTGCATCAATAAATTGATCTGATATTTAGATTAAGATGATATTTGTAAAATTTGACGATTTAAAATGCTGCTGCTAGGCTTATTTGAATAAAGAATATATTGATTTGACTATATTTTTACAATAAAGTTTAAATAAATAAATTATATAGACACTTATTGTTCTTCGTGGCCTGGTATAGTCGCGCCTGACGTTATCTCATCAGCATCCCTTGATGAACTTGTTCCATATATTTCCTACTTCTGGGTGGCCTGTAGATGCTTCATTTTCATGTACATACATCCACGCAGAAGCGGAAAATACGGAACGTTAGTTTTTCTTGTTGGAGACGTGTTGTCTACCATCTTGCAGTGTTCTATGCCTAATCTTGTTCTAGAGCAGTGAAAAATAAATCACGTGATGAATTGGTTTCGTTCGAGAAAGCGAAACTGGGTCTGGTAATATTTCAACAATGCTTACGTACGAATTTACAAGTGCGACAGAGAGGCAACATGTCGAACGTGGTTCGCGGTAGGCCCTCTGCAAACATTACGAAACGATACGAAATACGAGTTTTTATAGTTAGATGAATGAATTTGAATGAATTTTGGAATAGTCTGCACGTGGCAGCAACAGATGCTGAGAAATGGTGCATCTAGATTGCCTAGATTTTATTTTATTTATTTTATTATAATACTTTTTGTGTTGTCTTAATGTGCCATGTCTCTGTGTGTGTTTTAAGTTATTTGTAAATTCTACGTCACTAACCCCAATTTATTTTATAAGATTCTCTGTACTGTACTAACACTATATGGATCTTCCTAGATTTGATATTGATATTCGATAAATAATTGAATTGAAGCGCTGGTGGCCTAGCGCTAAGAGTGTGCGACTTGCTATCCGGATGTCGCAGGTTCAAACCCCGGCTCGTACCAATGAGTTTTTCGGAACTTAAGTACGAAATATCATTTGATATTTACCAGTCGCTTTTCGGTGAAGGAAATCATCGTGAGGAAACCGGACTAATCCCAACCAGGCGTAGTTTACCCTCTGGGTTGGAAGGCCAGCTGGCAGTCGCTTTCGTAAAAACTAGTGCTTACGCTAAATCTTGGGATTAGTTGTCAAGCGGAGCCCAGGCTCCCATGAGCCGTGGCAATATGCCGGGACAACGCGAGGAAGAAGTAAATAATTGAATTGAAAAAATTGAGTTGAATATAGTAACCCAACAAGCGTAGACAGTTACTTTAAAAAGCCCGTATCTCGTAACTTGTGTGTTGCTTATGTTGCGGGTCGAATCTTTTTGTATGGTTGAGGGTTTGATTGTATTTCTTTGCAAAATTTAACTTAATACCTATACTTTCTTAGGTCCTCTGATAACCCCCGTTCAAATATGCGCCCGTATTGGATTTATACACTGTATTATCGAGCATTACAGATTTGTAGAGTTCCAGTTTACGTTTGTGTCTATTTCAAAGCTCAGCAGAACCCCTAGTGTAAATTTATTCGATAGCGTGACGTAACGTACGCGTTTGCGTTAAGGCTCATTTTGTATAGGATTTAGAAACAGCGCGCCAAGCGGGACGTTTTGGTAACTCAAAATCCCACACGAAATGAGACTTGACGCAAACGCGTACATCATACATACATACATATAATCACGCCTATTTCCCGAAGGGGTAGGCAGAGACCACGGATTTCCACTTGCTACGATCCTGACATACCTCTTTCGCTTCCTTCACTTTCATGACATTCCTCATACACGCTCGTCGGTTTAGGGTGCACTTGACCTGGCCTTTCTTCAGGATTTCCCCGATTTGATTCTCCCTCTTTTACTTCTCCCTTATACACTCTCTTTGTTAACCTTCTTTCACTCATTCTTTCCACGTGTCCAAACCATCTCAACATACCTTTCTCAATTCGCGTACATCATGTCTCGCTATCGAATAAATTTACACTATGGGTACTCATTGGAGGAATTTACGCAATTCAAGGCTTGATGCGTTTTTGGTGAGGATTAAATTGCATTATTTTTGTTTTTTCTATATTTAGTTCAAGGTTATGAAGATGTAACAAATCAAATGCTTTAGCGAGGGTGACGTTTAAAAGGGAAATCAGGTTATTTTCATGTGGAGAGTATAGATTTTTTTATACTACGTCGGTGGCAAACAAGCATACGGCCGGCCTGATGGTAAGCAGTATCCGCAGCCTATGGAAGCCTGCAACTCCAGAGGTGTTACCTGCGCCAACCCTAACACGCCGCACCCTCGTTGAGCTCTGGCAACCTTACCGGCAGGAACACAACACTATAAGTCTATGAGTGTCGCTATGTGTGTGGGGTCTAGTGTTATTTGGCTGCGGTTTTCTGTAAGGTGTAAGGTGCGTGTTATTCACGAAGACGCGCGCCTTGAGTCGTAATGTCATGTTATTAAACTCCGGCCGCCGATAAAATAATGCGATCTATTTGCTTGGCGATGGGCGGCAGTGTATAGTGAATGCTTGAGATTCTGTGAGGCGATGGATGCTAGGTGCTCAACTGTTCCAATTTAATTTGTTAAAGTGCCATTATTGTTTTATAATTGTTAATACTTATAATTATTATTGCTGTTAGTTTAAGTTTCGTGACGCATTGGTTCAACTGTAATGTCATGTAAACATCGTGGATGACACGAAGTATAAACAGTTTCCCTTGCAGCGTTAGTGACGGGACCGCGAACACCGCCTGCTGCGACAGCCGAGGCTAGTCCCGCCTGTCATCATAGGTCTTCTGGCTAGAGGTTCCGGGGTATAAATATACCTGACCCTCCAACCAACATTCAGGAGTTCGCTCTCCAAGAGTTCTCCCAGTTGACCCCAACCCCCCTGACAGGATATTGGCAGCAACGGTAAGAAATCCTTGGGGACCAAAAGATCGCTTACCGTTGCCCCCAGGAAGCACCGTCCAAGAACCCTTCCCTTTCCCCCGGATCAACCAGACCAAGAAAGAATGAGAAGAATCTTGGTACTCGAGGAGGTTTCCCGTCGTAGCTCCCCAAAACGGCGTAATTCTAAATAAGCTGAAAGAGAATACGCCAGAGATTAGAGGCAAGAGGATATAATACATTATGGGACACGCACAAATTGACGAAGTTAGCATGTTGAATCGATACTCGTGCCGAATTGGGTACTTGACACATGTTGAATATTATAACAAAATTTAGATACATGGATGAGCAGATGAGCCATTAATTAGTGAGCCATTTATTATAAAAAAGTAGAATTTAAAATATTGAGATTATAAATAAAATACATGACTCCAAAGTCTAATAAAAAATACTTTTTACTTACAAAATGTAAAAACAAAATGGTGCCATTCGATTCCTTACATTTTATTGAAAAATAAAGTGTATAACAACTATATATATACATAAACGCAATAGAAAATAGCAATTCTCTTGATCTTCCATACATTTAGGACAGACTAATGTAATGTGACGTCACATTACAATATCATTTTGTTAGAGGCGTTTCAATCGTCGAGTGCGAGCGTCAGACTTTAACTTAACTTTAACTCTCATTTCATTTCATCCCCAGGAAAATCAAGATTCATTGATATTATTTTCAAAAATGGTCAAGTGGCCAATTATAGATGTTGCGTATAATTACAATTACTTAAGCAGGTGGGTCAAACACATTTTAGAAAGGTCACTTCTGTGGACAATACATGTACCGTTGTTCTATAAAATATTTCCCCCTATAAAGACGTTGGGTAAAAATTTGCTGCTTCCCTTGAATTTGTGATGTCTACAGGAAAGACGCGAATTGCTAATAAATGTATGACCCAGCTACGGAAGATACAGAACAATAAAACAATACATCATGATTACTTGCTGTTGTTGTTGTACTTCTTTGTTCTCCTTTGTGTTTTTGTTCTTGTACTAAAGCAGTAAAACTCATCTTCATCATTGATGCATAACCAGTTGTTCAATTTGTTTGTTATCTTTCCTATTCTTGCCTGTACATAGATGTTGTGTTCAGCTATGGTATAGACAGGAATGGAAGATACAAAACAATACGTCAATATTTCTGGTTGATGTCTTCTGTTTTTGTGGTGTCTAAATTAATAGGGACCGTGCGCGTTGGAGGGTCTGCCATCTTGGGGTCTGAATCGGAACCATAAACAGGCACATTTACACGTCAAGTGTTTTCTTGTGCATAGTAGGTTCTGCCATCTTGTGGGCTACATCGGAACAATAAACATCACATTTACGCTTCGCGCCAAAAATCTGACAGCTCCTGTGCTGCCTCCTACAGTTCATACACGCTCCCTATACAGTGAGAGAAAGATGAACATATGGAAGTTGGAGATAAGGAACGAAATCTCCATGTACCAAAAAGTGTCATCAAAAACTTTAAATAGGTGGCGCTACAATACCTAGAGTACTTGAACAAAAAAATTCAAATCATAGACAGCGCAATTCACTCCGTCAATAACGCCTAGGTTCTTAGCCACTCTAGCGCTACTTTGGAGAGATTTGGAACTATTATTTATAGCTGACAGCTGGACACTTTTGCAACAGTTCTACCATAAGAGATGCCACTCCTCTTAATTCCACAAACCATAGATTAACACTTGTTGAAGTCGCGTCATATTTGACAGACAACTGGTTTAATATAAAAATTATAGATAGATAGGGTAAACAAGTTCTACCATAAGAGATGCCACTCCTCTTAATTCCACAAACCATAGATTAACACTTGTTGAAGTCGCGTCATATTTGACAGACAACTGATTTAATATAAAAATTATAGATAGATACCTAGAATACTCTTTATTGGCACACCTCAGTAAAAATATACCAGAAAAATAAACAATTGATTAAATTTAGAGGCAGACAACAGGCGGTTTTATAGCTAAAAAGCGATCTCTTCCAGACAACCTTTGGGTAGCGGAAGTAGAGAAGTTAATCGAAAAAGTAGGTGTGTAACTGCAAACAAGCAAGAGCCTAGAGCAGTGGTGGGCAAACTTTCTTCATGGGGGGTAAGAAAGCATAAAACATTTAAGAGGACGGCCAGAATCGCAGCACAATCGCATATAAAAATATTTTGATTGCGATTATTGTGGGCCAATGCCATAAACTAATTATCTCATAGGACCGGCGGCGGGCCGGATAAATTCCCTTCGCAGGTCGGAGCTGGCCCGCGGGCCGTACTTTGCCCACCACTGGCCTAGAGGATACAGAACATATTATAGTACATTACGATACAAGTGCGAAAAATAGGAAATTCGAAACGAGTGGCGATAAATTAAAACACGACCTTTAAATCGACACGAGTTGTGAATTAGCTATTCGCACATGTATCGAACAACGTTTTACAGTACATATGGCCCTTTGAATAGTAACGTAATATGCTAATTTTCGCACTAGTGCGGTAAAAATAGCACCATATGTACTGTAAATAAATATACGAATCGACCTGGTAAGCTCAATAAAGACAATGCATTAGAGTTTCTTGTTTCCAGCCCTTGTTCTTCTCTCTTGTTGTTTTTTTGTATTTCTTAGATGTAGTTTGTTTATTTGTGTCGTCTTGAGCTAAGGTGCTAACGCAGTGAAAGATGCAGTACCCTCGTTGACGTCATTAGATATCTTTCACACTCTTGGATGGGTGATTGTAAATGTCATCTGTAATTACAATCAGGCAACCAACAGCGTGGAAGACAATGAAACAATACGTTTGTATTCCTTGTTGATGTTGTCTTGTATTTCTTTGTTCTTGTTCCTTTGCAGTTCCCATGCAGTGAAAGATGCATTACCGCTTGTTGATGTCATTCCATATCGTCCATTACTCTTGGTCGGTTGGAAGTAAATGTCATGTGTAATTACAATCAGGCAACCAACAGCGTGGAAGACAATGAAGCAATACGTTTGTATTCCTTGTTGATGTTGTCTTGTATTTCTTTATTGTATTGTTCCTTTGCAGTTCCCATGCAGTGAAAGATGCATTACCGCTTGTTGATGTCATTCCATATCGTCCATTACTCTTGGTCGGTTGGAAGTAAATGTCATGTGTAACTACTACCAAGCAACCAAGTGTAGGAAAGAGTACGGATAATGAAGCAATACGTTTGTATTCCTTGTTGATGTTGTCTTGTATTTCTTTGTTGTCTTGTATTTCTTTGCAGTGCCCATGCAGTGAAAGATGCATTACCGCTTGTTGATGTCATTCCATATCGTCCATTACTCTTGGTCGGTTGGAAGTAAATGTCATGTGTAATTACAATCAGGCAACCAACAGCGTGGAAGACAATGAAGCAATACGTTTGTATTCCTTGTTGATGTTGTCTTGTATTTCTTTATTGTATTGTTCCTTTGCAGTTCCCATGCAGTGAAAGATGCATTACCGCTTGTTGATGTCATTCCATATCGTCCATTACTCTTGGTCGGTTGGAAGTAAATGTCATGTGTAACTACTACCAAGCAACCAAGTGTAGGAAAGAGTACGGATAATGAAGCAATACGTTTGTATTCCTTGTTGATGTTGTCATGTATTCCTTTATTGTATTGTTCCTTTATAAAGCAGTGAATAAATAAATAAATATTATAGGACATTATTACACAAATTGACTAAGTCCCACAGTAAGCTCAATAAGGCTTGTGTTGAGGGTACTTAGACAACGATATATATAATATATAAATATTTATAAATACTTAAATACATAGAAAACATCCATGACTCAGGAACAAATATCCATGCTCAACACACGAATAAATGCCCTTACCAGGATTTGAACCCGGGACCATCAGCTTTGTAGGCAGGGTCACTACCCACTAGGCCAAACCGCTCGTCGTCAGTGAAAGATGCATTCTTGCAGTCTTTTCATTTTTCCGAAGGGAACTCTGGAAGATACAGTTTTGAAGCAAAACGTACAGTCACGTCTGAAAATATCGATATGAAAAATATGCCAAAAATGTATACACCACCTTAATATATGGGAAATAAAGTCGTGTATACATATTTTTGGAACTTTTCTCGTATCGATATTTTCAGACGTGACCGTACCACATTACATTATTGCTTGCCATAAACACGCTCTGACAGGGTTCTTCGTGTATTCACGAGTCACGTCTGAAAATATCGATACGAAAATTGTGACCAAAATATGTACTTACACACCACCTTAATATATGGGAAATAAAGTCGTGTATACATATTTTTGAAACTTTTTTCGTATCGATATTTTCAGACGTGAACGTACAAGGAAATTTTGTCAATTAATCCTCTACTTGACCTAGATGTTGACTACGAAAATAATAACCGTTTTGTTGAGAAAATTCAATAATTGATGTATGGAAAGTGGAGGTAAGGAATGGAATCTCCATATACCAAAAAGTGTTATCAAAACCTTAAATAGGTGGCGCTACAATATCTAGAATACTTGAAAAATAACAAATCATAGACAGCGCACTTCACTCCGTCAATAACGCCTAGGTTCTTAGCTACTCTAGCGCTACTCTGGAGAGATTTCGAACTATTATTTATAGCTGACAGCTGGACACTTTTGCATCAGTTCTGCCTATGGAGATTGAGATTGCATTCCTTGCCTCTACCTTCCATAAATTGATGTACAGAGTAAGCACTCTATTTCTCTATGCCCGTATTGAATTTACACACTTTATAGAGGTTGTGTGTAAATGTGACCAAAGAGATTTCGAAATAGAGGTGGATTCACCAAATTCATTCACCACCACCCAATTCATCAAAGAAGATTTTGCAGCCACAGTAAAGTTACTGCCACCTTTCGACACATGATGAAAACTGTGTTAAATTTGTTAAATATCAAAAAATGGCGCCATCTAATAGATCAAAGGGCAAAGGTATAGGGATCGTGCGCGTTGGAGGGTCTGCCATCTTGTGGCCTGAATCGGAACCATAAACATGCACATGTACACGTCACGTGTTTTCTTGTGCATAGTAGGTTCTGCCATCTTGTGGGCTACATCGGAACAAAAAACAACTCATTTACGCCTCGCGCCAAAAATCTGACGGCTCCTGTGCTGCCTCCTACAGTTCATGCACGCTGCCTCTGGCGGCATCGTTTCGAGGGATGGCGATGGCGCCCCAACCTTTAGCTGATGCTGGATAAGATGGTCAATCGACGTCTACTTCAAATTATCTTTGGTGTAACTATGGATACTGCCACCTTTATTCATAAACGTGTACTAAAGTTACGATGCCGCTGATCACCGTTTTTCCCTTTCCATCATACCAATCTATTACAATCAATTCCGATACGTCGGAAGCAGTAACCACAAATAAGCAAACACTTGGAAGAATCAGAATAATAAATGTTAATTAATATTTACAGAACAATCTTACATAACTGGTCATAGTTCTACAGACATCTCAATAAGGATAATGTGCATGGTCTTGTTTCCAACTCTTGTACTTATTCTGAAGTAGAGAATAATGGAATAACACTTGTAATCGTTACGTATCAAATAAATAAATAAAAAATTAGAGCGAGTACAAGTTTTAAGCCCATCACAGACGGAGCGAAAAGACCAAAAGATATCTAAGGCATCTTCAGTGGTCACACATGAACCTATAATATATATTTTGGTATCTAAAGAGATCTTAAGATATACCTTATAGTAAGGCATCTTAGGCTGTACTTCTCAAACTGACCAACATTTGTTCAACAACTTTGAAACATAACTTTTGTTTTGATTTTTATTTTTTTACACATTGAAGTTAATTCTAAGGCGCAATGTATTGGGAATTTTGTTATGTTTTTAAAGCGTGACAAGTAATGTCAAACACATTGATGTCAGCGTACGTTTAAAATAATTTAAATTTGTATAAAAGAGTTATAATTATTTCATAATTTTTAAACGTTGTTATTCAAAAGTTATATCGTTTTAGGAGTACAATATATGGTTTAATTATTTGTGCGTGTAACACCCGGTACAGCTCGGTATACCTATTACAATATATTTTGGTATATTTCGTTTCTCACAATGTACTGCGTGTGCGTGCCTAGCTATAGTGGTATCTGTCGGTATCAAACGGTAAATTAATATACATATTCCGTCTATGAGGAGCTTTACATACAAATCTTCAATTTGCTGTATTTTCTTTAAATAATCATAATGTAGGTAAATGTCGTTTTAAATACATGTCGATACATATTCATGTAAGTAAATGTCGTTTTAAATAAAGGTAGATACATGTTCATGTAGGTAAATGTCGTTTTGAATACATGTCGATACATGTTCATGTAGGTAAATATCATTTAAAATACATGTCGATACATGTTCATGTAAGTAAATGTCGTATTAAATACAAGTAGATACATGTTCATGTAGGTAAATGTCGTTTTGAATACATGTCGATACATGTTCATGTAGGTAAATGTCATTTTAAATACATGTCGATACATGTTCATGTAAGTAAATGTCGTTTAAAATACAAGTAGATACATGTTCATGTAGGTAAATGTCGTTTTAAATACAAGTAGATACATGTTCATGTAGGTAAATGTCGTTTTGAATACATGTCGATACATGTTCATGTAGGTAAATGTCATTTTAAATACATGTCGATACATGTTCATGTAAGTAAATGTCGTTTTAAATACAAGTAGATACATGTTCATGTAGGTAAATGTCGTTTTGAATACAAGTAGATACATGTTCATGTAGGTAAATGTCGTCGGGCTTTTAGTTACCATAAACACAAGTTATAATTATACATTTATTATTGACTGTTTCTCGTTCATCTTGTACTTCTTGCTGTTGCTGATATTGTTTTAAGTAAAGTTTAAAAGCGCTTTCAAAACATCTTTCCCATTCTATTCAGAATTCAGACATAGAGGAGGCGCTTTATGCTCTCCTTAAACATTATTCTTGACTATTTACTGTATTTCTTCTTGTTCTTGTTTCTGCCTGCTGTAATAGTTCTGTTATGTTATGTGTTAGTTAAGAGGAATACCTAGTTGCGATTTTTCCATACAAACGCTCTCGACTGATTCCTCCCTGGATTTTCAACCTAGAGCAGTGATTTTTTCAAATAAGATCAATATCATGAATATCTGTGCCGCTATGTTTTGCTTTTTTGGATTATTTTATTTTAAAGAAAGATACAGCGCCTCGAAAATCGCAAAAACGGCTCAATTGAATTGGCTGTAAAAAAAGGCACAGTATACAAATATGACAAAAAATATCCAAAAAATCAAAACATAGCGGCATAGATTATTTCTTCCTCTTGCAGTTTCTAAAATTTCATAAAGATTGATTGCGTTTTGGAGGAGGAAACAGTCGAGAGCGAAACCTCGATTTTTGAGTTTTTTGCGTGTGAATTTTAGTCCGAGCTGCAGTTGTCCTTATCGCACGAATTAGAGGCGGAGACAGTTTCTAAATATACGTACACGAAGGAATAGTGATGGGCATAACATGTTAATGGTTAAAATGAGAAAAAATACACCGACAACCAACAGTCGATCGCTGTAATATAACCAAAATACCACGTAGTTCTAAGAAAAGGGTGCCATGTGCTTTCACACTCTTTAATGTAACAACTATTATGTACCATAGTTTCGTAATAAATATTTATATTCTATTCTATTCTAAAATGTACCCGTAATGGCCTGTCACGTCAAACCGTTTTATTGTATTTTTTTACATTGCAGGTCATGTAGTGCTTATGTTTAGTTATGTATACTATTAAAGGCCTGTAAACAAAGCTAAGTAAGATAATAGGTACAACCTGCTTATTTTGATTAAAACATCATAAATACCCATTAACAATTTGATTACCCACTAGATAGCAAATTTACATTACGGCTAGCCGATATCAAAATAAGGGCCATTTTGAAATGCGGCGGTTCAACGATTAAGGTATGTTGGGATAATACCGGATGTGGGTGAAGAACGTAGCAAATTCATTCCTCCCTAATTTGGCTTTATTTTTTAATGTTGGCAACATTGTGTAAGACGCCATTTCATTGCCTCGGCTGCCAGTGTCCCAGCGCCAATCAGGGATATCGGGCTTGTGCTATGCGCAATCACATAGAGCAAGGTTAATTTCGTGTATCCGATCTTCGCCCTGTAATTTATTTTGTGTATTGTGATGAAAATGTGTTTGTTTTTGTAATTGTGTTAATGTATAATTTCGTTTTAGATGTTTATTTATAAAACAATCCAATCAAAAACAGACCTAGGATTGCTGTAGACCAACATCCGATTTTGACCCTTCCAGGTAAAGATCGGAAAGAAACAATACGATGTTTACACATTTAAAAAACAGCAGTGTATGTCATTTTTTAAATTTTCTTCAATTTACTTACTTAATTATCACATTTATTGTTTTCTTGATCACACTTTCGTACCGTTATTATTATCCAGTACCAACGCGACGGTAAATCAAAAGGAAAAGATTTAGGTAGTCTATTTTGTATGTATGTGTATGTACACCTACTTACTTACAATATCATTTTTTTTATTTCCGCTGCCCAAAGGTTGCCTGGAGATTGTGTTTTAGCGATTAGACCGCATGTTGTTTACCTGTGCTTATGTTTCTGTTTTCTTTTGTATTGTTTTCTTTTATTGAGGTGTGTAATAAAGAGTATTTGTATTGTAAAGGGATGATTCTACATGTTGAATTTTATAACAAAATCTAGTAAAATAAGTAGCAAATAAGCAATTTTTCGCAATAAAATGAATATTTAAATACTATATGGAAATGATTAAAAATACAGGGCCTAAAACATTTCAAAATTTTTTTTTTTTTTCTACTTTCAAAAAGGAATGAAGTAATAGTAACATACGATCAGGGGGGCAACACTTAGAAATGTAGTTAACATTAGTAAAGATGGCGGCGATTTCTATTAATGGGATCCGATAACATACTTTTGCGTAAAGCTGAAGCTGCCGATTATGCAAACTACATCACCAGATATCACTATAAGATTGACAAAATTTAAAGGCATGAATACAACATTAAGAAGGTTGCATATACCTCGTATGTCAAGAGCAAGACTTACATATCTTCATTCATAATGTTTTTACCTAGCAACTGTTGTTTACTGTCAAAAAAAATTTAAACAGATATGATTGATATGAACTTATTATTCCTCTAACGAACGACGACGAAATTACCAGGAATTATCCTAACATACACTATACCTGTCCTTACTTTACCTCCGGAATATCTTAAATTCACGTCCAGTTGGATATTAAGGTCAAAGAAGAAACGCTCAGTTGAGAACTAGGCAAGTCAGTTATGAGCACATGAAAGAGTTCTAGGTCAGTCAGACTGAGACACAAGTCACAGAAGACGAAGCTAATGCAGCTTTGTACACAAAGATGAACATAGGTAAAAAAAAAGAACAATTCCAAACAAAATCAGAAGTAGAAGTACTTACAACACCTAGTCTATTACTATCTTGTATACCAAATTGAAAGCAATAAACATATTCTTGCATTACTATCAAGTATGTTTTTTTTATTCCATTTTTTTAAAACTTTTCTACATAACATTAGGTCTACTTGGGTGGCTTACAATTTAGTATTTTGTTTAATATCTTGTAAACAGAAAAACTATGAAAGTTACAAGAAATCAAACAAAAAACTAACATGTATACCGCCGAAGTAGACCTAATATTATGTAGTATGAAAGTACCTACACATACGGATGCATATGTAGATGTTAACGCACACATATGTAGTTAGTTTCGGATACTAAATAGAGATAGCACTTGGCTGCAATTTATATACGTAGGAGAAGGCTAAACACCGGACTTATTCTTTGTGATACCTTATTCTCTTTCCATTTAAACCAATTTATTCACCATCCGATGTTACCCCTTGATGACAAAACACTCGTTACCCTAAAAAAAGTATGTTTCATCGTTACACGTGTACAAAACTAAAACCTTTATATATTGAAGATTCCCAAAATTCAGGCTGAATCTACGGTTATTATTTAACGATTTACTCCGTACTTCAAGAATCTGACACGATCTAGAAAAAAAATAATCGCGAGTTCTCTCAATTGGTCCCAAAATTGTCCGGCATTATCCCAACATACCTTACCCAGATTGTCATTGCGATACGTTCTTCAATAAGACGGCACAAGTTTAGCCCCTTCGTACTACTACTACTATTTAGATTGTAGGTTAACCATACCTACTTACAAAATTTCACAACACACCATGATCACACCCAACTTATTGTCACGGATAGGTACGACGACCTAAGCAAGGACATCATTTTTTTTGTAGTCTTTATCTGAATTAATTAATAGATACAGTATAATATAATAAATAATCAATATAAATAAATATTATAGGACATTATTACTCAAATTGACAAGTACCACAGTAAGCTCAATAAGGCTTGTGTTGAGGGTACTTAGACAACGATATATATAATATATAAATATTTATAAATACTTAAATACACAAAAAATTGTTTTAGTTCAAGTACATATTTCATATAATTAAATATAATACAATGTACACAAATGTATAAATGTAACTTTCCGGTTGTCCTAATACCTACCAAATATTAGTAAAAAAAAAAAAAAAAAATACAACATATCCGATAATTAATGAAACAGACAGTAATGTCAAACCTGTTTATTGTATTTTTTTCTCCTCAGAAGACTAGTAAATAGAATTTAAGTATGGCTCATGATTTCATGATTTCATTTTCTTTATGCTGTTGGTATGTATGTTAACATTATGTACTTAATAATGAACCTCCAGGTCTATGATTCTTAAGTATGTTAAGTACTCTACATTGTACTTCAAATCCATTTGTATATGTGACTGTTTGTGTTCTAAATAAATGAAAAAAAAAAAAAAAAAAAAAAAAAAAAACACCCATGACTCGGGAACAAATATCCATGCTCATCACACGAATATATGCCCTTACCAAGATTTGAACCAGGGACCATCAGCTTCGTAGACAGGGTCACTACCCACTAGGCCAAAATGGTCGTCAAAATAATAATTAAAAACAATATTATGTGATAACATCAAAAACAACTTATGTCGGGCAGCGCAGGATGAATTCCGGCCGGCTCGCCGGCAATGTCAACGGAACGGCGCGCAATGAGCGGGCGCTCGCGTCTCGTATCTGTGTGCGCGCACTCACACTTAGATAGTTCCCGCTCCCGCCCACCGCAGCGCGACAGAAACATAGCTTCAAAAATTCGAGATTTGAAAAGTTGCTCAGCTAGGAATTGCTCTTAAGAGGAAAGGGGACGACCGTTTCTCCACACAAACGTAGTCCCCGTTTTCCTCTCTGGTTGTTAACATTATAGAAAGTTTGTTTAACACAATTTGATATATATTGACCATGGCCTATGTCCCTTCGTTTGACTTGTTTCAATTTCTCTTTTCTACGCTTCTTTCTATCAGGAACCGGCGATATTTGTCGATGAATGGGAGGACAATAAGAGAGACAGGTTCAGCAATTGGTGTCTAATAAAATTAGATAATCACCACGTAATTACTGGTCAAACCTCTCGTATGATCCCCGTCTGTGGACAACTGCGCGCCGCCGGTGAAACTCTTTCGATGATGTGAAGGCCAATGAGATATGTGGAAACATGAAAGTGAGTGTAGGTATTCACTTTTGATGTTCTCATTTGATTCCCTGACGCTCACGGTTGAACATCTGCGCGCTGAGGGCGAGAACGTCCTTTGAATGATTACACACACATATACGAAAGTAATTTTTGCCAAAAAGTATACCTTATTGAATATTATTAACGAAAAATAATTGTGCCACTGAGGATTTCGATCGCGTCTCTACGTAAGTTGCAACACAGAGTATTATTTCATGGACACAAATTCTATCTGTGACAACTTCAGGGGAGACGCGAATCTGACGAAGACTGCTTGATGTAAAGGTTCAGTCTTCTAAGTATCTATTGGAAGTAAGATTTAACGCCAAGCGTTATTGATATATCAAAGTACGGCGCTTATAAAACCAGTAAACAATATTACGAAAATACATAAAGTATGTACAGTCAGCATCAATAGTAGCGGATGAAAAACGCACCAAAAGTATCTGATATTCCGGATATTTTATTCCAAATAAAGATAAATTTCTAAAATGTATGTCCAAAAGTATATCCTTTACAGTTTTAATTATTCTACACACAGAACCATCACATTTTGTTAAGTTGTTACAGACTGGTAGAAACTTTTGACACCTTGTTTGATCCGTTACTTTTGATGCTGACTGTACCTACGTATTTTCAGATGCGACCCTACGTATTTCGACTCGGATACAAACAAAAGCGAGTTCAGAAATTGACCCTTAAGTACTCTCTGTTGCCAGTTTTATTCTTGGGCCTGATTATAAATAGACGTTGGTTTTTTGCCTTCTCCCTGTGTTCTTTTCACTTTTCTACCTGTTACGTTAATCTACAATAAATCAATAAACAAAAACATGTACAATAACAAAACTTATAAACTTACTAAAATTAAGTATGAACCAAATAAAAAATATAACTTATACTCACCTATATCAGGTCCCCTAGATCTGTCCCCCGCGGAAGGGTGCCCATAAAGGTGGCCACATTCCCACGCTGAATATAGGTATTCTTTGGCCTAGGAATGAGCTAGCCACCCGTAGTCTCAATCAGCTTTTTTTTTAAGAGCCCGGTAACGATTTTAGAGCAAAAATTTAAAATTAATAGATTTAGTCGTTGAAATTGTACACCTTTTGTTACGTAATATCTATCTAACAAATATTGGTTTCTATTAGCACGTTTTTTCATCTTGCCTTTTAATAATGAGGTCGCAAGCGTGCGTCCCCGGTAATAGGTGACGAGAGGGACATTTTTAAAAATTCATCAAAAAATTATGGTAGTAAATTATACAAAATGATGTAGGTATAAGAACAGTTTCAGCAAATGTTGTAGATTGTTTAAGTATCAAAATTACGTTGAAACTAAGTCAATTTTCAGAGAAATTGTCACTTGTTTTGAAGTAATTTCTGGAGAAAATTGATTTCGTCTAACTTTCATTTACACTACTTCAAATATATAATAACAAAAATGTAGTTTATTAAAGTTGAAGTACAGGATATGTGTAATACAAAATTACCATTTTTAGCAGTCCAAACTTTACGAAATTTACAAATAAGATCGACAAAATCACTGCTTTACGCGCGTTTACCTAAACGTCCATCAGAAAAAAAATCATCTGTTTTCAAAAAAATGATTTATTAACACATTCACTGCCAGACGAAAAACGGCGTACTACCCCAGAAACCGGTGGTCTATAGCTGCGTACAAAACAACCCGCCCAGCGGGTTGTCTGGCATCTGAACAAAGTTCACGAGCGCCCACCAGGTGGGTTCCCGGCAGTGAATGTGTTAAAATGAAAGATAACAAGACTTGCTACTCGTAATAGAAACCAGTGCTTGTTATTTCTAATAGTTAACAAAAGGTGAACAATTTCATGCGCTAAATCTGTCAATTTGACATTTTTGCGACAAACATCGATAACGGCCTCTTAAGGCCCTGAAAAAGTTTATGGGTGTCACGACTCCACGGCCCCAGGACCTCTACCACGAACGCCACAAATATGTGGTTGTTCAGACCAGCATACTTGCGGCGCTTTAGGGTTTCGGCTGCTACCGCTGCTCCGCCAGCTCTCACAGACGTGGCGGCTAGATGGGACGGCGCTAAGGTATCTACACATCTAGCATCCCAGATAAGAGCCCCCCCCCCCCAAATCTTCAATTATTTTCGTTGAATGGGAGGACATAAGAGAGGTAGGCCCAGCAATTCGTTAGTCAATCTGAACCACGTAATTACTGATCTAACCTCTCTTATGATCCCCCTACTGTGACAACTGTGCGCCGCTGCCGAATCTTCTTAACTTGCTTGGTTTTGTTCCTTCTTTCCTGTTGAGTCCATGGCGGTGTTTTATTTTGTTATATTTAATGTTTTCTTACGGAGGAATATGCGATAGATTTGCGCAGATACTATAAAACTTTGTTTTAACTTATTTACTGGGCAAAACTAACTTATATTCCCAACTGACGTGCTGTTGAACTTCTGTGCTGAGCACATCGTTTACATATTCACACTTTGGTAGCAGGCAAAAAGATGAAAATTACTTACATTTACGTTACTTACATTATAATTACTGGGTAAGTACTTATTGTGCAAAAATTACTAAAAGCAAACTTGGAATAACTTTACAGTTACCTGTAGTCTTCGAGACTGGAAGTGGATTAATGGTTCTTCTTTTCTGTTGAGTTCCTTTGCTGTCGGGGGACATCGTCCACGACCGCACGCTTTCTTCCGGATCCATCGGATCAAGAAAGAATGAGAAGTGCCCTTTATGCTCCTCCTTCCCTACAGATGTTCTTTCAAAACATCCGCAGAGCATCCCCTTGTCCGCCATATGGGGACGGGTTCTCTAGGCGTTAATCTCCGTTTTGATCAAAGATGTGTTGCGAAGAACTAATAGAATCCCTGCATGCTGAGCGAGGAAAACGAATGAAGCATATATTAAGCGTTGTTGGCGCCACGGGCATGACTTCTCACGACGCCTTTAAGGGTTCTTGGCGTTCAAAGATTTAACATTGCTAGGTAAATAAGATATATATCCCTTTAATATATTGGTAGTTTTTTTATTATTTAGCACTGTATACTTACTGCAGTTTTCGTTTTTATTTTAGAGAATAATTGTATGTAAAAAGGAAATAATGTACCGATGTGTAATTTATGTGCATTCTTGATACTTTTCAGTAAAGCTTGTTGCGGAATTCATAAGTTGTTTTAGTGTTAATGTACAATAAGTTTATGACGATGCATGTGGCGGATTGCATTTGTATTTGACTATGATTAAAAGGTTTTTACAGAAAGCCGCAGTTGCAACTATAATTTATTAATCGATGATTTACTTATGGATAAGTAACAGATTTATAGATGTTTCGTTTTCTCAAACGTTATAAACACGTGCCACGAAAACGTTTGTCTGATTAAATAGTGATTATCAGCAAAGAGAATTTGAAATAGAGGTGGATTGTCAAAGAAAACTTTGTAGCTACAGTAAATGAACTGCCATCTTTCGACACATGATTAAAACTTTAACTTTAATGATTATTTTAATTTAATAATGTATTTGGTTTTTAATATTTTATGATATATGCATTAGGGTATGAAGAACTACCTAGTATACAAAGTATCATCACAGCCTCTGTAGCGGTTTTTTTGGAGCAGTCTGTTTGTGTTAGTATTTAGTATCTCATAGAATAGTATAAAACCTTCCGTGACCTTTTTGATTATATTTATGACAGTAACAGAGTCTAGCTCTGATTTTTTACACATGTCATCATTGCTGAACATTTTCGAACAAATTGTCAAAAACACTTTCTTTTTGTTGTCGATCATTGAAAAGTTTGTAAATGTATTTTTTCAATATTTTATTCTAAAAAATAATATTTACGTTAGAGCATTCCTGCGAAGTAACCCTACGTGGGATTTCAGAACCTCTAGTGTAAATTTGATCGACATCATAACGTGACGAACGCGTTTGCGTTAAGTCTCATTTTGTATAGGATTTTGAGTTTCCAAAACGTCCCGCTTGGCGCGCTCTTTCTAAATCCAATACAAAATGAGACTAAACGCAAACGCGTACGTCACGTTTCGAAATCGAATTTATTTACACTAGAGGTACAGGTTTATCCAATGGCTAAGGACACTCTGTATAACTAATTCGCATATTCGCATCTGCCTTTAAAAATATGTACCTTCTAATCGATTTAAGTATATTTAACATTAATTTCGCACAAATGAAAAATCCAAAATTTGTCACTGAAATTAGAAGCTATTGTGTAAGAAATATAACTGATTTTGCTTTGTTTGAAAATTATACGAAACAACGCAAAGGCGACTCTGTTCCAATTGAATAC
This sequence comes from Cydia pomonella, assembly GCF_033807575.1. NCBI lineage: Eukaryota > Metazoa > Arthropoda > Insecta > Lepidoptera > Tortricidae > Cydia > Cydia pomonella. The sequence continues at coordinate 47,956,515 of NC_084703.1, forward strand.
GATTTAAATGTCATCGACCTCAAGAAGTACTATACGTAGGACGCCTTAGGAGGTTAGACAATTTAGCCTCTATACAAAAAAGTAATTAAACAAAACTTCTCATTCACTGAAAACGAAAACCTAGTGAATATGTATATATTTTATTTCGCTGGGCAATAATTAATCATATATGTATATAAATACACTTATCTATAGTATTACGTATTAAGTATTTAGACACATTTACAAATTATACTCACGGTCCAGAAATATTCACAGTTAAACTTCAAATATATTTATAAAAACCACTAAAACACTTGAGAAAGTTAGATGAAATAAATATTCTTCAGAAACTGAAACACGAGCTCTCAAAATTTTAATGTACTTTAATTCATTGTTCAGTGAGTAAGCGTCCAAAAAACAAACTTTTTTAAACATTTATGACAATTTGTTGAATTGTCGGCTACATAAAAATATACACACGATTAGTGCAATAAAGAAGAAAAAACCCAATTTAAAATTACACATTTTGCCACAATGGCAGAACCCTTTTTTTAATTTCCACTGAACAAAAAATATACACCGTGTTATTATTGAATTCCGTCAACTTCGGCGTATCGGTAAGTACGTTAAAGGAAATTTGGTTTTTTTTTTATATATATTGTTTTTTTATTTAATTTAATTTAACTCAAATAAACAATTGAAAACTGTGACATATTAATGTCATTTCGAACACCGATCGTCTGAGATAGTACTTATATTTATTAGCAAAGGTATGAACTCGTACTAAACACTAATCAATATGTAAACAGGCCGTAACGCAAGTGGACACGCTCGTAAAGGCCTTTTCAGATAAAAAATAACTATTGATTATCTGCGAAATTGAGTTAATTAGAATACCGGTGTCTTTAGAAAGTTACTTAATTTAAGCTTAGGGATGTACCCTTGCAATACGGAAAAAACACGGTGTATTAACGATTTATAATAATTAAAAAAGAAACATTTACTTCATCAACTTTAAAATTTTGAACAGTCGTATATCGCCGATCACGAACTCTGGACCGACTAAGCCGGCAGCTGACCCGTTCCAGCTCTCGACGACGACTGGCGAAACTCCACCTCGTTCATACCTCGTTCACTACCTGAGGCTCTAAAACCACAATACCCAATATCAGCAGTGACTAGCATTCTAAACTTTATTACCATGCCATAAGGCGGTAAGTTATGCATGTGAACTTGGTGATACGGCAGCCAATCAGAATGAAGCTCTGAAAAGTTTTCCATTATGATATTTAACATTATTTCTATTTCGGTAAGGTGTAAAGTTGCGTAAGATGCCGTGTTCGGGCACGAGATTGAATTAGGAGTTGTTTTTTATATAATCGCGATACATTACAGTACCCTGCGATAAATATAGCACATCGGTTTTCTCAGTACCTACGTACGAACATAGATGGCGTAGCCCGTAGCTCGTAGCCCGTAGCTCGTAGCACGACCCGTAGCACATAACGCGTAGCAATCAAATTCGAGACGAGTGGCATATGATCAAAAATATCATCTTAAGAGGGAAAGTACCGTAGGGTAGTAGTAGTGTAGTGACTGTCCATACAATAAATTAATAATTTAAAAACATTAGAAAAACACGCTTATGACACGATATTCCATCATGGAATGCCAGTCATCAGACCTTGAAACCTAATCGTGTCCAAAGTTCATTACTTACAAGACTTTTCTAACAAATCCAAACAGAGCTATGAAACGATGTTCCATCATGAAGTTCCAGTTCATATCTTCCGGCTCCATCATCAGATCAGTTCGACAGTACCATATTATTGTATTGTCATCAGAACTACATACAGCTGCCAATTTTCATGCCGCTACGATCCTTGTAAGATGGTAAAATTAGTTACCTTAGATTCCATTACATAGTTACATACAGGTCGACCTGATAAAAGCGTGTTAATAAAAAGAAAAAAATCATTTTTCCACTTCTAATTATTTTCCATTCTCCATGATTTTTACCCACGACGAATCGGAGACGGTATATGCGTTTGGGGTGAGAGGAAGTTTGTGCACACCAATGTTGCCATTTTTCTTAAAAACTACTAGTCCGATTGTGATGCGGTTTTCAGTGATGGGTGCGGGCTTGATTGGCGCATGTTCTTAGATAGGTGTTACGGTGACAACTCACCAGAGGGCGCTGCAGTAAACATTTATTTGTGCATCCTTTTTCAACTACGTTTTAACCGTCGTGGGTAAAAAAAAAAATTGTTATTGTTTAGTATGTTATTGACACAATGAAAAACTAGGTTTTTTTATTATTAAAATATTTTATAAGGCAGAGAAGATTTGGAAATCACTTAGTTAATAAACAGTACCTGGGCGACCGAGCTTTGCTCGGTTATAACTATTTATTGTAATATGGTGGTGTATAGATGATAATCTTAACTACATTTTTTTTACTAAATTAAACTTGTCTAAAACAATAAAAACTAAAAAAATATATATAAACTTGAACGATGAGATTCGAACCCGTAACACTCGTTTCTAGCTGTCCGCGTGTTAACCCGCTGGACCAGACGGACAGTGGCCGGCAACACGAAATTAGCGACCATATTCTGCGTCGAAAGAAAAACGCATGAAAACTCGAAAACACGCGTTTTCCCAAACATAAGACTAATCTAGATCGATTGTATACCCCCAAAAACCCCCATATACCAAATTTCAGCGAAATCGTTAGAGCCGTTTCCGAGGTCACAGAAATATATACAAGAATTGCTCGTTTAAAGGTATAAGATTTACGGAGAACATCCTCTTTTTTATTTAACTATAATTCATATACATATTTATTTACAATACCACCATATTGTCGTAGAGAACTTAGGTTCAAAATAACGTGCGAATTTCTCCAAGATGGTACAGTCAAGGTATTGAATATCGACACGGACAAAGTGCCAAAAATATGTATACACTAATGTATGGGCAATGAGGTCGTGTATACATATTTTTAACGCTTTCTCCGTGTCGATATTAAATACCTTGACTGTACACATTTTCCAAGATGGCGACGGTTCCTCGAGGTCTCCAAATATCAAATAGTGTGGACATGAAAAATACACCTTCAAATAACATACGTACCAAATTTCAGAACTGTTCCATTGATTTCAAGGTTTGTCCTATTCCGATTGTGCTAATACTTATCTATTCATTTTATTAGGGTTCCGTAGCCAAATGGCAAAAAACGGAACCCTTATAGATTCGTCATGTCCGTCTGTCTGTCCGATTATGTCACCGCCACTTTTTTCCTTCATGCTTCGTTCCATTCTTAAATTTTGAGATATATAAAAAAACAAGATTACACGAAAATGATTTTATTTATCTTTTAAACATTCATCATAAAAATACAACAAACATTTGCTTACATTGACAATAATACTTGCATTTTACATACATGTATGTATTCATAGATAGCGAACATTATGTTTTGTGTTAACATCTATGTGCGGGAAGAGTAGGACAAGATGGGTAATTCATATTGAACCCCTAGGGCAAAATGGTACCCCTATTTATTAGTCACACTAATTTCTTTGGCACTATAAATACTGACTTGTCATGACGTTTTACGTCAAAGTCTACGTATACTTAGAGTAAAGCATGTTTTTTTTTTCTTTTTTGCGAAAACACATTTGCTAATTTAACATACGACTTGTCAAGTTGTCAATTTTGAGTCATTTAATACATAATGTATACAGTATACCTGAAGACGAAATATACACTTGGGCACGATAAATACAATATAATGCAGTATCTAATATATTGAAACAAGAAAAGTAATAATAAATCGGTTGAAAAATGAGCTTTTACTTTTTGTTGACTTGTTGCGGGCTATGAGGAGTTGAGGCATTTATTTAGGTTTACTTTTGTACAATGACCTGCAAAATTGCATTAACACATTATGAATTGAATATGCTGCGCCAAAGAAGGGCCGATTCTCAAGCTTGTCTATTTTTAAGGTTTCATACATTTTTTAAGGGTGCATGGGTTTAAATTTTGCCACATTCGCAAGTTCATATTAAACAAGAAAAATGAATATAATGATAGTCCTTCTTTGGTGCAGGTACTTATATATTTTTGTACATTTCTCATTTCTACATCTTTTTTTATATCCGTTGCTTAGTACTTCTACAAAATACTTAGGGGAGACCGAGGTGAATCAGATCAACATGAGAAATCCGTTGATATTAGAAATGTTATATGTATCAGGCGCGGATACAAGATTTGGCTTAGGGGGGGGCCATTTTGAGAAAATCATATATTTTTGCACAGAAAATAAAATTTACTCAATTTAGTAATGTGAGAGCCAGGGTTTTAGGGGGGGGGGCATTGCCCCTATGGCCCCCCCCCCTTATATCCGCGCCTGATATGTATTGTGTTGATAAATAAACAGCTGTATAAGGTGAGGTAGGGGAAGTGCGCCATGCAGTCTAAGTGCGCCTACCTTGAATATATCGAAAACTGTATAGCACTATTAGTAGTATATAAGCAGTTTTCGGTATATTCAAGGTAGGCGCACTTAGACGGCATAGCGCACTTCCCCTACCTCACCTTATGTAAGGTAAAAGTACTAGTGCTCGACGCTGCACTAGTTACCGACATGGGCACTTTATGTCATAGAAATATAGGTTAAATTTGAACAACGAAGATTTTTCTGTATTCGAACTTAATCCTTGTCACTTTGACATAAAGTGTCCATGTCGAGTACTAGTGCAGCGTCGAGCACTAGTACTTCTACCTTATATCAACATATAACAATGAAAAAACAGATTTAAAATTTTGGAGCGAATTCGGGAGAAAAGTAGGCATATTTCACGGTAGATATTTATGCTGTACGGATATAAATGTAATGTTTTAATTTTCATAAAATATATATATTGTTCTTAAATGAAAGCTTTTCTAACAATGTTTCTCTCACAGTACACACTGCAACTTGTCAACTGAGATAATTTACTATTTTTATCCTTTAGTGCACATGGAACCATATGATGACAATTATAATATTCAGCTTGACAACTATCAAAGTGCAAACTTATATCATTTTATGAAACAAGTAATTTTATATGACATGCACTAAAGGGCTAAATTGATAAAGTCAAAATAGAGTAACAGGGACAGCTTATTTTTACCAGACCGAGACATTGTAAAAAATAAAAGCGACCATTTTTCCCTGTTGTTCCTCTTACTCCACCTTACTTATTTTGACAAAGATATGATGTAAATCGTCAATTACTGGCCACCTATATTAAAAATAAAAATTAACTCAATTTAACTACAGAGTTAGGGTTTCTAAAAAAAATATTGGCTGAAGTAAGTAATTTTTTTTCGCGTTTTCGTGGTTGGTCCCATAGTAAAAGTTGCTCAGTATTACCTATATATGCACCCCGTAAATTATTGTAGGTGACTAAATAAATACCCTTTATAAATATAATTCAATTTTAGTATAGGGTGTCAATAACTGGCCACACTTCAATAACTAGGTAGTAATTGACGATTTACCCTATATGCGTATAGTCGCCATCAGATATATCGGAGCGCCCGAAGTGCTCAAAAATATCTGAACACGCACTCTAACGCAATACAGGCGCATTCAGATATTTGCGAGCGCCTTGTGACTGTACGGAGTGGGTAAGCCGGTTAACGAAAAATAGTATGAGCTACTCTAACTGCCGCGAACGGCCTGAGTGGACGCTCGAAGCGGAGCGTGCAGCGGGGCGTGCAGCGTGGCGTCGGGCTCGCGAGTGCTGTGAGCAGCGTGCACTGCGGCCGCTCCTATACGTTTGCATTTGTTTAACATGCACGCCGCACGCCGCGCTGCACGCCCAACTCGAGCGTCCACTCAGGCCTTACACTAAGAACCCGGCCTATCGCGAAAACTAAACTTCGCAAATTGCCGGGGATCTTTCTCTTTTACTCCAATGAAGGTGTGATTTGAATGACAGAGAAAAATGCCCGCAATTTACGAACTTCGATTTTCGCGGTCACAGTCCAGTACCCCTAGTGTAAATTTATTCGATGGCGTATCGTGACGTACGGTTTGCGTTAAGTCTCATTTTGTATGGGATTTTGAGTTTCCAAAACGTTCCGCATGGCGCGCTGTTTCTTAATCCCATACTAAATGAGACTTAACGCAAACGCGTACGTCACGTTACGAAATCGAATAAGTTTACACTAGGGGCTCTGATATTAACACGTATTACTTGTTATGCCTTTGCTTAATAACGCCAAGTGAGGTAACTGGGTGCGTAGCCAACGTGCCAATCGTTTACGCTTCGTAGTTAAAAAAACGCAACTGTCGCTGTCGCACTAATATGGAAGTGATAGAGAGAGACGACTACGCTACGGAGTATGAACCATTGACTAGTCACCCTAGAGCCAGACGTAACATTAGACAAAAAAAAGTCCCTAAATATATGAACTTTGCTGACAGCAATTTTTCATTAGATCGTGTCATTAACGATGACGTTTGCCTTAACACGTAATGCCATGTTATTAGAGGTTAGATTTGACAAATCTACGCGTCATCGTGTATGACACGAACTATAGATTAGTTCATAGTAAAAAAATGGTCTTATGTCTTTTTCTCCAGTTACCTTTACCCTTTGAACGCCAAGAACCCCTAAAGTCGTCGTTACTAGTGCCCACAGCGCCAAGGACAACTATAGGTGTCATGGCGGACGCTGTCAAAGTAACCTTCACTTCGGGTAAGGTTTACATTAGCTCGCTTGCGCCCGGGAGCTTGGCGTTGAGTGATGTTTGTGTATACGAGTATGACATAAAGCGTTCAAAGGGTTAATTAATGACAATTTAACACAAAGGTTGTTTTGGGAACACATCGATACAACCAGTTTTTATCACATACATGTTCACAATAATTTTGCTTTTAATTGAAGGATTGTCCTTAACAAGGAATTAAAAGACATATACAATGGAAAATTCATAGCGGGACGTAGTGTTGTCGAGATGCATTCGGAGCGCGAGCGGCTTGCAATCTATACTCGGTTACCTGAACAAACGAAATATATAATAAGTACAATTAAAAATCTTAGAAAAACTCGGCTGCTTGAACCTTGTAAGGCCTAATGAGCATTAAAATCTACACGCCGTTTCAATCTAATAAGAACCTATCATATTTGGACAAGGGTATTTCCTTAAACTACGTCCAAAAGAGAGGTATGGGCATTGTGAATGTTATCTCGCTTTGTGTGGTAGGGCACAGCACAGCGGATGTCATTCTACATCTAGAGCAGAGCCCAACTGGGGAAGTACCTCCACCTTACAGAAAACCGCAGCCAAATAACATTTGACCTTACTCATAGTGTTGTGTTTATCGACTGTTATAGGGCGGCCTCCGATGGAATTTTGAAGAACTCTTGAATTCAACCCGAACAGTTTATTCAACCAAAATACACTGCACAAACTTACACATTAAAATATTTAGAATATCATTAGATCTATGTATGAAGCGCTGGTGGCCTAGCGATAAGAGCGTGCAACTTGCAATCCGGAGGTCGCGGGTTCAAACCCCGGCTCGTACCAATGAGTTTTTCGGAATTTATGTACGAAATATCATTTGATATTTACCAGTCGCTTTTTGGTGAAGGTAAACATCGTGAGGAAACTGGACTAATCCCAACAAGGCCTAGTTTATCCTCTGGGTTGGAAGGTCAGATGGCAGTCGCTTTCGTAAAAACTAGTGCCTACGCCACATCTTGGGATTAGTTGTCAAGCGGACCCCAGGCTCCCATGAGCCGTGGCAAAATGCACGGACAACGCGAGGAAGAAAAAAAAAATTAGATCTATGTTTAAAGAGTAAATTACGAGTGACAATGTTTTTTACTATTATTCGAATTTTGATACAGTAATATTGCTGTCAATGCTTCATCTACATTTTAGTTTTACCTGGTAAGCAAAACAATTATGAGAATGAATTATTAATTATTAATTATGATTATAACAAAACGATACTCACGTTCAGAAGGGTCGAAAATAAGGGTGCGGCGGCTTCACTGCTGTTTTGGAGACTTTTCCTGCCCGGGCGCTCCGTGTGGAGGGCGGCGTGGCTGGGGTGTCCACGGGCACTGGACAGACACGGGACGGTTCGCTTTAGGGAACTAGCTCATAGTGCTCACTCTATACAGGGCTATTGCCCTTTTTAGTAAATAATAAAGGGGAGGTACCTACAGTCAAGGTATTAAATATCGACACGGATGAAGTGCCAAAAATATGTACTTGAACTTATTCTTAAATTCCTAGGATTTTCCGAGTTATTAGCATCAGATTTACGGCGACTGTGCAACTCGTGCAAAGTTCCATCTACAAACAAAACAGGTAAGTGGAATCTCTTGGGAATTTGCGAATAGGAATAGACAGGAGCATGATAATAGAATGACCCACCTACCGTGACACGTACAATAATAGTTATTGGTTGTATACGTACAAAGAGGCATAATATTGATACCCTGTGCTAATATTGATACCCGAGCAAGCGAAAGATTGAGAAATTAGACCACGAGCGTAGCGACTGGTTCGATAAGTGGAGTCTGCTACCGAGTGAAACACAATATTTTTCAATACACCAACGCGAGGAAAATAAACTAAAACATTACAAGTCAAATTCAAATGAAAATAATTAAATATTTAACATTCAATAGTATTACTTTAAAGTCAATTCGAGAACTTAAAATTTGCAACAAATAATTGCCACACTTGTGGATGAAATGCCACTTTCTCATCAGTTTTAGAAGAATAAAGAGAGCATTTACGAGCTTGTGTGGTCAAATAGTTCCTTCGATCGTGTGTTCGACACGAGTCGCGAATTACCTATTCGCACATGTATCGTACAACCTTTTACAGTACATATGGCCCTTTAAATGTTCGACACAGTAACGTAATATGCTAATTTTCGCACTAGTGCGGTAAAGTAGCACCATATGTACTGTAAATAACTATTTATGTCATGTTCTGTTGTGTTAATTTTCACATACGGTAACATATCCCAACTTCGAAATATGCTCGTTCCATGTTTCATTTGCTGAATTTTCATTACTTAACCGATCGCGTTTATTAAAAAAAAAAAATTCTGAACCCCTTACGTAGAAACAATTGGGTTATATTAAATTAGTTTGGTTTGGTGATTAAAAACAACGGGTTGCACTCCGGGAGTGCCGGCAGAAGTGAAAACTTGAATATTAACGTTGTGCATTTTTAGGGTTCCGTAGTCAACTAGGTACCCTTATAGTTTCGCCATGTCCGTCTGTCTGTCTGTCTGTCCGAGGCTTTGCTCCGTGGTCGTTAGTACTAGAAAGCTGAAATTTTGCATGGATATATAAATCAATAAAACCGACAAAGTCGTACAATAAAATCAAAAAAAATTTTTTTTTAGGATACCTCCCCTACACGTAAAGTGGGAGTGAAATTTTTTTTTCGCTTCAACCCTAGAGTGTGGGTTATCGTTGGAAAGGTCTTTCAAAACTGATACGGGTTATTAAGAAACATTTATTGATAAAGTGAATATATTCGGAGATAATCGCTCCGAAAGAAAAAAAAATTGTGTCCCCCCCCTCTAACTTTTGAACCATCCAAAAAATATGAAAAAAATCGTGGAAGTAGAGCTTAAGAAAGACATTAAATGAAAACTATAGCGGACATGATCAGTTTAGCTGTTTTTGAGTTATCGCAAAAAGTTTTCAATTCATAGTAAAAAGACTTACTTTAATTAGGTACCTACTGATTATGCAAATTTGCCTATTTGTTTAACTCGGGTGAAAGGTACCGTTTCATCCCTTGGTTAACAATTTACTATACTTTAAGCTCCAGTTTAGCTTATTGTGACGGAAGAGTAACTACGGAACTATTACAATTATTTAACATTAAAAAGTTTATCTCTCAGAAAAATCAATTTCCATCCATAATTTCAACGACTTTACTGGCTTCAATGCCAATGTCAATGCATTTTTTCGATCAGGTCACGTGTCCTTCTTACGATTTTTCATTCTGACGAATCTGTCGGTCACGTGACCTGTCGCGAGTTTAAAATTTTTCCCCATCACAAAAAGTACACAGCGCCGCTAAAGAAGTTTCCAATACCCTCAGGACCCGGTTGTGTCCTTAAACTATGTCCAAAAGAGAGGTATGTGCATTGGGTACTGTGAATGTCATCTCGCTTTGTGTGGTATGGTAGGGCATAGCACAGCGGATGTCATTCCAGATCTAGAGCAGAGCCCAACTGGGGAAGTACCTCCACCTTACAGAAAACCGCAGCCAAATAACACTAGACCCTACTCATAGTGTTGTGTTCCTGCCGGTAAGGTTGCCAGTGCTCTAAGAGCAGTGTTGGCTGAACGTTAATTTTTCGGTGTGGGAATGCTGTTACGCATCGTCCCCCTGGCCTGAGGTGGACCTATTTTCGGGGATATGTGGGACTCACACTTCCCGGCTTTTTCCATTTAGAAAGAGCGGGGGAGCCTACCCACTAAAACCACACCCACGTGTCCCACAATATGCCGTTTGGTTAGGCGTCATGGGATCGCGAACATTCTACCACAACATTGACCATTACAGATTGAACCGTAACGGAAGGTTACAGTTTGCGGTTCAATTTGTATTGGTTGATGGTTAATTGTAAGGGTGCGATGCGGAGTGTTAAGGTCGGCAACGCGCATGGAACTCCTCCGGAGTTGCATGCGTACATAGAGTACAGAGACTGCTTATTAGGCAGGCCATATGTTTGTTTGTTGCATGCGTACATAGAGTACGGAGACTGCTTATTAGGCGGGCCACGGGATTATTTGTTTGCCACCGACGTAGTATAAAAAAATTGGATGAGACAATGTGAAAACACTCTGAGGTGCACTTACAAGGGGGGTGGAGGGAGAACGGCTGCCAGGACTCATAGGGCGGGATCATCCAATCGGGGGAGCCCTGCGCCAGAAATATGTATATATCAACTCGAAGGCTCACTGGAAGAGATCCCTTAAGTACACCATGAGTTATTTGCAACCTTAGGCGCTAGCGACAGCGTAAACTCAAACGCAGTGCGTCTCGCTTGCACCAATGTCAGTGGGAGATGCATTGTGAGTTAAAGATTTTTTTTTTTGCTTCAACCCTACGGTGTGAGGTGTCGTTGGATAGGTCTTTCGCGAAGGGGTCTACAACAAACATTTTTTGATATAGAGAATATTTTTGGAAATCATCGCTCCGAAAAAAATGTTAACATTTTATTTTAAGATTTTATAATTTGTTACATTAAGTCTTGCGGGATTCTCTGAAATTTGTTAACCGCAGTAATAACAATGGGGTTTTTCGTGTATTATAAAAATTGATACCTAGGTTAAAATTTTCGGTAGTAATCCAACCTATTAATTCTTCCATCTCTGTTCGACAAGCCCCAAGCAAACCTGTTTTTAAGCGGCTACTCCGCAAGCATCTTCTGCCAGAAGAATTTGAATAATGTTCTCCATATTGTATAAGCATGTAGTAATATAATATGTATTAGTTAATCTTTTTTATATCATATAAGCAATAGTATTTACTCTTAATTTTGTAGGTTTATTTCATTCTATTTATTAATAATCTTGGAGAATTTAACAACTGCAGACGCTATGTCTGTAATTTTCTGTACCTACAAAACAGTCTGCCGATTTTTGCGGGGGCACGTCAGAGAGCACGTCGGGGGAGAATTTGAAATAGATGTTGATTGTCGAAGAAAATTTTGTAGCCTCAGTAAATTTACTGCCATCTTTCGACACATGATTAAAACTTTTAGAACGCCATTTGACTTTGATCCTTATCCTTTCACTGATATCTGTTAAATATCAAAAAATGGCGCCATCTAATAGATCAAAGGCCAAAGGTATGTAAGGTAATGGCGGCATCATTTCAAGCGATGGCGCCACAAGCTTTAACCAATGCTCGGTAAGATGGCGCCACTTTTTGTTATTTAACAAATATAAAACATAATAGTGAAAGGATAAGGATCAAAGTCAAATGGCGTTCTAAAAGTTTTAATCATATGTCGAAATATGGCAGTAAATTACTGTGGCTACAAAATTGTCCTTGAAAATCCACCTCTTTTTCAAATTCTCTTTGCTATAACCTAACGTACAAATGGCCATGTCATATAGGCGTCAGTCCATACAATACATATGACCATTGGCCGATGTTTTCGACAGAGGGGTAAGCTCTTAAAGGCGACACCGGATGTTAACCCTTTACCAGGCTAAGGGAGATATATTTCCCACATACGGCTCTTCAAACTTGTGTTCTATTTTCGATGAGTAAGACTGACGATTTTCATTTTTGAACTGTCAGCCTGATAAAGGGTTAAACCCTCCAAGTATATAATATTTGACTTTTCGGTTGAATATATCTTTATAATTTATGAACCTCTCCTGCGCCAACATATATGTCTCCGTTTGTCCTGGTTTGACCCAATGGTTGACTGGTAGAAAAAGGTATATACAGTATGTGTCTGAACGTAAACCAAATACTTAATCCCGTTAATATTTAAGTCATCCTGAGCAACGTTTACTATGGGAACAACACTGAAATTACGAAAAAAATTTGGCTGTTTCATTTTGCTGGTCTAATGTTGGAATTTCCAATCGGAGGGTCAATTTTTTTCGCGATTTCGGGGTTGGTCCCGTCGTAATGGTAATATACTATCTAACTTACATTACCTGTGCCCTCATAAGTTTAGCCTCCTAAGTCCCAGGTTATTTAGATTTGACTATCAATTTAGAACCTTGACTTATTAAATCATAATTAAAATTAAGTTTTGGAATAAAGCCTTTCTAACCACGTCTGGGACTCCGAAGGTTAGAGTAGTAAATTTTACACTTTTCAATTTGAAACCCTCTTCAATACCATAAGCTCTGAATTCGAGTTAAATTCGTTCTTTTAAAAGAACACCGGGGTTCAGGGGGTTGAATTAATGAAGCTACTTACCAAAGTACTACTTACCTACTACTGCTCCAGGAACTATCATGAGGTCTACTTACGGGCCCATTCGATCATCTGACTTCAAAACGATATTGGAATTATAAGTGTACGAGTTAGCTGTAATTCGCGCATTTCATTCAGACTTGTCCGTAGACGTATTGGTGCAAGCGAGAGCGAGAGTTGATTCCAATATCATTTAAATGTCGTTTTGATGTCATGTGGACGAATACGAACGAATTGGCTTGACAGTTGAGTGATTTCCTTTAGTAGTAACACAAATATCGACTACCATTAATGACTGCCACTTTCGGAATGCATCGCCTGCAGATCTTTATTCCTTCAGCAGGGCGATAGTTCCGAATTCAAATAATCGTTGCCTGTTATTTACCATAGACTATGAAGGTTCCCAACCTCTACAGTACCATACCAAAAGTTGTTCAGTGTGACCTAAAAAGTCACTACGTAGAGTATGAACGTTGGTAAAAATTTCTGTATACAATACACCATGTTTTTATTGAATTCCGTTAACTTCGGGGTATCGTTAAGTACGTTAAAGGAAACAAAATGATTTAGTTTTTTTTTTAATTTTTTTTTATAATTTTGTTTTTATAAAAAGGAATTAAATGTTTCATATGGCGTTGTTGTAACGCGAGAAATACATTTAACTCAAATAAACAATTGAAAACTGTGACATATCAATGTCATTTCGAACACCGATCGTCCGAGATAGTACCTATTTACGTTTATTAGCAAATGTATGAACTCGTACTAAACACTAATCAATACATAAACAGGCCCTAAGGCAAGTGAACACGCTCGTAGGGGCCTTATCAGATAAAATTTAATTATTGATTATCTCCGAAATGGAGTTAATTAGAATACCGGTGTCTTTAAGAAAGTTACTTAATTTAAGCTCAAGAATCCATCCTTGCAATTAACGAAAAAAAAAACACGGTGTATAAGTGCGTGAAAAATGCTTTTTACTACATAAGAAAAAACAACTAAAATACCAATAGACCGTACATCTACTCTACATACTAAGGTGGGGTGAAAAAAAAAAGTCGTATAAATAAAAACATGAATTGTAATAGTAATCCAATGAATGATAAGTGTATGTTAGTCTGTTTGACACCAACGCTCGAACGTTCTAAACGTTCGGACTACCGCTGCCCTGCAATACAAGAACAAAATATAAACAAAAACAAATATATACACTAGCTTACAATAAACTTCCTAATATTATAACTGAATTGTCTGTTAGTAAATTTAAAAATTATGTAAAACGTAAGCTTATCTCTAAAGCCTATTATAGCACACAAGACTACATGAATGATGAAACACCGTGGGATTAAGTGTGATTGTAAAGAATGAATTTATTTATTGTTATATAAATAATGATGAAATTGATAATTCAATGTATATATATATATATATATATATACCGTATTTATTGACATTTAGATTTTATTCTAGAAAGTTTCTAGACTAGTATTTTTATACAATTTTGATATTTGACGATCCTTTTTGTGAAATTCTTATTATTAAGTTTACTATTAGTTAGTCCATTAGTTCAATGTGTTTTTTAGAATAATAATAACTGCATCAATAAATTGCTCTGATATTTAGATTAAGATGATATTTGTTAAATCTGACGATTTAAAAGTGCTTGTTGCTAGGCCTATTTGAATAAAGAATATTTTGACTTTGACTTTGACTTTGCTTTATAATGGGAATTATGAAATAAAGGTTTTATAACCTCTAGTGAAGTGAGAAAAAATTAAAGCACTAGAAAATTATTAAACGTGGATATAGTTTTTTTTTTAAATTTAAAGTTTTTTTATGAGTTATGTGAACCTAGCCTCCGGCACGGATTAAACCAATCTCGTATACACCGTGGGCTGGTAAACACCGACAGCTTTTAAAATTTAGAGACTAAAATGTCATACAAAGTTTTCTGAAATCAGTTTTTTTACAGATATTGAAGATCCTTGTGAATTTTTTTATTTTCTGTAATAACTGAGTAAAAACGCCTTTTTGGCTGCGACCCTCCCACTATGTGACTTGGTTTAGACATATCTCCTTTTTTTATTAAAGATTTAACAAAAAAATATAATATTGTAAGTACCTTAATCTATTTTTACGTCAAACTGTGAAGCAGTTTGTTGGCGGTGCGCTCTAAAATAATCTTAAACTAAATAGGTACACTAAAAATCTATTAACACGTTAAGTAGCATTATGAACATAGGATCATACTACATTTACGGGACCCGAGTTTGCAATACTCTAACCCCCCGAGTTACACACAATATTTTTCATCACACTTGTGAAGAAAAAACTAAATTTTAAGCGAAATGATTCTTAAATACGGTGACATATCAAATATTCGTCCGCCATTTTGTAATTTCTTGGCAGGTGAGGCATCGAAGGCACAGACCTATTCGGCATTCAGCCACGATTGAAAATTATGTAAAAATATTTTAAACGGCTGTTAAATTAATCAAATGAAATAATTTTAAACATAAACAAGAATATTAAATTATAAACGTCAGTATTTTAAAAGTAAAACTCATTAGGGAGTTATAGCTTTTTTTTTCACATTCCATAACTCTCACGGGAACAAAATAGGCCTTTGTCCTTCAGCACACCTGCATGAAATAAGATCTTTTTCGAGCAAGTGTGATGAAAATTTTTTTACCGGCCCACGGTGAGACTTCTTGGCAGTCCCCGGAAACATAATTCAGCGTCGGAAACGGTTACCAACTTTTAAATATGTCGTCGGGCATGGTATTGGGATTGGGTCTCCAGCAGCAGGCCGTCTTCTTCCGCGGAGTGACGTATTGCGCCCAAACCATTGCACGTATACCTCTTGCGTCCAATGATGGTCCCCATGCCAGTTCAAGTTTGACAAAAGCACTATACATATCTCGGCGAGAAACGGGGTTGCCGGCCGCGTATCTCTATCCGGCTTCGTTACGCTCAGCCGTCTATATCTACTTGGCCTGCAACCCTACGTTTCCCGGCCACTATAGTAATGTACTATTAAATCAAAGGAACTGACATAGAAACCATCATTGGACGTGAGAGGTATTTAGGGCTCACTTACCGGCTGGCTCGTGACGTTGCCCCAACTCACGGCCCCGGGTGCTCCGCTGAACAGCGAATACGTGCCGGGGTCCTCCGCGGGGGAATCGCGGCCCTATCCAACATAAAATGTTAATTACGTTGTAGGTTAAAAGGAAAGGTGGGAGCTATTCCACACAAACGTAGTCCCCATTTCCTCCCTGGATATTAACCAAAGATAATTTGAAATTGAGGTGGATTGTCAAAGAAAATTTTCGAGTAAATTTACTGCCGTCTTTCGACACACGATTAAAACTTTTAGAACGCCGTTTGACTTTGATCCTTAATCTTTTACTGATATATGTTAAATTTGTTAATTTTTTTATTTAAGTGCACAATAAGAAATACACAGCATAAATATTTTTACATATTTTTTCGCCAAACTGCTTGACAGTTTGTTGGCGAACGGCGATATCAAAAGTGGCGCCATCTTATTAGTCATGCATATTATGAAAAAAAAGCTGCACTTAAGATAGAAGCAAGCCACCTTGCATGGTGATAGACACCAATGTAGACGATTTTTTCCGGCACACCTAAAACTTCACCCCTTAGAAGCCGAGATTTAGTGAGGTCTGTTAGGAAAAAGAAAAAAATTCCACTGGTTTCTTCAGGGATCAACAAATAATGATTTTTTTACATCATTTGAAAGAAAATCCCTTTTCTTTACGTAAAAATAAAATAAAACCAAAATCTTTTCTAACAATATTAGTGTGAAATCATTCAAAGCCTATTTTTCCTCTTCAGCGTTGAATTCTGGCAAACAATGCCCTCGACTTTGAAGGATGTCTAATAATAAGTATTTTATATTATAGTAAAATATATTTCTTAATATATGACGAAAACCGCATCAAAATCGGTTAATTAGTTTTTGAGATACAAGTTGTAGAAGTTGGATTTTTTGTCTTTGTAGTCCAAAAAGCGTGTAAATCGTAGTAAATTTCAAGTAAGTTAGGTGCTTTATCTACATTAGGGATAAGTTGACATATTTTTACAAGAAAACTTACTTAGAACATATAACTGCGATCGTTAAGTGGGTGAATCAACTTTTTTTGTTTTGTTATCCTGTCCCGTTGTCCAAGGGACAACAGTGGCACAGTTTGTTTGAAGAGACGTTGTATGCCGTTCTATTAACATGCTTAGTAGGGGGCCCATTATGGACATTGGTTATAACGACCACAAAAACGCAAGTTTAATACATTTAAGTACCATAAAATCAGTATTTCAATGAACTTTTGTTCCCTGGACAACTAATCGTAACCATGGCAACGAGTGACGCTAAAAAGTTGATTCTCCCAAGAAAGCCTTATCTACCTCATAGGAAAAGCTTATGGGAATCCGACGCCGGATATGATGCTCAAAATTCACAAAACGTATGTTAGATCTATATTGGAGTATGCATTTGAGGCAAGTGTGGAGCCCTTATTTTATCAAGGATATTGCAATGTTGGAGAAGGTTCAACGTAGTTTCACAAAGATACCGAAGAAACTCAAAACCGCCCTATCAAGAAAGTCTGCCCTTCCTGAAGCTCATCATCATCATATCAGCCTTTTATCGCCCACTGCTGAGCATAGGCCTCTCATCTAGTACGCCACTTATCCCGGTCCCGAGCCAATCTCATCCAGAAGTGCCCCGCAGTCTTCCGAATGTCGTCCACCCAACGAGCCAACGGACGCCAGGCACTCCTTTCGTCTGAAATCGGCCACCATTCCGTTAGCATTTTGGCCCACCTGCCATCACGCTGCCTGGCAACATGTCCCGCCCAGCTCCATTTTAATTTGGTAATGACGTCCTGAATTTTTGAATTTTGGTCCTGAAGCTCACAACTTTGAAAGAGAGCAGATAACGTGGAGATCTGATTGAGACATACAGAATACTAACCCAACACTATGACCTCAAAGATTTTCATAAGATGCTAGAGCGCAATAACAACAGCCGTCTGAGAGGTCATCAGTACAAGCTGGTGTCTCGCAGGTCCTACAACAATCCTCATAGACACTTCTCTAGCAACAGAGTGGTCAAAGCTTGGAACAAACTCCCAGAGAATATAGTATCGACCCAAAGTGTCAATGAGTTGAAGAATAAATTAGATACGCAATGCAAATTCTACTCAAAACTGGAAACATTATTGATGATTCTGGATACAGGCATCCGTTATTTCAACTGCTTGCCTGTTTTACAAATAATTAAATAAATATATTATTCATCTTCAGCTTCATTCGTACTGGCCAAATTGGTTAAACTGAAAAATGTATATATAAATTCGTGTGTCCTGAATGACTGAGCGATTCATCAACGCAGAGCCGAAACTACAAAAACTAGAAAGTTGGAATTTGCACGTTAGGTTCCTATTAGAACAAGAGATAAGAAACGATTTAAAAATTCAACCCCTAAGGGAGTTGAAAAGTGATTCAACGTTTGGATGGCATTCAAGTTTTATTTTAAGCTAGGAAGTTGAAACTTCGTGAAACTAAAATAGAAGAAAAGTAATTTTAGCGCTCTAGGAAATCCATCCCCTAAAGCGATTAAAAAGGGGATGAAAGTTTGTATGTGGGACAAGTTTTATTATATTAAGTTAGTAACTTAAACGTTCCTAATAAGAAATTTCCATAAAATACAATAAAAGTAAATTCAACGCTTTTGGAAAATCATCCCCTAATAGGATTAAAAAGGGGTTTTAAAGTTTGTAACGGGAACGATGTGAGTAGGGACTTGAAATAAGTAGGAAGAGAAAATATTCGAAATTACGAAAAATAATGTTAGTGCTTTTGAAAACTCCGTCCGTAATTGGGTTAAAAGGTGGGTTTCGGGAAATAAATACACGCAGACGAAGTCGGGGGCAACAGTACGTGTATAGAATTGGAACTGATAACATTATCAATCATTCTTTATAAGGTACTAAAATGCTGAAAAGATACATATCATACTAGAATTTAATACTTAAATAATAATAAATTCTTTTATTTCAGATAGGTACATCATACAGATACAGATATTTTAGACATATCATTAAAAGTAATCACTAACAAAAAATCGTTACAAAGGTTAGCTGGAAGAGATCCCTTTTAGGGATAAGTTCGCCTTTTTACATAACATTTTTTTTGTTTTGTTTGTCTGTTTTATGTTAACCTGTTTATGTGCAATGAAGTGACATAAATAGGCCAACTTCTGGAACTTGAATCTTATAAAGTACTTAACCGATTTTGATGCGGTTTTCAGTTTCTAATAAGAAATATGTTTGTCTTTATCATAAAGTACTTAGTTGAAGATATTATTGCACCTGGAAGACAATATTTGAAAAATAAAGCGTCAAAGGTTTTTTTTATATAATTAAACGCAATATTTCTTTAAAAATATTTTGTGTATATATTTTTTATTCGATTGACATGAAATGTACTTAATCGGATGATCCGTGAAACTTGTAATTTTTTTTTCCTGTTTTTAACAGACGCATTATCTCGGCTCCTTAGGGACAAAATACCGCGTGCTTCAAAAAAAAATGTTTTATTAGGTCACCGCTATCATTGTGCAAAGTGGCTTGCTTCCATCTCAAAATGCAGCTTTTAGGCAAAAAAGCTCCATAAGACTATCATAGTAAAAGTCTAAGACCGAACACACACACGCACACACACACTCACACACACGCACACGCACACACGCACTCACACACACTCACACTCACTCACACTCACTCACGCTCGCACTCACGCTCGCACGCACGCACGCTCGCACGCACGCACGCACGCACGCACGCACGCACGCACGCACGCACGCACGCACGCACGCACGCACGCACGCACGCACGCACGCACGCACGCACGCACGCACGCACGCACGCACGCACGCACACACACACACACACACACACACACACACACACACAGAGGCGTGCTGCGTATTGTGGAGTTACTAATACTTATACAGGCACTAACTGTTAAATTTTGCTTCCAAAAATCCGATGTCTGCACATGTTATACTCTTTGTACAGTCAGCATCAAAAGTAGCGGATGAAACATCGCACCAAAAGTATCTGATATTACGGAAATTTTCTAAATGTAGATAAATCTCTAAAATTCACGTCCAAAAGTATATCTTTTACAGCCTAATTGTTCTACATATAAGAACTATTACTTTTTATTAAGCTGTTACAGAATGGTAGATACTTTTGAAGCGTTGTTTGATCCGCTACTTTTGATGCTGACTGTACAGTCGCCATCAGATATATCGGAGCGGCCAAGGCGCTCACAAATATCTGAGCACGCCTCTATTGTCAAGGCGTTAGCGTGTACAGATATTTTTGAGCACCTCGGCCGCTCCAATATATCTGATAGTGTATGTACTGGACTAAAGTAGAGAAAAACACTCACCACAGCCACTGGCTCCTCCGTCGGCATGGCCAAGTCCAGAGGGCTCGGAGTAGACTCTTGGACCTTCTGCGGCCTGTCTTCCATGCGTCTCTCATACCCTGGTAAGGGGGTAATCAAATCCAGCGGCCCATGCCTCCCCATATCCAAAGGCTGGTAAGATTTCTCTTCCAAGTAACTTCTATTACTCTGCAACGACCCTTCACCAAGGTAGTTCCTCGTCTGCTGGACAGGATTGTACTGGTCAAAGAAAGCTAGACCAGGCATATTGTAGCCTGGAGGAGAAATATGTCTAGGCATTTGACCTATCGCAGTTGGTCTGATGAAGTTCTGATCCGGCTTACGTGTCTGGGGTATTTGAGTGAGCTGACCGAATGTGCTCGGGTAGAACTGCGTAAGATTCCCACTCGAAGTCTGTGGATAATCAGACTTCCAATAATTGGGAATTAAATTGGACATGGGTGGTGGATACTGCATTTGATTTGGGTGGGACATCTGTCCTATCTGTCCCGGTCTTTGACTGGGTATCTGTCCCATTTGGGACATAAGAGGAGGTTGGATCGAAGCTAGTTGGGACGGGAGCAAAGGCGGTGGCATACTCAGCCAATTCGGTGGCTGATTGAAAAGGTTCACGTCTAATGGGACATTTTGGACTCTGAAATCATCGTCTCTAAACTTGTTTTCTTCTTCTTGAGCCCAACGTTGGTTGGCGAAGCGAGGAGGCAGGTCGTTTAGGAACTGACGTTTATCATTACTTATGTATCCTTTCTCTCTAGAATCTCCGCGCGCGTTCTGTTTCTGAAGCGCCGCGGAACGAACATCTATCTCTTTCGGGTTCACGACGGGTAGCCTGATGTTGGCTTGCGGACTATATTGAGGGTTATAGCTGATACCAGCGCTTTGCAATCCGTAGTTCCTCTGTCCAGCTCGTTGTTCAAACTGGTTCCACTTGCCTTGATTCTTTTGGGTAGGGGGTTGGATGACTTTCGGATCTTTCTCGGGCTGTTTCTCTTTCGGTTTGGGCTCTGGAGGTATATCAACTAAATGGGGGTAGCCCGATTTGTCTTTAAGGGCGAGAATGCCGCCAGTTTTTCTGCCTACGGGGATTTGGGCTAGGGACTTCTGGGGCCTGGGTTGCATGGTTTTGGGGCGTTCTAAGAGAGAGGTGTCGGCGGCGTCTTTGTCGGCGTCTGCGTCCGTCTCCTCAGCGACAGGAGGAGGAGTCTTAAACTTCACCTGTGTGGACAGAAATAAGGAAATAATTATTTTTTTCAAAAATTTGTTTCTGATACAAGCTTTTATCGAGTCAACTAATACTTATCCAGGCAATTCTAGCGAACCTAAACACATTTAGATGGCGTTGTTTTGGCTATGGTTACTACATGTGTCCATCATCAGATCAACTCGATTGTACCATATTGCATTGTAACCCAACTTACATATGTGAAGTTTCAGCTCAAACGAATAATGGGGTTATTGGTATGTGTCTATCACAGACCACCACAACTGCTAGACGGGACACATAAGACAACCGAGGTCACCACACATAAGCGATCCCGTACTGATTTAGTATGAGAGCGTGACCACTTATATCAGTTGAGCCCACAATTACGACCAGCGGCCCATTTCTCAAAGGGTATTAGACTAATATTATTAGTGCACAAACTCTCAAATAGTATGGGTTACCATGACAACACTCATAATATTAGTTAGAGAAATCGGCCCCTGTACGTAAGTTTAAAATATGTACAGTCACCATCAGATATATCGGAGCTGCCAAGGCGCTCAATAATACTTGAGCAAGTATTTAACGCCCTGGCAATAGAGGCGTGTCCAGATATTTGTGACTGTATAAAAATTAAGGTTTCGGGGTACACCCACAGGTACACCTGCAGTGGCAGCATGGTTCCATTTTTATCACTTGTCACTATGCCCGTCACTTACGCGCTTACATGCTTGTTAAAACGTGACAGACATGGTGACAAATGATAAAGAGCCGACCATCTTAGCCCTACTGGGGCCCATTTCTCGAACGGTATTAGTCTAATATTATAAGTGTGTTGCCATGGTAACCCATACGACTTGACAGTTCGTGGACTAATAATATTAGTCTAATATCGTTCGAGAAATGGACCCCTGGGCTGTCATAGCATAAAAGGAGGAGAGTATATTCAAAACCTAATTTATCACAAAAATATCTAAGTTAATATAGGCATGAAATTAAAAATAGCACGTATATAAAATGTTCCGTTACTACATATATACAAGGTGCCCGTGAGCATTGCGAGAGATTTTAACGGTGCATTCCTGATGGCAACACAAGCAAAAAATATTATATGACTTTTCGTGATATTCGACAAAAAAAAATCCCTTTTTTTTGAACACTCCTGTACATAAAACGTAATTTTTATCGATAAACACATAACCTAAAATTAACTAAAAAGTTTTTTATTTTATTTGGGGGTAGCCTCTCGAATACATTTTTTTTTAATTTTTCGATGTCAGTCAATAGGTATGTCCATACTAGACCTCGAAGTGGCAATACCGCAGTCAAAAAATGTGTTTTGTACCGACTTATGGCGAAAGAATGATTTCGAAAAACATTTAATTATCTCTGAAACTAGGCGTAATCCAGAAAAAAATATAAGGTAGAAGTACTAGTGCTCGACGCTGCACTAGTCACCGACATGGGCACTTTATTTCATGGATATATAGGTCAAATTTGACAAACGAAGATTTTTCTGTATTCGAACTTAATCCTTGCCACTTTGACATAAAGTGCCCATGTCGAGTACTAGTGCAGCGTCCAGCACTAGTAATTCTACCTTATTACATTTTAGTTTCTAAATATTACCAGGAATGCTTAGTTAAAATGTATAGCAATGCTCACGGGCACCTTGTATTACTGTTCAATGGTATTATGATTTAGTATGGCGGGACAATATACAACAAAAAAAATTCTATAAGAATTTCCCATGTAAAAGTGATTTTCACTTCAGCCATTAGCTAACAGTACCCCTAGTGTAAATTTGATCGACATCATAACGTGACGAACGCGTTTACGTTAAGACTCATTTTGTGTAGGATTTTGAGTTTCCAAAACGTCCCGCTTGGCGCGCTCTTTCTAAATCCAATACAAAATGAGACTAAACGCAAACGCGTACGTCACGTTTCGAAATCGAATTTATTTACACTAGGGGTACAGTTGTCGCAATTGTGTGTTAAGTCCGTCATTTGTGCTTTCATGTACTGTGCAACAATTTAATTAATTGCGCCTATGGAAGAAAACACTTTTTGTTTGGTATAATGTAAACATTTTTAAAGTAACCTTACGTAAACCGAAAAAAGATTTGGTGTTACGAACAATGTCTGATTTTCTTTATAAGCTTCGCGCATAAAAGGTTTTATTTAAAATCTCCAAGCATAACACTTGCCCGTTTTTAAATCGCATTCAGTTAATTTGTATGGGTTATTTCGAATGCTTTCAAAATGGCATAAGTCCGCAATAGCTATTCTTTTTAAATGAACAAAGCAAAGTTTCTGTTGTACAGTCACGTCTGAAAACATCGACACGATCGAAGTGCCAAAAATATGTATACACGACATCATGGCCCATATATTTGGGTATTAGAGACATATTTTTGGCACTTTGTTCGTATCGATATTTTCAGACGTAATCGTACCAATGGAATACGAAATAATAGCTTTTTTTACATTAATTATCTCAGTTTCACATCAGTCGAGTACAACTTAAACGTGCTGCTGGAATCATAGCATTTTACATATAAAATTGCATTATAATGCGGTGTCTGTATAGTCTTTGGTTTCTAATAAAAAAGACAATGACTTGCTTGCAAGACTCCTGCTTGCGAAGGATCGCGCCATGGCGATGTTGACGCGCGGCCGCCGGCCCTCTCTCTTGTCATCGGTGTATTCTTTGGGTAATCTTGTAAAAGACACTCACTTGCTTGCAAGACTCCTGCTTGCGAAGGATCGCGCCATGGCGATGTTGACGCGCGGCCGCCGGCCCTCTCTCTTGTCATCGGTGTATTCTTTGGGTAATCTTGTAAAAGACACTCACTTGCTTGCAAGACTCCTGCTTGCGAAGGATCGCACCATGGCGATGTTGACGCGCGGCCGTCGGCCCTCTCTCTTGTCATCGGTGTATTCTTTGAGTAAGCTTGTAAAAGACTCCTGCTTGCGAAGGATGGCCGCCATGGCGATGTTGACGCGCGGCCGTCGGCCCTCCCTCTTATGGTCGGTGCATTCTTTGGGCAATCTTGTAAAAGACACTCACTTGCCTGCAAGACTCCTCCTGCTTGCGAAGGATGGCCGCCATGGCGATGTTGACGCGCGGCCGCCGGCCCTCTCTCTTGTCATCGGTGTATTCTTTGGGTAATCTTGTAAAAGACACTCACTTGCTTGCAAGACTCCTGCTTGCGAAGGATCGCACCATGGCGATGTTGACGCGCGGCCGCCGGTCCTCTCTCTTGTCATCGGTGTATTCTTTGGGTAAGCTTGTAAAAGACTCCTGCTTGCGAAGGATGGCCGCCATGGCGATGTTGACGCGCGGCCGCCGGCCCTCCCTCTTATGGTCGGTGCATTCTTTGGGCAATCTTGTAAAAGACACTCACTTGCTTGCAAGACTCCTCCTGCTTGCGAAGGATGGCCGCCATGGCGATGTTGACGCGCGGCCGCCGGCTCTCCTTCTTGTCGTCGGAGCAGTCTTTGGAGGCAGCGGACTCTTCTAATTCCTGTCACAAAAGAAAAAAAAACAAATCAAATGTTAAGACTAAAAGACTGTCCCATAATAGTTGTTCTTATAAATCAGAAGACCCGCTTAACATATCGCACGTCACAACGCAAGGTCAGAACCAAGAACCAATCCCTGCAGTGTTGCAACTTATTGAAAATAAGAGCGTTTCACATTGTCCGATCCAATATCGGATGTATGACCCTATACCCGCTAAAATGCTTCCGATAATGTCATATTTTACATCCGATATCCAATAAAATGCTCCCAATAATATCGGACACTACACCCGATATCCAATAAAATGGTCTAATAATATCGGATCCTACATCCGACACCCGCTAAAAAGCTTCCGATAATATCGGATCCTACATCCGATAACCGATAAAATGCTTTCGATAATGACCAGACAGAAGTTTTTGTGGCACAAACGAGTGTGAGAAAATGAAACATCGATAAATCTGTTATCGATAAGTCAGTCATAGATTAATAATTAAAAAATCTTACTTCTACTTGCTGTAAATTACCGAGAAATTTCAAGAATGCAAATCAATTACAAATCAGTACATACTTTTTCTATGACATATAGTTAGTACTTAATAATTTACCTAAAATATAGTATACAGTACCAAAAATAATGGAAAACTACCAATATATCAAAGAAGATATCGAACGTGTTTTGTATTCCGCGGTAGCCATCGTCTTATACAATGTAAAAAAAAATATCTATAACGTGAAGGTAACATCGATAACAGACAGGTCGATATTTCATTTTGTCAATCACTTTATTTTGCCACAAAACTTCTTTGTCTGATAATGACGGTCCGACATCGGGCGGCCATTTTGTTAATTTGTGTTTGTGTGTTGTGGTAATTGTATGTGTTTCTTTGTAACAAATTTGGTTGTTAGAAAATGAAACAAAAACAAAGGTGTATTCATTTTTTCTTTACATTCTTACGTAATATAGGGGGGAGGGAGGCGGCCTCTTTTTATTTTACATACGGGAGGGAGAGGTCACACCTGGCAAAAACCGCCTTAGGTAATAAATGTATGGCGCGTTACCTACAATGGCGCCGGCGCACGTGCGCCAGCCCACGCTTGCGGATGCCCTAAAAATGCTACAGCTTATTAATATTTTGCAAAAAGGACTCATTGTTTCGTTCTGAATTGCTTTGGAGAATATTATTACCTAAGTAGCCTTCTATATGGTGTATTATGGTTTCTGGTTAATAGACCGCGGGCCAGGAGCATATGTCGTCATTCATCGCCTCCCGACCGATACTTTGTCAGATGATAGTATAAAGAATTAAAAAAATAGTCAGCTGGCCGTAATAGACCGCCAGTTGAGACACGACTAATTTTTTTACGTGTTTTAGTGGCTGTCATTTGTCAACCTACCAACGGAGCGGCAGCTGACGTCCAAAAGGGTTCATCATTTATAGCCGTTAACCACTATACTAGTTATCGCCTGGGAGGCGATTGGCTATGGAAATCTGTTCCTGGCTCGCTGTTTGTAAGAAACATCCATCTGCTGTCTCTCTCTTTCTCATTTTCTTTCCCTCATGCTATGGAACATAATATATTGTATGAAAACTAGATGAATCTAAGTATGTACCTAGATAATTTCACTATACGCCATCACCGACAAAGAACACACATGTCTGCACGTTGGTTAAATACTAGACCAGTGGGCAAACTTTCTTCATGGCGGGTCAGAAAAGACATCTCAGAGGGCCAGGATTGCAGCAAAAATGGATTTTTATTATATCGCGGGTCATATATCAGTATTTTATAGAATAGTGATATAATAGACAGCTCGCACCTTACTAAGGCAACTCAGCAAGCTTCGTTGCCTAAACCAGGTACTCGACTGAAAAGCTTGATAATATAAAACCTAAATAATTAATGAAAATTGGTAAGTATGTAGACAAAAATGTAGCCCCCTCGCCCCGCGCCCATTTACCCCCTTATTCATAAACGTCTACTAAAGTTACGATGCCGCTAATAATCGTTTGTCCCTTTCCGACGTATTGGTATGATGGAAAGTGAAAAAAGGTTTTTTACATTGTACATAATGATTTGAAATGGGTGTTTACCTGTAAACAAATAACTATTATTATTATTTACTTCCATCTGACATTGGATATCGAATCGGGCAATGTGAAAACGCTCAAAGGGTAGTCAAAACTATGTACCCTAATTTCACCGTGGGTGCCCAACTTCGCCCAAGTAAAATATTAAAATGATAATTTTACCAAGACATTGATATCCATTGAGTTCACAATAAATAGAGCTGCTTAAAAATTGTTTTTAAGAGTTTAAGCTCATTCGAAAAGTTTCGGCCAAATTTCTAAAAATAATCTTTTAGAAACGACTTACTAGGTTAATTGATAAGATGATAAGTGTTTTTATAGTGTGAATAAATTTCTATTAGATTAACATTTAATTATACGAAAGTAGGTAATTTGACATATAATTAATTTTAAAGGATTCGATGTATGTATTTCTAATTTATACAGTGTATCCCTAGCCATTGGACAAAGCCAAAATGTACATATGCATTAGGGTATTTAGCACCAGTGTACAAAGTATCATAACAACCGGTGTAGCGGTTTCGAAGAAATTAACAAATTACCATTTTTTACTTTGGAGCAGCCTGTATGTGTTAGTAATAGTATTATTTATTTTTTCCAAAATAGTTGTAGTGTGGAACCTTCTTCGACCTTTTTGATTATCTTTTTTATTTATGACACTAATAAGCTTCTGACTTTTGAAAAATGCCACCGTTGTCAAATATTTCGAACAAATTGTCAAAAACACTGCCAAAAATTAACACAGTGTGTTTCTTTTTGTTGTCCATTATTGCAAATAACCTTTGTTGGTTATTTTTTTTTATCTTTTGTTCTAATTAAAAAAATATTAACGTCAGAGCATTCCTGAGAAGTAACCCTAGTAGGTATTCAGGATGCCACGTTGGTCCCGTACTGATGCATAAATACGTACTTGGTCCCCGACGGTCGCCAGGGCGCGCTCCTCGCGCGCCCGCTCCAGCGATCCTTGCGGCTTCAGGATGCCCACGCGCTGGTCCCGTACTGAAACAAATACGCCTTTATTACTGAGCCATAAGGAACATACACTAGCACAATTTAGGAATATTAGTAATATTACATCAGGCTATTTATTCAACATTTTTACAAGCTTTTATTTAACTTGCCCTGTTAGTACGTATGGGACAAATCTTGCAAGTTAAATTTGACCCACTTCCCGGTTTCCGATGAAGCTGAAAATTTGCATACATATGTAAGTCGGGTGACAATGCAATATTATGGTACCATCAAGCTGATCTGATGATGGAGACAGGAGGTAGCCATAGGAACTCTGTTATAAAACAATGCAACCTAATTGTGTTTGGGGTTTTTAGAATTGTCTCGATGAGTATTAGTTGCTTGTGGAAAAAAAAGTACAGTAAGCGATAAAAGCTTGTACCAAAAATGAAGTTATTGCCAAAAACTTATGTATGAATATTTTTATACAAGTTCAAAGAAATATTGTTTAAAATTTGTACCATAAATGTAAAAGAAATTAAACACTTATTTATGCTATAGTGACGTCACTCGAGAGAAAAAATGGTGGGATGCGCTTTAGATCACGTGACATACTCGTACTAAACTGAGATTTAATTTTGAACGTTTTAACGAAATAGTATTATTTTTCTCTTTAATAAGCTTTTGAGTTCGCAGTACGACATTAGATGTATAAAAGCGGCCGAGTTGATCAAAAATATCTGAACTCATATTGAGGGGAACGCCAGACCCCCAAAGCTTCAGTGAAAATAGTGTAGTACCGTAAAATGGGGTGAGTAGGGACAACACTGACATTAAAACCTCGATAAAACTTTATTTCTACATGTGGCAAACTGATTTTTATACATAATAAATGTTCCGTTCGTTTGAATTTTAGTTTTTTTTTTATGATTTTGTGTAGTTCCATTTCATAACTTTAAAGATAAATACGAAATAGTAGGAAATCCCAGCTCAACCCCTAGTAAGGGCGAGGAGGGATTTCCTACTAAGGTAAGTTTTGAGAATTGTTGGATCGACACTTTGGGATTATGAACATTACAATAGCTTGATTTGTTCTTAGAATTTATAATTTACGTAGCAATAGCCTGTAAAAACTAACTCACCCTTCTGACATCCCTCCTCGCCCCGTTCTCAACCCAACTGTCCTCGTAATCTCTACTCACCCCATTTTACGGTAATAGGGAAGTAGATTATTTTTTATGCCACGTCGGGGGCAAACGAGTCACCGTAGCCTATGGACGCCTGCAACGACAGGGGTGTTACATGCGCGTTGCCTGAATCTTTAAACGTATTTATTTACATGCATGAAATAAAGCACCAGTATCTTTACCACGAGTTTGCCACTGGTATATTCGCTAATGAATGCGTAAACTAACTCACAATGCAACTCCCTCGTACTGGATATTCGGTCGTTTCGGCAAACTACCATATACGCGGGATTCACAACTCCAGACGTTCGTATACGAGCTTACACCGGCGTGTGCTTTCTTGTGCGAGCTTATTACCGCTTATTAACGCTCGTAAGAATGTCACGCGAACGCATTGACATATCTAAGGAGTCTAAGGACGGGCCTTACGGGCAATGAGAATGGGGCCAGTACAGTGGTGTCACTCACGAATTCGAGCCAATCGCGCAGTCTCATACCACAACAGGATTGGTTGATGAGTTCGCATCACGCCCGCGATTGGTCGCAACTAGATGCGTTAGACTGCACGACTGGCTCGAATTCGAGAGTGACACCAATGAACTAGCGCCATTCTTAGTGCCCGTAAGGCCCGTCCTTAGATATATATATGTCTATGCGCGAACGTATATGCTCCAACGCGCGCTTCTAAAAATGAGCTTATACGCGCGTATAAAACGCTAATCTGAAACAGTCCTAACTGAGAACCAAGAGAAGAGACTTATGACGATCTGTCTGGCCTAGTGGGTAGTGACCCTGCCCTTACTAGGGCTTGAATCCTGTGTGTGGGTTCAAATTTGTTCCTGTCTCAAGGGCGTATTTATAATTATTTATATCGTTGTCTAACTACCCACATCACAAGTCTTATTGAGCTTAATGTGGGACTCAGTTAATTTGTATAATACTGTCCTATAATATTTATTTTAAGGACCCGGATATTCCGGAGGTTCCTGTTTTTCTCTCACTCTCACTAAGCGTAAGTGAGCGAGATGTATGTGCGTGCTCGGGACCACGGATATCATATTATTGAATTTTAATTTGTTGTAAGTTTAAAAAAAAACATCGCTAAGTTTCCTCTAAAATAATTTTTGAATTGAATTAATCTGGTATCCAGTACATCAAGGGATTATTTTAAAGGAAAAATCTGATAATGATAAAGCTACTAAAAATCAACAGATAGATTATTCAACTAAATACAGCTAACCTGAAGTTAAAAAACTGATCATACCAGCAATCAAAACATACTGGAAAAAGTGGCTGTGACATAATTGGACAGACAGACGGATATGACGAATCTATAAGGGTTCCGTTTTTTGGCATTTGGCTACGGAACCCTAATAATTATTGGAATATTGGTAACGTAGGTGATTTATCGTGAGTCAGAGGATCAATTTATGATACCCCACCGATACCATTCACGTGTAGAACAGATCTGTACCCCTAGTGTAAATTTATTCGAAAGCGAAACGTGACGTACGCGTTTGCGTCAAGTCTCATTTTGTATGGGATTTTGAGTTTCCAAAACGACCCGCTCGGCGCGCTGTTTCTAAATCCCATACTAAATGAGACTTAACGCAAACGCGTACGTCGCTATCGAATAAATGTACACTAGGGGCTCAGATCGCTAGTAATAGCGATTAAGAATAGGACACAAACTTAACCCATTGCTATCTTATCACTTCTTCTTCCTCGCGTTGTCCCGGCATATTGCCACGGCTCATGGCAGCCTGGGGTCCGCTTGACAACTAATCCCAAGATTTGGCGTCTGCGCGCAATGCGACTGCCATCTGACCTTCCAACCCAGAGGCTAAAACTTGGCCTCGTGGGCATAGTCCGGTATCCTCACAATGTCTTACTTCATGCTATCTTATCACTAAGAAAGAAAAAAAGTTGCCTGAAACCTTAAATTATTGAATGATGAATTTTTATATGTACTCAGTTTTATAAAATTAATCGATATATCTTATACCTTTAAACGAGCAATTCTTGTATATATATATATAAATATATTTCTGTGCTCTCGAAAACGGCTCTAACGATTTCGCTGAAATTTGGTATATGGGGGTTTTTGAGGGTATACAATCGATCTAGATTAGTCTTATGTTTGGGAAAACGCGAGTTTTCGAGTTTTCATGCGTTTTTCTTTCGACGCAGAATATGGTCGCTAATTTCGTGTTGCCGGCCACTGTCCGTCTGGCCCAGCGGGTTAAGACGCGGACTGCTAGAAATGAGTGTTACGGGTTCGAATCTCGTCCGGTGACTAACTTTTTTTTTATATATATGTTCAAGTTTATAATTTTTTTTTTTAATTTTTATGGTTTTAGACAAGTAAGTAAGTAAGTAAGTAAATATTCTTTATTGCACCAACAATTATACATACAACAAGACAAGTTTAATTTAGTAAAAAAATGTAGTTAAGATTATCACCTATACACGCTCGGTCGCCCAGGTACTATATATATATATATGTACATATACCCCATTTCATTTACAATTGCTCTCTCTCCGCTCCTCAAAGCCAGCGTGAGGTCTAAATACTGGACAGTTACATGACGAAGACACGACTCCGCAAAAAAGTTTTCCGGGTATCTTTTGTTGTCACTACTTATATTGTTTACGCCTAATTACCGTCTCAAGTGAAATCCGGAGCAACTTGTGCCAAAATCGATTCTTAGAACATGTTTGGACCACTTACCGATAGACTATACTGCTGGTGGGCGGCAGATTATATTAACTTTTCGAGAAGGCCAAGCAGTACTCATGGGTAAAAACTTAGCTAAAGCCCCTTTGCTTGTGTGAGTAATGTGTAGGTATAGATAGACGTTCTATATTTGAAATTTGTAAAGACGTAAGGTTATTCGAAACCGTTATTAATAGGTAATTCGCAACTCGTGTCGATTTAAAACACTCTTCAGTTGGGTGTTAAATTATCGCTACTCTTTGAGAATTTCCTACTTATTTAAATAATTAAACCATAGATTGTACTCCTCGAACGATAACACAAGTGTTTAATAAATTTAAAAAATTAGGAACGGCCCGATTCGAAGAATGAGATACGATAACGATAAGTTCTGGTTTAGATAAGTTCTCATTTAGATTTCGTTTGTATGTCGTATAATTGACAGAAGCAGCTCGATTCGGGCAAACAATGTCACTTTGACGTTAGAAATATCGTAGATATATCTTATTGGGATCACAGCGGAATCGAAATAAACGACAATTTTGACATGTCGTTTAGCTATCGATCTTTTAAAGATCTTTCCAAGATCTTAAACGTGTCTCAATCATTCTTCGAATAGCGCTGGAAGTCTTGAATACAACTACTTAAGAATAAAATTAATAATAAATAAAACTATGTTTAACTAAAATACAAAATGACTATGTAAATATACAGGGTGACCTTAGCCATGAGACAAACTTTGAAATCCCACGTAGGGTTACTTCTCAGGAATGCTCTGACATTAATATATTTTTTAATTAGAACAAAAGATAAAAAAATATTTTTTCGAACTAAAGTTATTTGCAATAATCGACAACAAAAAAAAAACACACTGTTAATATTTGGCAGTGTTTTTGACAATTTGTTCAAAATATTTGATAATGATGACATTTATCAAAAGTCAGAAGCTTATTAGTGTCATAAATAAAAAAGATAATTAAAAATACTATTCTTTGAGAATTTTACCTTAGGAGCTACGAACACATACAGTCTGCTCCAAAGTAAAAAATGGTAATTTGTTAATTTCTTCGAAACCGCTACACCGATCGTTATGATACTTTGTACACTGGTTCTAAATACCCTAATGCATATGTACATTTCGGCTTTGTCCAATGGCTAGGGACACACTGTACAGTTGGTGTCATAAACGATAAAATTATTATAATTAAGACAAATCTCGAGTTATTTTTCAGCTTGAACAAGCTGAAAATAAAAAAGAGGTATGGGCATTGTGAATTTCATATCGCTTTGTGTGGTAGGGCACAGCACAGCGGATGTCATTCCAGATCTAGAGCAGAGCCCAACTGGGGAAGTACCTCCACCTTACAGAAAACCGCAGCCAAATAACACTAGACCCTACTCATAGTGTTGTGTTCCTGCCGGTGAGTAAGGTTGCCAGAGCTCAACGAGGAGGGGGGGGGGGGGTTTAGGGTCGGCAACGCGCATGTAACTCCTCCGGAGTTGCAGTCGTCCACAGGCTACGGAGACTGCTTACCATCAGGCGGGCCGTATGCTTGTTTGCCACCGTCGTAGTATTAAAAAAAAAACTAGCAAACTTAGCAACGAGCAAGTACCAGGGCCACATGAGTTACGAGAAGGTGTCGCCGACCATCCCGGCGCGTACGAGTATGAAGGTATCGCGGCTGCTCGCGTATCTTAAATACTCGTAGCTGTATACTTTTGGATTGTTTACCCGCATGATTTTATTAGTTTAAAGTATTATTTTTAGTGACTCGTAGAAAAAGTATTGTATACAATAGTGATATAATCAAGCTTTTCAATCTCGTACCTCACTTTGGCAACTCAGCAACGACTGAAAAGCTCTCTATTATATAACTATTGTATAAAATACTATTATCTTTATTATATTGAAACAGTTAAGGTGCTGTGGATTCAGTCAGCCGAAATTGTGCAAAATCTTAGCGCTTGTTAGATACAATCGAATTGCCGATGATTAAAATAAGTTAGCAAATT
Organism: Cydia pomonella; assembly: GCF_033807575.1. Classification (NCBI taxonomy): domain Eukaryota; kingdom Metazoa; phylum Arthropoda; class Insecta; order Lepidoptera; family Tortricidae; genus Cydia; species Cydia pomonella. The sequence goes on from NC_084703.1 coordinate 47,990,685, forward strand.
ACCCATTGCGCTGATTTTCAGGGCAACAAAAGGCGAATAAAAATCTGGGAGAAGACGTAGGTAGATCATTCTAGCTAGAGATTAAACTAAAATTAGACAAAATCAGGAAATAGTCCGTGCCTTAACAATTAAAAAAAGTACAAGAGTGTGTTTCTCAGGACTAACAGAAAGCGGCTTAATAGCTAAAAATAAATTTTATTAAATTTAGAACAGGTACGTCAACTCGTGTATTAGAAGTTTGAATATAGATAAAATAATCTTTAATTTTACTTTATATAAGTTGCTATTGACATACATCGCTACTGTACATTCTGATAAAAGATATTTTTCCTACTCCTCTACTGTTATCTGTCATTTATGCATTCATTAACACGAATATAAGAACATACATAAAAGGTTTCAAGAAAAGTCTATATTGTCTATTCCTCATAAAAGCTCTTGTGCTTTTAATCGCTATAACCTTACTGCGATTAATGGCTACCAACCTAACAAAACCAAAACGAATACAGTTTTAAACTAAGTGCATTGCTGCCAACTATTCATTTGGTTGCATAGTAAAAATAATTACTTCATAAGTCAGAAACACGCATGTGACACCCATAATATAGCAACACCCATAGACTACGAAGACCGCTTAGCGTTGCTTGTTAGTCTCCGTAGGCTACGGTGGCCAAAATTGAGAAAAAACTGTCCAAAAATTTAATTTAGCAAGTAGCAAGTACCAGGGCCTCATGAGTTACGAGAAGGTGTCGCTGACCGGCCGGCCGCGGCCCGGGCGAGCCGGGCGCGTAACAAGGTATGCTCGCGCGTCTTGGCTATATACTTTTGCTTTGTTTACCTAAATTAAGATTTATTTTTGTTGACTCGTAGGAAAAATATTGTATGCAACGTTGTATAAGTAGTTCAAAAAATGCTCGTGGCGTATTCCTTTACAATGTTCGCCTACGCCTTCGGCTCCGGCTCACATTGTAACTCACGCCACTCGCCTTTTTTGACCCTTCTTATACAACTGTTGCATAAAATACTATTATTTGCGAGGTCGCGAGAATTAACAATATTGTAGATGACATTGAATATTATTTTTTATTTTCGTTGTTTGGGCATGAAATCTGCCATCCCACTTCATTCATCAAATCTTTAAAACTAAGTAGAAGGCGCCATTAACCCTTTTCCAGGCCGCACCAATCTACAAGGTTTTCCCAAAAAATCCAAATATATTCCAATTAATCCAGCTTTGATGATTCATTTGAAGACAAGTAACATTTCCTGAAAGTGTAATCTAATTTGAACCTTAAATGGGAACGCTAAAGTTGAAATTCTAATGGCGCGCATGTGGTCGATAAATCGTACTATGCCTGGAAAAGGGTTAAAGCTTCAACTATGCTTTAATTATTGTATTTTAATTGTGCTTTTAACAGCGTATTCATCAGATTTTATGTTTAGAAGTCTTACCGTGCGATAAAAACTCCAATGCCTGGAGATAAGATATTTAACTGTCAATGTGTGTGTGTCACGCCACATTCACTGCCGGGAACCCACCTGGTGGGCGCTCGTGAACTTTGTTCAGATGCCGGACAACCCGCTGGGCGTGTTGTTTTGTACGCAGCTATAGAGTCATAGACCTCCGGTTTCTGGGGTAGTGCGCCGTTTTTTGTCTGGCAGTGAATGTGTTAAATACTAGGAAATTGGTGGATGATGGAATCCTAGTTGAGTTTTAGCGAAACTACGTCCTTGGTATTCTAGGTCCATGAACAGACCAATAAAAAGATGGAGTGACGGCTTCACAGGAGTAGCCGGAGCACTTCGGCCAAGAGTGGCTCAAGACAGAAAACATGGAGGAGGCTTCAATCTTATATTATATCGACTACTTATCGACTGGTCATATGATCATTTTGTCAAGCCCTAGCGTACCGTAACTATTTAGGTTTTTACACAAAATATGGACTTAAATGATGAAATATTAACTGATTACGGAAGAAAAAATATAATTGACCGTGTAAGCCGGCTTCCAATGCTATTTATACTCGTAAATGCTATGAAATTAGCAAAATATCGTTTGGAAATTTTCGCCCGGATTATAATAATTGGCTGTAAAATGAGTAATTGGTTGGATTAATTGGAAATGTTACACTGCAGTCCAGAAATATATGACCATTGTCAAGAGGGCGCTATTATTCTCATAGGGTGACGGTTCAGGTTAGTATGAAAAATTTAGTTCCAATGAAATTCCGAATTCCAATTCTTTGAGAGAATGGACGAAGATCGGAACGTAAAAAGAGCGTACCTGGGTCGCCTAGCAGGAGGACGTCCTATCGGACGCCCTAGGTATCGCTGGAGCGACATGGTGGAGGCGGATCTGCGCGAGCTTCGAGTCGACAATTGGCGGGAGGTCGCACAGGACCGAGAAAAGTGGCGCTGTCTTGTGTCGGAGGCCAAGTCTCATTTTGGGCCGCTGAGCCAACCGAGTAAGTAAGCAAGTAATGAAATTCCGCAATATGGCGCGTGATCATATATTACTGGTTAGGCTTTAGTGTTTTTCTTCCCGATTGATTTATATTTTTCAAAAATGACGGTGATACGCTATTGAATCCACGGCCTTTAACTCAAAAATGGTCACGTTTTCTCATTTGTAGTCTGCCTCTTTCGCACTCAGGGGATGTTCATATACGTGGCTTCCCTTTCGCACACTTTAGCTGTCTTTAAGCGTAGGCGTTTGATAGGTGTGTGCAGGCTAGCAATATAATTAATTACGCGCGAGCGACAGAGATAGGAACAGGTGTGTCAATGTACTACATTCCTTGTGCTAAGCGTCCTTTCTTTAGAAAAAATATTTCCACCTCGAGCGTTAACATTTGAATCTCTCAGTACTCTGGATTCCATTACTCGGTTAACTGTAGACACAATGGCACAATCTTACTTAAATTGGACTATATTTATTAAATATAATAACTTTTAAATAAAATATTTAGAAAAACATCAAAAAACTTTTTTTATAAAAACTAGTGCCTACGCCAAATCTTGGGATTAGTTGTCAAGCGGACCCCAGGCTCCCATAAGCCGTGGCAAAATGCCGGGACAACGCGAGGAAGAAGAAGAGGATTAAATAAAATATTTAAAATGTTTCTACGCTAATCATAAAAGATCTTGAACCATTTTAGGCCAAAAATGTCTTACATCATTTTCGAAGAGTTGATACTCTTCAAACTGGTGGATAGGTTTTTATCAAACAGCAGGAAATTTTCAGGTAAAAAAATTGAATCGAAATCGGTCCATCCGTTGGAGAGCTACGATGCCACAGACAGATAGACAATGGCGTCAAACGTATTACACTCCTCTATGTTAAAAACTACAATTGTGCGTTAGTTCCCTCTTAAGAGGGAAGAATAGCTTTTAAGATCTAACGAAATAAAGGTTATTTTTCTATGAAATTCCATTTCGGGAGAAAACGTTCCACTAACTAAATCTTAACAACAAATCACACAGTTTGATCAAATAAATAATTGTAATACAAATGTGTTTACTTACGTAAAGTGCCGTAAAAATGTCGAGGATTCATTTAACTACACATAACAATAGCAACTTACCAAAAATTTGATTTTTAATCATTAAAACCACGAGCCGAAAAAACTCCGCCGTGCTCTGTCACAAAATCGCCGCAAACGGCTTTCTACCCACATTTTTTGTAGTATCACGTATATAGTATGCCACAACTACCCTATTGTGTGAAGCAGTTCTCTAGCTAATAAAACAGCGGCCAAGTGCGAGTCGGACTCGCCCATGAAGGGTTGCGTACCATTTATGACGTTTTTTTGTTGCGAAAGTTGGGTATGGCAGAAGAAACATCAGAGTCAAGTGAATGCAGTGGAAATGAGAGCGTTGAGAAGTATGTGTGGTGTAAAATTACAAGATAGAATTAGGTGTGTGATAAGGGAAATGTGTGGACTGAACGAAGATGTAGTGACAAAAATTGAGAAAGGTATGTTGAGATGGTTTGGACACGTGGAAAGAATGAGTGAAAGAAGGTTAACAAGGAGTGTATAAGGGAGAAATAGAAGAGGGAGCTGAAAGGGGTAGACCTCGGCGGACTTTCTCTGATCAAATCGGGGAAATCCTGAAGAAAGGCCAGGTCAAGAGCACCCTAAACCGACGAGCGTGTATGAGGAATGTCATGAAAGTTAAGGAAGCGAAAGAGGTATGTCAGGATCGTAGCAAGTGGAAATCCGTGGTCTCTGCCTACCCCTTCGGGAAATAGGCGTGATTATATGTATGTATGTATGTAAAAGATGTATGTATGTATGTATGTGGAAGATTGCATGGTAATGTACATCATATATTTTTTTTAGGTTTATCATTCTCTTAATTTAGAAGTTACAGTGGGGGGGGGGGGGGGACACATTTTACCACTTTGGAAGTGTCTCTCGCGCAAACTATTCAGTTTAGAAAAAAATGATATTAGAAACCTCAATATCATTTTTGAAGACCTATCCATAGATACCCCACACGTATGGGTTTGATGAAAAAAGATTTTTTGAGTTTCAGTCCTAAGTATGGGGAACCCCCAAAATTTATTGTTTTTTTTTCTTTTTTTGTGTGAAAATCTTAATGCGGTTCATAGAATACATCTACTTACCAAGTTTGAACAGTATAGCTCTTATAGTTTCGGAAAAAAGTGGCTGTGACATAAATGGCCAGACAGACGGACATGACGAATCTGTAAGGGTTCCGTTTTTTGCCATTGGCTACGGAACCCTAAAAAGGTATAAAATTGCACACAGAGATGGCGTTAATAAAGTGCGGAGGCCGGAAATATCGAGTGTGACAAATTTGTGACGGTATGCGGTAAAGGGTACCTAGTTTTTCATTCTGTCAACAACGTACTAAAAAAACATGGAGATTAGAAAATACTATAAGTGGAAAAACGTTATCTCTTTTAGTACGAGCACATAGTATACTTTCCTCTTAAGAGTTCTTCCTATAATTTGGAAATCTTAAAAAATCGATCAATTAATGTTTGTGTGCGTGAACTCAATCCTGATGCCGATACACACACAAGCTACACAGATTATGGGACGTTTACGAAAAGCACACACAGATACAATATCACCTGTAAATGTGCGTTTTAGTCTAGCGAGCACGCCCGTTAGTGTTCTGTACATTGCGCGCTTTGCGCGAGCCTTGTATAGGTTGTATTAACAAGACGAGAAATGCGCTGGAAACATGAGTGCATACTCAATAGACCTGGCATCCTTTATACCGCGCGAGCACTTCGGATTAAGTCCTAATTATACCTTTTTATACGATCAGATTTTGCAGATGTTTCTACAAGGAATTTAATTTTGTACAGTCTGTAATTTTTCACAGTTGATATTGTTTTATGATTTTTGACATTATATTACTTACCTAGGAAGCTCTAGTATTATATATAACATAATTATCAGTGATCGGAACTATGGGAGTAAAACTTTAACAAAACTTATCAAGCGGACGTAAAAAGAGTGCTTATAGCCTTAAACATATTCGAATATCTATGAATGTAAATATTTCTATGGCTGTAAGTACTATACTGTTCCTATCCCTATAGACATGAATATTTTTAGGGCTATATGCACTAGTTTATGTCCGCTTAACAACTTTTGTTAAAGTTTTACTCCCATAGTTCCGATCACTGATAATTATTGACATTTTATATTCTTTGAAAATTAAATATACGAAATTTCATTTTTTAACTTGATCTCTTTATTCATGAATTTATGATTGTTATATTTAGCTACATGCGAAGTGCATGGTGGGGGTAAGTAAAGCGATCCAGCTCATAAGGTGGTAAAAATTAGAACTAACTGCGGATAGCGTCTTTAACATTTCGTACAATGACTCGAAATGAAACTTTAATTTACGATCACTCCTGAAATATTCATTTAAATTGTATGGTGTAAGGGATCATTGTAATTTGTATGAATAGCTTGATATAACTAATGTATTAGTCTCAAAACACGAGCATTAAGTTGGATATATAGATAAAAAAAAACAGCGATGTGGCTTTCCGCGTCATGATGCTGAGCCAGCGCCTATTCTCTGCCACGACACATGGTTTTCTATTTCTATTATTTCAAGAATTGTAAACTAGTTTTTAAGTATAATTCTAAGCTGCGTGTCTTCTTGTCTATACCTACCTACCATGTATGTCGTGGAATAAAGTTTTTGTCTATCTATCTATCTACTGCAATACGTATCCGTGTAAATAGCTTTGCAAATGTCACATATAATGTGATCTTTTTCTAGAAGTTAGGAATGGGTATAGTAAGTTATCCTTAAAAGATAGACATTCAACATCGCGGACTTATTTGTAGACCCATGGAAGAGAGACCCCCGCCATACATTGTGTTGTTATAGCTCTACGGTCTTGTATTGTATTGGTGCAGACACGAGTCCTTCGAGTCTCCTGCTTTAAAACCCGACTCAGTCTTTAAAACCCGGCTCAGTCTTTAAAACCCGGCTCAGACTTTAAAACCCGGCTCAGTCTTTAAAACCCGGCTCAGCCTTTAAAACCCGGCTCAGTCTTTAAAACCCGACTCAGTTTTTCACTCTTAGTGTAAGGCTTGAGTGGACGCTCGAAGCGGAGCGTTCGGCGGGGCGTGCAGCGTGGCGTCGGGCTCACAAGTAATTTGAGTAGCATGCACGAAGGACGCTCTAATACGTTTGCAACACATCTTTTGAAAAAATTACACAAGATGCATTAAGTGAGGAAAAAAAATACAATTTACATTACTATAGAAATCATGTAATTACATACAGTAGCTACTTTTCATTATAGAATTTGATAAAAAAAGAAGTCCTATCAAATCATACAAATACGTAGCTCTTTCAGAAAACATATAGAATTCTTACAAAAGGAAATTAATAAATGAAAATCTTAATAAAGAAATAAAAATATACATTATATAAATCTGAAAGATTGCTATACCAGATTATTAAAAGACTCGCCTCGGGACTTCAATGTGTCGTACACAATACAACAACAAACAATACAACATGTCGGACAATACGAGTCGAGTTCTCCCAATTCAGACACAAAAGACTCGAGGTCTGACGACTCTTTTTGCCCACATTAACCTTCATCTTCCTCGCGTTGTCCTGGCATTTTGCCACGGCTCATGGGAACCTGGGGTCCGCTTGGCAACTAGTCCCAAGAATTGGTGCAGGCACTAGTTTTTACGATAGCGACTGCCATCTGACCTTTCAACCCAGAGGGTAAACTAGGCCTTATTGGGGTTAGTCCGGTTTCCTCACGATGTTTTCATGACACCGAGAAGCGTGATATTTCGTAGATAAGTTCCTGGAAAACTCATTGGTAAGAGCCGGGGTTTGAACCCGCGACCTCCGGATTTCAAGTCGCACGCTTTTACCGCTAGGCCACCAGCATTCTGCCCGCATTAACCTTATGCAATGAAATTTAATATGTGTCATCGTACCTATTCCATTCATTCATTATTCGTTTCATTGCCCGCTTAATTTGCGATTCTCAAAATAGAGGCTCTAAGTACTACGAAGCACGAAAATCGAAAAGTTCGTTATCTGCTTCTCTATCTCTCTAATATGCAAGAGTGACAGAGAAGCAGATAACGAAACCCCCCAAATCTCGATATATTGGTTCCAGGAGCTTATCTCTTCTGGAGCAATCGGTAAAGCCATTGCCATTCAAATTTCAACCAAACTAACTACAAATAAGGTTGATGTTTGCTTATCGCTGTTAATAGTCGTATTACTACTAACCGACTGACCGAGTGAGGCCCGAAATGATTGGAACTAAAGGCGACTCTAAGACTTGAGTGTTAGGGTTTATTTCAGCTTGTAATTCGTTAACAAGTGGGCGTTGTGTGGGTGTTGAAGAAACCCAGCGTCACAGTAAGTGGGCGTGATTAGATGAAAAAAATCGGCCAAGAGCATATCGGGCCATGCTCAGAGTAGGGTTCCGTAGTTACTCTTCCGTCACAATAAGCTAAACTGGAGCTTAAAGTATGGTAGATTGTTAACCAAGGGATGAATTGTGGGTGTACGTCTTTTTACTATGAAGGGGAAACTTTTTGCGATAACTCAAAAACAGCTAAACTGATCATGTCCGGTATAGTTTTCATTTAATATCTTTCTTAAGCTCTACTTCCAAGATTTTTTTCATATTTTTGGACCTATGGTTCAAAAGTTAGAGGGGGGGGGAAACATTTTTTTTGACGGAGCGATTATCTCCGAATATATTCACTTTATCAAAAAATGTTTCTTGAAAACCCCTATTAGTTTTGAAAGACCTTTCCAACGATACCACACATTCTAGGGTTGAAGCGAAAAAAAAATTTCACCCCCACTTTACGTGTAGGGGAGGTACCCTAAAAAAGTATATTTTTTTAGATTTTATTGTACGTTTCGACTTGGGTCACGTGACGTGTGTTAAAAGATATTTTAAATTCAATATTTACAAAAATATGGTCATTACAGGTCCCCTAAAAGTAGTTTAACATGTTCTTATAATTCAAAAGAATTTATTGGGATACAATTCTGCCCTAAGATTTGTAGATGGAAACAACCCTATTAGCCTACCCTCCTTTGCCGCCTTTTTCTAATGACAGAAACGGCTGACTTTTTACAACCTTTTATTTATAGTTTGGCTCTACAGGGACCGTGCGCGTTGGAGGGTCTGCCATCTTGTGGCCTGAATCGGTACCATAAACATGTACATTTACACGTCACGTGTTTTCTTGTGCATAGTAGGTTCTGCCATCTTGTGGGCTACATCGGAACAATAAACATCACATTTACGCCTCGCGCCAAAAATCTGACGGCTCCTGTGCTGCCTGCTACAGTTCATGCACGCTCCCTATAAATAAAAGGTTGTAAAATGTCAGTTTCGTTTTTCATGTCATCTGAATTATCTATACCCTTCATCATTCTAATGGTGTCGAGTGAATCGCGTAACGCCATCTATGATCGAGTAGGGCGTCTGTAGTGTCCCTTACCGAGTCACCCAGTGACTTTGAATTTAAACTACAGTTGATTTCAGCGCCATCTGGTGACCTTCTGTGCACTCTAAATAGTTAAGCTACTGCGCGCTAGCCCTCTAGTTCATAGATACGGTCAAAAATGTTTTATAATAGAGGGTATTACTGCAATGTTCTGCCGCCAGAGTGCAGCGCTAGCACATATTGCAAACCATAGAGTAACTTATAACAAAGAGAATTTGAAATCGAGGTGGATTGTCAAAGAAAACTTTGTAGACGCAGTAAATTTACTGCCATCTTTCGACACATGATGAAACTTTTAGAACGCCATTTGACTTTGATCCATATTCTTACTCTAATATGGGTTATATTTGCTAAAAATCAAAAAGTGGCAAAGAGTTAGCTTATGCTTATATGTTTTAATCATGTGTCGTAAGATGGCAGTCAATTTACTGTGGCTACAAAGTTTTCTTTGACAATCCACCTCTATTTCAAATTCTCTTTGGTTAAATGATCTATTTTAAGCTTCGGAATTTACCAAATTTTATTCGGGATAGATAGAGACCTTGCGCGTTGGAGGGTCTGCCATCTTGTGGCCTGGATCGGAAACATAAACATGTACATTGACACTTCACGCCAAAGCAAGTGCTGCCCTCTACAGCTCACGTACGTTTTCTTGTGCATAGTAGGTTCTGCCATCTTGTGGGCTATAATACAAGCTTAAACTTGATACTTAAACTTCGCGCTACTGTGCTGCCCCCTACATGACGTACGTTTCTGAGTTTTTAGGGTACCGTACATCAAAAGGAAAATTTGGAACCCTTATAGGATCACTCGTTTGTCTGTATGTCTGTCTGTGCGTCCGTCTGTCTATTACGGCCAAGGGTAAACTAGAAATGAATAAAAGAGTTTGCAAACTATATCGTGTTACATATCAAATGAAAGAGCTTGTTCTGAAAATCCCAACTTTTTTTTGATATTTCAAAACTGATTTTTTCCTGTCGAAATAGTAAAAGAAAAACTATATGACTCACATTTCCCCCTTAAATCTGCTTCTGAGATGACGACGGGCGGCAGTGCGTCTTGTAATGCGCCAAATTTATTAAAGTACACTATAGTGTTGTATAAAGAATCCATTAAAGGTCACTAAAGTGTTTTATAATGAATTTGTTACACTTGAGTCGCGCAATCCGTAGAGAAAGCTTCTAACGACATGACTGACCCTTTTTCCTAACATCAGCCACTGATATGACGAGCGGCGGCGCGTCTTCAAATTCATTATAGTACACTATTAAAGTGTTGTATAAAATAATCCATTAACAATTTTAGTGCCGGGTGCCCCGTTTCTAGTACAAAATGAACACACATACGTGTTCTTCGCAGTGAATGTGTTAAATTACGCTTAAGTGTTGTATAATCAATTTATTACAGTTGAGTCGGGCAATCTATAGAGAAAGCTTTAAATTACATGACTTACCTTTCTCCCTAAAATCAACCTCTGAGATGACAACGGGCGGCGGCGAGCCATGTGACGCACCAGAATCATTATAGTACACTGAAGTGTTGTATAATGAATTTTCTACAGTTGAGTCGGGAAAAACATGACTCTTTAAACTACATGACTTACATTTCTCTCTAAAATCTGCCTCTGAGATGACGACGGGCGGCGGCGCGTGTGACGCGGCAAACTCATTATAATCCACTAAAGTGTTGTATAAAGAATATATTAAATTACACTAAAGTGTTGTATAATGAATTTTCTACAGTCGAGTTGGGAAAACATGACGCTTTAGACTACATGACTTACCTTTCTCCCTAAAATCAGCCTCTGAGATGACGACGGGCGGCGGTGCGTCTTGAGACGCGCGGCGTGACGCCTCAACGAGCGTCAACTCGCCGCCGTGGCACAACGCCGTGAACGTTGTTGTGTTGTTTTCGACGCTGGCAGGAAAAAAAATGTCAAAATATATATTTTTTTTACTCGTCGACTTTTGACTAATTGTTGAATTAAGATTTCGTATACCAAACTATAATTGCATATTTTTAACCAACTAAATTATAAGGTTCATTTCGATACGCTGTAGACAACTATAAAAAAATTGACCAGTCACGTGCCGCCGCGCTCCCATAGAAAAGACTAAACGGGCGCGGGGTTTTGCGGAGTCGCGTGTTTATGTATTTTGTACTACATTTTTGTCTACTGAGATACAATTTTCATTAAAATTAGGTTTCATAGTGATAAAAGTATTATTTTCGATGACTCGTAGAAAAAGTATTTTACAGTACATATGGGGCTACTTTATAGCGCTAGTGCGAGAAGTAGCATATTATGTTACTGTGTCGAACATTTAAAGGGCCATATGTACTGTAAAACGTTGTACGATACATGTGCGAATAGGTAATTCGCAACTCGTGTCGATTTAAAACACTCCCTTCGGTCGTGTTTTAATTTATCGCCACTCGTTTCGAATTTCCTATTTTTCGCACTTGTATCGTAATGTACTAATATACAATAGTAATATAATCAAGCTTTTCAATTTCGTACCTTACTTAGGCAACTCAGCAAGTTTCGTTGCCTAAGTAAGATATGAGATTGAAAAGCTCTGTATTATAATACCATTATATTAAATACTATTTTTCACGAAAACATTGGTACAAAACCGTTTTAGATGTGCTAGGTTGAAGCTTTTAATTTCCTGATTCGTTGACATTGGACCAATCTCAGCGCACCAAGTTTATTACGTCATTTATGGGAGTATTTAGAATCCTTTTAAAAAATGAGAAAGGTTTTAACACTAACGTTTTCGCCGGCATTGACTTAATAAATAAATAAATAAATAAATAAATATTATAGGACATTATTACACAAATTGACTAAGTCCCACAGTAAGCTCAATAAGGCTTATGTTGAGGGTACTTAGACAACGATATATATAATATATAAATATTTATAAATACTTAAATACATAGAAAACATCAATGACTCGGGAACAAATATCCATGCTCATCACACGAATAAATGCCCTTACCAGGATTTGAACCCGGGACCATCAGCTTCGTAGGCAGGGTCACTACCCACTAGGCCAAACCGGTCGTCTGACTTGATATAAAGTTTTGGTTAGGTTTGTACACGTGCAATTATTGCGGCGGCAAAGAGGTACGTTATAAGAAATAGAGTCAGTTCAAGTTGGCAGCGAGTGACAGCCCAGACAGTACAAGTGTTATTTTAAACGTCATACTTCCATGAAATTACTGTCGTTTTCTTAACACTTGCACAGGTTGGGCTATCAAAATCACTGCCAACTTCTAGGTTCACAATGAAACATCGATAAACCTCTAGCCTCGTAAGGCCCAAGGTCCTACCAAAAGGACTTATTCAGTTCGATGAAATTTAAATCATATTCAATTGGAACAGAGTTGCATTTGGTTTGTTTCATTCAATTTTCAAACAAAATAAAATCAATTGTATTCCCTGCACTATACTATAGGTTCAAATTCTAGTGGCAAATTTAGGATTTTTCATTTCTATGGCTGGGCCTTAGGAGGTTATGTTATAAATAAATAAATAAATAAAATAAAAATTGTTTATTTCGGACCATAATCCATAGAAATTGGTTAGTAGCTTCTTAAAAAATTATGTTAGTCTTATGAATAAATATATATCTACAGGAAACTTAACCTAGTAGGTATTGGGTCTTACCCTATTTGTCCCTCCCAATAATCACATCAACCCAGTATTTCGTGAGCGGGCAGTCGAGGCGATCGGCCAACGTCCTTAGCATGCTGTTGCTGCTTCCGCGCACTCTCCCAAGCAGTGAGGCAATTCTTTTTCGCCTTATGGCAAAGAAGTCGTCTGTTCTAGCCTCGGCGAACATGCCCGATGCGCTGCAGTGTTTAGGTCGCCTCAACAGCATTCTAAGGACGTTGTTGTATTGTACACGCAGTGTATTATAGGCCTTCTGTGTGAAACTCACCCACAGGCTGCACGTGTAAAACGTCTGGCAATAAGCCTTAAAAAGTGTCAGTTTTACTTCCTCGTTACAGCGTGCAAACCTGCGGGCGAGCATATTACCTCGTACTGCCAAAGCTCTCCTCTCTCTTTCCACATCCATATCATCCCTGAGCTCCCGCGTAATTACATGCCCTAAATATTTAAATTTATCAACTATTTTGAGAGCCACTCCCCCCAGCATGATCTCAGGCAGGGTCTTAGTGTTATACTTACGAGCCTTAAAGATAACGACCTCGCTTTTGCTCGCGTTGTAACTAAGACCATGCTGTTGCGCGTAGCTCTCACACAGTTTAACAAGATGTTTGACAGCACTGATTGACGGTCCCAGCACGACCATGTCGTCCGCGTAACTTATATTGTTGAAACACGTTTCGCCTATGTGACATCCGACATGCTCCTTGCTAAGACCCTCAATCAGTTCGTTAACATAGAGGTTAAACAGGATTGGGGATGATAATCCCCCCTGTCTAACTCCACACTGCAGTCTATACTCGTCCGAGTCAACCCCCGCCCATCTCACCCTATTGACCTGGTTGTTGTACCAATGTTTTAGCAGCGCAATGTACTCTCTGGGTAGACTGGTCCTTTCCAGCTTGCTCCACAGCTTATCATAAACAACCAGGTCAAAAGCTTTGGACAGGTCCAGAAAGCATGCATATATTGGCGTGTCTCTGTCCAAGTAGTACTTGACAGCCTGCTTAAGGCACAAAATTGCACTCTCTGTCGACAAAGTAGTCGTCGTTATAGTAGACCAAGATCCCAGAGCCGCCAGACCTTAATTATTTTCTCACGACTGAAATGTATGGGATAATATAGTGTTAGTATGTACTTTTCATGTCTGCATACTTGCTATATTGGCCCGACGGCCACTTGTCCGGTACAAGGTGCTAAAGGTTGGTAAAAATAATACTTTTCCTAATATTCTCATGGCTGATTTTTATGTATGTTTTAGAAAATATTGATAATTGATAATCAACATTGCAGTTACATGCGCGTTGCCGACCCTAACCCCCCCCCCCCCTCGTTGAGCTCTCGTTACAATACTCACGCGACAGAAAAGTTTTCGGGAGAAATGGCGGCGAGACGAGACCCGAGCGCGACCAGGCGGTGCGCCCTCACGCGGGCCTCCAGCTCGGGGTCGTTGCTTAGGCAGTCCGGAGACACCACGGACGGGTGGCTGCAGGGGAAAGGCGACTATAAGCGTTCGTTGGTAAGGTTCAGTTTCGTTTGTTCTAAATTGCTTTTACACGGGATCGTTGCTTAAGCACTCCGAGGACACCACGGACGGGACACCGAAGAAAAGGCGACTGTAAATGGTATAAGATAAGGTTGAGTTTAGCTCAACCTTTTTTCAGTTTGTTCTAGAATGATAGGCTCCAAGGGAAAGACAAATGTAAGGTGTATTGTTTAAGGTCATTTATGTAGGGTGTTCCAGAAGTTTGAAACCTTTTTTTGTCTCTTTTCAGAGGTTAAAAACCTTTTTACGACAAGTGCGTGGATAATAAATTTACGGCTCCCAGTGACATCATGGGGTCTGCAACCTTTTCTCTACCGAGTCCAGGGGTAATAAGCATACGCCTCCTAGCTACTTCTCCAGGGGTCGACAACCTTTTTTCTACTCTAGAATTTCAGGGGTAGTAAACTCACGGCTCTCAGAGACCGCTCCAGTTGTTGACAACCTATTTTCAATCAAGTGCAGGGATAATGAACTTACGGTTCCACCAACCGTTCCAGGGGTTGAAAACCTTTTGTCAACCCATTTCAGGATTAATAAACTGACGGCACATCCGGATCAGGTAGTTCCCAGCGACCGTTCCAGGGGTTAGAAATCTTTGTCAACTAAATGCAGTAGTAACTTAAAGCTACCACAAACAGTTCCAGGAGTTAGAAACCTTTTGTCAATCCATTTCAAAGGTAGTAAACTCACGGCTCATCCTGATCCAATGGCTTCTCGTCTTCTACATCAGGGACATTGCGCCCATACGTGTCCCAAGCGGCGTGGTGGCAGAACTCGAGGTGCTCCATCGACCGCTCGAGGGGCTGGAAGCCGTGGAGCTCTTCGTCCTCGGGCAGGGGTACGGTGTCATCTATGAAATTAGTTTAAATTGATATTTTTAGTTTAAGTGAGAGTCCGAAAGAGAGGTATAGGCATTGTGACGACCGGTTTGGCCTAGTGGGTAGTGACCCTGCCTACGAAGCTTATGGTCCCGGGTTCAAATCCTGGTAAGGGCATGTATTTGTGTGATGAGCATGGATATTTGTTCCTGAGTCATGGGTGTTTTCTATGTATTTATACATATTTATATATTATATATATCGTTGTCTAAGTACCCTCAACACAAGCCTTATTGAGCTTACTGTGGGACTTAGTCAATTTGTGTAATAATGTCCTATAATATTTATAAAAAAATAAAAATAAACGGCATTACAGTCGAAACCAAAGCACTGTACAATTCAGATTGCACAATAGACAGGATCACAATCCGATACACAGCCATACAAAGACTAGCAAACATGCCGCAATCTGGTGCCCATGACAGAAGGGAGTTCAGCCTTGGAGCCCGCACAGCTGACCAGTTTTTTTTACAGTGCGTGTAATTGGGACGGTCAAAAACTTGTGACTTCGCGGTCGCAGGAGATTTTTGGGCACAAATGGAATGGTCCACCTTTATGAATTGATAGAACATTTCATTATACACCGTGTTTTTATTGAATTCAGTTAACTTCGGGGTATCGGTAAGAACGTTAAGGGAAACTAAATGGCATAGTAAATTTAAAAAAAAAAATTATAATAAGTAATTATAAATTAGTAAATAAATATTATAGGACATTATAACACAAATTGACTAAGTCCCACAGTAAGCTCAATAAGGCTTGTGTTGAGGGTACTTAGACAACGATATATATAATATATAAATATTTGTAAATAATTAAATACATAGAAAACACCCATGACTGAGGAACAAATATCCATGCTCATCACACGAATAAATGCCCTTACCTTGACTTTGATTCTTATTTTCTGTGTTAAATTTGTTAAGTATCAAAAAGTGGCGCCATATAATAGATCAAAGGCCAAAGGTATGGCGGCATCGTTTCGAGCGATGGCGCCATAACCTTAAGATTGAGCCCGGTAAGATGGCGCCACTATTTCACATTTAACACATCAAATAATTAATAGAATCAGGATCAGGATGTCAGTTGTCGGGTGTCAGACCGTCAACATCTCCAGCATCTCCTGAGGATGCCTCGTGGAGAGGCGAAACACTTGTCGAGTTTTGTACTTTTGGTGGTGGGTTGTTATATTTATTTGCGTATTTATTTTTGCGGTGGGAGGGCGGCAACATTAATTGCATGTAAAAAATACGCAAGTAAGTATAACGGGTTAGCACTGTTTGACTAACACGTTATTTTAAAAGAATAAGTATCAATGTCAAATGGCGTTCTAAAAGTTTTAATAATAAATAAATAAATATAAATAAATATTATAGGACATTATTACACAAATTGACCAAGTCCCACAGTAAGCTCAATAAGGCTTGTGTTGAAGGTACTTAGACAACGATATATATAATATATAAATACTTAAATACATAGAAAACGCCCATGACTCAGGAACAAATAGTCATGCATATCATACGAATAAATGCCCTTACCAGGATTTGAACCCGAGACCATCAGCTTCGTAGGCAGGGTCACTACCCACTAGGCCAAACCGGTCGTCAAAACATTAATTGCATGTAAAAAATACGCAAGTAAGTATAACGGGTTAGCACTGTTTGACTAACACGTTATTTTCTCGCGGATTAGCAAAGTAATATTTCTTGCTTTAATTTTTTATTTAACACATCAGTGAAAGAATAAGTATCAATGTCAAATGGCGTTCTAAAAGTTTTAATAATGTGTCGAAAGATGGCAGTAAATTTACTGTGGTTACTATTTTTTTTTTGACAACACACCTCAATATCGAAATTCTTTTTTTGTTCGGGGCTAGGTTGATCTGTGTAAGATATACCCTAATATTTATTTATTTATGATTGATTATTTGCCGCTACTTTTTCTTCAGGTGGTCTATGACAAAACACTACGCCAGAGTGTGTAAGTGTAACTCACATTTGTCGCTGTCCTGGCTAGGCAGTTTGTTGAGGGTGTGCGCGAGCGCGTGCCAGAGCTGCGGGCGCGCAGCGAACGGCGCCGACCGCACCAGCTGCGGGTACTGCAGAACCCATTCTAGGCACACTTTCACTGGAGACAATCAATACGTAATTATTAAACTAGCAGCTCTGTGCATGGGCGTAGACAGGGGGGAGGGAGGGGGGCAGCTGCCCTAGAACTCAAATTTTACATACAATGTAAGCCCCTCTGCAAAACATCATAAATAAGGTAAAGTCTTTTGAGAATTCGTATATATTTTTAAATAACTAATCATGATAATACCTTGAAAGCTTTTGAGTAAGTTATATTAATTCTTTGGTAGTCATTTGATGTATAAACTATGAGAGTTTTAGTTAAAACTTATTTTTATATGAATTTATTCGTGAACCTCTTATTTGGCTTCGTTATCGTGATAAAATAACTAAATAACTCGTGTCGCCTGTTTCATGATAAAGTTTTCTACAGTAATTGATGATAATTTGATGATAATAATCATGGGAGCTCTGTAAGTATTTCTTTGACAATCGACCTCTATTTCAAATCCTCTTTGGCCATAGTTACTATCCCATCAGCTGGCGACGCCCTTGGAAATAATTATTTTATTTTAAATACTTTAACTTATTAACATGATGATGAGGGTAAAAAAAGTAGTTGGACAGAAGAAAGAACACTAGACCCTACTCATAGTGTTGTGTTCCTGCCGGTGAGTAAGGTTGCCAGAGCTCAACGAGGGGGGGGGGGGGGGGGGGGGGTTTAGGGTCGGCAACGCGCATGTAGCTCCTCTAGAGTTGCAGGGGTACATAGGCTACGTAGACTGCTTACCATCAGGCGGGCCGTATGCTTGTTTGCCACCGGCGTAGTATAAAAAAAAAACAAATATGAGAGTTCTAGATAGAATTAAAAGAAATATAACAAAGGCAATAGAAAACAGAAGAGGGGTTCTAATTGACGACACGACCTGTTCCTTAAGAACATCTTAGAAGGTAAAATGTATAGGTAGGTAGGTATGGTGTTGTGTTCCTGCCGGTGACTAAGGTTGCCAGAGCTCAACGAGGGGGGAGCGGGTTTAGGGTCAGCAACGCGCATGTAACTCCTCTGAAGTTGCAGGCGTACATAGGCTACGTAGACTGCTTACCATCAGGCGGGCCGTATGCTTGTTTGCCACCGGCGTAGTATAAAAAAAAATCAAATATGAGAGTTCTAGATATAATTAAAAGAAATATAACAAAGGCAATAGAAAACAGAAGAGGGGTTCTAATTGACGACACGACCTGTTCCTTAAGAACATCTTAGAAGGTAAAATAGAGGGAAAGAGAAAAACGGAAAGAGCGAGAAAAAAAAAATCAACCAAATAAAGTTTTCTTTATTTCAGGTCGTGTCACCAGAAGGTTAAGGAGTTAGCAGAGGACCGGACGAGTTGGAGATAGCTCCACCGACAAGAGCAAAGCTCCTAAATATGAAGAAGATTAACATGATGCTTACGTGCGGGTAACGCTCGGTCTAAAGGGCTCTCAGCCGTATGCGACGGCAGTAAGAGCGCCAGAAGCGTGCCCACAGCCAGCGTCTGGCTCAACAATGCGGCTGTGGACTCGCTGTCGCTCAACGCTTGTTCCGTGGCGGTCAGCTCGTCCGTTGTGGTATGGACCAGCCATATTATAACGCATACCATCTGGAATATTAATACCTTGCCTGAGACTTGGGCGTTTTAAATATGTTTGTGACGTTATCTATGAAAAGGAAAATTATTGTCGATGGTGCTTCCGCCGTCATAAACGATGCTCCGATACAAATACAACGCCGCGCGACGCAGTGCGGCGTAAGCGCCACTGACAATAAGGTCCCTTTTCATAGATAATGCCACATTTGAAAAAATGGACGATGATCATGACACTAGTTGAATTATATAACATAAAATAATTGAAATTAACAGAAAATTAGTATATCTTAATAAATAGAAGATTAAAATTAATGAATTATTAAAAAATATAGGAAGAAATTTCAATACATATTAGCAAAGAGAATTTGAAATAGAGGTGGATTGTTAAAGAAAACTTAGTAGCCACAGTAAATTTACTGCCATCATAATCATAATCATATTTATTGATAATATAAATTACATGTCACATTTTATACAGTATATAAAGATTGTAGGTATGTATTTTAAATATATAATGTAGGTTGTATCTTATAACTAAGTTCCTAATTAAAAGAACACCTTATGGTCGTAGAACGCCTGCTCGACTAACCAAGTTTTGAATTAGTATTTAAATACTGCTACGCTTTGAGCAACTACTATTGAATCCGGAAGACAATTGTATACTTTTGGGCCCAATATGTGTATACATCTTTCGACACATGATTAAAACTTTTAGATCGCCAGTTTGATTTTGATCCTTATTAGCTCAAGAAAATTAACCTGAATATGGGCATTCAGGGGAAAAAATTGTGAAGTTTTGTCAATTAGTATAATTATACCTTGTGGTGTCCAGATGTACACACTAAAAGTCCTCAAGGCTGGGGGTTGTGCTGAGGGTGTAGGGAGAGTTCGAAGGTACCTTTTTTCAAATTTATGCTCATATCTCGAATAGCATTATAATTACTTCGGACAAAAGTTTTAACATAAAATTTCCTAATGCCCGGTAATTTCCCGTAAGGCTCGGTAAAATGGCGCTAGTTTTTTATATTTAAAAAAATTAACACATATCAGTGAAAGAATAATAATCCAAGTCAAATAGCGTTCTGAAAGTTTTAATCATGTATCGAAGGATGGCAGTAAATTTACTGTGGCTACAAAGTTTTCTTTGACAGTCCACCTCTATTTCATATTCTCTTTGCTAATTTTGCTAATATGTATTGAAATTTCGTCGTATATTTTTAATAATCCAATTATTTAAATGTTATATTTATTTCAAATTCTCTTTGATATAAGTAGGACCTTGGGCCTTAGGAGGATAAGTTGTTTATTTATTTTTAAATTTAACTTGTATGTTTTATGGTATTGAATCATCAATTTTACCTTTATCAGAGTCATGGATTCAAAACTGTCGGTGGCCACTAGAGATGTGAGGGCCGTGTTCAGGGTCTCTACTAATTGTTCTGCCGCTCTCAATCTGAAAATAAATATATTTTCCTTATTATAAGGGCAATCTTACACAAATCGATCTAGTCCCAAAGCAAGCTCAATAAGACTTGTAACGTGGGTACTAGATAACTATAAAAAGAATACATAAAGCCTGACCAGCTATATATGATCACGCGCCATATTGCGGAATTTCATTGGAACTAAATTTTTCACACTAAACTGAACTGTCACCCTATACATGAGAATAAAAGCGCCCTCTTGACAATGATCATATATTTCTGGTCGAGCTTTACTTATGTACGTAAACATTGATAACTCAGGAACAAATGTCGCAACACATCCGAAGGCAATGCCACTTATATATTATTAGTTTATAAATCTTAGTGGGAATTGTCTCAGGATATAGGTTGCACTTATAATGTAAAACCCAATATCCTCTTTTCTGTATCATCTATCTGCCTATATCTGTTTTTTCCCCAATAAAGAAAATAAAATAAAATACAACCCCGTAATAGCAAAAAAAAAAACACTGTTCACGCCGCTTCGCTGAGTTTGCGGATTAATTTATGTCTATTCTAATTAGTACCTTATTTCCACTACACAAATCACATATTTGCATTGTATCGAGCCTTCTAACATTCTTAGACTCTTCTCTTTCCGGAGAGACTATACGATAAATGGAGAATTTAACATCCAACCCATCATAAAAGAAGCATTTTATTTCCTATACAACGTCGGTGGCAAACAAGCATACGGCCCACCATGGTAAGCAGGCGCCGTAGCTATAGACGTGCCGTTCTCGAGCATGGGCGCCGCCAGGATTACTTTCAGGGAGGTGCATAATAAATGGAATAGAAGAATTGATGCAGAAATTTATTTTTCTTGTGTAATATAGTTCCGAGTTATGCTATCAAAATCATTGCAGATTTATATTGGTCTAACTTTAATGCTGGTGCAGACGCATAAAAAAACATGTATTTTTTTTTATATATTTTTCTTACCTGCCAGGGGGGTGCAAGTGCACCCCCTTGCACCCTGCTGCCGGCGCCCATGTTCTCGAGAACGTTCTCAGTTCTGTATGGGGAATGCTGTGAATGTTCTGTTGTGCGAGTTTGATTTCCCCACTACCTAAAGGTTGTCTGGAAGAGATCGCTCTGTAGCGATAAGGTTGCTGTTGTTTGCCTCTATCTTCATGTATTATATGTGTTTCCATGTACATTTCTGAGGATTTGTATTGTAACATTCCCTATAGTAACCGGAGAACATTCTCGAGAACGGCACAACCTACACACGTTGTTATAGTCGTTAGATTTGTAATTGGCCCCCCAACGGCTTATCCTTTGTCTATTGTTAACTAAAATGGCGCGTGTGCGCAAAAAAAGGGTCGTATAATTCTAATTGGCACCTGAGCGCGGGCTAGTCCAATGCTCAAAAAACCAGTGTAGGTGCGCTCTCCGATAACGCGCCTTTGTTACGCATATCGATGACACATTTAGACTGGTTCGGTAGCGTTCGACTCGCCGGCACTCAGTAACCGTATCGGGACCACACAAGCACACGCAAATTATTTTTCCATTTGTTCATTTTGAATCTTATTTCAATTACCATAGGAGTTGTAATAAATAACCGGTTAAAATGACCGAGCCCTTTTTTTGCAGGTAACAATGGACAAAGGATAAGCCGATGGGGGCCAGCTACAAATCTAACTATACATGCACGTAGTCGACCCTTTAAAAACCTAGTGCTACTGTACTGTACCTCTCCCCTGTGTGGATGTCGCGCACGGCGCGTATTAACAGCGTGACGTAAGCGTGCGCGTCGCGCGGCGGGGCGAATGCCGGGCAGGCTGTAGTGCGTCCGGGGAGGAGGGCAGGCGCTGCCGGAGCTACTTGGCTGGACAAATAGTACATTTCATATTGATTTATACTGCCAACATCATCATCAGTTAAAATTACAATTATGATCGATATGAATTTACTGTAAATTATGTCAATAGCTATATAAAATTTCAATGATCAATTCAGAAATTAATACAATTGGAAATAAAGTAATTGCAATTAAAAACTGCGATAAAATAAAATTATAAACAATAATAATAAAAAAGGGCCGCTTTTTTTAATGGGACCAAGCTAGCTGCACGATATTTGCAATAACAAAGTGTGTCAATGTGTTCATTAATGTCAAATTTATACATATAATAAGTTTTTGGCAAAAATTTCATTTTTGGTACAAGCTTTTATCGCTGACTGTACTTTTCTTTCCACAGGCAACTAATACTCATCGAGCAAATTCTAAAAACCCCAAACACAATTAGTTTGCGTTGTTTTATCGAAATTTTTGAAGTTTTGCTAAGTGGGCCTTTCCATTTTGTGACTTTAAGTGTCCATCTTTGATCTGCTAGTCTCGTTATATGTCCGGCCCAAATCCACTTGAGTTTTTTGCATAACTCAGGACGTCTGTAGCCCCTGTTCTTTCTCTTATTTTCGAGTGTCTAATTTAGTGAAGTAATTGTGTGAGATTTTATAATAAACTTCCAAACCATATTACTGAGTTATCAATTAATAAATTTAAGAATCATGTAAAGCGTAAACTTATTTCTAAAGCTTATTATAGCACACAAGACTACATGAATGATAAAACAACGTGGGATTAATTGTGATTCGAAATGATTAATTATTTATTATATTTGAATAATGATGATGAAATGGATATTCCAATGCATGTATTTCCTTTGTTGTTTTTATTATATTTGTTTGACATTTAGAATTTATTCTAGAAACAATCTAGACTAGTATTTTTTATACATTTTTTTTGTATGACTATATTTTGTGAAAGTTTTAGTATTAAATTTGATCTATGAATTATATTCATTAGTATTATATATGGAATAACATTTACAACATCAATAAATTGCTCTGATAATTAGATTAAGATAATTATATGTAATACTGTCTTACTATTCATAAGTGCTTGTTGCTAGGCCTACATGAATAAAGTATATTTGAATTGAATTGAATTGAATTTTTCTATTCTTCTTATATTGAGCATGCTTCTTTCTAACCCGCGTTGGCAAGTAATGATTTTCTTTTGAGCCGTTGATGTGAATTTCCATGTTTGGCCTCCATATGTCATACATGGCAAGACGCTTGAGTTCAGGACTTTAATATTAATGGCTATTGATATGTTGCTCTTAAATATGTCTTTTAGGCTCCAGTACTAAATAATAATAATAAATAAATATTATAGAACATTATTACACAAATTGACTAAGTCCCACAGTAAGCTCAATAAGGCTTGTGTTGAGGGTACTTAGACAACGATATATATAATATATAAATATTTTATAAATACTTAAATAGATAGAAAACACCCATGACTCAGGAACAAAATATCCATGCTCATCACACGAAAAAATGCCCTTACCAGGATTTGCACCCGGAACCATCGGCTTCATAGGCAGGGTCACTACCCACGAGGCCAGACCGGTCGTCAAATGACATTTTTATGACAATATGACATTTATTTCAGTTTATATTCTAGTGTTGCCATTTACGCTTATTGCTATTTTACCAACTTTTAACAGTGTGTGACTACAACTAAAATCTAAGTGTGGCAGTGGCATTCACCCGGCCGCGTCCTGCAGCGTCCTGGTCAGGTTGATGGGCGCCGGCGGGAATGGCGCGCGCACCAGGATGGCGCGCACGTGCCAGTAGATGGCGCCCAGGCGGCGCCCGCGGCGGCGCGCCAGCAGCGCCAGCTGGTTGTACGGCTGGCCGGAGTGGGGGGAGACCACCAACGCGTGCCTTGGACAATAGTGTGTTTGCTACTCAATATGTATAAAATAAATTGTTAGGTATTAATTTACTATACAATTTATAAAATAGAAATTGTGTCTGAAAATAACTTCTGTCTACGTTTTTCTAGTAATATATTTTTTTATTTTATTTATTTAGAAACAAACAGTCATACACAATTTTTGATCAAAACTTATAGACAAAAAATAGACCTATAGTTTCATATGTAGAAATAAAATAAAAACAGGTCCGTGGCTATTACAAAAAACAAAAATACTTAAATCTGTATTTTATAATAACAAATACTTGAAATATGTAAATCAGTGATTTGATACGTCTGCAGAAAATAAGTTACATATACGTCGTAGTTTCGTAGTAAATTAAATTTAAGCAAATAACAAATTCCAGTTATAATCAATATTTAAATGCATTCTTAAGTTGTGTTAGTGAACAGTTAAAAATGTCTAAATCATTAAGTTTTTGATTCTCATTAAAAAGTTTACATGCGCGTTCGATAAATACATTCCCACCGTAACCAGTCCTGCTGAATGGAATAAAAAATAAGTTTCTTTAACGACAACAGCGCTCACGTCTTCGCGGAACTCTAAAACAGATTTTATGTAAATGAATAGGGGCTTCTAATTGTGAATGGAATATTCTGGTGCTTTATTTCATTTCAAGAATGGTGTAACTTATTTTAAACACAGTGAACATCCCTACACATAACGTTGTTAAGGGGCTGTCAACACCCAATGTCCTTGAAATTGATGTTACTTAAACAGTTTTTTAAGAAAGACCATTTGTTTTAGTCAAGTAAGTAAAATATATGTTCATATTAATTATATTTCAAAGACCGTGGTTGTACTCGATACATGTTTGAACGAAATCGGCTGGATAGAATATAATTGCAAAGATTGGTCTTAAAATCACAATTAAACGGTTCTATGTTTTTATTGTTTTGACTTATGGGTCCGCAATTAAAATCACAATTTCAAAACATTTATATCTAAACCGCTAACGAGTAAAATATTACACTAATAATCCACTTTATTATTCCCTTGCCCAGGCCCAGTAACATGCGACAGTGCTATCTCATTTACTCCGATACAAATAGACAGTGTGCGCGCTTTAGGTATTGACAGCCTCTTAACATATTATTGCACGTGCCTGTGTAAAATAGTGCGTGTTATTTAACTTAATGTTAAATATTAAGATGTTGCTATATGTGAGATCCTATAATTGGCTCTGTGCCACTATTTATGTTGTTATCAGCATAGTTATAGCTGTTGGTTCTCCATGTAAAATAAATAATAATTGTACAGTCAGCATCAAAATTAGCGGATGAAACAACGCGCCAAAAGTATCTGATATTCCGGATAACTTTTCCAAATAGAGATAAATTGTTAAAATTTGCGCTCAAAAGAATGTCTTTTACAGTCTTAGTTATTTTGTATTAAAGACATCACTTTTAAGTAAGCTGTTACAGAATGGTAGATACTTATGAAACGTTATTTGATCCGCTACTTTTGATGCTGACTGTACATTATGCAACGAGGGGGGTAAGTGAAATAATGTACGAGAGTCTATTCACGACAGCCGCAGGCTGGAGTGAATTAAAGACTCGAGTAACAATATTCTTACCCCCGGACTTACACACAATGTTTTTCATCACACTTGCTCGAAAGAGATTTTATTTCATGCAGGTGTACTGAAGGACAAATTCCTATTTTGTTCCCACGGGAGTTATGGATTGTGAAAAAAAGTTATAACTCCCTAGGGAGTTATACATTTTCCATACAAATCAAGTGGCAGAAATGTGTTTTAATTCGTAGTATAACAAAATAGGAATTTGTCCTTCAGTACACCTGCATGAAATAAAATCTCTTTCGAGCAAGTGTGATGCCGGTTCCTGCCGGTGAGTAAGGTTGCCAGAGCTCAACGAGGGGGGTGGGGTTAGGGTCGGCAACGCGCATGTAACTCCTCTGGAGTTGCAGGTGTACATAGGCTACGGAGACTGCTTAACATCAGGCAGGCCGTATGCTTGTTTGCCACCGACGTAGTATAAAAAAAAAAATCTAAAGTATACTGACCTGTAAAAAGTATAAGCCACCCTAGGCTGCTGCCTGTACCGTGCCAGGTCACCTAGATGCACTAGGCAGTGTTGGCATATGTAGCGCGCCGCTGCGGGGGGAGGGAGCTTGGGACCCGCGGGGGCGGGGGCGGGGCTCCAGCCCTCCACCCAGCCCAGAAGGGAGGCCCGACGTCTGGGGCAAAAGATACCTCTTAAACTAATTGTGTACTAGACACATGTTGAATAATATAATAGTACCTGGGCGACCGAGCTTTGCTCGGTTATAACTATTTATTGCAATACGGTGGTGTATAGGTGATAATCTACATAAACTTAAAAAATAAAATGTGAACTGACAATTATTATTATTTACAATCGATTTTAACCTTACAGCACTTGTCACAGAGTAACGCCATCTATTGTCAATTTCTCTTATTACATAGCTAATTTTTTACTAAATTAAACTTGTCTAAAACAATAAAAATTAAAAATTATATATAAACTTGAACATATAAAAAAAAAAACAAAAGTTAGTCACCGGGCGAGATTCGAACCTGTAACACTCGATTCTAGCTGTCCGCGTGTTAACCCGCTGGACCAGACGGACAGTGGCCGGTAACACGAAATTAGCGACCATATTCTGCGTCGAAAGAAAAACGCATGAAAACTCGAAAACACGCGTTTTCCCAAACATAAGACTAATCTAGATCGATTGTTTACCCCCAAAAACCCCCATATACCAAATTTCAGCGAAATCGTTAGAGCCGTTTCCGAGATCACAGAAATATATATATACACTATATTTTGATGACCGGTCTGGCCTAGTGGGTAGTGACCCTGCCTACGAAGCTTATGGTTCCGGGTTCAAATCCTGGTAAGGGCATTGATTCGTGTGATGAGCATGGATATTTGTTCCTGAGTCATGGGTGTTTTCTATGTATTTAAGTATTTATAAATATTTATATATTATATATATCGTTGTCTAAGTACCCTCAACACAAGCCTTATTGAGCTTACTGTGGGGCTTAGTCAATTTGTGTAATAAAAGTCCTATAATATTTATTATTATTATTATACAAGAATTGCTCGTTTAAAGGTATAAGATTAGCTAAATGGGTAGAAAATGAGCCATCCATTATAAAAAAGTCCAAGCCTCTAATGTCTCAAAAAAAATATTTTTTTAACTTTCAAAAACAAAAAAGAAAATGGTACCATTGGATTTCTTACAACTTCTTCCTCCTGCCCTTATCCCACGTTATGTGGGGTCGTCACAACATGTTCTTCTCTTCCATTCTCCTCTATCTTTCGTCACCTCAGCACTCACTCCTTTCTTTCTCATATCCTCTTTCACACAATCCATCCATAACTATACCCATAAACGCAATATTTCAGAGTCAAAATGACAATTTCCTTGATCTTCCATACATTTAGGACAGACTTATGTAATGTGACGACACATTACAATATCATTTTATTAGAGGCGTTTCACTCGTCGACTTTAACTCTCATTTCTGACCTTTGTGTTGCTTAAATGCCATAAGTTCTATAGACATTTGATCCTCAGGAAAATCAAGATCGTTTGACATTATTTACAAAAAACCGGCCAAGAGCATGTCGGGCCACGCTCAGTGTAGGGTTCCGTAGTTACTCTTCCGTCACAATAAGCTATACTGGAGCTTAAAGTATAGTAAATTGTTAACCAAGGGATGAAACGGTACCTTTCACGCGAGTTAAACAAATAGGCAAATTTGCATAATCAGTCCCTAATTAAAGTAAGTCTTTTTACTATGAAGGGGAAACTTTTTGCGATAACTCAAAAACAGCTAAACTGATGATGTCCGCTATAGTTTTCATTTAATGTCTTTCTTAAGCTCTACTTCCACGATATTTTCATTTTTTTTGGACCTATGGTTCAAAAGTTAGAGGGGGGGGGGGGGACACAATTATTTTCTTTCGGAGCGATTATCTCCGAATATATTCACTTTATCAAAAAATGTTTGTTAAAGACCCCTATTAGTTTTGAAAAACCTTTCCAACAATACCCCACACAGTAGGGTTGAAGCAAAAAAAAAAATCATTCCCACTTTACGTGTAGGGGAGGTACCCTCAAAAAAATTAAATTTTTAGATTTTATTGTACGACTTTGTCGGCTTTATTGATTTACATATCCATGCCGAATTTCAGCTTTCTAGCACTAACGACCACGGAGCAAAGCCTCGGACAGACAGACAGACAGACAGACAGACGGACATGGCGAAACTATAAGGGTTCCTAGTTGACTACGGAACCCTAAAAACTGTCAAGTAGCCAATTCTACTGATGTCACTCACGTGTTTTTAGTCACTCGCGCGACATGTTTCGGAGAGTCCAGGTCTCCTGCGTGCGACGCGGCGCGCAGCAGTACGCGAAGCACGGCCGTCGTGAACGCTGCTCGCACTGTTAGTGCTTCAGAAAGGAGACCTAAGCTCTCCGAAACATGTCGCGCGAGTGACTAATGACACGTGTGTGTAATCCATAGAGATAGTTTAATATTAGTATGTCTCACGACAATTTAAATTCGAAAAGAGACCTCTCAACATCAACATTTATTCACCAAATAGGCCACAAGGGCACTTTTACACGTCAACATGGAATTTACATACAAGCAATAAGAATAAATAAATAATAAATAAATATTATAGGACATTATTACACAAATTGACTAAGTCCCACAGTAAGCTCAATAAGGCTTGTGTTGAGGGTACTTAGACAACGATATATATAATATATAAATATTTATAAATACTTAAATACATAGAAAACACCCATGACCCAGGAACAAATATCCATGCTCATCACACGAATAAATGCCCTTACCAGGATTTGAACCCGGGACCATCAGCTTCGTAGGCAGGGTCACTACCCACTAGGCCAAACCGGTCGTCAAACAACCGCAAGAAGCGCATCAACAATTATAAAATACAATTAACTCAAAATATTAATGCAAACTAAAGTATTATTATTACTTAGAGATGTATAAAGTCTCTAAAAAAACAAAAAAATTAATATAATAATAGTAAAAAAGATTGGTAGGTCCAGTTTAAAACCAGTGATTACCTGAAAGGTACAGTCAAGTGCAAAAATATGAATCGAAATAATTGTCTCATAAATATGGTACTACGCTCTTATTACACTGGAATAAGATGCTATGGGACATATTTTTGAGTAAGATGTGTACACCCATATTTTTACACTTGACTGTAGGTCCAGTTTAAAAGCATTGCATACCTAAATGGTAGGTCCAGTTTAAAAGCAGTGCATATCTGGTGCAACAGACACAGGTAGAAGCCGGCGGCGGCTTGCAGCACCCACGACAGCATGGCGGCGCCCTCGCTCCGGAGCGGGCTCTGCGAACAGACATTGATTGTCAAGATCCGTACGATATAACTTGTGTAGCGTTGAAAAAACCTGAAAAATACGGGAATAATTCCAAACGACTCGTTTTTTACAAGTTTCTTTCGAAAAAAAACAATGCAAATTTCAGTTACAATACTTCCGAAAAAAAAAACGAACAAAGCTGAAAAAACAAGTTTTCTTGATGCTACTGCATTTTTCCATATGAATTTAAACAAGAAGGTTAAGGTTGAACGTCTAATGTGTTAGTTTCTGGCATTTTATTTCACACTGTCATCACTCATCAGTGGCATTCTGTATTTAATTTTCCTGAGTAATACAAATAAATTGAAACTTGGTAAAATTCCCGTAAAAACATTTGAATTTCTCCGGAATTTACATCCCTAAACTTATGACATGTATACAAGCATGGCCCGGTACATTAGAGATAGTTTATTATTCAAGTAGGCATATTACAATGCGCTTATGAACGTCAAATAAAGCTACACCGGCTCTAACCCTACACCTTTGACCCGAGAAGATTTAAATCCGTCCTGAATTGTAGAAGTCCCAATATGGAACCGGCAAGAACATCTCTTCAAAACATTATTTCTTATAACACGCATTAAATAAAAAAATACAATTGAAATTGATGATACAATTAAAAAAATACAATTGAAACATGATATAACATACAGTAGGTCTTATAGAAAATTGATGATGGAGGTTAGAGGTAAGGAGAACAATCTCTTATGGAAGAACTGTTGCTAAAGTGTCTGGACACAGCTGTAAATAATAGTTTGAAATATCTTCGGTGGCGCTAGGGTAGCAGAAGGACATGACATGAACTAAGACGTTATAGGGACCGTGCGCGTTGGAGGGTCTGCCATCTTGTGGCCTGAATCGGAACCATAAACATGTAAATTTACACGTTACGTGTTTTCTTGTGCATAGTAAGTGCTGCCATCTTGTTGCCTGAATCGGAACAATAAACATCACATTTACGCATCGCGCCAAAAATCTGACGGGTCCTGTGCTGCCTCCTACAGTTCATTGACGGAGTGAAGTGCGCTGTCAGTGATTTGAATTTTTCTACGTCAAAAATTTGTTCGCGATGTATTGTGGCGCCACCTATTTAAGATGTCTTGATGGACACTTCATACACATAGATTGTTCTCCTTACTTCTACCCTCCATAGCAGCGTGACAAATTTTCCGTCAACGCATGACTTGTACACGTATAGTCAACCAATTCAATTCCAAGGCCACTATTTACATTTACACTTTTGAAAGCATTATGTCATAAACACAAACATCGCTCAAACGCCAAGCTCCCGGGCGCGAGGGAGCTAATGTAAACCTTATTCGAAAGTGTGAAGTATGGAAGGTAGAGGCAAGGAACAAAATCTTCATATACCAAAAAGTGTCCGACAAAAAACCATAAATAGATGGCGCTACAATACCTAGAACACTTGAGAAAAAAATCTAATCATAGACAGCGCACTTCACTCCGTCAATAACGCCTAGGTTCTTAGTTACTTTAGCGCTACTCTGGAGAGATTTGGAACTATTATTTATAGCTGACAGCTGGACTCTTTTGCAACAATTCTGGCTAAGGAGTTTCTGTTCCTTGCCTTTACCTTCCATAGTGTGAAGGTTACTTTGACAGCGTCCGCCATAACACCTATAGTTGTCCTTGGCGCTGTGGGCACTAGTAACGACGACTTTAGGTGTTCTTGGCGTTTAAAAGGTTAAAATTAACATGTGCTTGTTATTTTTTTATTTTCCAAATTCAAAATTATGCTTGTTATAATTTTAACCGTGCTCGTGTAATATCATCCCTCGATATCGTTCTCGATCTTACTTATTGAATGTCTATAGAATTCAACTTATTAATTTCAAAATACCTAATTATTGTACGTTTTTTCGGAGCAAATTTTGTATTAGCTAGAAGTGGAACCTGTTATTTATATATTTTATCTTATTGTATTATTATGTGCTTTATTTTTCCCAATAATTAAATAAATAATACGTGTACATTAATCATCGTTATACCTTTCTATCTTTAGAAATCGACTGCAGAGCCTCAATCTGCTGCTTGAAGCCAACGTTCCAAAGGTCCTGCTCGACTTTTTTATCCAGGGCATAGTCCAGGTCCAGGACCAGAACTTTTTGGTAGATCTGGAATTAAAATCACACTTTAGTCTACTGTTATATACTAAAAATACTAAAACTTAACTAAACTTAAAGAATTCTGTAATATAAAAAAAAAAATTGGCAAAAAATTCGTTTTTGGTACAAGCTTTTATCGCTGACTGTACCTTTCTTTCCACAGGCACAAATCTAAAAACCCCAAACATATTTAGGTTGAGTTGTTTTATCACAGAGTTCCCATGGCCACCTCCCGTCTCCATCATCAGATCAGCTCGATGGAACCTACCATAATATTGAATGATCATCTGACATACATAAGTATGCAAAATTGCATCTCATTCGGAAATCAGGAATAGGTCAGATTTAGCTTCAAAGATTTGACCCACACAAACATTATTATTATTACATACACATACATACTAACAGGGCAAATTTAATGAAGGCTTGTAAAAATAAAAAAAATCATTAAGTACCTCGTTTTTTACAAGTTGCAATTTCACCACTTTATTTTTTCTTAATGGCTTCTCTTATCGAAAGCATTTTTAAACATTCGCATATTTTCCCAATTTATTTATTTTTCTAACTACATCATATTATTGTCTCGGAGATACAATATGACAAGGCACAGAAATCAAGTTCCTTCAGCATACTTCGAGGATTAAATTGTAAAATGATGAAGGTGACTGAAAAGCCCTTGAACTTTTTCTAGCAAAAATGGGTTGGGCGAATAAAATGGGGGCAATCTTACACAAATCGACCTTGCCCCAAACTAAGCGAAGCTTGTACTATGGGTACGAGGCGACGATAAATACATACATACTCGTACATATAAAACATCCATGACTCAGGAACAAATGTCTGTGCTTATTACACAAACAAATGCCTTTACCGGGAATTGAATCCGGGACAACACCATATGCAACATTTAATTACTTTTATATAAAAACAAAAAATATATTATAATTTTTTACCTGGCCCTAATGTATATACCTTTTGAAGCTGTTGCTGCAGCGACCAAAGATTGCGCTCCTGCAGCATGGATGTCTCACTTTTGAATTTCAAAATGTTTTGCTTCAGCTCCTCCGCCTCCCTGAGAACGGACATAAGTGGATGGATCAACTACAGTTCGTGACATCCACGATGACGCGCAGATTTGTCAAATCTAACCTTTAATATTACACAACACGAGTCAAGGCAAGCGTCTTCGTGAATGACACGATCTATAATTCTTGTTTTTATTCTGTCCACTTGACTTGGATGCAGATTGCTTGGGCAGAATTCCAGTGTTGCGACACTGTAGGGGACATAGTGAGTTCGTGCTGTTTATCGTTGGGTGCCCGCCTACGACAGCGCAAGACAACCCCTAAACCGGTTAACTCATCGCGCGCAGCGAGCGACAGTACGCGGCGCGCAGTTGTCGTGACCGCTCTTCATACACTGTTAGTCCACCCAGTGACAGTCCACGGAGACCCAAGATCTCCGAGACATGTCGCGCGAGTGATTAAAAATATTGAGTTAGTGTAAGGCCTGAGTGGACGCTCGAGTTGTGCGTGCAGCGCGGCGTGCGGCGTGCATGTTAAACAAATGCAAACGTATAGGAGCGGCCTTAGTGCGCGCTCCTCACAGCACTTACGAGCCCGAACTACTTAAACCTTATTTAGCATAGTGTTAGTATGACTCACGACGGTTTAATTTCGACTTCGGATCTTCTACAATAGTGAGACAGCTTCCTGTGTAGTAGTGATGGTCCATTAAGGAAATGGATAATAACTACCACAAAAATGCATGTCTGGTAAAAAATAAATGAAAATAAAAAATTACTCCAATACTTATATTAATACTGATAAGTTTTTGGCAAAAATTTCATTTTTGGTACAAGCTTTTATCACTGACTGTACTTTTCTTTCTACAGGTAATTAATACTCATTGATACAATATTTAAAACCAGAGTTTCACAGAGAATCACAGAGTTCATATGCTCGAGTATCGCAGATCAGCTAGATGGTACCATAACATTGCATTGAAACCCAACTTATTTTACAAATTTCCTGTTTCGTCAGAAACCGGAAAGTAGGTCAAATTTATCTTGCAAGATTTGACCCGTTACATAGTTACATACTTGTAGATGATGTAGTAAACTCCATATAACATCGCTTGATATAACGATCCACTCCCTATAACGTCGACATTTGTTGGGTATAGTTGGTTTACTTTAGTATTCATTTCTCTCTATATAATGAAAACACATTGAAAAATGCCCGGTTGCTTGATTGTCGCTATATAGTTTCCACTGTATTTTTATTTGCTAACCTTACCGGGTACCATGACATCTACATGTACATCTTCATTATGCCACTCGTTCAATCTAGAGCAAATAATGAACATGGCGCCATTCGCACTGCAGCAAGCAGAATGCGCCAAAGATGCATTCGTTTACAAAATTACTATTAGTCGCTATTGCATATTATTACAAGTTTGATATTAAAGGAAAAAGTTGCACATCCGGCAGTTGGAGTATCGCTTGCAGACTTATCTAAAAAATTGGCTAATTACTAGTGCTACAATATGGGATATTACTTAAAACTCTGCGTAGAAAATGTAATTAGCCCATACTGACCTACCACGAAACAAAAATCGAAACTTCGCCATTTGCATCTCTATCACTCTTGCATATTCAAGCAAAAGAGATCAAGATAAATTTCGCCATAAGCTTCTCAATCGAAATCTTCTCAAAAAAGTGTTTAAGGCATAGTATATGTACAGTCAACCAATTTGAATCCTAGGCCACTATAGAACCTTGTCGCTTTAACTACTCTATACATGACATGCATCACTCAATAAGCACTGTCGTAGAAGTCATTATGACATGGTTATATAGTGGCCTAGGAATCAAATTGGTTATGGTACGTTACGGTTTACGATGTGCTAGTGCTGTACTCTGGCGGCAGAACTTTCCAGTAATACCCATGCATTGCACATTTCTCTTATAATGGGTTGATTTCGTAGGCTTTTCTTGCACTTTATTTATGGGAATGACTGAAATACCTGGAGTATCTAAAAAATCTTTTCAGATTGCAACCTTGAAGACAAAAGTGATATTTAGCTTGAACTGTATGCAACGTATTAGAAATTACTAATGGATAGTTAAAATACAAGTAAGGGAGGGTTCTAGTACTTTTCAAAACATTTTAATGATAATAACATTAAAGTCGCGATGCAGATGTGTACTTATATTGCTAAATTTAAGCGTTTTGTGCGAATGTAAGCTAGAAATCGTCCAGAAACTTAGGTTACAAAGTGAATGTAAAAGTATATCGATACATACCTCAACATCTGTACAGCGGCGTTGAGAACCATAATTGTGGAGGCTAGAAGCCTCAAAATGTATCACTGCATCAAAAAATAAAACGAATATATAACGCGGAACGGTTAAGGTAAAAAAATGTTATCTAAAAACAATCGACTTCCATGCATTTACGTCAAAAGTGTCTGTCAGATGTTTTTTTTTATTTTATTTTAACAATTATGGCCCGGATTCAAGTCTTTTAGCCATCAATCAGATGGAGCTAGAGGCGTTTTACACGAGATTAAACGTAAGCGTGATTAAATATAACTTTTTCATGTGTGATAATAAAGTTTTTCACAGCAAGTGTAATTAAATTGATTATAAAATAAACTTAAGATATATAATGAACAAATATATTTATACGTAATTATAGTTGGTCAAACCAATTTGTCAGTAAATAAGAACAATAAAAACTATACTCATCCTTTTCTTTTGGATGCTAGTACTAGTGTAAGACAAAGATAGTATGACTCCCTCTGTCTATGTTTGAAATGAGATAGCCCTTTGACAAACTATACCTACAGTTACTGCGGGGTTATTTCACGCCTGCTTATATAAAACTTGATACTATAATATAAATACTTAAAATAATTATTTTTTACAATCACGTCATGACTTATTTTTATTTGTAATGGAATATTTCAGTAAAAATATTTTACAGTACATATGGGGCTACTTTATAGCACTAGTGCGAGAAGTAGCATATTATGTTACTGTGTCGAACATTTAAAGGGCCATATGTACTGTAAAACGTTGTACGATACAAGTGCGAAAAATAGGAAATTCGAAACGAGTGGCGATAAATTAAAACACGACCGAAGGGAGTGTTTTAAATCGACACGAGTAATGTACTATTAAAAATCACCAACAAATTATTACTTATAACAGCAACAAATTGCAAACTAAAATTAATGATGGTTTTATAAAGTAAATTATTAGTTTGGCTACTCGACAACAGATGGCGTTAGTCAACAACTGTCTAAGAAAGGACAATGGGCACTTTTGTATGGGGAGTGTCCCATGGATGTATACTGTTGAGACATATGTCGTTTTAAAGCTCTTAATGGTAGTATTATTTTATTGTATGGCACCAACCTTGGACCACTTGCAGGGACCGAGCTATATAAAAAAAGAAGTTGCGCATATAAGCAGTTATATTTCCTTATACGCGGGATATAAAAAGTTTTAGCGTATTTTATTCGAAAGAATATAAAAAATGCTTTATGTTTTTTGTATCAACACCAATGATAAAGTATTTAAAGGGACACAATGTACAGTTTTAAAAAATCGTCATTCTAAAAATTACTTGATACGCAGCGAAATAAGAGTGTATACAAATGCCATGTATATCATGTGAAAAGTATTTTTATAAGCTATTTTTCGTATAATATAACTGGGGTCAAATCGTTGCAGGGACCAAAATAAAACCATTTAATGAGTTAATTAATTGTAGTTAATTACGCCTTAACTTTTCTACTCAACGCCAGATGTCGCTCTAAAGCAAAATTCTACTTGACGTAAAACATTTATACATAGCGGTAATCTCGTCA
The DNA here is from genome assembly GCF_033807575.1 of Cydia pomonella. Lineage (NCBI taxonomy): Eukaryota > Metazoa > Arthropoda > Insecta > Lepidoptera > Tortricidae > Cydia > Cydia pomonella. Next base: position 48,027,207 of record NC_084703.1, read on the forward strand.
GTCTTACTCCATCATTTTAAAAAGTATAGACTAGTTTATGGATTTCTAAAGTTATGTCAAGATGACTCTGAATGTAATATTGTCAACAATAATTGTCAAAACGCGCAATTTAAAATATTCAACATTGTAATTACAAAATAGTATATTTCTAATACGCTATAATTTTCTCCAATCGAAAGGCACTCCATTCCATTGATCTCAGAGAGTATGCTCCTTGATAATCTTCACTATTCATGGGGTAGCTAAGATAAAAGTATTATTTTTTCTCGTATAGCTGCTATATAGCGTTCGACTCCATGGAAAATAAAGGTTCCAAATTATATAAAAAATGTAGCATATATACAAAGTGCAATTTAGATAGTATTCCAGAAAAAAATGCGCCAATGTAAATGCTGAAAAGTTTCCTATCGTATTGTCGAACAAATTCATATCTACTTCTGATCTACGCGACCTTAGAAGTTTGGATTGTCCTACCTAATCATTTTACATTTTATTGTTTTCAGAACAAGAATTATTTTACTTCCCACTGTCTATGTAGGGGGACTTAGAGCGGATTCATACTTTACTATACGTGTCGTGTCGAATGATAGTCCCTATGTCAGTTTTTCCAATTCTATTTTGCGTAGGATAAGTTTAAAAAATAATTAAAAATATGTGTTACCGTATTTTTATTCGTGAAATGTTACCTATATTTCTAAGTTAATGATTGTACTATACTTTGTATAGCGCTGGTGGCCTAGCGGTAAGAGCGTGCGACTTGCAATCCGGAGGTCGCGGGTTCAAACCCGGCTCGTACCAATGAGTTTTTCGGAACTTATGTACGAAATATTATTTGATATTTACCAGTCGCTTTTCGGTGAAGGAAAACATCGTGAGGAAACCGGACTAATCCCAACAAGGCCTAGTTTACCCTCTGGGTTGGGAGGTCAAATGGCAGTCGCTTTCGTAAAAACTAGTGCCTACGCCAAATCTTGGGATTAGTTGTCAAGCGGACCCCAGGCTCCCTTGGGCCGTGGCAAAATGCCGGGACAACGCGAGGAAGGAGACTATACTTCCAAAAATATGTCTGACAAACATTTTACATGAAAGCCATTTTTCCACGTAAAAATGAACTGTTATAGGGACCATCTTTTGAATTTATGATAATTTATTCATATTTTAATGTACTCGGGTAATATTGCAGGCATTATATCAGCACCAAATAAATGCTGTGAACCAGATATATAAAATGTTTTAAGTGGCGAATAACGTTTCCAAATCGCATTTTCTTTTGACATATCTTTCTTTTTTCTTTTTTTTTGCTCTTTTTTTCACTACCGGTTTGGCCTAGTAAGTCGATGATCCTGGGTTTGAATCCCGGTAAGGGCATTTATTTGTGTGATGAGCACAGATATTTGTTCCTGAGTCATAGATGTTTTCTATGTATTTAAGTATTTGTATATTATATATTATTATGTCGTTGTATGAGTACCCACAAAACAAGCCTTCTCGGCTTGCCGTGGGACTCAGTCAATTTGTGTAAGAATGTCCCTATAATATTTATTTATTGTTATTATTATTGTATGTCCGGTAACAGAACTCCCCAGGAGCACTCACCCGAGTGCTCCTGGGGAGTCCTGCAGACCGTGTCTGTGTAAGGTCGCTACTCCCCAACTTATTATAATTGTTATTACTTTCAGCATTTTTAAGTTGTTCATCGGACACTGAGGCCATTGAAGTTGTGGCGATCACGTCGGGGTCACCAATATAGGGTGCCTACCGGGCGTTGAATAACAAGTCCGTTGTAGACACACTATGTTTAATTTTAAAGTTTAAGGATAGTTACAAGAGTGAAGAAGCACAGGCACAAGAGCATAGAAAGCACAGATTACAGTCAGAAGGAAAGAAACACGAAAGAAAGCGAAATAACGTAAAATTAGGCGTAAGCACTGTACTCGCGTATGTAGCGGATTGATAAGCAGTGCGATCTCATCCGCGACGGCGAATGCATGTCTCTCCGCATCAAAATGGAAATGGAGTACCTAGGTACTGTTTCAAATAAATGGGTGGTAAGTACATTTGGTGAAGTGAAACTGCTGATGTTGATCAGAAACGGAACTCTTCCACGCGCGTGATTTGTCTTCTTTGTTAAGTTTGTAGCGAGTAAGTTTCAAGTACCAAGGTTTTTAGGAACCTTTGTGTCAAGGTAAAGGTCTGACGATGGGTTCCATGAGGAAGCGAGGGAACACCTCAAATCTTATAGGCATATAGTCATTTTGGATTTTCATCAATACCTTAAGCTTTTTCATTCCCACTAGTGGCATTTAATGAAGTGGAACTACTGATGTTGACCAAAACGGAACTCTTGAACGCGCGAGATTTTTCTTCTTTGTTTTTTTTATGATATAAGAGGCAAACGAGCAGACGTCACACCTGATGGTAAGCGATTACCGCCGCCCATGGACACCTGCTAAACCATAGGGGTTGTAAGTTCGGTGCTGGCCTTTAAGATTGGAATACGCTGTTTTCTTAAAGTTTTAAATGTCGTATTGGTCCGGAAATACCGCAGGCGACAGATCATTTCATTTTAGCTGTATGAGGCAGGAAGTTTCTAGAGAAATGCACAGTTGAGGACTGCCAACCATCTAAGTGGTGAAAATAAAAATGTTGTAGCGTAGAGCGCTGACGAAAAGAGGCGGCAAGGATTAATCCGAGCAATTGGATGGAACACTCGCCGTAATAGATTTGTCCTGATAAGTTTGTAGAAAGTAAGGTTTTTAAGAAACATCTGTGTCTAGATCCAGGTCTGATAGATACCTCAAACCTTATAAAAATACATATAGTTTTTTTGGATTTACATCAATATCTTTAGGCGTTTTATTAAAAAAAAAGCTACATTTAATCAAGTGGAACTGCTGATGTGTTCCAGAACGGAACTTTTCAACGCACACGTTTTGTATTATTTATTAAGCTTGTAGTGAGTAAGGTTCTTAAGGTGTACTTAATACATCAATGTCCAGTTCTGATGATGGGTTTCATGAAGAATCGAGGGAATTCCTAAAATCTTTTAGGCATACATGTAATAATTTCTGGGATTTTATTTACATATCAAGCATTATTATTAAAAAAGTGTCATTTAACTAAAAGTAACAGCTGATGTTGACCAGAATGGAACTCGCCAACTCGCGCGCGATTTGTTTTATTAGTTAAGTTTGTAGCAAGTAAGTTTTAAGTATTAAGGTTACTTTTTAGGAACATTGTGTCAAGGTAAAGGTCTGATGATGGGTCCCATGAAGAATCGAGGGAATTTCTTAAATGCTATAAGCATATATGTAGTACTTATTGGATTTTCATCAACATATTATCAACTTTTATTCACAAAAGTGACATTTGATGATGTGGAACTACTGATGTTGACCAGAACGGAACTCCAACGCGTGCAATTTTTCTTCGTTAAGTTTGTAGCAAGTAAGGTTCTTAAGAAACATTTTTGACAAAGTACAATTCTGATGATGGGTTTCATGAAGAATCGAGGGAATTCCTAAAATCTTTTAGGCATACATGTAATAATTTCTAGGATTTTATTTACATATCAAGCATTATTATTTAAAAAGTGTCATTTGACTAAAAGTAACAGCTGATGTTGACCAGAATGGAACTCGCCAACTCGCGCGCGATTTGTTTTATTAGTTAAGTTTGTAGCAAGTAAGTTTTAAGTATTAAGGTTTTTAGGAACATTTATGTCAAGGTAAAGGTCTGATGATGGGTCCCATGAAGAATCGAGGGAATTTCTTAAATGCTATAGCCATATATGTAGTACTTATTGGATTTTCATCAACATATTATCAACTTTTATTCACAAAAGTGACATTTGATGATGTGGAACTACTGATGTTGACCAAAACGGAACTCCAACGCGCGCAATTTTTATTCGTTGTTAAGTTTGTAGCGAGTAAGGTTCTCAAGAAACATTTTTGTCGAAGTACAGTTCTGATGATGTGTTTCATGAGAAAGCGAGGGAACTCCTCATTCTCCTCAATTCTTATAGGCATATAGTCATTTTGGATTTTCATCAATATCTTTAGCTTTTTTTATTCACATTAGTGGCATTTGATGAAGTGGAACTAGTGATGTTGAATAAAACGGAATTCTTCAACGCGCGAGTTTTTTCCTTTTTTGTTTGTTGTGATATAAGAGGCAAACTAGCAGACGAATCAACTGATGGTAAGCAATTACCGCTGGCCATGGACATCTGTTACACCATAGGGATTGTAAGTGCGGTGCCGGCATTTAAGATAGGAATACGCTCTTTCCTTAAAGTTTTAAAGATCGTATTGGGCCGGAAATACCGCATGCGACAGATCATTTCATAGTTTAGCTGTATGAGGTAGGAAGTTTCTTGAGAAATGCACAGTTGAGGATTGCCAACCATCTAAGTGGTGAAGATATAAATGATGTAGCGTAAAGCGGTGACGGAAAGAGGCGGCAGAGATTAATCTGAACAATTCCTCGGAACTTTTAAGTTTGTAGAAAGTAAGGTTCTTAAAAAATATCTGTGCTAGACACCAGTGTCTAGTGTCTAGGTCTGATGATGGACACCTCAAACCTTATAATACATATAGTTTTTTTTTCATCAATATCTCTAGGTGTTTTATTAAAAAAAAAGTTATATTTGATCAAGTGGAACTGCTGATGTTGTCCAGAACGGAACTTTTCAACGCACGCGTTTTGTATTCTTTATTAAGCTTGTAGCGAGTAACGTTCTTAAGGAGTATTTATATCAATGTTCAGTTCTGATGATGGGTTTCATAAATAATCGAGGGAATTCCTGACATCTTATAATTTCTGAATTTTTATTTACACGAAATGCAACAGCTGATGCTGGCCAAAATGGAACTCGCCAATTCACGCGCGAAATGTTTTATTTGTTTATTTTGTAGCAAGTAAAGTTCTTGAAGACATTTGTGTCATAAGGTCTAGTTTTTTTTTTTTTTTATACCACGACGGTGGCAAGCAAGCATACGGCCCGCCTGATGGTAAGCAGTCACCGTAGCCTATGGACGCCTGCAACTCCAGAGGTGTTACATGCGCGTTGCCGACCCTTTACAAATCTGTACACTCCTTTTTTGAAGAACCTCATACTGTAGACCCTCGGGAAAACCTCGGCAGGTAGCTCATTCCACAACCGGAGCGTGCGCGGGAGGAAGTTCCTCTTAAACCGCACAGTGCGGAGGATGGGTTCCATGAGAAATCGAAGAAATTCCTCAAATCTTATAGGCAAACAATACATACAGTAATGTTTGGATTCTCGTCAACATATCAAGCATTTTTATTTAAACAAGTTAGTGATATTGACCAGAACGGAACTCTTCAACGCGCGTGATTCTTATTCTTTGTTAAGTTTGTAGCAAGCTAGGTTCTTAGGAAACATTTGTGTCAAGGTCCAGTTATGATGATGGATTCAATGAGGAATTGAGGATTTTAAATCGATTTGAATTCTCAATTGGGAGGAATTGAGGATTTTCGTCACCATATCAAGTTTTTTTTATTTGAATAAGTGACATTTGATGAAGTGAAACTGCTGATATTGAGCAAAATGGAACTCTTCAACGACAAGTATTTTACCTTAGGCGTTTTTTTATTTCGTTTATAGCATGAAAGGCTTTTAAGGAACATTTGTGTCAAGGTCCAGTTCTGATGATAGGTTCTACGAGAAACCGAAGGAGATTCTCATATTGTATAAGATAGGCATACATATAGTCATTTTAGGATTTTCATCAATATTACAAGCATTTTTACTCAATAAAGTGACATTTGATGAAGTAGAATTGCTGATGAAGAACGGAACACCTCAACGACTTCCAGATTCTTTATTTTTATTACTCTTCTTTGTTTTTCATTATTCTTAGAACAGGTATTTCTACTAAGTGAACCGAACTGCTACTATTAAAAGTAGGTAGGTAGGTTAAATAGGTTAAAACTGTAAGGATTATTATGTATAAGTAGTCTTTCTTTTAATTAAACATAGGTAAGTAATTCTATTTAAGTATAAGTATCTTTAAAAAAAACATCAATCGACTCTTATCTGTCACTAGTTCCAGTTTCAGAGTATAAAATCCGGGTACACAGCCACGGCTAGCCGGGTAGCCAGACAGTTCGAATGCGGACAAGTTATTGTGTATAAAAAATCTTATCGTCTTGCAAAAGTTATTGTCATAAATGTATAGGTTTCGAATACATGAATATAAAGTTAAAATGCTGGTAAAAGTATTAGTTTTATCATTAACCATTTTATATCCCAACAAAACTAAATGCTTTCATTACCTAATGTAGGTTACGTTAGGTAATAAATAAATAAATAAATATGTAGGGACAATCTTACACAGATTGGCCCCAAACTAATCAAAGCTTGTACTATGGGTACTAGGCGACGTTAAAGATACTTATTTAGATAAATATATATTTACGTATATACTAGTACATAGAAAACACGCATGCCTTAGGAACAAATATCTGTGTTCATCACACAAAGAAATGCCCTTACGCGATTCAAACTCGGAACCATCGGCTTCATAGGCAGGATCACTACCCACTAGGCCAAACCGGTCGGCAAAAGGTAAAGATAATTAGGTAAAGACAATGAATAATTAAACGTATTATAAATTGACACCAATATCCATCAAATAGTATAACTAGGTATGCTAAGAGCGGGCTTCAGGCCATTACGTCGCACCTTTAGAATGAAACTAATTTGACTCAAAAAGTACGACTACTTTATATATGTAGTTTGGTAGAACAGTAAGAATTCATTATATGTGTCTCTTTTCATGCGGTGAAATCCCCCCCACCCGGAAATGGTAGCGACGCCCATTTTATCTACTCTCGAGTCGACTCCAATCTGATACTAATAGTAAGTAAGTACTTAATTAGTAAGCAAATTGTAGTAGTCATCCCTTCTTGGGTAAAGGACGGAAGTATTGTAAAGATACTACTTTTTAACCGACTTCAAAAACTTTTTTTTGTATATATGTTAAGTAAGATCTTCGTCATTTCTGAACCAATATTGAAAATTAGTTATCGTTTGAAAGTGGGTATATAGTTCCAAGATGGTCCTATTTTTGACAAAACCACGAGGAATTAAGGGAACTCCCCAAATCTTATAGGCGTTTTTTAGTTTCATCAACAGACCAGGCATTGCCATTCAAAAAAGTGCTACTTGAAGAAGTGGAACTTCTGATCAGGACCAGAAAAGAACTCTTTAACGATGCGTATTTCACGCTAGACGATTTGTCTTCTTTGTTATGTTTGTAAAGAAGCTACTTGCTTAACGAGGTTTAATGAATATTTGTGTAAAGGTCTAGCTTACATCGTGGGTTCCATGAGGAATTGAGGCAACCTCTCAATTCTTGATGGAACGTAAAACTGTTTATTGACATAATTGTCGATAGGTATCCCATCTGCTCTAATTTACCCCACTTGACGGTACTTACATGAAAAAAAAAACTTCTCTTAAAAATAGGAAACCGACTTCAAACATAGGTATTAGAAAACAATACAAAAACTGTTATTGTATTTTCAGAAACCATACGGCAATAATGAGGATGCATCGACATAAGAAGAATCGAACATGGGCAAGATAAAGTTCAAGAAAAAAGCAAATATAATGTGTACTTGTGTGTAGTCAAAGAAAGTTGAAAAATAAAGCATAATTAATGGCCATAGAATACAGAACCGATACACGAACATTAAGACTATTAAAAATAGACATATAGGTTGATCGTACTACTCGTACTAATGTATTTCTTTTGTTCAATTATATTATTGCATTAAAGTTAGATTCTCTAGGTATATATTATTCATAGGTTCTGTATTCTATACGAATTGTTTTAGTGTAATTATTGTACTAAATACCGTTGACCGCTTGTCAACAGTATTTATTTCTACATTACTATCACAGAAGATTTTAGGCCCTACAGTAGTTTTTGAATTAGTATTTACTATGGACGAATATAGCGAAATGTGAGTTTTTACCTAAAATATCAATCTTTTGTGAACGTGGTGTAGAGTATATACCGCCTAAGACTGAAGTAGCTACGCGAGCAACGTTTTCAAAATAGAATCGTGTTCATGGTCGGCCCATGGTAAAAATAATTAGGTACCCGTAGACCCGCTGGTGAACACTGTTTATGATAACACTTAAAATAAACCCCGTGGACCCACCAGGAGAACATATTGGAGAGACTAGAGATAATACACCGCTTTAAGGGCGGTCGCACTCGGCATTGACATCTGGCGTCTAGATGGCGGGTGGACCTCAACGAATTCCAAAGAAATATTTATTAACATCCAATGACGTTCAGCTCGGACACCAGATCTTCAATCTCCTGATTCCTGTGGAGTCTCCAGGTTCCATCCTCTCCACGTGTGGGTCCTAGGATTTTTCGCGCTGCCAGACTCCGATGACTCGGGCACGTAGTCCAGATGGGTGAGGATCGTGCAGCCTGGAGGGCGTACTCTGAAGTTCCATATGGCCGAAGACCGTCTAGACGTCCTAGGTAGGTCCCGCTGGAGAGACGAAATGCAAAAAGACCTTAGCGAACTCGGCGCCGTCGACTAGATGGAAACGGTTTTGGACAGAGAAGCATGGCGGTCTTTGGTGTCGGAGGCCAAGATCCACTTCGGGTCGCTGCGCCACAGCAGTAAGTAAGTATTTATAAACATACTGTACCTTATGTGTACCTAACCCAAAACGAGATATTTAAGAAAAAGTCCACCAGCCATTCTGACGTCAGGATTGCGGTTGGACCTATGAAATCTTGCATTATACCGCACTAAAAGTATGCAGTTATATGGTACAGTCGCCATCAGATATATCGGAGTGGCCGAGGTGCTCAAAGATATCTAAACACGCACTCTAACCTCTTGACAGTTCAGATATTCGTGGGTACCTTGGCCGCTCCGATATATATGATGGTGACTGTACCTTCAGTGTACCTCTGTAAATGGAAATAGAAACCGGTGTACCTCTCCCCAAAACAAGCTAGGCTAAGCTCATGTACAATATAACTGCATACTTTTAGTGCGGTATAATGCAAGATTTCATAGGTCCACCCGCCATCCTAACGTCAGGTTGGCGGGTGGACCGTTTTGTAAAATATCTCGTTTTGGGGAAAGGTACACTGGTTTCTATTAAAGGTACACAGAAGGTACTACAATATGTTTATAAATATTTCTTTGAAATTCGCTGAGGTCCACCGCCATCCTGACGCTTACCATATATCTAAGGACCGACCTTAGGGGCAATAACGATAGTGCTAGTTCAGTTGTGTCATTCACAAATTCGAGCCAATCGTGCTGTCTAACGCAACTAGATGCGATCAATCGCGTGCGTAATGCGAACTCATCAACCAATCACGTTGTGGTACTTATGGCGTTAGACTGCACGATTGGCTCAAACTCGTGTGCGTAACACCGCTGTACTGGCCCCATTCTTATTGCCCGTAAGGCCCGTCCTCAGATATATTATGTCAATGACACAGTCGCGATTTTAAAAAATCACATCGCTTCTGCTACCAGATTGTTGAGCATAACGTTTTCCTATCCATAGTTTCCATCTGTCCAGTAGGATCCACCATCTCGATCCACCAGATTGAAGAGATTGTTACTTAACTGATGGATCGAGATAATGAAACCTGCTGAATAGAGCGGGTCGATTGGATATAACAAAGTACGCTTATATGAAACGCTGCTCCGGTGTGCGAGTGAGACAGTCAGGCCAATTTGAACTTGCATTTGACAGAAAACTGATTGTCTCCATCAAACGCTACCAGTTCCATTGCCGGCCTCTTCGCTGCCTTCTATAGTGGTTCAATCTTACCTTGCTTATGAATAAAAAGGGGCGTGCACACCGATATTAGAGTAATATTGGAATCATATCGGTTAGTTGCGGGCGTCTCGCTCGCACAAATACATGCGTAAAGTTATCCAGGCGCACAAACGGTTACAATAACAAGAAGTGTACACCGCGTGTGCAGTCCAACACGGGAGCACGGCACGGGTGCGATTCGAAAATAACGCGCTAGCAACGCATTACGACATTGATACTTTACCCTTTGAACGCCATAACAAAAACGTTACTCACATGCCAAGGTCACGGGCGCAAGTGAGCTTGAAAGTGCATGAGTATTACATTAGGGACTTCGACAGCGATTATAACAGCTATAATCATTAATGTGTTCATGGCCCTTAAATCATGTCTAGTGACGGCGCCTTTAGGTGTTCTTGACGTTCAAAAGGTTAAGGGCGTTTGCTAGCTGGCGCTAGTGCACGGAGCGGGCAAACACGCGCAGGTGCCTTTGTAAGTAAAATCAGTCGCACGCGTCCGCGCCAGTTAGCGTTGCTCATACTGTAAGCCGCACGACCGCTCCATGCACACGCGCGACGTTGTGGACGCCCTATGCCCTAAACCTTACTTGAAAGTGTGAAGGTTACTCTGACAGCGGCTATATCAGCTATAATGTATTTATGACGCTTTGAGCATAGCTAGTTATGACGCCTTAAGGTATTCTTGGCGTTCAAAAGGTTAAGGACGTTTGCTAGCTGGCGCGAGTGCACGGAGCGGGTGCACGCGCGCGGGTGCCTTTGTAGGTAAAATTCGTCGCACGCGTCCGCGCCAGTTAGCGTTAACCCGCTCCAGCTAGAAAACTAATCGCAAATGGTCCGAGATTGGCGCAATAACCATGCATTCCCTTATCTGGATCTGGATGCACCTATTCACCAATGCTTGCTTTAAAGTAACTTGTCGACTCGTCCTGATAATATTTGTGCGACCGTGAAGAAAATCTATGCTGTCACTTATTTTTCAATTTATATGAAATAAAGATGTTAAATGTATTCAAAAGTTTTTATTTAATAAGGTATGTATAAGTGCTCTGTGCATCCGCACCAGCTAGCGGTGCCCTTAGCAAACCAATCGCAAATGGTCCGAGATTGGCGCAATAACCATGCATTCTCTTATCTGGATCTGGATGCACCTATTCACCAATGCTTGCTTTAAATTAACTTGTCGACTCATCCTGCTAATATTTGTGCGACCGTGAAGAAAATGTATGCCGTCAGTTATTTTTCAATTTATATGATATAAAGGTGTTAAATGTATTCAAAACTTTTATTTCATATGTATATATAATGGAACGAAATACAGCTACTATCTTAGCTTGGCAAACAGTTAAGAGTCGCTGATGCTTGTAATGTATTCACTGCGTTAATTTTAGGTTTAAGATTCTTTATTCTCACTAAGAATTTGACAATTCACTTACATGAGAACTTAAAACTACACAATTTAATCCTGCTTCATATGGCAAACGAAGGGAACGTTGCTTTGAACCGCGACGCAATCTCAAATGTTTCACTTTTACACAATTTTCCTGCAGAGAGACAAAAGAAGTATGTACATAGTACCTTTTTACAATTTATTTTATCGTAACATATAAACTTAGATTTATTTTCTTGCTGCTAATTATGGTACTCCAACTACTCCATAAATACATTTACTTACCTACTTATTGCTTAGGAATCTTATTTCATGTTTAATAATAAGTTTATATAACGTTTCTAGCGGGACATGACGCGAACTTTAAAAAATATAATGCTTTTTCTACCTTTATCACTCGAATATGTAAGAGCAAGAGAGATAAATAGACGAAACTTACTAGTTCAAGGTAACCACTCGTTTTATTGTCAAAGCTCCGAATTAAACAAACTTATTCTTCGGTGACATTTTTTAGCGTTTATAAGCGACTATACGGATCCAGCATTTGCCGCTCATTCGGTTCTCCTATTGCACGCAAGATGTCAGTACTAGAGAGGATTTGAAAAATCATAATTAAGTAGTTTAGTGCCATTTATTGAGCGGTAATAATTAAAAAAATATATAAATTACTTTTTCATTATATTTCAGGCATGCAAAGTGATGTAAATGGTTACAAAAGTAACTCTATATGAATGACATTTTTTAGTTCCAGTTTACGCCGCAGCGCATGATCAAAATTATTAATATCATCTTCCCTGGACACTTTCGGTCTTTGGTGTCATATAAGTAATTAATGCTTAATTGAAGACCTTCCAAATAGGATATGACTCAATTGTATATACCAATAGTAAAAATTACCAAAACTGCTACCAAGGCTCCATCTAGTGCCAGGTAGAACAAACAAAGCGGCATTTACCACAATTTATTAACGAAAAAACTTGTTTTATTACCGCCCCTGCAAGCATTTGAGTGCAAGTATATATATATTAAAATACCTTATAAAAATGTCTTTTAAATGATATATATGGCTTGAGTATACAAGCAAGTTTCAGTATTTAATAGCAGTATTTTTAATTCAAGCATATGTTATATCAACTAATTCCAGCCCTGTACGTACTTAAACGTAAGTAGTGGTAAACAGAAATCTAGAATTTCTCATATTCTTTCATACAAAACACCTAACAACCGGCTACATAACAAGTACTTTGTAAAACAACAGTTTATATTCGCCACCCTTTTTTTTAAATTGCTCAGTCCCTGCAAGTTATCCAAAGTTGGTGTCATACAATAAAATAATGCTAAGAGTAAACCCTTTCAAACGAGATATGTCTCAACAGTATACATCCATGGGACAAATTGCCCATTCTCCTTTCCATTTGCGAGTAGAAAGTAAAACTAATTGTCGACTTAATAAATTACCTGTTGCATACGCTAGTCATGTTGTAACACTACGCTTTACAGTAGGAATGATACATATCTCAGCATCAAGATCAAGTAAAAATAGTTCTGGCAGCATAACCTAATCTTAGCAGAGGCCAAACTACTTATATTATGAGGTATAGAATAGTATTTATTCCTGATTTTGACCTCTGCAATAGCTTCTTCTCGTCTCTAAAATAGTCATCAGTTGCCATCTCACCAAAAAAAAAATGCATCCGAAAAGCAAACATAAAACCGAGGGAAAGTTGTCGGCCACATTTTAAAAATCTGGGAATATGAACACTTACCTCTTTGTATATTCTGATGTTTGCAATTTTGTCAAATTACACAGCTCTTTATAAGCAAAAGACCGACATGCAAAACCATTAAATCTCCGCCAAAATAACTACCCTTCCTTGCACACTAAAAATATTTATCTCAAGACAACATAAGATGTGCCTAAAAATCTTTAATAAGCTTCGGCAGTCAATAAAACTAATAGAAAATCCAAAACTGCTCAATAAAGCACTTAATTATACATTTAAAAGACAATTTTTTTTACACGGTGCAGGAGGTTTATAATGATATAATATTAAATGAATACCTAGTAAAGTAGGTAAACTAGCTCTTAAGTAGAGTGAGACCAAGATAAGTTGGCAGCGTTTTTGATAGCCCAGATAGCGCAAGTGTTATTTTAAATGTCAAATATCTATGAAATTATGACGTTTACTACTTGCACAGGCTGGGCTATCACAATCGCTACCGACTAAATAGCCCATGGAATTGGTACATTTTACCTAACATCAAATGAGGTAGTTCTGTTTTTTTAATATGTTGGTAATGATGAAATGGTAACAACATATCCAAGTTTTCGACCTCGAAAGCCCTTGGGATCGTTGTAAAGTACATGAAAATCCATTAAATTTTAGGTTTTTTTTTGTTTTTGTAAAAAAAAACCACTAAGAACCGGAGTTAAGGCAAAAGTCACTATGCACACTTAAGAAGATGATATTTGCAATTAATTGACTATGATTAGTCTTAGTAAGCCAAATAGTTTCTAAGATACGGTTTTACAAAGTTTTGCAAAATTTTTAACTAACTGTAACTGCAAAAAAGGTTGTACCAGCACTTGTGGTTGCAAGAAAGCAGGACTCAAATGCTCAGCTGTTTGCAAATACAGCAATGGTCAATCCTGCGAGAATATACAGGACCGGAGATGTGTGCCGACATTGAAAAACCATTCATTGATAATCCACCATCAAATGACAATTTCGACCGGCCTGATCAGGTTGACGAAGAAATGCTACACGCTGGCCCCAAAAGGAGTGCTGTGGATCCAAAGGACAAGCCTGGTCTATCAAAGATACCTATACAAGCGATACGAGTTATAAAAATTTACCTCGCTTTACTGTATATTATACACACAATGATCCGAAGGGCTTTCGAGGTGGAAAACTTGGATTTGTCATTACAATTTCATCACTACCAATATATATAAAAAACAGAACTACATAATTTGATGTAAGGCAACACCTCTTTTTTGGTATGATTTCCATGTAAAACTTGTTGGGACTCTACTGCCTTTGTGATCTCAAATAATTTGTGTGTAATTCTTTGTACCAGTTTATTATTTAATAACCTATAAAATACATGTTAATGTAATTTTATGTAATATGATTGCAATAAATGCTTTGTGTTATCTTTTCCTGTACCAATTGCATCTGTTTCAGTTTATCAGGCGCGATTTAAAATGCAATCTCATTACATTAGGTATCAGTATGTACCTCCTTTGTCGTTGACTTTGACATGTTTGACAAACCACTCAGTAGTAAATTGAGTTTTGCTCGTATTTTACTACATAACTAATTTTAATATAATTACAATATGAATTATACGGTATTAATTACAACGATATGTTTTAACAATACTTTTTCAACTTTTCGTGACTTTTTTTAAACTTTGTGAAGTTATTTTGTTTACAACTGACTCGAAAGCTCCAATATGCTCCAATGGAATATTTTCAATCAGTCTTTTGTGAGGAGCCTCACAGCGCGTGATGTGACATCTCCAGAACGTGGAGGTAAATATTTTTTTTCTACTGTTTTCAGAAGTTACCCATTTAATCCCGTGGGGCTTAGAGAACCATTTTTAACCCCCGACGCAAAAAAGGCGTGTTACATGTTTTACGCCAATGTTTGTCTGGCTATGTGTCTGTTTGTGGCATCGTAGCTTTCCAACTGATTGACCGATTTTGTTAAGTCAAAGCGAGTTTCCTTGCAGTGTTTCATAGATATATTTGATAGAAATCGATCCAGCAGTATGAAGAATATCACCTCTTTTCCGAAACGATCTAAGGCTTCGAGCAACACCGGCTTCCGACACGTCGGAAGGGAGGAACCCAAGCGATATCTCACCGTACATATCGTTCTGCCATTTTTTGCGGGGGGAAACGTGCACACAGTCACACTTCTCACTCACTACATACAAAATCCAATCTGTAATGACGACACAAATATATAGAAAATGACACACGTCAAAGACAAATCTTGCACACCTCGATCTCTTTTTGTGTATGGACGATTCACAACATGCACCGCCATAGGTACAGTTGTACCCATGCTTCGGCAGAGGGGATATAGTACGAATGTCCTCTCCCTTCCCGGCATTGCTCGAAGATGTAAGGCATTTTTGGTTTTGGGATACCTATAGCGAAAGGGTTTTTATTTATTTCTTTTTATTTTACAGTTATATTATTAGTAGGTAACTTCCGCAGTGGGTACACCAGTTACCACTATGATGGTGTACTGTCCGCTTGATTATTAAACAAAATATTTTTTATTTTTAACTTTAAAAAAATTATTAAAGACAGAGACAGACAACAGGCGGTATTATCGAGCTAAGGCGGTTATTATAAGGTCTATTCGGATATTCCGAAAATTAACCGTGATTCTATCATTTTAGATTCTATTGTTAGATTTATCTAAATTATCTTGCGTGTAAAAGTATACTTGTGTGTAAAAGTAAATTCTACAGACGCGTCATATCTTAAGTATTTTTTCTAATTACCTGGCATTACGCCCCCCCCCCCCTTCACCCCTTTGGATATTAACATTAACTAGGAACAGAAAAAATATTTACACAATTTGATGTAATATTAACGAAGGGGCAGAGGCATAGCTGCTGTAGCGTTGAAAAAACCCGGAAGAATGCGGGAAATATTCCAAACGCCTCGTTTTTTTCAAGTTTCTTTCGAAAAAAACAATGTTCAGTTACAATTCGGTAAAAAACGAATAAAGCCGAAAATATCAAGTTTTTTGAAAATTCTGTATTTTTCAGGAAGGTTAAGGTTGCACGTCTATTCGCTATGTGCACGACTGTCATGCAACCTAGTGTCCGCAAGTCTAGGGGAAAATGTCAATGCACTACACCTTATAAAACTACTCCAAAACTAAAAACTACTGAACGGATTTTCATACGACTTTCATCTATCAATAGAGTGATTGTTGAGGAAGGTTTAAGTACCTATATAACTCGTTAAAGTTTTGTGTAAATTGATTGAAATATAACGATGTTGTCGGTAAAAATCACGCTGGCTAGGAGCTTTAATAAAATTATTAAGCTGCCTCATCCCTTTGAGCTAGAGCAACACAATGTATGGTGGGGTTGTCACTCTTTCATGGGTCTACAAAAAAGTCCCTGAAGTTGAATGTCTATCTTTTAAGGATAACTTACTATACCCATTCTTAACTTCTAGAAAAAGATCACATAGTGTGTGACATTTGCAAAGCTATTTACACGGATACAGTATTAATAATTATCAAATTAAGTCCGTTAGTTATATTAAGCATTTCATACATATTACAATGGTCCCTTTCAGGATTAATCGTAAATTAAAGTTTCATTTCGAGCCATATAACGACTCGAGTTCTTTCCAACTCTACGAAACAGTGGACGCGTGTGACGTCCAGCACAAAGGCACCACGCATGTGTGTTCATAAAGGACACGCATCGTGGGTGTTTCACATTCACCTGCCGATGGCCTTAAACTGTTACGTAACGCCCTTGCGCTAGTGCGGCGTCCGGTCGGTAAACGGGGCTGGGCGTTGTCGATAAAAATAATAAATACTTACACCTGCCCACTGCCAACCACTGCCTAATGTTTGGCAGTGGTTGGCAGTGGGGAGGTGTAAGTTTCAACTTAATGACTAGAGTCTGAATAACGATGACGAAATGAATAAAGTCGAGACTCGAGGTCTTATCCGACACTGCTGTTTCGGTACTGTAATATGTGCCTACTTTACTTCCTACTCTGTTTTATATATTTGACGACCAGTTTGGCCTATTGGGTAGTGACCCTGCCTACGAAGCCGATGGTCCCGGGTTCAAATCCTGGTAAGGGCATTTATTCGTGTGATGAGCATGGATATTTGTTCCTGAGTCATGGGTGTTTTCTATGTATTTAAGTATTTATAAATATTTATATATTATATATATCGTTGTCTAAGTACCCTCAACACAAGCCATATTGAGCTTACTGTGGGACTTAGTCAATTTGTGTACTATTGTCCTATAATATTTATTTATTTATATATTACGTGTAAATAATGTATGTATATTTAATATAAAAATACGCTTATTATTTACTTATTTATTTAAACCTTATTGCACAGTAAAAATTGCATGTGAAACTACAGGCAGTTGCAGGCGAGACATACATAGGCTACGGATATTGCTTACTATCAGGCGGGCCGTATGCTTGTTTGCTACGAACGTCGTATAAAAAAAATGCGAACTTAATGCCAGAAGGCATTCTCTACCAGTTAACCTTCGGCGATCAAGCAGTACAGCCAAACAGCGATGAAGCAGTAATAGGTGCAAGAAATATTTACATTAAAGGTACAAGAATTTTAATATAAAATATATATATAATATTAAACAACACACTACTTGTTTTTCTTTGAGCTGAACTTTTACTGAGGTGTGCCAATAAATACATATTGCTATAATATACTTATTTACACTACATCACATACATATACCCGACCTTTTAGCCTCGTATTATTTTATAAATAATTCCCCTACTAACAATAAATCAATACAAAAAATACAAAATACTAAGCTTAAAGATAACACATTAACCAAATAAAGTAGGTATACTTAAGTATTAACCAAAAAGTAATGGTCCTCGATATGTTCAAGAACCAGCGCTCGCGCATCACTATCAGTTGCACCGCGAATTTTGGCGCAAGTAGGCCGTACCCTTGACCCACTGGCACACTGACTGAATCTAACGCCTTACCTTTAAGGTATTTAAAACTTTGCTTTTATAGCTCCACTAAAACTTGCAACACATAATTAGGTTATTAAAATATTAATTAAAATTTAAAAAAATAACAAGTTTATGGAAGCTTAATTTCGAATCTTGCATTTGGTTACATTTCGGAAAAACGCCTCTTAATTTCTTTTTAATTGTGAAAACCGGTTTTCGGACATCACTAGCGGTGCACCGCGAATTTGGGCGCAATGTAGGCCACACCCTTGACCCACTGCCTCACTGCCACAGCGCGATCAATAAATAAATATACGCGGAGCTTGCGAAACGATGAGCACTACTTTTCGGTTTTGACCAGTTCCTTACGTCACTGTGTACTGTCAAGGTCAAAAATTCCCTGCCGTTATTAGTCATTTTTCCAAATTAAAAAAAAAACACTATAAAATGGCCCTTCATTTTATATACATTTCTTTTATTTAAACGTATTTAAGCATTTGCGTGTTATTTATTTTCAGAACACATAGATATAACTTACAAAAATATAAAAAATAGACCTGGAGGTTCATAAATGTAAACATGTAAACATCAGAACATACATTAAAGCGTTTTGCGAAGAGGAAATAATTAAAAAATAAGGTATAATTTATTTGATCAATGACAGTCTGGATCTCGAATGTTTTTATAAGCAAAAAAAAGTACATAAATGGATCGATGTCACAGAAATACTAATTTTAGTTCACATTTGAAAAAAAAAATGTCTAGAATAATTAGTACGTGCGAGTTAAGTAAACGTCATAATTTTATAGACGTTTGACGTTTAAAATAACACGTGTAGTTACCTGCAATTGACATGTTAACGAACGGTCTGGCCTAGTGTCCACCTATGAAGCCGATGGTCCAGGATTCAAATCCTGTTAAGGGTATTTATTTGTGTGATGGGCACGGCTATTTGTTCCTGAGTCACGGCTGTTTTCTATATGTATTTAAGTATTTATTTACGTATTTAAGTATTTCTATATGTATTTAAGTATTTATTGACGACCAGTTTGGCCTAGTGGGTAGTGACCCTGCCTACGAAGCCGATGGTCCCGGGTTCAAATCCTGGTAAGGGCATTTATTCGTGTGATGAGCATGGGTATTTGTTCCTGAGTTATGGGTGTTTTCTATGTATTTAAGTATTTATAAATATTTATATATATTATATATATCGTTGTCTAAGTACCCTCAACACAAGCCTTCATTGAGCTTGCTGTGGGACTTAGTCAATTTGTGTAATAATGTCCTTAAGAGAGAAATATATCACGTGCATATAAAAAGAGAAAACGTTTTACTACTTCTACATATTTTCCATTCTTCATGATTTTTCAATATGTTATTGACAATATGAAAAACCTATAAACCTAGGTTTTCCTTTTGCTCAAAACATTTTTTTTTCAAAAAAGCGATTTACGTCAAAATCAAGGTGGTTTGTTAAGATTTAGTTAGTGGACACCGTCTTCTCCCGAAATGAAATTTCATAGAACAAATACCGTTATTTCCCCAGGTTTGAAAAGCTATTCTTAAAATACTAACTTAAAATAGTGGCTCTGTTTGTCTGTGGATCCGTCAGTTATAAAAAATCCAAAATAAATATAATAATTATCAGACTTTCAACATCAATGCGTCCTGTAGAAAGAAAATGTCACATACAAAAACTTAGATCGAACACAAAAACAAAACTGTACCCCTAGTGTAAATAATTTCGATTTCGAAACGTGACGTACGCGTTTGCGTTAAGTCTCATTTTGTATGGGTTTTTGAACAGCGCGCCAAGCGGGACGTTTTGGAAAGTCAAAAATCTCGCGTACGTCACGTTTCGCTGTCGAAAATATTTACACTAGGGGTACTGTTCAATTTAAAACAACTCTACACATACTGCACTTGCATGCTTATCAACAGAATACTAACTCAGAATATACACTCGCAACTAATATTAACCAAAAGGAAATTTAGACACAACTTAAGTAACACAAACAAAATTAAATTATTTTAGACATAGAATTGGGTATGGAAAAAGAACTGTTATATCCGAGGGCGCACAAATAAATAACAATCTACCAAAACATTTAAGAGAACCTCAAACAGAAAGCATGTTTAAAACTAAGTTAAAAGAATATATATATAATAATGTTTAATGATAAGATGTGTCCAAATGTAAATTACTTAATATTATGTATTAATATGATCTCATGTAAGTGAACTGCATGTTCTTATGAGAAATAAATGTCTTTAAACCGACCAACCGGACAGATGTACGAAAACATATTTGCCTAGGCTAAAACAGCCGGAGACCTCAGTTCGGTCAATAAGTATCTTAATACTTATTGACCGAACTGAGGTCTCCGGCCGACTTGGACAACGGACACTTATGTCCGTTGTCCAAGTCGTATAAGTTCACGCGGCCGCCAACCGGAGGTCGCTAGCGATCTATGATAATGCATATTATATTAAAATAATACAATACTTAATCATTCGCGATATCCAAAACGGAGGTCGAGGCTTAAACCCAAGGCTCGGAACTTAAAGATATATAACCTATTTTGATATTAAGGCGCTTTCAGAAACAAGTAAATTGATTACAAAAACAAACCCCAATGCTATAAGTATATTTATATATTTGAATTGATCTTTTCACTAGGTTTTATTTGATACCCATATTGCTATTTATTTATTGAATCAAGTTATCATAACAGCTTACGCCAAAGCGTTACGTAGATTCATAACTTAAAAACTACTTATTTATTCATTAAAAACTAACTTACTTCTACGAATATCTGTCTTGCATCCTTTCAAGCATTCCCTTCCACTCAGATATCAGCCTTCCTATCCCTGTCGCAAACAGATCACACTCTATGGTATGAACCCGCCCCCCCTTTTTCATATAAGGGCTCTGTTTTTCAAAAATGTACCCTATGTCACTACCACAATTCTGAAGAGTTCAACGACACCTCATGTTCATGTATAATGTGTTTATTTAGTCACCTGCAATAATTTACGGGGTGAATATATAGGTCATACTGAGCAAATTTTAGTATGAGACCAAGCCCGAAATCGCAAAAAAAAAAGTACTCTCCCATACAAAATGTCAAGGTCAGACAGTCAAAATGAAAGCATACAATTTTTTTATATATTCGCCCCGTAAATTATTGCAGGTGTCAAACACCGTCCAGCCGTATGCCGGTTGGATACCAGCAAGGTCACCTTGGCCGGAAGCTTTGTTGCCAGCCGTGTAGAACGGACTTATTATCCAAACTCAAATGATTGTTTGAAGGTCTCCTAGCCTAGTTCCCGGGTTCAAATCTTGAGCATTTATTTGTGTCTCTTCTTCTTCTTCGCGTTGTCCCGGCATTTTGCCACGGCTCATGGGAGCCTGGGGTCAGCTTGACAACTAATCCTAAGATTTGGCGTAGGCATTAGTTTTTACGAAAGCCATTGCCATCTGACCTTCCAACCCAGAGGGTAAACTAGGCCTTATTGGGATTAGTCCGGTTTCCTCACGATGTTTTCCTTCACCGAAAAGCGATTGGTAAATATCAAATGATATTTCGTACTTAAGTTCCTAAAAACTCATTGGTACGAACCGGGGTTTGAACCCGCGACCTCCGGATTGCAAGTCGCACGCTCTTACCGCTAGGCCACCAGCGTTTCCATTAATTCAGTGTTTGAATATTTATTTGTGTGTTAATCAAAAATATTTTTTCATAAGTTACGGATGTTTTATATGTACCGTAAAACCACCCAACTATAGTCCAATACTGCAACTATAGTCCACAAATTCAAAAGGAAATTAAGTATCTATACCAATGTTCCTTTTGGTTTACTCGTAGTTTTACCTTCCATTTATAAACATACTTTGCCTTAGAACTACAAAAATATAGTAAAATACACACCTGAACGAGAAAAATTGAGTTTATTTGTGGACCATAGTTGGGAGCTTTGGACTATAGTTGGCTGGTTTTACGTTATTTAAGTATATTAAATATATCGTAGGACCCACAACACAAGCCTTATTGAGCATTGAGGGACTAAGTCGATCTGTGCACAATTATCGTGTAATATTTATTTATTTATCATTATAGCGTTTTGCGTAGCGCATAAATGGCCGTAAGTGCAGCGTAAATATGCACTTTTACGCGAAATGCATTTATCAAGAAAATCGATAGGATAGGAATTAAGTCCCATATTTTTATAGTAAACAGCTTCTTATTTAAAACAAAATTGTTAACTACACATTGTCACAAATTGTTAACTACACATTGTCACAAATTGTTAACTACACATTGTCACAAATTGTTAACTACACATTGTCACAAATTGTTAACTACACATTGTCACAAATTGTTAACTACACATTGTCACAAATTGTTAACTACACATTGTCACAAATTGTTAACTACACATTGTCACAAATTGTTAACTACACATTATCAGAAATTGTTAACTACACATTATCACAAATTGTTAACTACACATTATAACAAATTGTTAACTACACATTATAACAAATTGTTTAACTACACATTATCACAAATTGCCCCTAACCGATGATTACTTACCTTTTTTTTCTTGAAAAACTAAGCGGCCTAAATGCTTATGTAGGAAAATATTGTTAATACACGTTAACACTCTTCAATAAAAAACAATTTAATTCTTAAATCTCTTTTTTTTTCCTCAGCAATCGTTTTTACCTACCTAAATGAGTAAATACAAGTATTTATCAGGTGCTTTGAGTAAATATTCAGTATTTACTCACCCCTACCCATTTCTATCCTTACGGTAAATGCAGCGGTATAAGCGGTAATTGTCATTTTTCTACATTCCGTTGACGCATGCGTTAAACGTTGCGTTTAAATAAAACAACCGTGCGCTTTAGTAACGTCTCACTATGCGTCTAATGGTTCCTCTACACGATGGGCCATTATATTGGCCCATTAAAATGGGCACGCGTGTAGAGGGTGGCGTTGGAGTGATTATGGCGCGGCGGAATGGCGATGGGATGGCCACGGTGTCTGTTTTTCGTCCGCACATCAAAGGTACAAGGTACACGTGGCCCATTCCATAGTGCATGCTCTCAACCATCGCATGGCTATCTCGCTGGTCCAGTGCTGGGCCATCATGTAGACGACCCATAAGTTGAGCGGATTCACAACGCACGTCGTTGCCGTGCAAAATATAAATCTAAAACATTTTTTGAAAACCCAGATTAAATCACATCAAAATCTGTACAGCCAGAAAAAGTCGCCTTGGCTCTAACAAAGCACTTTAGCATTGGAGTTCAAAGAGAGGGAAAAAAGTAGACAAAAGGTTTTTTCGCGCACGATTCAGGTCAGGCTTATCTTAGATTAGGTGGCGTTTTCACTTTGACTATAAAATATTACTTTATCCTCGTGAGGCCCACGTACGAAACTTTCCTATTTTTAGCCTATGTACGCTTGCAACTCGAGATGAGTTACATGCGCGTTGCCGACCCTAACCCCCTCCCACCCCTCGTTAAGCTCTGGCAACCTTACTCACCGGCAGGAACACAACACTATGAGTAGGGTCTAGTGTTATTTGGCTGCGGTTTTCTGTAAGGTGGAGGTACTTCCCCAGTTGGGCTCTGCTCTAGATCTGGAATGACATCCGCTGTGCTGTGCCCTACCACACAAAGCTCTCTTGTGGACGTAGTTTAAGGACGTACCCGGGTCCAACAAATAAATAAATAATAAATATTATAGGACATTATTACACAAATTGACTAAGTCCCACAGTAAGCTCAATAAGGCTTGTGTTGAGGGTACTTAGACAACGATATATATAATATATAAATATTTATAAATACTTAAATACATAGAAAACACCCATGACTCAGGAAAAAATATCCATGCTCATCACACGAATAAATGCTCTTACCAGGATTTGAACCCGGGACCATCAGCTTCGTAGGCAGGGTCACTACCCACTAGGCCAACCAGTCGTGTTATATAATATATAAAACTCGGATAGTTTATCGCAAAAACAAATACGGTAATCGGAAAAGCTTACTGTGGGGCTTAGTCAATTTGTGTAATAATGTCCTATAATACATATTTATTTATACAACCGGTCTGGCCTAGTGTGTACCCTGCCTATGAAGCTGATGGTCCTGGGTTCTAATCATTAACAACACATGTTAATTATTAACCTGCATCAAACTGTCATAATGAAAATTTGTGATAGTTGTTTTCTTTCAAAATGTAATATGAGTAACTATGAACTGAATTATATAGGGACCGTGCGCGTTGGAGAGTCTGCCATCAGTACCCCTAGTGTAAATAAATTCGATTTCGAAACGTGACGTACGCGTTTGCGTTTAGTTTCATTTTGTATTGGATTTCGAAAGAGCGCGCCAAGCGGGACGTTTTGGAAACTCAAAATCCTATACAAAATGAGACTTAACGCAAACGCGTTCGTCACGTTATGATGTCGATCAAATTTACACTAGGGGTACAGGTGGCCTGAATCGGAACCATAAACATGTATATTTCCACGTCACGTTTTTTCTTGTGCATAGCAGGTTCTGCCATCTTGTGGGCTACATCGGAACAATACACATCACATTTACGCCTCGCGCCAAAAATCTGACGGCTCCTGTGCTGCCTCCTACAGTTCATGCACGCTCCCTATAGTCTATTTCTAACTTGAGGGGTAGGCTGACATATGTCAAAAAGCAATTATATTGGCGATGATTTATATTTTTAAGTAAACATACCTTCACAATTGGTCGCGACTGAAACGATTTGATACGAGCGAAATCGATTCGGTCGATGAGTAGAGTCAAACTTTATTGCAATTGAGTTCCGTTTAACATAATGAAACTCAACGATATTAAAAATTATCTTTTTATTTTTATAACATAATAATATACATTTTGGTGATTTGTGTCTATTTATGAGATATTCTAAGCTACGAAGATATGTATTTTTAGGCCTAATAGGTTTCAACTTATTTTTGTTAATAAGGATTGGTGGAAGGGTTGGCCGTTAACTTCGCTTCGTTCGCCGTCTCACTATCTGAAGGTTGTCTGGAAGAGATCGCTGTTTAGCGATAAGTCCGCCTGTTGTTACCTACCAATGTATACATTTTCTCAATTTCTGTATCGGTTTTTTTTATGTAGTGTGCAAAAATGAATTTTATTATTACATGTCTTTCCCATCACGGAACAATGGTGTTCCAGACCTTTGGGAGGCGTGCGCGGAGCCGAAGCCAACACGTAGAGACCAACACCCTTTTGACACTTTAATGAAATGTAAGGGGTACACCTAGCGGATGTTGCCCTTGCCCGTGTCATGGGACGCACGCAGAGGCAGCACCCGCCAGGGTGTAAGGACTATTTGAGGGTTGATGGAATCTAAAATGAACTGGGCTATTGGGTGAAAGCGATGGACTAAATACTGGGCTATGGGATAAAAAACCGGACGCCTGCCTAATAAAACGGTATTCAATTTTATTTCCGGCAGACGGTGACTCGCCCCCACAAGATGGGCCCCCACAAAAAGCGACATCTAGGATGGCTCAAGGGCAACACCGGTGTGAGCGGCTCAGGGGTGTCGAGAGGTGTACGCCGCTTTCTACCCAGTGGCTGCGAGCAGCCACTGTGCCAACTCGCGTCTTATGCAATTATTACTATTATTGGTCTGGAACGTCAATGGCATCGAATGAAAAATATTGAAAAGGGTGTCAAAGACCTTCGCGTTTGATAAAGACAAAAAGTTAATTACAACTATGAGTTTAGAAAAATTCTAAACTTAAAAAAACCGGTCACGTGCGTGTCGGACTCGCGCACGAAGGGTTCCGTACCATTATCTATATAAACGGGAAAAATAATTACGTTTGTTGTATGGGATTAAATATTTATTATATTCTATTTTTTAGTATTTGTTGTTATAGTGGCAATTTCAACTGTCCAACTATCACGGTTCATGAGATACAGCTGGGTGACAGACGGACAGACAGACAGACGGACAGCGGAGTCTTAGTAATAGGGTCCCGTTTTACCCTTTTTACCCGTTTTACACGGAATATAGTTAGAATAAATAATAAATAAATTTTTAAATAAATAAATTAATAAATATTATAGGACATTATTACACAAATTGACTGAGTCCCACAGTAAGCTCAATAAGGCTTGTGTTGAGGGTACTTAGAGAACGATATATATAATATATAAATATTTATAAATACTTAAATACATAGAAAACACCCATGACTCAGGAACAAATATCCATGCTCATCACACGAATAAATGCCATAACCCGGATTTGAACCCGGGACCATCGGCTTCATAGGCAGGGTCACTACCCACTAGGCCAGACCGGTCGTCAAGAATAAAAGTTCGGTGTCCAACAAACAACCCTTATAGTGCTTATTATATTTCGTCTAGGTCTTACTTAATAGCCCACCCGTCCCTTACGGCGGTATGGCGGCGTCCCTTTCGTCGCGAAAGCGCCGCGTGCGCTGGGTGAACGACCTCGGTGGGGGCAACGAACGTCTTTGCAAGTTCGCAACTACCCTGCACGCATGGAGTGCATAGAGTGGTTGGACACCCCCGTGGAAATTGTTCGATTTTCTGTCTATACTCTGGTAAACCAATTTTGTAAAAAAGGTGGCTTTGTTAAATGTAGGTGCGAAGAGACGTTTTGAGCGGTCATTCATTTGTTACGTCATACGAAATTCGACGTTTTTTGCGCCCTCCCCCCTTCTTTTAAACACTTGGTCACATTTGGCAAAACCCCGTGAAACGTGTGACATCACATTTTGATCAATTTTGTTTTCAACGAAATCGGCAAATCGAATTAGGTATTATTAATATTTAAATTATTTCTGATAAAAGAAATATTACTACGTGACTCCCCCCTCCCCCTTGTCACAACATGTCACACTTTCTTGACCCCCTCCCTCCCCCTAAACGTGTGATGTAATTAATGAGAAAACCCCTATGTAAAATTAGATTTTCTCTTGACAAATTGGATGGCCTGCGTATAGATCGAAAATCTAATAATTTCCGCAGAGCACTGTGGAACGACGCCATACTTGTGGTTGGAGATGAGAATTTACTGTTTCTTTACTGTAACTTTTTACTGTCGTAACCAAAGTCCTTAGATAAAGATAAACGTATTTTATTATTCAAGTAGGCATATTACAATGCGCTTATGAACGTCAAATAAAGCTACACCGGCTCTAACCCTACCTCTGACCCGAGAAGATTTAAGTCCCCCCTCAATAGAAGGAGGGTATTCTAATAAGGACCGGCAAGAAACTCGGCGGGACACATCTTTTCAAAACATTACATCTTATAGTTAATATGTATTAAATAAGAAAAAAAAATACAATTTAAATTACTATAGAAATCATGCAGTTACAACAGTAGCTACTTTTCTTTATAGTTTTGTCATTTCGAACATCGATCGTCCGAGATAGTATTTACGTTTAGTAGCAAATGTATAAACTCATACAAAACACTAATCAATACGTAAACAGGCCCTAAGGCAAGTGTACACGCTCGTAAGGGCCTTATAAGATAAAAATTAATTATTGATTATCTCCGAAATGGAGTTAATTAGAATACCGGTGTCTTGGAGAAAGTTACTTAATTTAAGCTTAGGGATGCACCCTTGAAATTAACGAAAAAAAAAACACTGTATATCTTTGCCCGTAGTTAAAATATCCCAATTAATCGAGAATCTCCACTTCAAAGTTAGTTAAACGTTGCATCCACTCTATACGAGTCTAAGTGCAAGTAAAATGCATTAGACGCACACACGCGCGGGAGTGCATTGCGGGCACACGGACGCACTCTCCTAATAGACGTGGACGGGTCGATTCGAACTCTGGTGTTTATTTGATTCCAGTTTGATATTCGATCAAATATCTAGTGTACCATAAAAATATTTACAGTACATATGGTGCTACTTTCCCGTACGTGCGGGAATGAGCACTTTCCGTGCATATGTCGAAACTATAAAGAGCCATATGTACTGTAAAACGTTGTACGATACACGTGCGAATAGGTTCGCATCTCATGTTGATTTAAAACCCTCCCTTCGCTCGTCTTTTAATTAATCAGCACTAGTTTCGAATTTCGTATTTTCTGCACTTGTATCGTAAATAACTATTTCACATCACCTATTCGGAAAAGAGCTTTTTCATTTAACTAATTTAACCATCTTCCAAGGATCGTAGCGTCATGAACATTGGCAGCTGTATGTAGTTCTGATGACAATACAATAATATGGTACTGTCGAACTGATCTGATGATGGAGCCGGAAGATATGAACTGGAACTTCATGATGGAACATCGTATCATAGCTGTGTTTGGATTGTTAGAAAAGTCTTGTAATGAACTTTGACCACGATTAGGTTTCAAGGTCTGATGATGAAGCCGGAAGATAGGCACTGGCATTCCATGATAGAATATCGTATCATAAGCTTGTTTCTCTAGTGTTTTTTAAACTATTAATTTATTTGTTATTGACAGATAATTAAGAGGAAAGAGGACGGCCGCTTCTTCGTACAAACGTAGTCCCCATTTTCCCCTCTAGATATTGACATTATGGAAAAAAAATCATAATTTGATGTATATTAACCATAGCTGCCTCTACGTTTGACTTTTTCTCGGTTTTTTAATGTAAAAATTAGGAGCGAAAAACAAATTAAGTACTTATATGTATAAATTTTTTTAGATGCTTATAACTTTTATAATAATAAAAAAAACGAAATTAAACGTAGGGGCATAGCTGTAGTTGATATACAACAAATTGTGTCAAAATATATTCAATAATGTTAATATCCAGAGAGGAAAATGGGGGCTATGTTTGTATGAAAAAGTGATTTCGCGCGGGTCGTCCACTTTCTTTTTAAACTGAGTTTCTTTTTGAAAACAAATTATAAATTATATATATTCAAACATCAGACAAGCTCCAAGTAAGTTTTCTTTCAAGCGGATGTTACGTAAGCATTTGCTAAAACAAGAGTTCAAATAATATTCATCAATATTATATTTTCCTACTCCTCTACTGTTATCTGTCATTTATACATTCATTAACACGAATATAAGAACATACATAAAAGGTTTCAAGAAAAGTCTATATTGTCTATTCCTCATAAAAGCTCTTGTGCTTTTATAAGCTATAACGTTACTGCGATTAATGGCTACCAACCTAACGAAACCAAAACGAATACAGTTTTAAACTAAGTGCATTGCTGCCAACTTACAAAATATTCATTTGGTTGCATAGTAAAAATAATTACTTCATAAGTCAGAAACACGCATGTGACACCCGTAATATAGCAACACCCATAGACTACGAAGACCGCTTAGCGTTGCTTGTTAATCTCCGTAGGCTACGGTGGCCAAAATTGAGAAAAAACTGTCCAAAAAATTAATGTAGCAAGTAGCAAGTACCAGGGCCTCATGAGGCACGAGGAGGTGTCGCCGACCGGCCGGCCGCGGCCCGGGGCGGGCCGGGCGCGTCACAAGGTATGCTCGCGCGTCTTGGCTATATACTTTTGCTGTAATTTGTTTACCTAAATTAAGATTTATTTTTGTTGACTCGTAGGAAAAATATTGTATGCAACGTTGTATAAGTAGGTCAAAAAATTCTCGTGGCGTATTCCTTTACAATGTTCGCCTACGCCTTCGGCTCCGGCTCACATTGTAACTCACGCCACTCGCCTTTTTTGACCCTTCTTATACAACTGTTGCATAAAATACTATTATAGTATGTATGTATATACAAATGTATGTATGTGTGTGTCTTATATTTATAGTGTGTATTTATGTGATATATATGTAGTTTATAAGTATATTAGTTTGCTTTTCTTTTTCTAAATTCAAAATTAAAAAAAATTAAAAAAAAAAAACTGCAAGTAGGCCTCAAGGGCTCTTTTACAAGTCAATACAACATTTTATAGCAACATCATATAGTGACATAAAAAATACATAACAACATTTATAAATACAACAGCCAATACCTGGGTAAACATTACATTATAATAATCTTAATATAAATAATTACTACAATACAATAGAGATGTAATGTTAAAAAAAAAAAAAATTAAAAAAAATGCTACAGAATACATAACTAGTATGGACCAAGTCAAGTATATTATACAATATGACAGAGACGTATAGTCTCCACGGTTAATACATTAAGTTTGGAGATGTATAAGGTCCCCACGGTTTAATTAATTTACTTTTTTTTTCTCTGCACCAATTGTAAGTGTCTCTGTTTGGCCCTATGGTTGACTGGTAGAGAATGCCATTTACCATTAAGTCAGCCATTTGTACATTGTTGTATATATTTTGTGCAATAAAGTTTATTTAATATTGGAACGCCTAATCGTATTGTGTTTATAAATACATCATATCATTGTTTATATAAATAAATAAATATTATAGGACATTATTACACAAATTGACTAAGTCCCACAGTAATCTCAATAAGGCTTGTGTTGAGGGTGCTTAGACAACGATATATATAATATATAAATATTTATAAATACTTAAATACATAGAAAACGCCACATGACTCAGGAACAAATATCCATGCTCATCACACGAATAAATGCCCTGACCAGGATTTGAACCCGGGACCATCGGCTTCATAGGCAGGGTCACTACCCACTAGGCCAGACCGGTCGTCAAAACAAAGACTTGGCTTAAAAAAACTCGCATCCAGGCCATAATTGGTAAAAAAGATGTGCTTATATATTATTGGAAGCGAGATACGTACCGAGTAATAGTACGAGTAATTTGTCAATAAGAAATCAATAACGTGTTTTTAGTTTCGAATGATGCCTTAGGCCGCGTTCACATGGTGTGTGATCTAGGATATCTATTTTTCATCAGTTCATTACACTTGCGTATCACACTATGTAACGGATATTTTTTATAATGTTTTTTTTATTTTATTGTAATTGATAACGATATTACACCTTATAAAACAAAGAATGTCTTTGTGTATGTATGTTCGCGATAAAATCCGTTCGAAAATTACTGAACGGATTTTCAATAAGAGAGTAATTATTGAGGACCTCCTAAAGTGTATAATTTGTTATATACCTAAGCCGGGGCGGGTCGCTGGTTAGCTAAATATTTTTGAATAAATGAGGTGTTTATAATTTTTTGTAATACTAATTAACAATTAAATAGTTTAATTATTTATGGTAATGAATTTAGGATTACATAAATTTATGTAATATAATGATAACAACTGTAGATCGTGCAATAATTAGATATTATCTGTAAGCTTATTATAAATCAATCATAATATTGCATGTAGGGTTTCTGCTCGAGAATTCTCGAGGCGGGAAATCTCGAGAAATTCGTCCTTGGCCGAGGCGGGAAAAACAACTCAATGTCTCGAGAACTCGAGAAATAAATCTCTTGTTATAGTAAAAAGGAAACACGAGTATAACACGTGATGTGTCTATAAATAGTATTACTTTAGGTAGTTAAATAAATGTTTTTTTTTTTACATTTTAGGCACTTAAACATTTATTAGTAAACCAACCAAATATTAAACTGCCTTGATCCGTCCCCTATCGCTCTGGCTTCAAAAGATTGTCATATAATGTAACTTTTGAACTACTACCCTCAAATGTCTAAAGAATTTGTCTCGTTTAGGGTTCATTACTATGCTTCCTTTCGCATTAGAAAAAGATAAAACAATCTTGACGCGTCTTTTATTAAAAACGCTTAAAATAATAATAACTATTACTTATGAAAGCAAAATAATGTAAGTAATCGTATATGATTTATAATTGTTCCATATTTGCCTCGACTTATTTTTCAAACGTGTTTTTCAATAAAAAGACACGTCATTAGATCGCTTATCTTATTTCTTATGCTAAAAGACGAATTACATTACAGGGCCATGTAATAACAAATATTACAAAACTAATTTACTCTTAAATCAAATAGTACCGATATATTCCTATTGGCAAAATAGAGTAAGTATATTACGTAGTAAATCTTTTGTAAGTTTGTCACTTCGAGTTAAATTAAATCACTTAAATATACTTGCCTAATAAAACATCATATTGTGATTTGTATACATTTTATTAGCTTTTTTTTTGTTATTGAATTTAGATTATTAAGTGCAATTTATGGTAATTAAAAATTTACCATTTATACGATTATTGATCTCACCTACGACTCCTATGTACCCAATTTGTATTAGGCAAAAAAATAATTAAAATATTATCATGTATTTTGAGACTTTCAAAATTTCTCGAGAAACTCGAGAATTACCGTGCCTCGAGAAATAAAAAGGTCAAGAAACCTGAAACCCTAATTGCATGCATTTCACTTCACTTACAAATGTCGGCATAAGGGCGATAAATAATAATTTACTAACGAATGTGATTTGAAGCCCGAAGCTGAACGCAAGGGCTTAATTAAGCCGAGTTCCTAATATCAGTACACAATATATTTTCCATCACCCTTGCGAAGAAAAAAAGGGAAAACATTAATTTCTGCCTAGTTTCGGATGTATGTACAGCTCTAGCTCGAAATTTAGAATTTACGGACCACATCGCCTGTGCAATAACACCTTTTACGAAGTGTGATGAAAAGGAGATTTTTGTACTTTTCTTTGTGTGATAATCAACTTGCGTTTTCATTAGCTCCATGTGCACTCGCCTCAGGAATAGCTCGCCGAGTGAAAGTGAGCTTGTGGTGGTGTGGTTCACGCACACATGCGCGCGCGCTTTCCAAGCGTACGGGGTACAGGATGATGCCGAATGTTGTGGGCAGCTGAAAGTCTTACGGTCTTCAGAAATTCTAGTCATATAGATGTATATCTCGTCATTCACGATGACGCGCGAAATTGACAAATATAATCTTTAATGGCTTGACAATACGAACCATGGCGCGCGTCCTTATGACTGACATGATCTATATTCTATACTAATACTCATTTATTCATAATACTTTATTACATATAGGTATATTGACAACCGGTTTGGCCTAGTGGGTAGTGACCCTGCCTACGAATCTGATGGTCCCTGGTTCAAATCCTGGTAAGGGCATTTATTCGTGTGATGAGCATGGATATTTGTTACTGAGTCATGGGTGTTTACTATGTATTTAAGTATTTATAAATATATTATTATATATCGTTGTCTAAGTACCCTCAACGCAAGCCTTATTGAGCTTACTGTGGGACTTAGTCAATTTGAGTAATAATGTCCTATTATTATTAACATTAATATTATTAACATTAATACAAAGGGCTCCAGTATCCACAACACCCTGTACGTCGCGGAAGCGCGCGCGCAAGTTTCATCGCGAAAATTACAGCCGCAAAATGTCATACTCACGATCTGAGGGTGGCCAGACGGAGGCTAACAAGCGTACGGGCCGGTTGGCTGGGAAGCCCACATCGTAGGGTATGGACGATTGTAAAAAGTTGCAATCGAATCGCAGACCGACACTACCAGTCTAGTCAGCATGAGTTGCGTTCTCGCGCGCGAGTCCATACTTGAAGTCACGCTAGATGTATGGAGTCGCGCGCGAGATCGCAACTCATGCTAGCAGGTCAGGTAGCCAACGTGCCAATCGTTAACGCTCCGTTGCGAACGGCAACTGTCACTGTCGCACTAATATGGAAGAGTGGTAGAGATGACTACGCTACGCTACAGAGTGTTGATGATAGGGACCGTGCGCGTTGGAGGGTCTGCCATCTTGTGGTCTGAATCGGAACCATAAACAGGCACATTTACACGTCAAGTGTTTTCTTGTGCATAGTAGGTTCTGCCATCTTGTGGGATACATCGGAACAAAAAACATCACATTTACGCCTCGCGCCAAAAATCTGACGGCTCCTGTGCTGCCTCCTATAGTTCATGCACGCTCCCTATAGCAACGTTGGCTAAGCACCCAGCTCAGCTAATATGACAATCGTCCGTCGAAAATTGTCGTTTTCTACCAACGATTATCAAATAATGTTAAATAGGTAATGTATGGCAATAGACGCGTGATTTTTCGTAGCATCCATCATCTCCATACATTTTTGGGGAACAGAGTTACATCATCTGTGAATATTTCTAATATCTAGCTGTTACGGTTCTTGAGATATAGCCTGGTGACAGACAGATAGACGGACAGTGGAGGCTTAGTAATAGGGTCTTGTGTTTACCCTTAGCTAAGGAACTCTAAAAAAACCGGCCAATTGCGAGTCGGCTCGCGCAGGAAGGGTTCCGTACCATTATTATAAAAAAAACGGCAATAAAAATTATGTTTGTTGTATGAGAGCCCCCCTTAAATATTTATTACAGTACATATGGGGCTACTTTATAGCACTAGTGCGAGAAGTAGCATATTACGTTACTGTGTCGAACATTTAAAGGGCCATATGTACTGTAAAACGTTGTACGATACATGTGCGAATAGGTAATTCGCAACTCGTGTCGATTTAAAACACTCCCTTCGGTCGTGTTTTAATTTATCGCCACTCGTTTCGAATTTCCTATTTTTCGCACTTGTATCGTAATGTACTATTTTATTCTGTTGAAATTTTCACAGATGATATATTTCTGTTGCCGCTATAATATCAAATACTAAAAAGTACGGAACCCTCGGCGATCGAGTCTGACTCGCACTTGTACGATTTTTGAGCTCTTCACACATCTGTTCTATAGTTATTCTAGTCTGTAATTCGTTAGGCACCAGAGTTGGCTCATGCGTTCATTTACCGCTTTTTTTTCTTTTTTGTAGAAATAGTTTTTAAAAGTATGTTCTTTATTGCTATTAAGTTTTCAATTTTAATTCTGCACCGCCTAAAGATTGTCTTAAAGAGATCGCTCTTTAGCGATAAGGTTGCCTTTTGTTTAGCTTTGTCTTTATGTTTTATATGTGTTTGTTTTGTATTATACTGTAATCAGAATCAGGATCAGAAGAATAATTATTGCCTCAAAAAATACCTTATGAACTAAGTACAGTTACCTTACCTTACTTTTATACCTTGAATACTAAATACAAATTATTCAAAATTCAAAAAAATATTCTGCAAGTACGCCTCAAGGGCTCTTTACAAGTCAATACAACATTTATAGTAACATCATATAGTGACATGAAAAAATACATAACAACAGCCAATACCTGGGTAAACATTACATTATAATAATCTTAAAATAAATAATTACTACTTAATATTATTAATTAATTAGAAAAATAGGTAATTAATACATGTAATGCTTGATGATTGGGGAATGGGCTCCAATCTCAGCACATGGCAAGCAGAGGGCCTAGGGCTTTCAGCCTGGACCCTTGACATCGGTCGGCCACGGGTTAATAAATTACCATGCTTTGCTAGGCTCCACAAATATAAAAAAAAAATTAAAAGCAACGAATAAAAATATATTGTAATTTTTGCAATTACTACTCAATTTGATGAATTTGATGCATTTAAGAATATCTAAGAAGCCCTTTTTTCTGCCAGATTGCACTTGACTTCACTTAAGTGACTTAATATGTCCATGTTGCGAAACCTTTTGAACTAACATCATTTCGTATATCTATATTTATTTTATTGCATTTAAGTATTAATATTGTAATAACATTTTATTTCAATTTAATATCTTTTTACAGATGACGGAACATGGAGAGTACCGGTTTATGAAATATGGATAAAATATTATCAAGCATGATTTAGAAGTAAGTATCGTATATTACTTTTTAAGTCTCCTATAATCTCTATGGTGAAATTGTATGTCACAAAGAACATCGTTTAGTTATTAATGTTATTATCACTTTAAAGTCTTTGAGATGTGAGTTGCTTTGAAATTATGTAATAACATATATTGCATTTTTAATATCCAACCCACGAGGACATGAAGGGATATGTAGACTACGATATTACCTAGGAACGAAATTATACAAATGCTTTGGATCTATCATTATCTTCGTGTTGTCCCGGTTTTTTGTCTCGGCTCATGGGAGCCTGGTATCCGCTTGGCAACCAATACCAAGAATAACAAGAATTGGCGTAACTTTTCAACCCAGAGGGGAAACTAGGCTTTATTGGGTTTAGTCCGGTGTATTTACGATGTGTTTTCCTTGACCGAAAAGCGACTGGTAAATATCAAATGATATATCGTGCATAAGTTCCGAAAAACTCCGTGCATAAGTTCAGCTATCGTGCATAAGTTCCGAGAAACAGGATTAGAACCAGAGGGCCTACCGCGAACCACGTTCGACGTGTTGCCTCTCTGTCGCACTTATAAATTCGTACGTAAGTATGACAGGGAGGCAGCACGTCGAACGTGGTTCGCGGTAGGCCCTCAGCAATCTCCGGATTGAAAGCACGCTCTTACCGCTAGGCTACCAGCGTTCTTTCAGGTGCAAATCAATATTGGTTGCACTAGATAAACGTTGATAGATACTGTTACGCGATTTGTTAGCGCACCAATACGCAGTTCGTCCATATCGTATTTCGTCCATTCGTCTCCTACGCGTTTCGTCCATCACAAATATTGTTCCTGAGGGATGTTTACATTAAATTCAATGGTTATGTATCAAAGAGTGGAGTATTAAATTCTCTTTGATATGTATGGTAAAATTATATTTTAATATTTGACTTGGGCGAAGTTGGGCACCCAAGGTGAAGTTAGGGTTACCTGCGGTAGATAGTCTTGCCAACTATTCAATAAATTGTAACATTAATAACGGGGATTATTGACTGACTAATTAAGAAAATTAGAGGAGCGTTAAAATTTCACAAAAAAAAATTTTTCTGTCTTCTCTAATCTTAGCGATTTTTTCTAATCTCACGTTGTCCAAACGGCGAGTAAAAAGGCGAACGCATTGTAAGCGCATCGGTGCATTTCACCCGCGGTTAATGCACTCCTTGCGTAATCCACTCCGGCGCATTTGCGACGCGAGCCTTGCGCGAGTGACAGCCTCGGTAGCCGAGGCGAGGGGGTCACTTTGAGAACAGACTGATGAGAGAATGATGAAGTTTATAACAAAATCTTGTAATAGTAAAATGAGCTATTTATTATAATAATGTGGACATTCAAATTATCTATTGGGACCGTGCGAAGTGCATGGTGAGGTTAAGTAACGCGATCCCAGCGCATGAGGTGGTAAAAAATTAAAAATTAGAACTAACTGCGGATAGTCTTTGACATTTCGTACAAGTTATATAGCTCGAAATGAAACTTTAATTTAAGATTACTTCTGAAATATTCATTTAAATTGTAAGGGACCATTGTAATCTGAATGAAATGCTTAATACAATACTAACGGTTCCTAGGATATCACAAAGTCAACGTTGTGGGAATTCTTTTTGATATTTCAACATTTTGCGAAACTAAAAATATTCAACTTTCTGGGAATTCAACATTTTGGGAATTCAACATTATAAGAATTCAACATTTTAGGAATTCAACTTTCTGTTCCTGAAGGATCCCCTTCATGTCAAATAGCTTTGCAAATACCACATATTAAGTGATCTTTTTCTAGGTGTAAAATCAATAAAGTAAGGGTAATACTACGTCTGTGGCAAACAAACATACGGCCCGCCTGATGGTAAGCGGTTACCGTAGCTTACGTACGCCTGCAACTCCAGAGGAGTTACATGCGCGTTGCTGACCCTAAAACCCCGCGCCTTCGTTGAGCTCTGGCAACCTTACTCATCGACTGGAACACAACACTATGAGTAGGGCCTAGTGTTATATGGCTGCGGTTTTCCGTAAGGTGGAGGTACTTCCCCAGTTGGGCTCTGCTCTAGATCTGGAATGACATCCACTGTGCTGTGCCCTACCACACAACGCGAGATCAGTGGGGCAACACTCCTCCTTTCGTGCACTTTCGGGCATTCTCGGCTCAGCATTGCTCCGAGCAAATATTAGGGCTGGCACAACTTGACGTCTCTTTGTGTGCACGACCACAGAAAGATAATGACTAGAAATTTGACAACCCTAAATAGCCGAAAGGGATAATGCCATACATTAGGAACGGACAGCATGATTCGTCCCTGAATCGCTGTCAAACTTCGGTTTAGTTGGAAGTGTCATCTCTGTACGATAGTACTATTATTTATTCTGTGGCGAGGTGACGTTCACAGCATACCTCTCTTCGATACCTCTACCCTCCATACTATTTACATTGACGATTCTATATTTACTAGACTCTGGTATAGTTTATGGCTATTTTCTACCCAAGTAGCATTTTACTCCATTTAAGAGTACACATTTAGTTCCCAGGTGTACTTGAAGCATTATTACAGTTCACTCGTGATGTATAAGCTGCATTATTGCGATTAATAACACCTATACCTGTCTAAGGGACTTATAGGAGGGTAGAGTTATACTTTTATACGACTGTTGGTGTTATAATACTCTAACAACTATCCTTTAGTCAGCCGTCTGACTAAGAGCATTATAGGAGGGTAGAGATACGGCAACCGCTGTTTAACAGCCTACTTGTACGATGTTGTAGAGCTAGCATTTTAATAGAACACACATGGTCATTTATAAAGCCAAAAGCTGTTATGTTTACTTGTTTGAGACTGTTATACAGCTAGTAGCTGTAGTAGGACTTGTTTGT
This sequence comes from Cydia pomonella, assembly GCF_033807575.1. Lineage (NCBI taxonomy): Eukaryota > Metazoa > Arthropoda > Insecta > Lepidoptera > Tortricidae > Cydia > Cydia pomonella. The sequence continues at coordinate 48,065,799 of NC_084703.1, forward strand.
GATCATTAAAATAACCTTTTTTTACTAGCTGTACATTAGTTCACATTAGAATAAATTTATAGACATTGGCTCTGTAGTGGTACAAATGTGGGACTTTATATAGGTAACAGCATTCTAACAGAACACATGTGAACCTATTATACGCACACCGCATTAAATTGGAGTTATATCAGTTCACATAACCGTATTTCATTTCCACCATTTTGTTCTGCGTAACCTAAAATATTTACCAAATAAATCTCCAAAATTATCATGCAGATTTATCACAAAATACGCAGATAGAGCGATTGAGTTTTGGTTTCATGCTATAATTAATTACCGTAGTATAATTATAATGCCAATATAATGTCAAAAACTGAAAATTGTTGATTTCCTCTCAGCCAGTTTTAAATATTTTAAAATGAATATCGCGTTTTTACAGAGGCGCGTGAATATTTTAGCTGTAAATATGTATACATTTCACGATAAACTTGCATTCCCATAGCATTTAACATTATTAAGAATTTAAAACAGGTACTTACCGCGTGTTATCATAAAATTTATCCAAAGGATATCCGCCGGATGGCACACAAAAAACCAAACTAATGAGGAATAAATAAAATAAAGAAATATAATGGACCCACGTGAATTTTAGGTAGCACTGGAGTACTTTTGTCGGATTTTATAACTGTGATAGCTGTGTATTTAGCCACTTGTTACTCTTTATTACACTCATGTACGTTGTATGATTCACACTGCGTCCCATATAGTGCCATTAGTCAGCCTTAAGTCCGATGTTACTACTTAAACTGCTATTATAATGCTATTATACTGCTAATGTACAGCCATAGTGAACTTAAGGCTGTCTAATTTGTGCCCAAACTGGTTCTATAAGAGCATTATAGCAAGCTATACAGCTCTTATACAGCTGACTTACACAGCTTGTGGAGTACATGTGAACGACTAGACATCTCATATAGAACCCTGAATGCCACTTGGGTAATCCCTCGTTATGCCTGGCCTCCCCAGTCGTCATCAGATATATCAGAGCAGCCAAAGTGTTCACAAATATCTGAACACGCAATCTAACGTCATGGCAATAGAGGCGTGTTCAGATATTTGTGAGCTCGGCCGCTCCGATATATCTGATGGCGACTTACGTAACCGCGTTGCACCATTGTGGCCGGATCCATTGACATAATATTGGGTGAACACCTATGAAATTGGCGTTTTTGTTCATAAGTATTAGTCATGTCATAGTTTATTTATTTTAATAGTAACTTCGAAGTATTTTTTAATTTCATTAGTGCGCTACATAATTAAGATTTTACATACAATTATTTGCTACTTTTATTGTTTTATGTATTCAGAATGCCGCCCTGAAAACAGCTCTTTTCATGTGCTGTCGGCTCGAGTATTTATGACTTATATTTTTCTGACGGGACAGATTATGATATGAGGTAGTAAATGTGCCTTAAAAATGTCTCAGATTACTGGCAAAAATTTGTTTGGTTTGAAAATGCCATCACAAAATAATACGCAAAATTCATTGTATGAAAAATCGAATTCCGTTAAAGTTCTTCATACAAAACGCCAATGTCATAGATAATGACATATCTAATAAGGAACGTGCATGAACTATAGAGGGCAGCATAGGGGCCTTTTTTTGACGCGAGTGTAAATTTAATAACAAAAAAACTCCTCGGTACAGTCACGTCTGAAAATATCGATACGGACAAAGTGCCAAAAATATGTATACACCACCTTAATATCTGGGCAATAAGGTAGTGTATACTTATTTTTGGCACTTTGTGTGTTCGATATTTTCAGATGTGACTGTACGACTGTTTTCGACTTAAAATACGTGAGTGACCCGTTTTAACATATTTAATCATTAATGCGAAGTGTAAGTGTTGTTTTTTTGACGACCGGTCTGGCCTGGTGGGTAGTGACCCTGTCTATGAAGCCGATGGTCCTGGTTCGAATCCCGGTAAGGACATTTATTTGTGCTATGAGTACAGATATTTGTTCCTGAGTCATGGATGTTTTCTATGTATTTAAGTATTTGTATATTATGTATACCGTTGTCTGAGTACCCTCAACACAAGCCTTCTTGAGCTTACCGTGGGACTTAGACATTTTGCGTGAGGATGTTCTTATAATATTTATAAAAAAAATGACAAGTTTAAGCTTACAATTTAGCCCACAAGATGACAGACCCTCCAACGCGCACGGCCTCTATGGCGTTTTTCATGACGTCTGTCAAATTAAAAAAAACAGTTGATATTCGTTTGTCTCTACGAGTACGAATTCTGTTTGAAAGGGAAAAAATTTAACTAAGGTTATGGGGTTAGACTCTTAATCCCCCCCCTCCCAACCCCCTTATTTCATCAAAACTATCAAAAGAAAGGTGGCATTTTTTCTCGTGTTGTTTAATTTTAATAGGGAGTATTACTGCAATGTTCTGCCGCCAGAGTGCAGCACTAGCACCTACCGTAAACCATAGAGTAACTTATACATACTGTGCCTTAAAGTGTATTCTGACAAATTTTCATAGATAATGAAATATGTCATTGATGCATCAAGGCGGTTTGTTTACAAGGGGCCTACTGGGAAACACGTACATCCAAATTTAGTTATCTGCGTCCTTATCACTCGAATATGCAAGAGTGATAAAGAGGTTAGACAACGAAATTTCAATTTTCTTGTTTCGCGGTAGAACCTCAGATTTTAAAGGATTGTTGTAGTGCCGCCCCTACGCCGAGGTTCGCGTACAGATGTGCAAGTTGCGGAAAGTTTCCAACAAATAGGAAAAATTCTCGAAACTTGTTCTTGAAAATTTCACAGAAATATAAGAAATTTCCATTTTATGTTTCGGAAACTTTCAATCCACATATAAAATAATAAGAAGTTTCCGAAAATTTCGCTAGTTTAGAAAATTTATAAACTTATTTAAAAGTTAAAAAATGCCATAGGTAATTTTATGGTCTGAACACAAAAGGAAACGGCCCCTTCTCCATACAAACGTAGTCCCCATTTTCCTATCTGGATATCGACCTTATGGAAAATATTTTATATTATTTGATGTATATTAACCATAGCTTTGCACCTAAGTTCGTCAATTGGGGGCATTTTTCTCTTCCACTCTAATTACGTCTTAGTGAGAATAAAAGAAGGTTTTCGGTTTTCGCGGTAGGCCCCTGAGTTAATATACTGGCGTGCATGTTTTGACCGCGCTAGCCTTGCGGATTGTTTGGACGTGGCCACGGGGGTCATGTATTGGCGATTCAGGAAAGGCCACGGCTCGCGGCGTAAGAGTATTTTCACATTGCCCGATCCGATGTCCGATGTCGGATGACGGATGACCCTTGGAGACAGCTGCTAGAGAGTGCCCTATGGCTTCGAGCCCTTAATTTTTTTGCATTGACACTTTTTTTAAACAATTAATGTGTTTTTTATAACTCCGTAAACTTCGAGGTATAGGTAAGTCCATTTAAGGAAATTAAATGGCATAGTTACTTCATTTTCATTTTTTTTCATGAAATGTAATTATTTATTGCAAAATTCTTTGTTGTATTTAACACGGGTATTACAGTTAATTTTTAACTTAACCAAACAATTGAAAATCAATGTCATTTCGAACATCGATCGTCCGAGATAGTATCTTCGTTTAGTAGCAAATGTATAAACTCATACTAAACACTAATTAAATGTAAGCAGGTCCTAAGGCAAGTGTACACGCTTGTAGGGGCGATTTCAGTTTTTTTTTTATATTGAGTATCTCCGAAATGCAGTATCCTCCTGAGACCCAGAATCAATAATTTGTTTTTTGAATTTGGAACCCTTAGTTACATAATAATAAAAGTTCAAAATAGATTTTGGAATATGTAAAAAAAATTGTACTCAGGGTCTTAGGAGGGTATTGAGGAAGTAACTTTATTTAAACTCAGGAATGCACCCTTGAAATGAACAGGATTTTAAAAAAACACCGTGTTTTAATGTATATGCTTCTTTGTGGTCGTATATCGTATACAATACCGGACCGGATAATGTGATAACGCTCTAAGACACCACGTATACCTATACCTACGTGGTGTCTTAGAGCTAAACGAACAGAGTTGTAATAAAAAGATATTAGAGCGAGTAGAAGTTTGACATATAAAACTTTACTTACTTGGTTGGCACGATGACCCAAAATGAGCCTTGGCCTCCAACACAAGAGCACGCCATTTTGCTCGGTCCAGATAGGGCCTACCGCGAACCACGTTAGACGTGTTGCCTCTCTGTCGCACTTGTAAATTCGTACGCAAGTGTGACAGGGACGCAACACGTCGAACGTGGTTCGCGGTAGGCCCTCAGAGCCGACTCGCGCCAGCTTGCGCTGACGCCGAACTCACGGAGATCTGGGAGCCTACCGCGAACCTCGTTCGACGCGATGCCTCCCCGTCACACTGACGTACTAATTTACAAGTGCGATAGAGAGGCAACACGTCGAACGTGGTTCGCGGTAGGCCCTCTGCCTCCACTCTATCCGCCCAACGATATTTAGGATGACCAACAGGACGGCGTCCAGTTGGTCGACCCAAGTAAGCCCTTTTTATTGCCCGATCGTCACCATCATTTCGAGGTGGCCAAAAACAAACAAAACTGCAGCATGTCGTTTTTAATGAGAGCCTAACTTAGATTACATTGTATGAGCGGTTTTTTACTGCTTCTTTAGCACATTGAGTTAACATACTGCTGTTTATGATATTAGGTAATTACTTGCTGCGCAACCTTGCAAATTGTTCGGGCATGGTATTGAAGATTTTACAATATACTTCCTAATATTAAAACTGAATTGTCTGTTAGTAAATTTAAAAATTATGTAAAACGTAAGCTTATCTTTAAAGCCTATTTAAGCACCGTGGGATTAAGTGTGATTGTAAATAATGAATTATTTATTGTTATGTTAATAATGATGAAATTGATAATTCAATGTATATATACCGTATTTTTTTACATATAGATTTTATTCTAGAAAGTAGGGTTCATGTGGCATTACATATTGGTCAAAATCCCTACTTGAGACATTTAACTATTATTACTACGTATAGAAACGCAGATAACCGGTATTTTGCGCCATGTTTTGGCAACAAACCATAGAAGCGGAGCGTGGATCTCGCGACCTAAACGCGTAAGCGCCATGAATTTTACGGCGCTTAGGACGTTTTGGTCGTGTGGTACAGGTAGCCATTATGACAATTGCATTGTTTGGTATGGCGTCTCTATAGTATTTTTTTTTTATTCTGAAAACCAACAGTTTAAGTAAACTAAAACTAGGTTAACATAAATATGTACTCGTATCAGAGAAGCCAATTACAGTTCTCCACAGACAGGATACAAAGGTAGTCATATTACAGGTTAGCACAAAATTAAAGACTTTACAAACGCCAAAACATGCTATGAGAAAAGAAAGAAGTAATTTGTTTCATTAAATCAAGAAATAGGGTAAAGGCACCTATTACCGTGGTAGTTAAGGAACTTTTCAAAAGAGATCCAAAAATTAAGGGTATCAATGCTGTCTAATAGCCAGGAATATTTTTTTTTCATCAGAGCATTTAATGAACTTTCCGTTTCACACGTTTTTGGATTCATTTTGGGTTATTATATGTATTAAAATATTTTTTGAAGCCCAAATGACCAAATCTTCCATTACCGTGGCAAGGGACAGGCTGTGATTCTATTATCGCGAATTGAGCTTTCATTACCGAGGGTACAATTGGCATGATTTTTCTGCACTCGTTAACAGAAACCAAACTCAAAATTCGAAACCTAATACCGAGGGTTAAAACAATAATAACGACGTGGGTTCTGTATATTATTTTTGTGTCATTAAGTTTAATAATGACACAAACATAAAAAATAAAACTATAGGAGTATGTTTAAAAATAAGAGATATATTCGAAGAGATTATAATTACACTTTGGCACAATCAAATACTATTAAATAGTTAACTTACCAAGTACCCACGAGTACCTGTATAACAAGTTATAAGTTGAATGTTTTACATGTAAAACAACAAAAATTATTGTTAGTAAACAACTAAGGACGTATATGACAAATAGGCCTGCCTGTTATTAAATAAAGTAATTTTTAAATGCTATAAAGATTGATAAGAGTTTGTCTCACTGACATAATTAGCTGCACAAAAAAAACAAGTAAGTAACATTTTCTCATAAGGCACAGCGTAAATTATAGTCGAAATTTTATAAGCTGGACGTTTACCACCTGAGTGAAAGTTTACCACAGTGAAATGGTAAACGTCCACCTAATAAAATTTCGATTATATATAAAAACATGAAATTTTTTAATTCTAATATTTTTGATAAGGTAATTAAGTTAAATAAAGTCTCTCACATATTATGTGTTATAATTTACCCGTTTATAACTAACAAATCACAGTACTTTTCTTATTGCTGATTCTTATAGCTAAAAAAAATCATGTCTGAGATTTTGGACTACTGTATAAATAAAATTATATAAAAAAAAATCTAATCGGAATTGTCCGGCAGTTGGGTACCCTTCCTTGTCTGTCAGAGTAATGACTGAATCAGAAAACAGAAGAATTTAAATCTGATAATGATAACTGAAGTCAAAATTTTATCAACGAAATCTGTACTTGCGGTACCCTAAATGCGATATTTCAATACAATACCAAATAGTCACTCGGTAATAGATAACTCTTTAAGAGCCTATTACCGACCCATTCGATATTTCTCTGGGTCGGTAATAGATTTCTATAAATTCTATTACCGAGGGTAATATGATCATACCATCGGTAATAGGCTTAATTTGGAGTTTAATTAAACCTAATTCCGACCCATAAAAAGAATAAAACACAGATGTTTTTTCAAATCAAATCAAACACGTATATTACAAGCTTCTTGTAAAGACAAAATCACATAACTGGCAAGTAAATTTTAGGTTTTAACTCAAAATAAAAAAAAGTTGAAAGATTAAGGGTTCCCATAGAAACAAGGAAATCGGTGCTGAAGTTTTTGTTAAAAATTAAGGGTTAGTTGAATACTTTCCATACCACGGAAATAGCTCTTTAATAGCGTGAATAGATCAAGATTGGAGTAAATAAAAGAAATTATAAAATTGATAATTTGTACCAAAACTAAAGAGTAAATAACAAAACTACCACTTTTTCTATTACCGTGGCATACCACGGAATTACTTACAACAGAAGTAATTGGCGCCTATCACCGCTGTATTTTATTTTCAATTTTAAACGTATTTTCCGGTCAAAAACTAAGTTAAAAGAAATTCAAAATCGTGTAGAAACCAATACACAACCTCTTAAAAGGCATTGCACTAGTTTATTTGCCATAACTATTACGTAAAACACTAAGTAAGATTGGAGTGCACTTACCTGTGGTGTCACGCGTCTGTATGGAACAACCGGTTCTTGCGCCGCCGTCGCACAAACTGACGAATCGCGAGTTTTTTGTTACACTCACACAAATGCACACTAATGGGCACGATAGACCAATGAATGAGCTTGTTTTGTGTATGCTTTATTTCTTAGAGAATAGATCTGTTTGCTTGCAAAATGCGTATTTGTAAACACCGCGGTGTTAGACGTCGATTTTGATACCCGCGTTAATAGCCGCCGTTACCCTATCTGGGAAACCGAGCTTTGCTCGGAATACATATAAAAACTCAGAAATGCGCGTTTTCCCTGAGATAAGATCTAGCTAGATCGATTTTTCGCCCCCGAAAACCTCCATATAGAAAATTTCATCGAAATCGTTAGAGCCGTTTCCGAGATCCCCGAAATATATATACAAGAATTGCTCGTTTAAAGGTATAAAATTAAATTAAACCTATGCTAATCTTCAATTTCTGCAGGCAGGGGAAATAATAACTTAATGACTCGAGAAAGAGAATTACCACTGCCAAATTGTCTTAGATCATACGCAGTTAAATCTAAACCTTATTACAACGTTTTAAGGCCACAAATAATAAATACTGGTTATTAACAAATGCATTTGATTTGTGATACATTGCCGATTTACTAACACATTCAATTGATCCATCGAATTCCGCAATGTATCAAAACTTGTATGAAATTTGTACAAACTTAGTGCTAACAGAAACCTCAACTTTATCATAACAATTTAAGGTATATTCTACAAATTCATAATATAAAACGTTTAGCTGACTGGAGGTCAATACATTGCCGACTAACTACGTGCACTACATTAAATCGATCGATCTAACGCTGCTATGTATCGAGCATCGCATGCGATTTGTAGCTAGATAAAGCCAACTGAAACAAACCTTATTTCATCGTGGTAAGGTCTATATTCTACATCTAACATCTACTGGCTTTACCTTTAGCTGACACGAGTCGAGGCCGAGCGGCGCCGAGCGCGCCCGAACGGGCCCGAAGCCGCACGAAGCGTAGCTTCGCGGCCGCGGGCGAGGTCGAGCGTACGTCACTCAAGGCAAGTTCTTTTTCCCGTCAAACGTCATGACAAAACTTGGTAAACTTATCTGTACAAGCTGACATGATCATTCATGCAGGTATCGGCAGGGGAGTTAGGTGAATTTGGTGAATATACTAATCGCAAAAATTGTATTGAGTAAATGAACGAGCGAATGTAAGAATATTTTTGGTCTATATTGCAGTTGGTCAAAGCCGATAACTGGCAGAAAGTCGCACAGGATCGGGACAGGTGGCGTTCTCTCGTTTTGGAGGCCAAGACCCTCTTTGGATCACTGCGCCACAATAGTTAGTTATTGCAGTTGGTAATTTAACTTGCTATCGGTACGAAAAAAGAATACTTATTTCAAAAACTCCCTGAGATTACTTTACATGATTTGTTGTGTGGGTGACTTCAACTTTAGCACAGAATAAGTAATACGAGTACCTAGTATTACATCATGTCATTTTTTTTTATTTTTTTTTTATTAGGAGAACAGAGTAAAATGTACATAAGGTTCTATTAAAACTAACTTACACGTAAAATATGCATTTTCCTCCACGGACTGTCACCGAGATACACAGTCCAGTTCAGTTTACTTATCATAATGTATTGTTTGTCCGCATATTCGTTAGCCATAATTTGGTTTTTCTCAGAAACGCATAACTTTTCAGGATTGCCATAAAACTAACCTAACCTATCTATAGGATAACCTAAGGAAATTCCTGAAAAGTTAACGGTTTCAGAGTTATGACTAATGATAAATGACAATCATTACATTGTGACATTCAATAATTATGCCAAACAAAGGGATCCGGTACAATTTTTTTTAATTTGTATGTGCGTGGCGTAGTGGAAACTAGAGTTTTCATACAATTTTTTAGGACATTTAATAGCATTAGGATTGAATATGCTAGTGAGTCTGAGTTGAAAGAACCCAAAAACGCTCTGAGTCAGTCCAAGATTGCATGGAATATGCAATGACAAAGTGTGGAATGTCTGTCTGTCAAATGTCTATGAAAATATGACGTTTATAATGACATGGTCTCACTTTGGTATATTAGTTAGCTAAGAAGGCCTTTAGCATTTGCATTATGCTGATATGAAATATAATACCACTTAAACACCCCTCCTCCCCTCAACACCCCCTTCTCGTTCCCTTTCTCAATAGTGTTAGTGTGAATGTGTGTTGCCATGTAGTGTGGATGTGTGGAGCATTTTTAATATAATGTATTGCCCGATTAATAAATAAATAATAGATAAACGTTCTTCAAACAAAACGTGACTATCTTATTATTTACATTGACATATCCGATGCATATCGTATCTAGCCTCGTGAGGCCCAGTGTCATAAATATATTACATAGAGTTATAACTACACTCTAACCTAGACTGAATACCTCTACATGAAACGGTACATTACACGCGTCTAGCGTGGTAGTCTTCATGTTGGTGGTACCTTGTACCGTAGAGTTGACAAGTTTCTGTACCGTGGACGCACATTCGCTGCTAAAATTGGCTACGTCAGTCACCTGAGAGCGCACCAGCGACACTCTCAGCGGTTTCCGTTGCAAGTTGCAACGGCAACCGCTGCCTGGTGCAAAGCAGTTGCTGTGGCCGAAAACGGCTAGGAGATGATGATGATGATGGTTACCGACACAAACACCAGAGAGGAGGAGATCAACATATGCATCCAAAACGTCCTCCGGTGCAGTGCAGCACTCCACAAAGTGTTGGTGTCCGAGCTTCTCAGCAAACATACTAAGTTACGGATATATAAAACCGTTATACGGCCTATCCTTATGTATGGCTATGAGGCCTGGTCTCTGACACTGAAAGAAGAAAGTCAGCTCCTGGTAGCGAAGAGGAAAGTTTTTCGCAGGATCCTGGGACCTACTCAGAGATCCCGAGAAAAATGCCGAGATCGAGGAGTTAGTGGCCGAGGCCAATATCATCGGCGAAACGAAAGCCCACAGATTTTGCTGGTTCGGTCACCTGCTCAGAATGGGAGAGGATCGGGCTGGTAGCCGTCCGGTGGGTCGGCCCAGGTATCGCTGGGAAGACAGTGTGGCGGCGGAACTGCTTCAGCTTCGCGTCAGTAACTGGCAGGAAGTTGCGCAGGATCGGGACAGGCGGCACGCTCTCGTTTCGGAAGCCAAGATTTTTTTTGGGTCACTGAGCCAAAATAGTTAGAGTTTTAACTATGTGCTAAAGTTAAATATTGTCTGAAAAGGATGACGTCGTCGGTTTCCGGGTGGGCTAGATTTGGACCTGAGAGTCAGGAGGCCTAGAGAGACCTAATACTTGACGTATAAACTTCGAATCGGGCCATCAGGGCCTGTTTCACAATGTCCAAGTGAAGTCCTGGATAAGCTACTTGCCACTTATCTGACGAATAAAGTCATCGATGGCGCTTAAATAAGCGGAACTGGCAGATAAAGTACTATCTCTCTGCTTTGCCTTTGACTGGTAGATAATGCCTCTTGGCATAAAGTCCGCCTTTTGTACGATTAGTTTTCTTTTGTGGAATAAAGTTTAAATAAATACAGTGCTAAGTTTTGCAGGAAGTTTTATCTGACAGTTTTTTTTAATTAATAATTAGCTATCCAATACTTTACTCAGACTGTGAAACAGACCTTATTTCTTAATTCAATATTTTTTTTTTAAATTATTGTTAATCGGGTAACTCACTTAATTTTAGTCGAGTAATTTCTCGGTATGTTCTGATCCCATTATTTTCCCGATACTTTGCAAAGAGCTTTGATTTTCATCTCTTTCCATCAATTAACATATAAGAAAAACAAAAATAATAAAGTGCCAAGGAAACGCCTCATCTCAGCATGTTGCTGGCGACTTCCAGTGCTGATCTTCTGATGAGACAATTAAGTGAGAAAAATCAAGGAAGGTAACAGACTAACCGCCGGATTCGAAGAAGATTCTGTCAAGTATACGACATACAAACGATATCTAAATAAGAACTTATCTAAACCAGAACTTATCGTTATCGTATCTCATTCTTCGAATGGGTCTGTGAGTCCGTGAGGGTCTGTTTCACAATGTCCAAGGTAAAGTCCTTAATAAGCTACTTGCCACTTTACTGATGAATAAAGTCATCGTTCGCGTCACAATCCTCAAATAAGCTTAGGAAAACGGCCTGATTCCAAGTATTGAATAGCTAATTCACAAATAAACTAGAGGGGGAAGTCTAGTGGGATTTGCCTGGACTCATGCGCCCCCTTAGGGCCTGGGCTCACGTGAAATCTTACAGAAGTTTTATTTAGGGCAGGTATGCATGCGTTGGATTTATTTAATAAAAATTAGATTGGAATTGTTATTTTTTAATTCCAGTATTATTTGGTGGGTTGTGTCAGATTTCGCCATTATTTTATTTTAACAACGTAATTTTCTCACGTTTTGACACTATATTTTGCCAGAAAATAAATATTTTCATAACCCTTTCATATATAGGAATCAAACGAGCAGATGTATCACCTGATGGTAAGGGATCACCGTCGCCCACGGACGTAAGTGCGTTGCCGGACTTTAAGAAGGGAATACGCTCATGAAGGTTCGATGGTCGTGTCGGCTCGTACCGCAGGCGAGAGTCCAGTTCCACACTTTAGCTCTCCCTCACCTCACGTCACATATGGTATACCCCCCCCCCCCCCCCAACTTCACGTAATTAATGGATGCCCCTTTAACTGCAGGAGCAGGAGCCTTGTAACGTCTCAACTCAGTTCTCTTTTACGATAAAATGTACATGTATTTTTTCTAAATATGCTTGCTATTTTTATCGTCGCTTTATTCGTAGCAAAGTGAACTTTTTATTTTGTTATGTATACTTACTTATTTTTGTATTCCTCCGTTTCCGATGTGAGATGAGAACGTGTAAGAAAATAAGGGTGGTTCAAATTAGGTAAACTTTATTTGAAACTAGGTTCGTCTAATAATCTGGTGTAATCGAGTAATGTGGTGGTGGCCGAGTGGATATGACGTCCGACTTTCAATCCGGAGGCCGCGGGTTCAAACCCAGGCTCGTACCAATGAGTTTTTCGGAACTTATGTACGAAATATCATTTAATATTTACCACTAGCTTTTCGGTGAAGGAAAACATCGTGAGGAAACCTGCATACATGTGCGAAAAATTCAAAGGTGTATGTGAAGTCCCCAATCCGCATCGGGCTAGCGTGGGGACTATAGCCCGAGCCCTCTCGCACATGAGAGGAGGCCTGTGCCCAGCAGTGGGACGTATATAGGCTGAATTATTATTATTATTATTATAGATTCGTCTGCGTGAATGATTATTATGATTGTTAAAAACTATCCTAGGTCCTTCCTTTGGTCTCAAACTATTTTCATACCAAATTTCATCTAAATCGGTTCAGCAATTCAAGCGCGACGAGGTAACGGACAGAGTTACTTTCGCTTTTATTATATTAGTATGCATTTTTCACGAAACGACCGCACTTTTACACTTGAATGTTGTACATATACAACGTGTTACACCAGCCACTGAAAGTGGGGTGGGTACACGTTGTATAGGCCGAAATCCCAGTTTCAGTGGCTTATGTAACACGGTGTATATGTACAACAGTCAGGTGTAAAAATATGGGTGCACAGTGCACACAATAATAATAATAATAATAATTCAGCCTATATACTTACGTCCGTCCCACTGCTGGGCACAGGCCTCCTCTCATGTACAAGAGGGCTCACACAAGTTGCTCAAAAATATGTCCCATAGCTCTTAAGTCGGCGAATGACGAGCTATTGTTGATTGTTATCATAACGAAATGAATATAGTATAAAAAATAATATATATATATATATATATATATATACAGGGCGTCCCAAGACTATGGGACATCAAGGGAAATATCGTAAATAGGATGATTTGCTGAAAGAAGACTTTATGTTATTTCTAAAAGCCAGTAATTCTACATTTAAAAAAAAAATTAAGAATTACTTGCTCCGTCTGGGAATCGAATATCTAGTATTGTTTTATATAACTATAGAATACTCTAGTTATATAAAACAATACTAGATATTCACGTTGATGAAAATATGTTGACACAATTTGTTGTATATTAACCACAGCTGTGGCGCTACGTTTGATTGTTTTCGAAATTTTAATTATGTAAAATAAATTTGTATGAAATATATTTTTCACTCCAAATTTTTACAATAATCAAAAAATCGAAAAAGTCAAATTTAGGGGCATAGCAATGGTTAATATACATCAAATCATGTAAAAATATTTTCCATAATGTAAATATCCAGAGAGGAAAATGGGGACTACGTTTGTATGGAGAAGCAGCCATCCCCTTTCGTCTAAAAGGGGGCATAATATATCGCTCACGCTCAGATTCCGTGGTAGTATCGGGGCCCACTAAATCATTGTAAAATTCCAAACTCTAAAAATTTGAAGTGATGTAAACCTGACTCCTAAACAAAAAAGTTGCTATTACCTAACAAGTTAAATCCATAATTATAATAACAATAATCAAATAATGAACATAAAATACATTTGAGAAAAACTAGACACATAAATCTGAAAAATTAATAATAAAAAAAACGTTGTAAAGCCGGACCAGTGATATATGATCACGCGCCATATTGCGGAATTTCATTGCAACTAAATTTTTCATACTAAACTGAACTGTCACACTATACATGAGAATAACAGCGCCCTCTTGACAGTAATCTTATATTTCTAGTTGGGCTTTATTTAATATCGGTTTTCTAATAAAGGTAAACAATCTTGACGTCTTTTTTCTTGAAAAACGACTTTTAAAAATCAGTAACTATTGTTTTAAAAGCAAAATAGTATATTATCGTATATGATTTCTAATAATAGGGTTGTTTCCATCTACAAATCTTAGGGCAGAATTGTATCCCAATAAATTCTTTTGAATTATAAGAACATGTTATACCTACTACTTTTAGGGGACCTGTAATGACCATATTTTTGTAAATATTGAATTTAAAATATCTTTTGGCACACGTCACGTGACCAAACTCGAAACATTATTGAAGATTCTGATGACGTCACAACTCTCAGATTGACACTGTTGACAGTTAGGCGATAAACAACAAATGACAAATATCAGTTGACAGTTCGTATCTTCTACGTGTGTATGTAGTTATGTGTCAAACCGTAAACTGTGACGTCACAGAATTTTCAAAGAGCGTTTTGGGCGTGAAAGCATCTGTCAAAATATATTTTGTTAATTTATCATATTTAAAGCCGTTTTTAGTATAAAAGTTGAATTTTAGGGCAACTTTTAGTTAATGTAGAACGTAATACAAGCGTTTCAAACAATTGGAAACAACCCTATTACATATTAGCCGTGGCTTATTTTGTCTAAAGTGTTTTTCAATAAAAAGGCACGTCAAAATCGCTTACCTTCTTTCTAAAAGTTAAAAAAAAACGAACTTTTAAATAATTAAGAAAAAATCAAAGAATGCTTTGTAAGTTCAATATATTTAAAAAAATAGTGCCGTAATACACAAATAAAATAAATCCTCTTGACACGAAGTCCAAAAAGTAAAAGTGACCAAATTCTTACCTTAAAAAAAGCATTTGAAAAAAGCACAGATAACTCTGACCTAATTAGTGGAGTCTATAGTTATGATAACAATTGTTCGGTGGTCGCGCGGGGCGCCCAGTTCACTGACTTCAGTGAGTCGCCGTAGACCGAGCCGCGCGGACGTGTTGCTAGTGCATTGACAGTGACAGAAGTGTGTGTTGTTTGTGAATTTGGATTTGCGATTTCCGAGGTGAGTGTTTTTGTTTTTTTTTTCTGGACCGCGGAGTTTTGGATTTTGAGCCGAGCTCGGTGAGTTTTGTGTTGTGGCGGGAAAATGCGTGGGGAAAGTTGCCGGTTTTTAAGGGGATTTTGTATATTTGCGTATTGCAATATTGTGAAATGAAAATTTTTGCGTATATTATGGATTGTTAATGGAGAATTTATTTTACAACTAGGTATGTATTTGCACCTGATTGATAAACTACCTGTATTTATTTACCGCCTTTTATAAAAAGCAAACGAATAATGTTTGGTAGAGAATATTTTAGTTTAATTTCACCCATTATAATATGGGACCTGTTTTAAATCGTAAAAAATGTAGTAGTGATTAAAATTTGCTTGTTTCGAGCGATTTTTTTTGTTTTAAATAACATTAATTATTTCCTAATAATTAATATTTATAGAAAAAAAACTGTAGCAATATAAATGAGTACACATTCTGATTTTTTGTTATATTTATTTTTGTAGATTTTTTCATAAAAATATTAACGCGTAGAAAAATATGTTAAAATAAATAAATAAAATGTTAAAAAAAGTAATCATTGGCTGAAGTATTTTTCAATAATAATATAATATTTTTATATAGAATTAAAATAGACAAAAGAATTATCGTGAGTCAAATGTGAGTCACAAATGGGGGCCTTGAAAAATTGTTTCCTTTGCTCAGTGCCTCGGCGATGGCAAGCAATTTTGTCTATATTAAACCTATGGCCTTGTGTTACTGCGTAGCAGATATACATTTTTAAAATACGTGTTACATAGTGTTGCTAGTGATAAATAAAAAGATTTTTTTTTTAAATATTTAATATGGCTAACCATTTCCGTCAGTAGAAATAGGCGGCAAATTTGAAAATATACCGGTGGAGGGTCGGGATTCCATTCGAAATTAATAATTCGCGCTTTATTCTACTGAAAAGGTGAGTTTGCCAGCATATAACGGGCGAGATAATTAATTATACGTTTAACAAAAATAATTGGAAGTTGAACAGAATTCGTAAACTGGTAGGCGGACCAAGAAGACTTATGAAATAAGTAATTGGGAAAAACCCCGTTTAATTAGTCGAAATCACAGGGCAAAAAAATATAAAAAGATCCGCCTTCTGTTACAATATACAAAATAACACAAATATTTAAGGAATTAAATACCTAATATAAAAATAATTATCCTATATAAGTATTAAAAAAATAATACGGAATAAAATTTAATATAAGTGCTTTCCTTATTTATTTTTTTCAAATTAAATTGCTTTTTTTTCTATAACGAATTTTTTTAAATAACTATTAATAAGCACTAAAAATCGAAAGAAATTCCATATACCATAAAAAAAAATCAACTGTCTAGCTATCACGGTTCATGAGATACAGCCTGGTGATAGACGGACGGACGGATGGACGGACAGCGAAGTCTCAGAAATAGGGTCCCGTTTGACCCTTTGGGTACGGAACCCTAAAAAGGTACATTATAAAAAAGTCAATGAATACAATGAAATTCTTACCATTTCCAGCCGCATTCCTGACAAACGGCCAAAATTCCTGATATATCATATCAAGTCACATTTTACATCAAGCTAAGATTGCTCAGTTACTAAGTATGGTAATGTCATAATTAATGTCAAATTATGAAAATATAACACTTATAATGACAATACCTCACTTTCTATTCAAGTTGCAGTTACCTTAGACTGTACTATGCATCTAAACACGGAAAGAACTGACATAATAAGTGCCTGTTATCACAAAACATTGTGCGCCTTATTTCTTATCTCGTAAATAGTATCATTATTACGTACTATTGTACCTTACACGTAAGAATTATTGTCAATAAACATATTAAATATGTTTAGTTCGATATGGAAAGTTTTGCAAGGGTGCTGGGGGTCTACCGCGAAAATTGAACTTCGGAAATTGCGGGCATCTTTTCTGTCCACCACGCCTTTATTCGTAAAGGAACTTCGGTATTTGACTACTAGTCAAATCAGTTTCTTTTTTACAAGCTTTTTATTAACTTGCAATGTACAATCTTGCTAGTTAAATTTGATCGATTTCCCGGTTTCCGATTGAGCTGAAAATTTGCATACATATGTAAGTCGGGTGACAATGCAATATTATGGTACCATCGAGCTGATCTGATGATGGAGACAGGAGGTGGACATAGGAACTCTGTGATAAAACAACGCAAACTAATTGTGTTTGGGGTTTTTAGAATTGGTTCCATGAGTATTTGTTGCCTGTGGAAAGAAAAGTACAGTCAGCGATAAAAGCTTGTACCAAACTTTATTTTTTTGTCATAAACATATTCGAACAACGAGAACTATTCTCCATTAAGGAATTTATATGAAATATTAGCAAATGACGTCACGGTCAAGTTACAAACTTATTATAGTCGTAGGATCTATAAAATAGAAATGTTGTCTAGAAATAACTACCGCCTACGTTTCTCTATTAATCTTCTGGTGCTTTATTTTATACATGGTAATAATTTATCTGAAATATCCATCTTGCCTCTTAATTGTCTTGATTTTTTTAAACTTATAAACATCTTTTGTTATGAGGCCTAGAGGCCAATTCGTACTTAGGTACCTATATCCCGATGTCAAAGTGATGTCATTTTGCCGTGCGTCTCGCTCTTGCCAATACATGTACGAACAAGTATGAGCGAGATGCCTGCGAGTATGATAACAAAATGATATCATTTTGATATCGGAAAAGGATGGTACAGACCTCTACTAATTAGAGTCTATTTTTAGGGTCCACAGCCAAATGGCAAAAAACGGAACTCTTATGGATTTGTCATGTCATGTCTGCCCGTCTGTCCGTCCGTATGTCACAGCCAATTTTTCCGAAACTATTAGAACTTTAATGTTGAAACTTGATAAGTACCTAGATGTATTCTGTGAACCGCATTAAGATTTTCACACAGAAATAGAAAAAAAAGAAAATAAATTTTGGGGGTTCCCCATACTTAGAATTGAAACTCAAAAAAAAATATTTTCCTCAAACCCATACGTGTGGGGTATCTATGGTTAGGTCTTCAAAAATGATATTGAGGTATCTGATATCATTTTTTTCTAAACTGAATAGTTTCCGCGAGAGACACTTCCAAAGTGTTAAAATGTGTCCCCCCTCCTGTAACTTCTAAAATAAGAGAATGATAAAACTAAAAAAAATATATGATGTACATTACCATGCAAACTTCCACCGCAAAATTGTTTTGAATGAGATCTAGTAAGTACTTTTTTTTAATACGTCATAAATGGTACGAACCCTTCATGGGAGAGTCCGACTCGCACTTGGCCGCTTTTTTTTAGTTAGCCCTTTATAGGGTCTCACTTCGGAGCGAAGGCCTGTCCCCATAATCTTCACAGCTCCCGTTGTGGTGCTATTTCTGGGCAGTTACTGATGAAGGTGACCAAGTCGTCCCACCATCACCGTCTGGACCTGTCTTATTTTATTTTGACATTTAAATTTTGTCAAGCAACAAGGTCCTTATTACGAATACCTTAAAGACTAATATGCATAAAAAATCATTATGATTTTTACTGATTGATTCGTAAAACAGTTTTCTCAAGTTTTTTATTTTATATATATACATAAATACATACTACGTCGGTGGCAAACAAGCATAGGAAGGCCCATAGCCTATGTACGCCTGCAACTCCAGAGGAGTTACATGCGCGTTGCCAACCCCCCCTCGTTGAGCTTTGGCAACCTTACTTACCGGCAGGAACACAACACTATGAGTAACCTGAGTTGAGTTTTAAGTTCTGTGTAACCTTACTGTTTAGCTGAACCTAAACGAAGATAGGTACTTTTCGTGCTTGTATATCAATATATGCTTAACAAAGTGGAAACTATAGGTTTTGATTAAGAGAAGAAAGTGTAATAATATTACAGTTTGTTTTATATTTAAATAAATAAAATTAACGTATTCGACGCCGTGTCAAACACAAAAGCTGTTAGGACGCCGCGTCAACGAAGTGTCAAAACTGAAATTGATCTTTAAATAAATAAATAAATAATAAATAAATATGATAGGACATTATTACACAAATTGACTAAGTCCCACAGTAAGCTCAATAAGGCTTGTGTTGAGGGTACTATAGATAACGATATATATAATATATAAATATGTATAAATACTTAAATACATAGAAAACATCCATGACTCAGGAACAAATATCCATGCTCATCACACGAATAAATGCCCTTACCAGGATCTTTATGCATATGCACGTAGGTCTACATTGCTCTGTGGTCTGTGGCGGATTAATCCGTCGTTGGCGTTGGTCATGCGGTTCGGATATATCCGTCATTGGCGTCAAAAAGGTCAAAACAAAAGTTTAAATGCCATTTAGAGTATTTTAGAGCAGTTTGCTCCGGAACCTCATGCCCTTCGGTCAAAGGTTGCTCAAACTTGGCGGGGGCACTGCCGTGCTCCTATATGTGTTTCAACGAACAAGATCAGTGTCACCAATAAATGTAGAATAGAGCTTATCGTCATGGGAGTAGAAAAGGTCCCATGGTATTGGATGTCATATTACTGTTAAGCAAGAAACCACTAGGCCAGCAAAACGTTTCCTGGCTCGCGGCACGAACCACTGAAATGGCAATTACTATATTATATATTAAATTTCACTAATCGAACATGTAGTTAGATACAACTCAATCTCTTGCGTGTACACCTTCGGAGTAGTCACCTTCAGATATATTGGAGCGGCTGAGGTGCTCATAAATATCTGAACACGAACCTAACGCCTTGATAATAGAGGCGTGTTCGTACCGCGAAAATCGAAGTTCGTCGATTGCGGGCAATTTTCTCTGTCACTCTAATTATGTCTGAATGAGAGTAAAAGAGAAAGATGCCCGCAATTTGCGTTTTCGCGGTTTTTTTGGTCAGATTATTATAACATTTCGTTGGATACTTAGAGCTTTAAGAGTTCCATATACTGTAAGTAAGTGTAATTTCATGTTAAAAAAAAAAAAAAATATAACAGAAAAACAAAACAACAATACAATAAGACAATTATATACATTGTTTTAGAAAAATTGGCATTTCGTATTTATTCCGCCAAAAGTCAGGAGCTCTACCAAATTTTAGCAAAATATGACAAAAAAAATCGATAGCAAGCAAACAAATGGCCCATAAGAGGAGAGGGTTCATTAACCTTCTGTGCAAAACAAATAACGAGTACTTACGTCATATTAATTTCAAGGGACAGGAACACCTTCCCAAAAGTCCCAGAGAATCAAATTTGTAACTAAATGTTTTTTTTTATACTACGTCGGTGTCAAACAAGCATACGGCCCGCCTGATGGTAAGCAGTCTCCGTAGCCTATGTACGCCTGCAACTAACTCCAGAGGAGTTACATGCGCGTTGCCGACCCTAAACCCGCCCCCCCTCGATGAGCTCTGGCAACCTTACTCACCGGCAGGAACACAACACTATGAGTAGGGTCTAGTGTTATTTGGCTGCTGTTTTCTGTAAGGTGGAGGTACTTCCCCAGTTGGGCTCTGCTCTAGATCTGGAATGACATCCACTGGCTGTGCCCATACCTTTCTTTTGAACGTAGTTTAAGGACGTACCCGGGTCCAAAATGTATGTTCATGTATGCCCTTTCCCTCCGCCATCGGCCATAAACAACAGCTCAATCGGGAATGAGGAATACAAACATACATACATTCCTACGCTCTAACAGGGCAACTTAAATGACAGCTTGTAAAAACACGTCTCATTAGTGACCCAAGGAAACGTAACCATGGCAACGAAGCAAAAGTTGAGTAACCCGTGCCTAACACCTAGGACCACCAGCTTCACGAGACTTTGCCAATTAGGCTAAACAAGACGAAAAAAATACGCAACGTCACTCAGCTACGAAAGTAGCTCTCTGAAAGGACCATGGGCAACTTTGTATGGAGCCTGGACCCAACGCCAACAGAAATGAGAGTAAGGTCATTAGATAGGTATTTCTATGCACTTCATTTTGTTCTATGGGCACCAAGCGGAATTCCATTGCAGAACTGAGATATTGGTATTTTAGCCAAAATGTCGTCACCCTTATTACCTAGGCAATAGAGTCCAAGTAAGTAAATTAATTACTGCAGGGTAGATGTTCGCGCACCGCCGGGCGAGCACACTGAATGATTTGCCGCGCTGGCCCGGCGGTGGACTATATTGCCTAGGTAATAAGGGTGACGACATTTTGACTAAAATACCAATATCTCAGTTCTGCAATGGAATTTCGCTTGGTGCCCATAGAACGAAATGAAGTACATAGAAATACCTATCTAATGACCTTACTCTCAACTCTGTTGGTATTGGGGCCATTTTGACGCATAGTCCTTTGTAGTTTTTAAAGCCTTTGCCTATTTACTAAAGTCTTTCTTGTGTTATCTGTGCTATTGTCATATCTGTCAAAAATGACAGGAGCCACTGAAGGAACACTTGTCCATCGAAACAAGTTGCTTGACACGTTGCGTGCGCAGTGTTTTCATTAATTCGGTCTATTCACGACATTAAGATATGCATACAAGCCAATACCAACCTTAAGCCGTTATTTTAAGGTGTATTTTGATACAAGTATGTAACGGCTTTCGTTCTGTTAGTAATGTTTTTAAATGATCCGACTGCATGCTATTAATTTGTTAAACTTTCACTTGTTATTGTTGAGATTGATCGACGGGGTCTAAAATCGGCGCGGCCGCCATTTTTGCGGTTATGGCGTTCGAATTTTGAGCTGGAGTTTTTTTTTTTTAGCGACGCGCTTAGTGCGTTCAGCCAGTCTAAAGCAGCAAGCATTAGAAAAAAGGTAAACAATCTTGATGTGTCTTTTTATTGGAAAATATTAAAAAAAATCTTTTTTTTAATTAGTTTAATATTACTTATGAAAGCAAAAGAATGTAAATAAATCGTAAATGATTTATAACTGTCACATATTTGCCGCGACATTTTTTCATAATAAATAAAAAGTCACGTCACAGTTGCTTGACTTCTTTCAAATGCAAAAAAAAAATTAAAGCGCAGGTCTGCGAGCAAGTTTTAAAAGTTTTTGGCCCGGTTAAAGAGATGCGTTCCGTTTCAAGCAAATATAATAAAATTGATATTTTACTAATTATAATTATAAGCAAATTGTAAAAGTCAGCATCGAATGTCAAGCTAAACTTTCAAGACTTTATCTTAGAGGTTGATTGTAAAATATTGTAATATTTGCTTGTGATATGAAATCATTGATATTATATTGATAGAGAAATACTCGTCAATATTAAAAATGTTCAAAATTTAGAACACAAAGGCTGTGTCAGAACCCTTTGTGTGTTAATATCTAAAGAGTAAAAATATATGAGTTTAGAGCTATTTAAAAATACATCTTGCTCTTATAGGGACCGTGCGCGTTGGAGGGTCTGCCATCTTGTGGTCTGAATCGGAACCATAAACATGCACATTCACACGTCAAGTGTTTTCTTGTGCATACTCGTAGTAGGTTCTGCCATCTTGTGGGCTACATCGGAACAATAAACCTCACATTTACGCTTCGCGCCAAATCTGACAGCTCCTGTGCTGCCTCCTACAGTTCATGCACGCTCCCTATTTAAAGTTACTTAAAGTCATTGTCAACGTCAAATAAGGAACATTCACTTATACTATAATATGCTTTGTGAACTAAAAAATTAAATTGATATGAAAGTCGCTAGTACAGTCAGCATCAAAAGTAGCGGATGAAACAACGGGCCAAAATTATCTGATATTCCGGATAACTTTTCCAATTAAATAAATAAATAAATATTATAGGACATTATTACACAAATTGACTAAGTCCCACAGTAAGCTCAACAAGGCTTGTGTTGAGGGTACTTAGACAACGATATATATGATATATAAATATTTATAAATACTTAAATAAAAACAAATATCCATGCTCATCACACGAATAAATGCCCTTACCAGGATTTGAACCCGGGACCATCAGCTTTGTAGGCAGGGTCACTACCCACTAGGCCAAACCGGTCGTCAAAAAAGGTCCGGTCCAAAGGTATATCTTTTACAGTCTTTAGTTGTTCTGTATTAAAGACATCACTTTCTGTTAAGCTGTTACATAATGGTAGATACTTATGAAGCGTTATTTGATCCGCTACTTTTGATGCGGACTGTACCTCCGGACCTTAACCAATGAACCATACTTTAAAAATAACTAAAAGTAACAATGAATATGGAAAAAAGGCTCTGGCCAACATACCTGCCTAATATCCTGAACAGCTTACCCAAACAAGTAGTAGAAACTTTAGAAAAACATCCTGATAAAATAAAGAGTACACTTAAGAAAGCACTGATTAAAATGAATTAATTTTGTTACAAATAGTATTATAATAACATGTAAACACTAACTGCCAACAGGACTAATTATATACTTAGTTAAGGCTAAACTTAGTTAACATAATCTCCAAATATAGAGATTGTAACTGAGTGCAGACTCAGTACCTCAACAAAAACAAACGCTCAAATAAACAGATTAAATTTATTTTTATTTTTATTTTTTTACCTCGTACTATTGTCAAATTGAATTCCTTGACCGTACAAGATAAGACGCCATCTAGGGGCGTCAACATTAAATGTTTTTACACATTGCTCTCCGAAGAGTGAAAGTACCACGATACGATCTCATACTTTATTTCTTTTTAAAGTTTCACTTGAACGTTTTGTTACAGGTTAATTTAATATAAATATTATAAATGTGTGGAACTCATATTCTTGCCACAGAATGAATAAAAGTACTACCGTACATAAATGACACTTCCTATAAATCCCAAGTTTGACAGCGATTCAGGAACGTATTATGCTGTCCCTTTCTAATGTGTGGCACTATCCCTTTCGGCCATTTATAGTTGTGTGCAGTACATAAGAAAATGTAAATAAAGGAAAACTATAACTTTAGATCAATAATATTGTATATAATTCTGCAATACTTGATATTGTTTCAAAATTAACCGTAACCTTTACTTAAATGATATTGGAAGTAAAAAAATATCATGAAAAGCGGCTGTTTTTACTAAGTTGCGGAACTAAAAAAACGTAAAACCCAACGAAAAAAATACAATTGTGTAGTATAATTGTAATTTAGAATCTTTCCTATTATTTCCGATCAAAGCTTTACATCTAAACCCAAGTCATCCAGAAAAAAATAAACTTTTCTATAAGACGATCTTCGTCGCAGAGTGTACTGCTATTATACACCGTGTTTTTTTTGATTTGCGTTAATTTCAAGGGTGCATTCCTGAGCTTAAATTAAGTAACTTTCTCAAAGACACCGGTATTCTAATTAACTCCATTTCGGAGATAATCAATATTTTATTTTTATCTTATAAAGCTCTTACGAGTGTCTACACGTACCTTAGAGCCCGTTCACATATTGATTAGTGTTTAGTACGGGTTAATACATTTGCTACTAAACGTAAGTACTAATATCTCGGACGATCGATGTTAGAAATGACATTGACATGTCACAGTTTTCATTTGTTTGATTGAGATAAATGAAATGTTCGTGCAACAACAACGCTATATGCAACATTTAATTACTTTTAATAACAAAAAAAATTAAAAAAAAAATTTTTTTTTTTTTGGAAAATTTACTATGTCATGTAGTTTCCTTAAACGTACTTACCAATACCCCGAAGTTAACGGAATTCAATAAAAACACGGTGTATAGCATACAACTGTAAGGTTAAGCCATAATACTATGTTTGATGTCGGGGGCTGCAATAGCGTTCTGGCTGCTCCTCTGTCAGACTCCGCCATGGCGCTACTACAGCTTGTACGAAAGGCTATTGTTAATAGAGAGATTAGTTAATTGTATAAGAATATTGTATTGTTGTTTTTCTACGGAGCGACATGTCCACCTCGGTGACAAGCTCTTAAATAAGGAGAAAAAAAAACTGTAGGGTTGTCAAAATTAAAGTCATTATCTTATCTGTGGTCGTGCACGTGTACGGACGTCAAGTTGCAATGTTGAGCCGAACGGAGCCGAGAAAAGCCGAAAGGTCTCACCGCTGCTTTTGCATGTGCATTTTTACGGGAGACGGATTGGCTGAAAAGTTTGTGTGCGCCAAAATGTTCACATTATCTCCAAAACGGATTAACCGGTTTGGATGTGGTTTTCTGTATAGATATTTTTAGATAGGGTAATTTAATAACCTTAACTTTCGTCACCCGTGTTATAATAACGAAGGAATGGATTCCTAATAAATAAATTCGGCTCAGTACTTTTGACGCTACGGTGGAAAATACATTATATATATATATAAAACATACATACAAACATACATTAGGCTGTTAACGTTATTCCAAGTCTATAACCTTCTTTAGACGTTGTCAAAATTGTGTTCAACAAATCAATCACATTCATATACTGAAGTGCGTCACAATAAAGCGCGCGATTGTTTTATGCGACAAACGCAGCGTTAAGCGCATCACATAATCACATCACATAACACACACATTACATTAGATAATCTAATGACCATATACTGTTTTACGCGGTGAACGCAGCGGTAAGCGTATGCTGGCTATTTTCCCTACATTCCGTTGATCGCATGCGTTCAAAGTTGCGTTTCGGCTCGATTCGAAGAATGAGATACGATAACGATAAGTTTTAGTTTAGATAAGTTCTCATTTAGATATCGTTTGTATGTATAATTGACAGAAGCAGCTCGATTCGGGCAACCAATGTCTCTTTAACGTTAGAAATATCGTAGATAGATCTTATTGAGATCACAGCGGAATCGAAATTAAAGTCAATTTTGACATGTCGTTTAGTAATCAATGTTATAAAGATCTTTCCAAGATATTAAACGTGTCTTCTTCGTGTCGGGGCGTTTATCACAAAAAACAACCGCGCGCTTAAAACCTCTTCCGGAGTACTATAAATAATACAAATAAATATGGTTAATTCGTTTCTTCTACTGCCAACGTGCCAACTTTGCACAAAGTTGGCTCGTTGGCAGTAGAAATACCTAGTCAATCTAATATAAGTCGGCAACGATTTTGCAGATAGTGCAAGTGTTATTTTAAATGTCAAACTTCTATGAAATCATGACGTTAACTTAACACTTGCACAGACTGGGCTATTAAAATCGCCGCCAATTTAGCTTGGTCTGACTCAACATCTATAAACTGACGTCCGTAAAATTCCTATGAGACTCGAACATAATAATTATTTTACGTACTTATTAGCGCTCGACCAGTAAAGGCGGTGCAGTGCAAAATTGGACCGGAACAATTTTTTTTTTTTTTTTTTTAATATACTATGTCGGTGGCAAACAAGCATACGGCCCGCCTGATGGTAAGCAGTATCCGTAGCCTATGTACGCCTGCAACTCCAGAGGTGTTCATATAAAAAAAATCTTAACGCGAAACCTATAAACCTAGAATATATAATGCTGAAGCGATCGACATCAAAATCAAAGTGGTTTCTTAAGATTAAGTGGATACCGTTTTCTACCGAAATGGAAATTTAATACAAAAAGTACCGTTATTTTGTTAGGATCGCAAAGCTATTCTTCCTTCTTAAATGAAAACTAATTGAAACTGTCCAGAATTTAAAAAGTAAAAAGAACGGTACACAGTTTTGATAAGTTTTTATTAAAATAATTTAATATATTGCCCGCCGAGCGAATGTGTTCCCGTGATATTTTCAGATTGTCTTCGACTGCTCCAGAGGGCCTACCGCGAACCACGTTCGACGTGTTACCTCTCTGTCGCACTTGTAAATTCGTACGTAAGTAGTGTGCTAGGGCAGGGAGGCAATACGTCGAACGTGGTTCGCGGTTAGGGTTGCCAGGCCATAAAATGCAAAGGCCGGACTGCGCACTATATTAGACCAGACATTTTGCCCTAAAAGCCGGACATGTTTTTTTTATTGCCAAACATAATGTTTTTACAGCTGGGCTGTTGAAAAAAGTATCTGACAAAAAGCCTGACAAAAGCCGGACAGGCCGAACACGTACATATTTGGCCGGACGCGACCGCAAGAAGCCAAACATGTCCGGCTAAAGCCGGACACCTGGCAAGCCTATTCGCGGTAAGCCCTCAGAGGCCCTAACGACCACGTTCGACGTGTTGCCTCTGTCGCACTTGTCAATTCGTACGTAAGCTTGACAGGGAGGCAACACATCGAACGTCGTTAGTAGGCCCTCAGGTACGGTCACCTCTGAAAATATCGATACAGACAAAGTGCCAAAAATATGTGTACACTCATTTAATATATGCAATAAGGTCGTGTATACATATTTTCGGCACTTCTTTCGTACCGATATTTTTAGACGCGACTGTAACTACCTGTACCTCTCGCGTCCAATGATGGTTCTTATGACAGTTCATTTTAATATGGAGTCGATGTCACGTAAAATGTTTGTACACATTTTTAGGAAGTCTAGCAGTTTTTTTTTTATTATGATATTTTAGTAATAATAATAATAACGGTAAAAACATATTTTTTTAATGATTTTGGTAATAAATTGTCATATACCATCATTCGTGAGAGATATAAGTACATAGAAATATTTAGTGCATGAGAATGAGTATGCCACTTCCTATGACGACCGGTTTGGCCTAGTGGGTAGTGACCCTGCCTATGAAGCTGATGGTTCCGGGTTCAAATCCTGGTAAGGGCATTTATTTGTGTGATAAGCACACAGAAATTATTCCTGAGTCATGGCTGTTTTCTATGTATATAAGTATTTATTTATATATTATATATATCGTTGTCTAAGTACCTACAACACAAGTCTTTATTGAGCTTACTCTGGGATTTAATCAATTTGTGTAATAATGTCCTTATCAGAAATTTAAAGACGCTACAGATCGCACATCATTGTCGTTGTGACATGGTACAGTCAGATTTAATTTGTGACCCATTTCCTACCTTGTCACAGTGACAAACAACATGAAAGTCGTTAGAGAGAGATGTCACTGTGACAAAGGTACGAAATGGGTCACAATCTTCAAGTGGCTCATATAATATAAAGAAATCTATATCAGAATATGTGTTATATTTTTGATAGTCCGGTCATGTCCAGATTTTTTTGAACACTTTCGTGTATATATTCCGGTCAAGGAATTTAATATCGGTACCATTTCTTACCTTATCGCAGTGTCTATAATATAAGGCCCCCCAAAGTCTCCCGCCGTGTCTCTCTATGTTCGCGTTAAACTCAAAAACAGCTGAACGGATTTTCATGCGGTTTTCACCTATCAATAGAGCGATTATTGAGGAAGGTTTTTGTAAACTTGCACGGTTTACAAAAACCTTACTCGGGGAAAAGTCGGGGCGGGTTGCTAGTTACTTATAATACATTCATTATATTTTCTATTCCAAATTTGAGGTATTTTAGTTATTCGTTTTAAACACTTAGCTTTATTCAAATGCTCTTTTACAAACCAACTATTCTTCATTAGTAACTTTTAAAAGTAAATAAATGCATTTCACAATGAATCTATAAATAACAACAAAATATTTAGCGCCAACGAAACGTTTTAAAAAGTAAAAACCCACCTTACGCAGCTTCGAGTCGCTTTCAAGAGTTCTCATTCACAGAATGGAAAGGAAAAGTGGCGGTGATTCGGCAGTTCTGTTCGCGTTCGTACGAAAGTTCACGATTACTTACGGTGAACAGTCATAATATGAACATCACATTTATGAATTTAGAAAACATTCGTTAAAAATCAAGTATTCAGTACCAAAAGATAGTTTTAGAATTAAAAATTATATTGTTACGTATTAAATGTTTTACATATCTAAGGCGTCTATTTGTTACCAAAATGTAAAATTTGACCTATTTATTTATTTGAATTGAATAACATTGTTTTATAGAATAACTAAAATAAAATTAGGTAATGTTAATATAAGTACCTAAAAACTAGGTCAACTTTTAGATATATTAAAAATATATCAGAAGTAAAAGTAATTAAATGAAGCCAGCCTGACCGTTACGTCATAGTGTGTGTGTCTCTTTCTAACTTTATTAGAGTGAAAGTTCTTGTCTTATTTTATTTATTTATTCCAAACCTCTCCATCCCTGTCAAATCGATATTACAATTCGGTACACAAGTGAGAGAGATAGACCATCTATATGTATTGTTTACGGTAGCCCTCAAGGTCATTAGTTGTTAACTGAACTTGACGACCCCAATGCGTAACACACTTTACGCTACGCAATGTCCCGTCTAGTCCGTCTACCGATTACATATTTACACCAACCCTATTCCAGTACCCCTAGTGTAAATAAATTCGATTTTGAAACGTGACGTACGCGTTTGCGTTTAGTCTCATTTTGTATTGGATTTAGAAAGAGCGCGCCAAGCGGGACGTTTTGGAAACTCAAAATCCTATACAAAATGACACTTAACGCAAACGCGTTCGTCACGTTTCGCTGTCGAAAATATTTACACTAGGGGTACTGATCTAAAAATAAACAATGAGCACTATAAAACACCCAAAAATAAAAAGAACAAACGCGGTCAGTCCTAAATCCGACCTATCGGCGCCAAGGTTCGCGAATTTTTCACCAATCCGTGCGTCTGCCTTGACACACATAAGCGATGCGCGCGCGAAAAAATACCCAACGCAGATAAGCAAATGTGCTGATATTAAAAACTCAACGGTTTTGACGCGTGCTCATTATTTCGAGTTAATTGAGTTTATTCGATAGTCTGGCCAGACATCTGTGTTATTATAGAAAAATGTAAAACCTACATTTTATAGGGTACAATTTAAAGCGTTGTCACATCGTTCGATTTGATATCTTTAAAGCGTTTTCACATCGTTCGATTTGATATCGGATACGACCATAAATTGTTAAAAGCGCCTTTGTATGTTTATTTACTCATTGTCTAAATGTTTAACGTTTAAAAAATGATCTTAAACCAAAAAAAAATTATTCACCCCCACTTTACGTGAAAAAAAAAAAAATTTTTAGATTTTATTGTACGACTTTGTCGGCTTTATTGATTTATATATCCATGCCGAATTTCAGCTTTCTAGCACTAACGACCACGGAGCAAAGCCTCGGACAGACAGACAGACAGACAGACAGACGGACATGGCGAAACTATAAGGGTTCCTAGTTGATTACGGAACCCTAAAAAAGAAGGCATTGATGTCACAGGGCACACTCCAGCAGCTGCTTTTCGCCAAGGATCATCCAATATCCGATATCAGACAGTGTGAAAATGCTCTTAAACAGTTAAAATTTTTCTAGATATAGATAATTCACTCTTACAGCTAAAGGCTATCCCACACGGATGTTGAAATTAAGAGGCTGAATTTTATTAAACTTTCCACCCACAGTGGTATTCAGGATGCTTATTTAAAGATTCGTGTGGGATGCCCCTAAGGTACAGAATTTAGGTCTGATGTCTATGGCCATGGAAGCCTGTCACATGAAATTGGCAGATTTCCTTTACCTGAGACCTAAGACAGCGGTCCTCTCCTAAAGAAGAGACGCTGATATAGATTTTCGTAAATAGACCCGTGTTGCTATCTCTATTGTACGCACATAATTATATTGATGTCCAACTCGCACAGTGACATTGGCAACCGGAATAATGGACGGGACAGCCAGGGACTGATTTCGGTTACAGTATAACGGTATGGTATCGGTATAAAATTACGATACCGATTCACTACACCGATTAGGCTGCGCGGCTCCGATATAAATGTATCGCTACCGTTTTAAAATAACGGTACCGGTATTTTTCCGGTATATGCCTTAGCCGATATTATAGCCAAACTGATAGTATTAAATAAAATAAAAAAGAGCTTACGGGCTTACACTTAAAATCCGTCCAGAAATATATGATCATTGTCAAGAGGGCGCTGTAATTCTCATGCATAGGGTGACAGTTCAGTTTAGTATGATAAATTTAGTTCCTATGAAATTCCGCAATATGGCGCGTGATCATTTATTACTGGTCAGGCTTTATATAGACAGCTTCATTAAATAGGAACCAAGTTGGCGCAAGGCGCGGGCGGTTTGGCAACGACGCCTAAGCTGATAGGGCTAGCTTTATGAAAGCGGTTAAGGTACCTGAAAAAATAAAGGTACCGTTATTTACCGGTAGCGAAATAAATTTGTTCGGCTATCTAAATGGTTCGGATTAAACCGGTATGACGTCTTACCGTTATATAAAGGTATCGTTATTTTTACATTATCATTTTGCTAGAGGCGTTTCAATCGTCGAGTGTGAGCGTCAGACTTTAACTCTCATTTCTGACCTTTGTGTTTCTTAAATGCCATGAGTCCTATATAGACATCTGATCCTCAGGAAAATCAAGATCGAATGACATTATTTACAAAAAAAACTGTCAAGTAGCCAATTACGCACGTGCGACAGAGATAGAAACAGACCGGTCAATGTACGAAATTATTTGTGAAAAGCGTCCTCTCTTTATTATAAAATAGATATATGAGCATAAGTACATAGCAACCACGCTAAACGGTACTCAATTAAAGTATACATCATTATTTTAGCCCACCAACCCACCAGAGTGGAACTTTAATAGTCATATATTAAAATCAAACCCGTCGCCTGTGGGAAAGTTGCAGAATATACATGATATAATGTCGGTAGTCTGCAATTTGTATAGACGCCGCCAATTGTGGAGAACTGTACTTAACTGAGTAATAGGATAAGTGTATGTTTTTTTGAAATAAGAGTTGCCAGGTGAACGATAATTATTCAATTATTTATTTATATCGTATCGAGAGAGATCCAGATAGTGTTAGCACAGTACAACGAATCTTAATCAATTTAGGTTAGTGACATAGAATTTACAAATAATTTGATACACACATGACACATTATTCAAAATTCAAAATTTTTGTATGCAAGTAGGGCTCAAGGGCTCTTTTACACGTCAATACAACATTTATAGTAACATCATATAGTTGTTTTTTTTTTTTTTAATAAATAAGTACTTCAATACAATAGAGATGTATAGACTCTATGGTTAAAAACACATTAAATCTGGAGATGTAAAAGGTCCCCAGATAGACAACATAAAAAGTAATGTACACGTCACGTGTTTTCTTGTGGGTTCTGCCATCTTGTGGGCTACATCGGAACAATAAACATCACATTTACGCCTCGCGCCAAAAATCTGACGCCTCCTGTGCTGCCTCCTACAGTTCATGCACGCTCCCTATAGTAAACACCCCTATAATGGAACAGGCACCAGTAATGGGATGGTATAGACAAATTCTGTAAAACATTTACAGAATTTGTCTGCACCATACTAATATGTCGGAAAGGGACAAACGATTATTAGCGGTTTGTCAACTTTAGTAGACGTTTATGAATAAGGGGGTTAATTTGTGACCCATTTCGTACCTTGTCACAGTGAAAATAGTATGAGGTCTCTAGCGACTTTCATGTTGTTTGTCACTGTGAGAAGGTACGAAATGGTTCACAAATTAAATCTTTTGACTACACGTTCTCTTCGCCTGGCAACCGTGTTGCAAATAGGGTTGTTTCCATCTACAAATCTTAGGGCAGAATTGTATTCTAATAAATTCTTTTGGATTATAAGAACATGTTAAACTACTTTTAGGGGACTTGTAATGATAATGACCATATTTTTGTAAATATTGAATTTAAAATATCTTGTGGCACACGTCACGTGACCAAACTTGAAACGTCATTGAAGATTCTGATGACGTCACAACTCTCAGATTGACTCTGTTGACAGTTAGGCGATAGACAACAAATGACAAATGTCAGTTGACAGTTCGTATCTTCTACGTGTGTATATAGTTATGTGTCAAACCGTAAACTGTGACGTCACACAATTTTCAAAGAGCGTTTTGGGCGCGAAAGCATCTGTCAAAATATATTTTGTTAATTTAACATATTTAAAACAGTTTTTAGTATAAAAGTTGAATTTTAGGGCAACTTTTAGTTAATATAGAACGTAATACGAGCGTTTAAAAAAATTGGAAACAACCCTATTCCCGATGCGCTTGACTTGGATTTTAGCTTGGCCATGTAATTTTGGTGCAATGTTATGGTATTTACCTTGATAGAGTGGCTGTCTAGACTGATAGAGACGGTAAACAGACAAGGGTATCAACATTTGGGCCGCCATTTTGTGAACAATATCAGTACTGTTCAGTGACTGTGACGAATGATTTTTGAAATAAAATAAAGGCTTTGAACCTCTGACAGTTTCTTTATATTCTTTATCAAACTAAAATCGCATTATTTTTCACTATGGACTCAACTATAATGTCTTCATTACGAAACGCTTTAGTGAACTATAATGAATTTGACTAATCACATGTCGCCGCACAGAAACAAACGATAGAACAAAAGACATCAACGAGCTTTTTTACTGAAAAAGAAGCTCGTTGAAATCATTTGTTTGAATCCTTTTATCTACTGAGATACTTACCCAATTTGGTTATATTTCCTAACATATTTTTTTATTTTCAATAACATACATAATGGATAAATAC
The DNA here is from genome assembly GCF_033807575.1 of Cydia pomonella. Classification (NCBI taxonomy): domain Eukaryota; kingdom Metazoa; phylum Arthropoda; class Insecta; order Lepidoptera; family Tortricidae; genus Cydia; species Cydia pomonella. The sequence continues at coordinate 48,099,564 of NC_084703.1, forward strand.
AGAGGATTACTATACATAACTAGCTTAAATCTAAAATAGGCCTATTTCCTCGTTGCATCGCAATACTGATACGTTGTGCGAGCAAGCCGCCAGCTCTTCGGTCACCAGTTACGTCAACCAGACGCTTTCGCAATTTTCACAAAAATACTTGCGCGCGCTAGGATCCCACGAAAGCTAAAAATATTAAAATTGCTTCTTAAACGTGCGTAATTTTATTTTTGGTTGAACTCGACGATTAGGTACTTTAAAAAAAAAACTTACTCAAAATAATGCCCGATCCCGCGGGTACGCACAGCCGTCTCGCTCCCGCTTACACTGAGTGAGAGTGAAAGAGAAACCGAATCGACGGGGTCTTAAACGTAGTGACGACGTCGATTCACTAAATGAATGGGACAATGATTTCCGTGATGAAAACTTTATTATTTCTAGTGTACAAGCCGCCATCAGATATATCGGGGCGGACGAGGTGCTCATAAATATCTGAACACGCACTCTAACGCTTTGACAATAGAAGCGTGTTCGGATATTTGTGAGTACCTCAGCCGCTCCGATATTTCTGATGGCGACTGTACGGCCGAAACCTTTCCATACCGTTTATACTCCAAATGCCTTATACACAATTCTCTTTGGTAGTAGTATGACCTGCGCAACACCACATGCGCGTATAATTATAATATTACGTTATAATTATCTCGCTACCATCCAGAACTGTACCAAGACCGTGAACCAATTTAAATTCCGAATTTTATACGATTTATAATCGAGAGCCGGCGTCCTAGATTTTTCTGAACACTTTGCCAATAGTACATAGCAACGAAAGAATGTTTTACTAACATTTACCTGACGTACGAAGTTAGGATGATAGAATGGGATCAGAGCCCCTAGTGTACATTTATTCGATAGCGAAACGTGAGGTACGCGTTTGCGTTTAGTCTCATTTTGAATGTGATTTAGAAACAGCGCGCCAAGCGGGACGTTTAGGAAACTCAAAATCCCATACAAAATTAGACTCAACGCAAACGCGTACGTCACGTTTCGCTATCGAATAAAATGTACACTAGGGGTACAGTTCCTATGCTTGCCTGTTTTCAAAATTCCATACTTCTCCCTGGGTAATAGGGAGTATTACGCGAAACTGCGTAGGGGGCGCCACTACCACAATCCATCATAATCCGAGGGTCTACTGCGAAACAAGAAAATCGAAATTTCGTTGTCTAACCTCTCTATCACTCTTGCATATTCGAGCGATGAAGAGACAGATAACTAAATTCCGCGTTTCCCGGTAGGCCCTTTGTAAATAAACCGCCTTTATGCATATTTTATTATCTGTAAAAACTTGTCACAAACAGTTTAAAGCACAGTATCGGCCCGATTCGATGAATGAGGTACGATAACGATAAGTTCTGGTTTAGATAAGTTCTCATTTAGATATTGTTTGTATGTCGTATAATTGACAGAATGAGCTCGATTCGGGAAACCAATGTCACTTTGACGATAGAAATATCGTAGATAGATCTTATTGGGATCACAGCGGAATCGAAATAAACGACAGTTCTGACATGTCGTTTAGTTATCGAGCTTTCCAAGATCTTAAACGTGTCTTAATCATTCTTCGAATCGGGCCGTTAGTATAAGTTACTCTATGGTTTAGGAAAGGTGCTAGTGCTGCACTCTGGCGGCAGAAATTGCAGTAATACTCCCGATTATCCAACAGTTTTTGTACCTATCTACATGAAAACTATATCCTCACTTAAGTGTTACAACATGATAGCTGTGATGGTCTATTTTAAATCGGCAATATCTATCAACATACCTACAATAATATAATATTTTTTTCTGCCCCCTGGGCGGAAAGCGTCAACTTTGCTCCCGCTGCGCTAAACGAAGTGGCCGCTTTCCGCCTCCGTCGAGCAGAAAAATAGTATGCGCACCACGGGAGGAAACGTAGGACATTTCATCCCGCGTGTTCAATTTTACACGCGGCACGCAATTACCTACTATTCCTCCCTTGGGACACAAATAACTATTAAATACCTATACTTACTACCTACGCTTTTTTTTATACCTAAGCCTGTGCTGTGCATTTGATGATGGTTGCGGTTTTAATGAAGTTTTATTTAATAAACGAGTTTTTAAATTGATAGTATACAAAGGTTGTATATAAAGATTAAGGAACTAAAGTACATCACAAGGACAAATACGCCTCACAAAGATAACCCAGCATGGCTTAAAGGACTCGCATCCAGGCCATAATTGTAAAAAAAAAAGATAACCCAGCCATGTGCAGCCGTTTATTTATTTTTAACTCAAAGGCGTTTTTTTTAATGTACACTGTGCAGTATAATTGTTAAAATAATTTCTGTCAATCATCAATCTTTAAAAAAAGAACCGTTGAAGTTTGCCACCATAAAGAACTCTTTTGTTTTTTACTGCGACCCCAAAGGGTTGACAGCGGAACTACAAATCTATTACGTTTTATTTTTATGAGTGTTTTATGTGCGTTGTAAAATGACCATAAATATGGTCTCGAGTGAAACAAAGTGCAAGCGTTATTGTCTTTGGTTATCTGTTGTTTTAAACTGTTTTTTTTGGGGCGAAAGTACTGAAATATGGTCGTTGGTCATATTTGGCTTTCTCTTTACCTATAGAATCGATACCGTTTTTAGTTAGTTAAATGTTTGTGATTATTAAAAAAAATATATTCAAGAGACTGACACTTCTGTCGTCTTCCTAAATAATGTATGTATGAAATACTAAATGCTGGGTTCACATTATACAATTGGACGACATGGATACATATATATATATTACACTTTTATTTATATCACGAGAATGGAAAGATGAGTCGACCATTTTTAATCCATTCTACTAATTTATGTGTATACAGATACGATGAGGTCTGGCCTCTCTCGTGTGGCTGTGCCACTCACATACATGATCTTCATTGGTGCCTTTCCATCTCTTTACCCTTTGTGTGGCTGCTAAGCCACACATTTCACTGCAAGAGGAAATCTCATGATAGTTAATGGCTATGCACCTCCAGTTGGGCAACGGTCGACTTGCTCCGGTCTAAACAGGGGTACATCCCTGGTGACTCTTATCATATTTCATACATTAGTCACTTAGCCGGACAGGGGGGCTATGCCCCCCCGGAGACCTCCACCTTCCCCATAGTCTCGCCTCGGTTGCTCCAACTTAGTCGACCGTGCCCGTGTGTTCCCGGACACACCTCTAATACATGGGAGCCCGGGGCTTCCCAGTCCAATGTCCTCGACTACCAAGTGTGCTGTGCACTGCAAGATTGGACTACTACTCACGGAAAGAACGATATTCTATAACCGTCTCCTCATCTTTCCACCTTATGATGCATGTTTAGGTCGACACAATAATATGGCAAAGCAAACACTCACCTGAGGTGTTCTCTATGGGGTACAAGTCTCCTAGAAGCTCGTAGCTCCTAACTTGTCTTACGATCACGAAATCTGCTCATCTCTCTCCTCGTTTCCGCCGCACAACCTTTTCGCCATCTTTCTACCCACATACCAACAAGCGGAAGTTAGTCAAAACAAGAGTGGTGTTACCACAGCTCAAAATATAGATTGACATTACTGATGTTGATACATACCGACTTTTACATGGCGAATCGCGCTGTGCGCGACACTCCCACAGCCAAAAGGAGTCCTATTGCAGTAGTGTGAGCAGATGACGTGTCCACTCCAAGATTTTCGCTCTGGCACGAATAGCGGCGTCTCTCCTAGTCCTAGTTTCCGGTAGCATACCGTCAGGATTGCAAGTGGCTTCCTCCGATCTTGATGCTTCAGTGTTCATCATAGATTCTTGTATAGGCATTACTTCCTCAGTAGCAACTGTCTCGTCTTGATTCTCAGGTATTGGATTTGTTTGGGGAGGCCGTATGCCATCGCCTCCACTTGGGACAGCATCCAGATCCAAATACTCTATCGGCGTGTCTAGAGGTGTTGCAGCTTGTTCCTCCTCTGTCGCTACCGTTCGCGGAGAGCCATCTGTTTCAGTCTCCAATGGGTAGAGATGACCTATAGATCGAGTCATAATAGAGTCTCCTACTTTAACTTTAGCAACCCTGTGTTTACCATCTGCACTCCTTATTAGCTCTGCTATCTTTCCGACTTTCCACAACTCGCGGTTTCTTAGATCCGATTTTATTTGAACAATATCTCCCAGTTTAGGTTCGCAATCAGACACAATTATTGGTTGTTTAGGAGAGTTTTGGTATCTCTCCCTCAAACTCGTCAAGTACTGTGCCATGAATATTTTCTTAAATTCCTCTAGGATTATCAAGCCCCTTTTCCAGCTCTCTATTAGGTTAACTTGAATTTTTGAACTGTCCACCGTACAGACACTATTCGTTGCCGGAGTCAAGGTTAAGCATTTTCCCAGACTTAGGAAATCAGCTGGTCTTAATATGTGGATCACTTCGGTTCCAATTTTAGTAAGTGGTCTTGAGTTGACTACAGCTTCTACCTCCTTTAGCACTGTTAACAGCTTGCTATCTCCAAGAAGGTGCTTTTCGAGAGTGCGCTTTAGAGAATGCTTCACTACACCTATCAGTCGTTCGTAAAATCCACCATGCCACGGGGCCAGCTGAGGTATAAATCGCCATTCAATTCCTCTTTCAATGCAGTACGGCTTACTGACGACTTCCGACGTTAGTTTGAAACATGTGGCATTGTCTGAATACAATCGTTGTGGAGTGTTTCTAGTGGCAGCAAATCTTCTAAGTGCTAAGAGACATTCTTCTGCTGTCAAGTCGTTAACAATCTCAAGATGAATGGCTCGAACAGCCAAGCAAGTGAATAGGGCAACCCACCTCTTCTGCTTGCCAGTTTGCGTGTTGACATAAAGCGGTCCGAAATAATCTACTCCGCAGTACGTGAATGGTGTGCTATAGTTCACTCTTTCGGTAGGTAGATCGGGCGCAGTTGGCAAGCGATAAGGACCACCGCCGTGTTTGATGCACCGTTGACATCTTGAGACCACTCGTTCCACCTGACGTTTACCTTGTGGTATCCAGTACTTCTCTCTAATGAGGCTAAGAGTATGTGTAGTGCCAACATGGTAATTATTTTCATGCGTTTCCTTGATTATCTTATTTGTAAATTCGCTATCTCTGGGAAGCAATATAGGATGTTTCATGTCATAATTCCATGTAGTGTTTACCATTCGTCCCTGGCATCTCAGTACACCATCCACATCTAGAAACAACCCAAGATTTCTAGTCAGATGTGTCACCTTTCCTGCAATCTCGCTGCCGAAATGAAGTTTTTGTAGTTTCTTTATCTCTACTATAGTACTATCTGCTGAGTTCAATGAAGATGTGTCCTGTACTGAGTCAATCTCTGGTATGTCATCACATGTATTATTGCTCACAGACTGGTCAATTTGGTCATCAACTTCCATCTGCTGGTTGTCATTCGCTTCAACAGTTTCTAGTTCATTCCCTGGACCACAATTCGTTTCTGGGACGCTCCTGTGTTCACTGTGGTCCAGGCCCTCCCCAACAGAAAGGACTGTCATATGGTTCATATAGTACCTATTTGTAGGCCACATTGTTTCATCCTGTCTTAAAAATTCGGGGCCATTGAACCAAAGTTCTTTGGATTGGCTCCATCTGTCAGGTCTTGTGGCAACATCAGCTGGATTCATCTTAGTGTTAATATAGTATAACTCTGCTTGCATTTGGTTTTTTCTGATCTCTTCAACTCTGTTTGATACAAAGGGTGGTAACAGTTTGTCTGACCGCATCCATCCATGTACGACTAAACTATCGGTCCACAACATTTCTTTGCTTATTGGAAGAGATAGGTTCTCCCTTACATATTTTAAGAGTCTACTTGCTATGAGTAAACCCAGTAGCTCTAATTTCGGTATATGAAGTTCGCTTGTATCTTCACCTTTGGCTATCCTCGACTTTCCCATTAAGAACGAGACTGATGTGCCTTCGTTACTCTTTGTTGTCAGATAAATGACAGCAGCATATCCCGCCTTTGAGGCATCAGAAAAACAATTTAACATGTATGTTGTCTCTAAACCTGGATCAACATTTGTCACACATCTTGGCAATTCTAGGTGTAAATTCATTTTTATCTCATTCAATATTTCTTGCGTAGACTGCACCAGGTCTTCTGGTAGGTTGGTGTCCCATTTATGTTTTTGCTCACAGATGCTCCGAAACAAAGTCTTCATTGGTAGGGTTAACGGACAAATGAATCCACATGGGTCATAGATTCGGGCTAACGTACGAAGTACTTTCCTCTTAGTATTGGCTGGAGCATCTTTGTCAAAGTGTTGATCAGTAATTTTCAATTTCAACGTGTCCTTCTTCACATCCCATGACAATCCAAGAATTTTTACTGTATTTTCATGTTTTGCTTGCTGCTCTGAAGGTATAAGGTCAAGAAATTCCTTATTATTTGACAACCAATCTCTTATGTTCATAGATATTTGCCCAAAGGTTTCTCTCGTTTTTTCATAAATTTCTTGTGCTTCTTTCACAGAGTTTGCTCCAGTTACTAGATTGTCTACATAACAATTGTTTGCTATATCCTTCAGTAAGCTTCCATCTGTCTGTGACATGTGATATCTAATGGTCGCTGTCAGGAGAAAAGGACTTGAAATAATGCCAAATGGGACTCGGCAAAACCGAAGATATAACATATTGTCTTCCGTTAGGTCCTTCGTGATATCTTTAATCCACAGAAACCTTGTCACATCACGGTCCTTCTCTTGAAGTCCTACCTGCAAGAATGCTTTCTCTACGTCAGCCACGATTCCTATTTTCTTTGTCCTAAACTTCAGAAGAAGGGCTGTGAGGTCCTCAAGCATAGAGGGCCCACTGTATAGACATTCGTTCAAGCTTTTCTTGCCCATTCCTCTCATTGAAGCATCGTAAACAATCCTTCCACGTTTTCCTTCATTTTTTACGATGTGATGAGCAAGGTAGTGCACAGGGTGCTCGGTGTCATTCCCGTGTGGTTCAACTATTTCAATGATATTTCCGTCTAGTTGCTCCTTCAGAATATCATCATATTCTTGTAGCGTTGCCGAATCCAATCTATTGACCAAGCTCTTCAGTCTCCCTAACGCCATGCCGAAATTGACAGGAAGCTGGGGTGGATATTCAATCCATGGCCACGTTACTTCATAACGGCCCTTGTTGTATTGTATAGTCTCATTGAAGTGTTTTACAGCCTCATCCTGTCTAGTAGCCTTGGGAGAGTCATTTATACCAATACACTCAAGAGACCATAGAAATTTTATGTCAATATTTCTGAGGGGTAAGTCCGGTTCGGTGAAATAAGGGCAGCTTGAATTGTGACAGTGGCAGTAAGTGGTCACAGTTAAAGTATTTTCTGGGATGTCAGCATGGTTGCAGTTATCATCTCCAGAGTACAACCAGCCAAAGTCTGTATCTATCAAATACAAATTTTCCTCAAGTTGTATCTTCCCTTGACGTCTGAAGCCTTCATAATAATCGTTCCCTATTAAGAGATCCACATTTTCCCCAATAGAATCGTCATCGGCTGCTAGATCAACCAATGAGTGATCAAACCTAGCTATTGGTAACTTCTCTGTAATATGTGGAACGATATTTACTCTTACTTGTTTCTGGGTGCCACGTTTGGTTTCTAGCACTATGTCTACTGAAGGGCTTGGCATTTCCTTTGGAGTGGTTTCTCCAAACGTGAACACTAAGAGTCGGTCTTCATTATCTGGTAATAGCTGTAGTCTGGAAGCAGCCCGTACTGTTATATAACTTCTCTGTGAGCCACAGTCCAAAACAAGTCTGCACTTATGCTTGCTTATTTTGTTGTTGCTTGGGTTGATGATTTGCGACACCGCTGTCTGTAAAAAATTGTACTTATTTATATTTGCCATATAGCACTTTACCATTGAGTGCCTACTGTCAGGAGAATTTTCCTTACCCTTTGGCTTTGGACACAGAAGTTGGAGGTGTCCATCACCACACCGGTAACATTTTATCTTCTTATGGCATTGGTCAGTATTATGGTTCCTTTTCAGACACTTGTGACATCTGCCAGATAACTGCTTTTTTCTAGACTCAATGTCACTATACTTTCTGCAGTCCACACTGTTATGGTTTTGAAGTTTACAAAAGATGCAAGGTAACCGTGTCTTCTTCGGAGGTATGTTATTTTTAATTGGATTGTCCGCCTTTCGCTTTAAATTTCTTCTTTGTCTATATTTGGAATCATTACGTACTGGATATTCAGCCTTTGTTTGGAGAACTTCCGTTGTAATAACTTCAGGTTTTGTATCCAGTCCTTTTGGAATTGGCTGGGTCTGGGCCTTCTCCATAGCCACCACAATATCCAGTAAAATCCTTCTCACCGTTGATGTAGAATTATCCTTCGACTGTTGGGGCATGAGGTGATACTGGTGTAGAACTTGTTCTGGAAATTTGGCAAGTATGGCAGCACGGAGGTGGTTTCCTGCAGTGTCCTCACCTAACTTTTCCAGTACCCGCAGGTGCCGTTCGATCTCGTCTAGTGTACGCCTACAACTGGATGCTGAATATTCCGCTCGTCCCATGTTGGTTAGCGCAGTGTAGTGTAAATCTATCAGAGTATCGTTTGACCCATACCATGACTTGAGCGCCTCCACGGCAATGGCATAGTTATGATTGGTTATACTAATGCCCGCTACAGCTTCCAATGCCTTACCCTCCAGACTACTTAACAAATAATTAAGCTTGTCAGCTTCAGCCATGGGCTGATTGTCAATATTTGAAACAAACCGGTCCCAAAATTCTGACCACCGCAGCTGATCCCCATTAAACTTAGGTAATTGCAGTTTTGGGAGTTTGATACTCATTTGGCGTTCCGTTGTTGTATCATGAGGTTCAGATACAACCGTCATGGACTCTATATTCATGATTAAGTCCTCAGCCTGTAGTTGCAGATCCATGGCATTTTTAACTATGGCTAAGTCGGGGTTCGATGAGGCAGTCGTGTAGTGGCGTATCTCCCTTTCTAGTTTATCACTGAGGTTATTCAAATGTCTTACTGTAGCAGATACATTTTCAATTATGAGATTGCCAGCTTCGTCGGATTGAATGCCCTCAATATATATTTTGAGTTTGTTCTCTCGCATTTGAAGAATGCTAGCCAGTATGTCTTCCATTGTGTTGTGCTGAAACACGCGGAAGGACAAACTCACTATAGTTGATGTTCGAAATTCATAACCTATACGCCAAGTATAAGATAGTAAAAACTCACCAATGTTTCACTATCTTCCCATACATATGCACGGCACCGAACCTCCCAAACCGCTAAACCGGTGCTTTATCCTCCACGAACTGAAATTAACAAACAACAAGGAATTTTACTTCTCGGAACCGCCGAAATATAGCAACGCGCCGGTACTATGCACGTGGCTCGTGATGCATATTTACCTTGATCCGTGGTATGTTTCTCGTTGTTCACTGTACTCCTTTAACTCTTTGAAGCTGTCACTTCGAAATGCAGTTTCGATCCAATTAGAACGGATTTTCTGAGTTAATAACCCTTTTTTAGAAATTCGACCGCCACCATGCAACCGCAAAAATTTCATGACAACCACACACGACAAAAGAGACGGGAAATGGAAAGAAGATTCCATAGAGTAGGGCTTTCGTACTTGGTGCGCCGGAAACACATGACACCGATTCTGTTTATTCGTTCAATCAGTAGAAAAAGAACCAACAAAGATTTAACAAAGGGAATATTTATCGTTTAATTAAGAACATATTTTTGCTAACTAAAAGAAGATTATTACTAGACTTTGTATTAATGTCACCTAAAACATTATATTTGTTTCCAACATCGCACATTTTAATCGAATCGATTTAAATCGATTACATGAGAACTCACTAAAACCATAGACACTCGGATGAATGAGCGAATGAATCAAGAAATGAACGACATGGAGTTAAACATAGTTTGGATAGTCTCATTCCAAACACAGACAGAGAGAACCATACCATCTCCGTCCCACGCCATTACCAGCACCTAAAAAGAAAGGGACGAGCACAATCCTCCCGGTCCTCGCCGTCCCTAGTTGCGGTTGCAAGACCATTACATTATTTTTCTTTTAAGTACGCTATACACGATATTGTACCAAAATTAATCCTAACTTAAACCGTATATGCAACTTATGCTAGAATTTTAGTATTTGCTTTTATAATATTCCCAACTTTCTTAAAGCCAAATCCCGATAATTATTTATTTTCGCTGTTTATTAACTGTGCGCCTTTCAGTTCTCCCCTTTTAGAGAGACTGACTATCACTCAGCATAAAGGGAGTTGTGAAATATAATTTCAAAATATAATTCGTACATGTTTTCCTTAATACTAAAGTAAATTGTACTCGTATGATTTCATTATTATTATACACTATAATATAACATGTTGCAACAGTGAATCATGATAATTAAATAATCATAATATCTGCTTCGACAAAGAATTACGTCAACGTTCTTTGTTAAAAAAAAAAAACTTTTATTGGAGTGAATTTTGATAAATTAAGCCTCACCTATCCGGCTCATTAATATCAATATCACAGCACGCTCCACCAAAATGTCGTCTTCCTAAATAATGTATGTATGAAATACTAAATGCTGGGTTCACATTATACAATTGGACGACATGGATACATATATATATATTACACTTTTATTTATATCACGAGAATGGAAAGATGAGTCGACCATTTTTAATCCATTCTACTAATTTATGTGTATACAGATACGATGAGGTCTGGCCTCTCTCGTGTGGCTGTGCCACTCACATACATGATCTTCATTGGTGCCTTTCCATCTCTTTACCCTTTGTGTGGCTGCTAAGCCACACATTTCACTGCAAGAGGAAATCTCATGATAGTTAATGGCTATGCACCTCCAGTTGGGCAACGGTCGACTTGCTCCGGTCTAAACAGGGGTACATCCCTGGTGACTCTTATCATATTTCATACATTAGTCACTTAGCCGGACAGGGGGGCTATGCCCCCCCGGAGACCTCCACCTTCCCCATAGTCTCGCCTCGGTTGCTCCAACTTAGTCGACCGTGCCCGTGTGTTCCCGGACACACCTCTAATACATGGGAGCCCGGGGCTTCCCAGTCCAATGTCCTCGACTACCAAGTGTGCTGTGCACTGCAAGATTGGACTACTACTCACGGAAAGAACGATATTCTATAACCGTCTCCTCATCTTTCCACCTTATGATGCATGTTTAGGTCGACACAATAATATGGCAAAGCAAACACTCACCTGAGGTGTTCTCTATGGGGTACAAGTCTCCTAGAAGCTCGTAGCTCCTAACTTGTCTTACGATCACGAAATCTGCTCATCTCTCTCCTCGTTTCCGCCGCACAACCTTTTCGCCATCTTTCTACCCACATACCAACAAGCGGAAGTTAGTCAAAACAAGAGTGGTGTTACCACAGCTCAAAATATAGATTGACATTACTGATGTTGATACATACCGACTTTTACATGGCGAATCGCGCTGTGCGCGACAACTTCTTATGTTATCTGCGCCTGCGTTCATTCACTGACATTTACGAGAATAATAGAAATGTCTGATACATATATTTTATACTATCATAATTATTATCTTTATTCAAGTTTCAAAATTAAGCACGTACAGTCGCCATCAGATATATCGGAGCGGCCGAGGTGCTCACAAATATCTGAACGCGCACTCTATTGTCAAGGCGCTAGAGTGCGTGTTCAGATATTTTTGGGCACCTCTGCACCTTCTATAAATCTGATGGCTACTGTACATTAAAACAAATCTGTTGGTGCTGCTTCTCATTAAAAATGGTTATTTTATTTTGCGTAGAATTTCATTAACTAACAACAATAAACATTTGTTTCGTACAAATACAATTAAGTATTATATCAGCCTTTCAGCCCGTAGTATGTCATTTAATTTCATCCCATTAAGCCAAAATTATAAAAGAAAAATTAATAAGGAACATATAAAATAATTTTATTTAAAGTGAGATCTTGATAATCCGTCACTTCGATGACTCCGGTACAGTCAGCGGCCATAGTGCTCACAAATATCTGAACACGCCTCTATTGTCAAGGTTCAGATATTTTTGAGCACCTCGGGCGCTCCGATATATCTGATAGCGACTGTACAGCCAGTAGTCCGGCACTAAACAAGGATGCATGTGAGCATTCTATCAATCAATCAATCATTTATTTATTTGCAAAAATACAGTAACATAAGGTGTTAGGACTATTCAGGTACAATGTGTATTTTGCTTGCAAGCAAGCGTGCAAATATAATGTGTCAAATCTAAGCATTGAAAAATAACAAAATTGAAATTAAGACATTAGCATAAATACTTAGAGAATTAGAAAAATTAGGAAAAAAGTCAGTCAGTCGCCATCGAATAATAAAAATAATTAGTAAAAATCAAGAGAAAATATATATACTATGTCCAAATAGACTTGCGGTTACATTATGGCAAGTCGATCTCTTCATAAATGGCTAAATTTCAGATAACGTCGAATTTCCTTTGAATTTAAAGCCTGACCAGAAATATGTGATCATTGTTAAGAGGGCGCTGTTATTCTCATGTATAGGGTGACAGTTCACTTTAGTATAAAAATTTAGTTCCAATTAAATTCCGCAATATGGCGCGTCATCATATTATATTACTGGTCAGTATTTTAGTAAAATGTATATTTACGACATACTAAAAACATCAAAATAATATGCAGATTTGCTCTAACTTCCTGTAATCCTATATTTTCTGTAATCCGACTCTCTTATGCCGTTATTAGTGCCGGATTAGTGAGATTGTACTGAAATATTTTTTTATTTGTGTTTTCAAGTAGTCACATTACTATATATAAATTATAAACTGAAATAGAGCCATCCCGGGCTTCGTCACTTTATATGACAAATTAAAAAACAAACTCGGTCATAATTTCTTTTCGCATCTTGCCCGTGTATTTGCGAATCATTATCTAGGCATTCGGCAACCTTCGGAGATATTCGGTCATCGTCGCCTTGGGCCGCGACCAGGATAACATGGCCTCCGCTGCCCTGACTTCCACTGAACATTCCTTCCTTACCGGGTTTCGCCGTAGTGTCGGAAAGACCAACATATATTGGTACTAGGACGAAGCAACCTTGGCCCAGTTTTTATAGTGTAATAGATTCCTGGCCTCCCAATATGTATGCACGTTTGTACGTTTCCTATATGAACATATGTATGTTAATAAACAGATGTAAGGTGGTCTGTAGATTAAATCCAAATAGCTATAGTTTACTTCAACCTGAGAGCTAACGCGCATGGATCTTATATTAAGAACCGTCTGTGAGATCTGATTTTTGTCGAGATCATAGACGAAAAAAGCCATAGACATTGAGTCTTTGAGTACTATTTATGAACATTGCTCTATATATATTGGTCCTATCTATGGTAAAATAAAGCTTATTATAATTTTTCATCCTTCGTTTCATACAAAATACCTAAGTTTGAGCCAACTTCTGAACAAGTGGTTTTTTTTTACTTAAGTTTTGCTTTGAGTCATAGGTACATATATTTTTAACATTCTATATAAGTACCTAAAAAACGTTTCTTTTAGGTACCTACGTGAGAAATTTATTACAAATTATTTTGACTGAATACCTCTAATAGATATCTCTAATAGTTTTTCTAACGTGCTATAGTTCGTTTTTTTAGTATTAGAAAGAATGTAAGCGATTTTTACGTGTATTTTTATTAAAAAACATCGTTCAAAAATAAGTCACATAAAATATGTAACAATTATAAATCATAGACGATTCTTTACATTATTTTGTTTTCATAAGTTATTTTAACTAATTTTTAAACAGCATTTTTCAATCATTTTCATATAAAAAATACGTCAAGCTTGTTTACTTTTTAGCTCTATTTATTAATTAATTGAAGTTCGGCAAAATTAATAAGCTTTGGAAAAAAAATGTACTATACCCTAATCTAATTTCAACTCTATTACTTCTACCATAAAGTTCAATGTGTCAGGTTAACCTCACAGCACTCTTGTTACAAGTGAGCCCCCAGAATTCGAAATACAAACTTACAAAAACCGTCACCGTTGGCGCCACCGACGCACGTCACAACTGTAGTTCTGCCGTGCGTGTTTAGTACCAATTTTTACCGGGGTACGTTTTCGACAGTCGTCTGTCTCTCTTCCCCCTCCGCTGCTCCCCATTTGTCACTGTAGACAGCCTATTCATACATTAATTGAGAGTGTAACGAGTTTCGGCCATCCATGACCTACTTACTGTTTCGATTCGCATGCTGTTTGACACAGTCGGGCGTGTTTGACTGATATGATAAGTGAGAATTGCATGATTAAAGGCTATTTGTATAACAGCATCCTTTTAGGTTATATTTACATGTGTGTTTTTACGACTGTAAATGTAAATTACTGTTACTAGTTGACTAGAGTTAGACCAAGATAACTCTGCAGCGATTCTGATAGCATAGACTATGCAAGTGCTATTTATACGTCATAGAAGTTAGTCTTGGTATATTTAACTCTAACACTGTCAATATAAAGTATAAAATACCTCTCGATATGTATTACAAGCGTAAAGCGTAATAGAAATAGTAAACGACGTAAAGTAGATATAACACATGCCCGTACGAAGTAGGTTGCTTATGTGTCACGCCACACACACGAGTAGTAAAACTATATTTAGTCAAGGCTCAAATTAAAAACAGAATAGCATAAAAAATAATGAACATATCGAGGATCCTCGGTAAACGTATAAAATGTAAAAACAAGTTTAAGTAACCACACTAAGTAGCTATTATTTTATTCGATAAGGACCTTGATCTCTACCATTGCTGAAAAATGCTGCATTAAAACACCCAACTTGTCTTGCATTACATTAAACGCTCAATCAATTCAGAACTTTAAATACTGCCTGATAAGGCTTGGTTCGGTTCAATGCTTGTACCGGTGGACCTTGGTGGATTGGCCTTGCTTCGTCGACCGCTCTTTCCGCCTTCGAATCAATTTGAAAACAGAATATTTAAATTTGGAATGAAAAACGCTTAGTGGCCAGTGACATAATCGTAATTTATTTTAAAAGTTTAGAGTAACTTTAGTCTTTGTTTTTTTTTTAATTGTAAAGGGGTTTTTCCGAGATAAAAGACCTTGGAGCGGTATTCGAAAATGAGTTTACACAAATAATGTATGTGGTATCTAATCATTGCGAAAAGTAGTATGAGTATCGTCATAGTGTATACGGCGCGTATGTAACCGCTATGTAGGTCATGATCGCGAGCAGTAGGTTAAGTTTAAACGAATTGAAGCCGGCGCAGGTATTGAAGGTTGCTTTACTAATTTGACTGCGAAAAGTATTTTGTGCGTGTGAGTGGTTTACGGCCGATTTATATTTTGAATTCACAGAAGTGACAAGACATAGTTAAATACATAGAGAACATCCCAGGAACAAATATCTCTGATAAACACACAAATAAATGCCCTTACCAGGGTTTGAACAGGGTTGACTAGTTTTGTTTGTTCTAGTTTTGAACAGAATTAATTACGTAGCCTCATTATTATTTTTATTATAGGTATGGTCGTAATCTAGCCTGTTTATTATGTCTTTTTTAAAATACCTATATTACGAGAGTAGGTACTCTGTAATTATATTGCAAATAATCATCAATTGTGAAAATAGCAAAAAGCTTTCCTTGTAGTCGGATGCCCAAAGCATAGTACTAAAGAATTATTCCTGAAAAACCAACGTACATACAGATCGCGCAAATTAGTTAGCCAATTTGCCCATAGATGGCGCTGTACAATTATGCTTAGTATACTTCTGGTCAAAAGTCTTTCGTGATTATAGTATTGACGTGCTTGCATTTATAGTTCTTTCTTCAAGATACAGAATACTATATATAGTGTTGGTAACTTAGTAAGCCTTTCCATTTCTATAGAAATGTTCGCCACGGCTCTGAGTAGATATTATACTCTGCTAAACCAACTGCAAGGCGCGAAATACAAAATTTGTATGGAATATTGATTTTTTTTTCTAATTTGCCGCCTTTTTCTGTTGAAATGGCTTGCCAGAGTAATTAATATGCTAAAGTATAAAATGTATAACTTACCCAAAATTGGACAAACATCTACCCTTAATGTTAAATATGTAAGCTACAGATTATTTTTTCTCTGACGTATTGTCTGTTGGTGATCGTAAATAAAAAAAATAAAAAAAATATTATATAATCTATACCGAATATTGTTAAAGTTGGAAAGAACTCGAATGTTACTAGGTGTATAAAATATATTTTTAAGTAACTAAAATTATTTATATTTATGACTGACCCGCCCCCGGCTTTGCATGGGTAAAACTTAATTATACGCCTAATACTGGAGAAGTACCTCCACTTTACAGAAAACAGCAGCCAAATAACACTAGACCCTACTCATAGTGTTGTGTTCCTGCCGGTGAGTAAGGTTGCCAGAGCTCAACGAGGGGGGGGCGGGTTTAGGGTCGGCAACGCGCATGTAACTCCTCTGGAGTTGCAGGCGTACATAGGCTACGGAGGCTGCTTACCATCAGGCGGGCCGTTTGCTTGTTTGCCACCGACGTAGAATAAAAAAAAAAACCTTCCTTAAGAAACACTACATTGATATATGAAAACCGCATGAAAATCTATTCAGTACTTTTCGAGTTTATCGCAAACATACAGACATACGGTGGGGGCATTGTTGCCTGATAGTAAACAATTTTTTTATGGTGTAGTTTCTGTAGGTGTGTTAAATGTTAAGTTTTATGATTAGGATTTTTATAACAAAGCAGGGCATATCTCCGGGTTTTACCCTAGTGTAGTCATTCTATATTAGTCTGTTGTGAAACTGAATTATATTCGTAAAATAAATATTTCTTGAATAAAATACAGACAATAAAAATTACAAATGAAAAGGCAAATCTACAAAGGATTTAAATATCTGTTTAAGAGATCTCTTCCAGTAAACCTTGGAAGCAGATGACAGTATATAGAAAAAAAAGGGTAGAGAGATGTAGGGAATATTTATTAGATATAAACCATTTTTAAACTGCGTCCACCGTTAACAAAGTACCTTTATACCCTGGCAAACCTTCCTTAGTAGGTATAAAAAGGCGCGAAACTCAATTTTTCTATAGGCGATTTTTTCGTTTTCGAGTTTACATTTCTGAAAGCGCCTACATTTTTTAAAGCCGCCTTTATGTACTGAAATGGCTTGCCAAACTAAAACTCCCAACTTTTGTTTATATTCGTGTACCTGAGAAAAAATGTCAGTTTCATACATTTTGGCTATCTGACCTTGACATTTTCTATGGGGGAGTAAAAATTTTTTTCGCGTTTTCGGGGTTGGTCCTATAGTAAAAGTTGCTCAGTATGACCTATATATTCACCCCGTGAATTATTGCAGGTGAGTACATAAACACCTGTAGATCCCCATCTGATCACTTTAGATAAATAAATAATAAAAGTTATAGGGACATTCTTACAGAAATTGACTAAGTCCCACGGATCAAGAAAGCTTGTGTTGTGGGTACTCAGACAACGATATATATAATATACCAATACACATAGAAAACATCCATGACACAGGAACAAATATTTGTGCTCATCACACAAATAAATGCCCTTACCGGTTACCGGGATTCGAACCAAGGACCATCGGCTTCATAGTCACTATCCACTAGGCCAAACCAGTGGTCAAAAAGATGTGAGATGCGAGTGTTGCAAGTTCAAAACAATTACCTATAATAATGGGTCATATTTCGCGCCTGCATGTTTTTATTAATTTCCCCTTTCCTTTTATAACGGAAACGTTTGACGCTTAATTAGAAAACTTTACTTTTATTTCACGGTCAAAATAACAAGTTACAATATAGAGTCGCCATCAGACATATTGGAGCAGCCAAGGTACTCACAAATATCTAACCACGCCTCTATTGTCAAGACGCTGGAGTGCGTGTTTTGATATTTTTGAGCATCTCGGCCGCTCCTTGATACATTAGCGTTTGCGTCAAAGCCGGTAGTTCTGATTTTTTGCAGACTTGTTTATGATGCTGGCTCAATGAATAATCCAAGTTTGTGACCTCGAGTCGAACGCGCCTTTGTCAAAAATCGAGGAAACCGCGAAAATTTCGTGTTTTTTTTTTAGATTTGGGCGATTATAACCCTAAAGGACTAGTTTTTGATAGTACCCTTTCAGGGCATTTTTCAAGTAAACTAAATTTACTACAAATCGAGACTAGAATCGTCTCTCTAGCCCGAATAGTTTCCGAGACAAAGCCTTTCAAAGTTTACTTGACCAAATTACTGGATTAGATGGCGACTGTCCTATTTCGCCGTCAAAATCACGTATTACAATATACATAATACATATTATTCATGCCTTCAGTAAACTGGGTCGTATTGCGACACGGTACGTAACTATACTGCTTACTTTAATTATAATCGTGTAAGCAAAACGTACGAGCATAGCAATGGACTAAATATATCTCAAAGCGACAAGTCAGCTAAAGAAAGAGGGTTATTGGAAATTAAACACAATATGACGCACTGTATAGTTTTTTTTATGATTTTGTTTCGAGTTGTTGACCTGTCTAATTTCTTACTTACTTACTTACTCCGTTGGCTCAGCGACCCAAAATGAGACTTGGCCTCCGACACAAGACAGCGCCACTTTTCTCGGTCCTGTGCGACCTCTCGCCAATTGTCTACTCGAAGCTCGCGCAGATCCGCCTCCACCATGTCGCTCCAGCGATACCTAGGGCGTCCGATAGGACGAATTTCTTGGTCCAATGTATATTTGCGTATCTCATTTTCATTAAAGAAATTGGACAGCTGGAATACCACCCTAAGCTAAATTGGCATCGACTTGGACAGAACGAAGTGAGGGAGTGTCATTATAAATGTCATATTTTCATAGAAAATTGTCATTGCACATGCCATGAAGAGTTAGCTTGGTCTGATACTCAGAAATCTGTCAGAGTGAATTGGCAGACCATAGACATTTCAGTTCTGTTTTCATAGCCTATGTGTCTGTGATGATCCTAATTGTAGCATCAATACATTTAAATCTTTTCGAGTTAGATTATCATTTTTTTTATACTAAAGGACTATCTCATAGTGCACCCAAAAACAATATATCAATAAACTGAGTTCCATTAACTCGTTTAAATTTAAAAACAAACGATACATAAGGAAAGAACGCGATCGCCCGGAATCCGGCAGTGCGGGAGCGGGACGGCGACAGCGCATCGCCGCGCGCGCGAGCGAGACACTAGACAAGGTTACGCTCACGGCCATGCAGTAGTGTTGCGTGCCTTTGGATATTATCTATGATTTTTGGTACCTTATAAGGTCGGTTGAACTAATACAATAGGAATAGTATAACGAACTGTTGCTGCAATGCATGGGAGTTATAAATAAAAGGCCAATCCAGACGGGAACAATTTTTCGCCAATCTGATTAAATTTCCTAATCAAATCGGGCCGTGCGGACACAAACGCCAATTTTGCTTGGAGGTGCGGATGAAAGAATACCAATTTGTGACGTTAGTATTCACGCGCTTAAATATCACCATAAATCTTAAATTGGTGATTCAATTGGCGATTGACGCCAATTTCTTTTCTGTCTGGCCCGTCTGGACTGGCCTATAAATATTTTAAACCGTGTAGGTATGAGTTAAATCTAAATCAGTTTCTATATCGAGTAAACATAAAAAAATAGAGCAACGTAAGGTCTTTATATATTTTTAACGGTTTTTCAAATTATTGTGTTATTAAACGAAAGAAGTGTAATTTTGACGTTCGATTCTCGGTTTAAAAAGGATTTTGAATTATAATATATACTCTGGCAAACCAAGTTTGTCAGTAGAAAAAGGCGCGCATTTAAAATTTTCTATGGGTGGACAACCCTTCACCCCTACATTTTTTAAATTTGTCGCCTTTTTCAGCTGGCGGAAATAGCTTGCCAAACTATAATTTCTTGTTTAATTATTTTTAAAAGTAAATTTTTAGGCACATTTCTTTGACAAATTAATATGCTTAGTACCCTTTAGTTAAATATTTTTAAAATCATTACCTGAACGTAGGTTCCGTCTTTCAATGTTTTTAATATTCAGTCTAATAAATATAATAAAATTTTGGTTCATAACTAAACATCATAGATTCAAAATCGTTCAAGAACTTTTCCAGTATATTAAATTATTAAAATTATACTTCTAAGATAATGTTCAGTTAGAATTCTACCGAAAACTATGTCCTGTACCCCTAGTGTACATTTTTTCGATAGCGTAACGTGACGTACGCGTTTGCGTTAAGTCTCATTTTGTATGGGATTTAGAAACAGCGCGCCAAGCGGGACGTTTTGGAAACTCAAAATCCTATTCAGTAATGGCTTCCGAAATCCGTTCTAAACGCGTCAAAAGTGTGTCAACAACTCACCATAGACACAGCCACTCAAAAAGTCGTCGGAAATCGAAAGTACGCCATATACAAGCACCGCACTAGCCTCTAAGGTCGCGACACAGACCCAGTTACTGCGACATTGGCACTACATTCATGAACTAAGGTCACTTGATCCGAGTTTAAAAATATACGCGCGTTGTCTGTGGAACGTGACGTTTCGTTTTACGTTATCTGTTTGGTTTTCGGCGGGAATATTTAGGAAGCGATTTTTCCGACCTGTCTTAACATATCTTTATGTGTGCTAGTCGAATTCACTTGAAGTTTTTACTAGACGCTTTGTTAGTATATGATTGTTAATTTATATGTGACCTTCGTATTTAAGTACGTAGGTCAGATCTGACGTCTGCCGGCAAAGAATCATGGAGGCTATTTATAAACCGAGAACAAAACAAATCATTTTAGCTGTTTAGTATTTAGAGTGAATAACAAATAAGCCTTTATCAATATGTAAGGTTCGTTTTCCTAATATCCTTTGGAGGTAAGACTACATCATGACCATGACACAATTCTTTTCCGAACGGAAAACCAGAGACCATACCTATAGCATAAGAAAAAGGGTAAACAATCATGATGTGTATTTTTAATGAAAAACGCTATATAAATAGTACATAACTATTACTTATGAAACCAAAACAATATAGATGATCATATAGGTTAAGTCATTGTTTTTATTTGTTGAATCTTTTTTTTTTTTCAAAAGTGTTTTTCAATAAAAAGACACGTAAAGATCGTTTACCTTTTTTCTAATGCTAAACTGACGTGACTTTATGAAACGAAAGAAAAGAGTTTCATAAAAGGATCACACGAGTATTTTTATGCCTAATTATGCACAGTTACAGCACTGCTTTATCTACATTAATATTATAAGCTTCAACAAAACAAAGTAATTTTAATACTTACAAACTAATTAAAGGTCAAAATGGCGCATGTCACACATCCGTAGTTTTTTTTTTAATTCAGAGACAAACTAGACGAAATTCGTCAAAATTGTTTGCAACTGACACTTCATTTCAAATAAAACGTCATCTCGACTGATATTAGAATAGATGCCAAATCAAAGATGTTCTAAATTTGAATGTAACTAAGGTATCGGTTACGGAAGGTAGAGGCAAGGAACAGAATCTCCATATACCAAAAAGTGTCCGACAAAAAAACATAAATAGGTGGCGCTACAATACCTACGAGTAGAATACTTGAGAAAAAAAATTAATCATAGACAGCGCACTTAACTCCGTCAATAACGCTTAGGTTCTTAGCTACTCTAGCGTTACTCTGGAGAAATATGGAACTATTATTTATAGCTGACAGCTGGACACTTTTGCAACAGTTCTGCCTAAGGAGATTCTGTTCCTTGCCTCTACCTTTCATAGTATTGGTTATCAATAAAGTAAAGTTAAATTTACGATGCACCTACAGATACAGCTTTATTAATATAGGTCGTTAGTTTATGGTTTCTGAATATATTATTGCGAGGTATGATATAGATGTAGATAACTGTAATCAGGGAAGCACCTCCAACTAACAGAAAACCGCAGCCAAATAACACTAGACCCTACTCATAGTGTTGTGTTCCTGTCGGTGAGTAAGGTTGCCAGAGCTCAACGAGGGGAGGGAGGGTTGTTAGGGTCGGCAACGCGCATCTAACTCCTCTGGTGTTGCAGGCGTACATAGGCTACGGAGACTGCTTACCATCAGGCGGGCCGTATGCTTGTTTGCCACCGACGTAATATAAAAAAAAAAAGATATAAACTAATACGTGTGCAACATGTAGTTAAATGCTACTGACAGGGGCCCATTTCTCGAACGATATGTCTAATATTATTATATAGGGTATTGCCATGGTTACCCATACGATTTGACAGTTCTTGGACTAATATTATTTATTAGTCTAATAGCGTTCGAGAAATGGGCCCCAGCTCTCTACGGTAGTCTTAGAAATTAGTCAAAGAAAAAAAAGAGTTCGTTGAAAGGTTCTAAGAATTTTAGATTTTAATTGGCAACGTAATGTTTATCAGTTGGATTCTGTAATGCCTGGCAAAATGATCTTACGGCCCGATTCGAAGAATGAGATACGATAACGATAAGTTCTAATTTAGATATCGTTTGTATGTCGTATAATTGACAGAAGCAGCTCGATTCGGGCAACCAATGTCACTTTGACGTTAGAAATATCGTAGATAGATCTTATTGGGATCACAGCGGAATCGAAATAAACGTCAATTTTGACATGTCGTTTAGTTATCCTTCTTTTAAAGATCTTTCCAAGATCATAAACGTAATTATTTTTCGAATCGGGCCGTTACGCTGTTGAAAGCTAAAAGCTACGACTTTTTTTTTTACTTTAATGCCCATTAAAAAAGGAGTACAAATGGAAGAACGCCTTAAGGTAGTTTTTCTTTCAGTCGAGTAAATAGTTAAATCGTTTTAAAAAGGAGTAGGTAATATAAGTTTACAGACATACATACATCGATTCGTTTATACATACATCTTATCATGTTTACATTCCTTAGACACGTAGCGGCGGGGACGTCAAGTGAGCAAGCCCGACTAAACTCTGCCCGAGAGTGCCCGAGAACGCCTGTAAATGTAACGTCTGTGTGCGTGCGGCGAAAATGGCACTTTGTACTGAGCGAACTCTCTGTTCCGGCGCGCGCCGCCGCTATTTACTTTGTGACATGAGCTGTCTCTTTCTCTTTCGGTGAGCTTGTTAGCGCGTGCACATCTCGACTAAAAGCAACTTGTACAATTCGTCACAAGCGCTTAAATTTTGAAACGTCTATAACGTATCCTGTATGGCTAAGATGGTCGGCGCTTTATCATTTGTCACCATGCCTGTCACGTTCTAACAAGTATGTAAGCGCGAAAGTGACAGACATAGTGACAAGTGATAAAAATGGAACCATGACCTGAGTTATAATATCATTGCTTAAAGTCCCATTGCCAGAAGAGACCCGTATAAATAAGTCTCCCAACATCAAAGAAATGCAAATATTAAACAGTAAAAATAAATTGTCAATATTAAATATGGATAATGGAATAAAATTCACAAGAAAGTTATGAATAAGCAATATATTCGTATCGTAATGTATTCATACTTTCCATGTTGATATTATATAATATATCTTATACCTTTAAACGAGCAATTCTTGTATATATATATATATATATATTTCAGGGATCTCGGAAACGGCTCTAACGATTTCGCTGAAATTTGGTATATGGGGGTTTTTGGGGGTATACAATCGATCTAGATTAGTCTTATGTTTGGGAAAACGCGTGTTTTCGAGTTTTCATGCGTTTTTCTTTCGACGCCGAATATGGTCGCTAATTTCGTATCGCCGGCCACTGTCCGTCTGGTCCAGCGGGTTAAGACGCGGACGGCTAAAACGAATGTTACGGGTTCGAATCTCGCCTAGTGATTAATTTGTGTTTTTTTTTATATGTTCAAGTTTATGTATAATTTTTTGAATTATTATTGTTTTAGACAAGTTTAATTGAGTAAAAAAATGTAGTTAAGATGATCACCTATACACCACCATATTACAATAAATAGTTATAACCGAGAAAAGCTCGGTCGCCCAGGTACTGTTTATTATACACGATGGAATTTAATCTGTGATCAGTAACCAATTTTTCTAATTCAGACATCGGATGCACATTTGTGTAGCACTACACAATTATAAGTAATTTTATTTTATGATAACCAGCAGACGGATCACCTGATGGTAAGGGATTACCGCTGCCAATGGACACCTGCAACACCAGGGGGGTTCTAAGTGTGATGCCAGCCTTCAAGATGGGAGTACGCTCTTTTCTTGAAGGTTGGAAGGTCGTATCCGTCCGGAAATTAAGCTGTGCGAGGCAAAAAGTTCCCACATATAATCATACCTAATTTTAAAATTGAAATTAACATGAAAGTGGAGGACCTGCGGGAAATCGCTTTTTCATACAAACGCAGTCCTCATTTTCCTCTATAAATATTAACATTATTGAAAATATTTTGACACATTTGTATATCGTCCAAAGCCATGACCCTGCGTTTGATTTTCTCGAAGTAATTATTATTATAAGAGTTAGAAGCATGTATAGGTAAAAAACTTAAGTAAGTCACCTGTTGTATGTAGTTGTGACGTGTTCGAATAGACAATACATGTTTAAAAGACACACACAAAAAAAACAAATGTCTATTCGAACACGTCACAACTACATACAACAGGTGACTTACTTAAGTTTTTTACCTATAAAAGTTTGTATGAAAACTGATTTTCGCTCCTAATTTTTACAATAATTGAATAATCTAAAAAAGTCATAGCTTTGATTAATATACATCAAATGTAAAAATATTTCCCATAATATCAATATCCAGAGAGGAAAATGGGGACTACGTTTGTATGGGAAAGCGGTCCCTTTCCTTTTAAATTGAAATCAATTGTCACTCTACCAATGGTTTAGTCCAAAGAGCGATATATCACAATATTTATCGCGGATAAATATTGTGATCAATATTTATTGACTACCGTCAATATACTGCGACATGTCAGTACGCTTTGCGTCAACAATGGAGACTGGCGGCTGAACTCTACGAAACACGTTACAGTAAGGTAGAAGTACTAGTGCTCGACGCTGCACTAGTCACCGACATGGGCACTTTATTTCATGGAAATATAGGTTAAATTTGAACAACGATGATTTTTCTGTATTCGAACTTAATCCTTGTCACTTTGACATAAAGTGGCCAAGTCGAGTACTAGTGCAGCGTCGAGCACTAGTACTTCTACTTACTGACGTGATAAATAGCATGTGTAGCCTTGTTGCGTGAACAGAATGTGACATTGTGACCCTTCAGTATTTACCACATTGATGGATCACAGTATTGTACGTCTAGCCTTCGTCTAAGCCATCTTGTATCAAGATATATTATTAATTTATTAATTTATTTAACCTTCATTGCACAAAAGACAACCTTATAGAACAAAAGGCGGACTTATAATACAATAAGGTAGAATTACTAGTGCTCGACGCTGCACTAGTAGTCGACATGGGCACTTTATGTCAAAGTGACAAGGATTAAGTTCGAATATAGAAAAATCTTCGTTGTTCAAATTTAACCTATATTTCCATGAAATAAAGTGCCCATGTCGATGACTAGTGCAGTGTCGAGCAGTAGTACTTACCGTGAGGATCATTTCAGAAATCTGATTGTTTCATAACTGTTTTTTTTGTGAGCCCTCTAAATCCGTATCTTCCAAACTATGGGTCGCGACCGTGGGTCGCGAGCGAATAGGTAAGTGGGCCCTGAAACTACTATGGAAGACTCTCTGGTAGTTACATCTTATTTTTGGCTCCCTTTATGAGACGACCAATAATTAGGCCAGATAAATGGCACCGTTATTGTTAGTTGGGCCAAAGACCAGTTTGGGAACTAATGTTCTAAATAACACTGAATCTTACAAATGAAAGTCGCAATTCGTGCATGATAACAATAAGAATCTATTCTTGAACAGCTTGTTCTCATAAATTATTCAAAAGTAGTCCTTATGCGTGTACAAATACAGTCCAGTTTGATATTTTCGGGCGGATTACGTGTAACCTGCCTAAGTTGAATAGATATCGATTCGTAGTAGGGTAGGGGGTGGGCATCAATGGAGCCACGTGTAAGCGTTGTGTATATACCTAGCTAGTATGTAGGCGTTCAGTACAGATCCAAGGGAGGTCATTGAGAGGTCCTTTAAAGGGGCATTCAGAGTGACAAACGCATGTAAACATTTACATACATTTTTGCAACTTTTCAGGTCGTTTATTTTACTGAGCACATCGAAATTAAACTGTGATGAGTTACTAACATTAAACTAATTTGACGGTTTATACTCACGTGTTTTTACGGCCCGATTCGAAGAATGATTAAGACACGTTTAAGATCTTAGAAAGATCATTAAAAGATCTATAACTAAACGACATGTCAAAATTGAAGTTTATTTCGATTCCGTTGTGATCCTAATAAGATCTATCTACGATATTTCTAACGTCAAACTGACATTGGTTGCCCGAATCGAGCTGCTTCTGTCAATTATAGGACATACAAACTATATCTAAATGAGAAGTTATCTAAACCAGAACTTATCGTTATCGTATCTCATTCTTAGAATCGAGCCGTTAATAGTCACTCACGCGACATGTTTCAGAGAGCCTATGGGTCTCTTTTCTTCAGTACGCGAAGCACGGCCGTCGTGAACGCTGCTCGCACTGCTACGAAACATGTCGCGCGAGTGACGTTAAAATTAGTTTATTTTTTCACATCCATTGTAATATTTAGAAAAACTCCTACTTATACCTGCAAATCTTCAGAAACTTCGCGTTTGTACACGACAATAAAAAAAATGCTCTAAAATAGCGAGAATCGGGTCGAGCTAACATCAGAGGTCCTACCTTGAACCACGTTCTACGTGTTGCCTCCCTCTCACACTTACGAATTTATAAGTGCGATAGAGCGACAACACGTCAAACGTGGTTCGCGGTAGGCCCTCTGTATGGCACTTGCAATGACAAAGTGTATAAATGTCAGACATGTAAAACTTATATGTATAAATGTGACGTAGTTCTTCTGGCATTTTACTCCGTTTGATCCATATTGAACGAGGCACCCTGTATATTAACTAATTTTATCTCATTCCCTGAGTCAACGAAGCCCCGCTACGCGGGGTCCTATTTCTGGACAGTTTGCCCTTCGGGCATTTGAAGCAATCTAACGAGCATAGATCCTATCTATTGGTATGATGTGACTACCGTCAAAATATTACACAGGAACATCACGATCTGCCTGATCTTACGATCTCCCGCCGACTTATGGATGACATAATGTAAACGGAGATAGTGCGTAATTACTCTAAGGGTCCGTTTCTCAATGTCCAAGTAAAGTACTGAATAACCTACTTGCCACTTATCTGGCGAAGTCATCCGTTTCATAATCTTCAAATAAGTTTAACTGATAGATAAAGTGCAAAGATTTGCAGGAAATTTTATCTGGCAGTTAATTTAATCGTTAATTTTTCGTTTTGACGACCGGTTTGGCCTAGTGGGTAGTGACCCTGCCTACGAAGCTGATGGTCCCGGGTTCAAACCTGGTAAGGGCATTTATTCGTGTGATGAGCATGGATATTTGTTCCTGAGTCATGGGTGTTTTCTATGTATTTAAGTATTTATATATTATATATATCGTTGTCAAAGTACCCTCAACACAAGCCTTATTGAGCTTACTGTGGGACTTAGTCAATTTGTGTAATAATGTCCTATAATATTTATTTATTTAAAATTAGCTATCCAATACTTGGACATTATAAAACAGGTCCTTATGTATACAAATTGTTGATAAGATCATGATTGTCGTCGAACAGTGCGTGATTACGAAGTATTGAAGGTAAATCGGTTTGTTTACAGTATTTGCTATTTCTATTGGACTCCACTTTATTTTTGTGTATTTGTTCTTTCTTATTGGGCTTATAAATTCTTTTTATCTTATCTTTACCTACTTATCTAATTTAATCTTACCTTATATGGAGACTTCTCTTTTTGTTAAGTTAGAGAATAGCTCATCAAAGGAAGACCAATAAAATTGCCAAATAGGGGAAATAGTTCGTGTATAAGTTTTGGCATATAATGCAGACGAATTAACCGAGTTTTGGCGTATAATGCAGACAAATTAAGCGTTTCACCTTGGTATGAGAGATCATAAGCTGGAAACTCGTATACACCTCAATAACCTCCATTATGGCGTTCTAAAGGTTCTCAATAGATTATTATACACTCTGTATGCACGTTGGAAGTTATTCAAGGTCGAATGTAAAAAAAAAAGTTTTTCGCGACTATCAAAGTTTCTATCGATCCAATGTTGTTTTCATATAGGTAAGAATTGAAGAGTATAAAATTTGCTACAATATAGTTTCTAATTCTAACATTTTTGATGCAATAGCCGTTTTCAAGATTTAGGGAATAGAACATACATTAACTTTCCCCCTTTAATATTTTTTTAGATATTGATCTTAGCGGAAAAGTGTATAGAATATTTTTTGTAGAAAGTTTTATGTAGTTTACTTATGTATCAAATCATTTTTAGCTATGGGCCACCGTTTACGAGTTATTTACGAAAAACTATAATACGGGACCTAATTTTTTCTGTCAACGAAATAAATATTGCTTTTTTTTTTCCTGGCTTTCCCCTCTTGTGTTTTGGCAGGAGGGATTTTGCCAATGACGACGTTTCAAGACGTACCACGCACGATAAGCATGTTCGGTGTATGATACATTTTGGTTTGGTAAAGGGACTTATGGTAGGTACCTAAAACAAAAAACATTTATTGTTATGGACATCACCGACAACACAGGACATGTACAGTTTATTAGAAAGAGGAAAGGTGACAGTTTTGACAATTAGAAGGCATACCAACATAAGGAGAGATAAGAAATGGACAATAGACATAAGATAAGATGATTTTACTAGAAAATGTAGAGCCGTTAAAGTTTTATATAATTTTCTTGTATGTGTTTAAGAAATCCATGAAAAATATTGCTTCTGTAGAATAAAATAACACTTACAAATATAAAACTAAAGTAAAGCAGGGTAGGGCAGAGTGGCGCTCTCTTGTGTCAGAGGTCAAGATCCTGTTTGGGTCACTGAGCCAGTGACGTAAGTATAAACATATCTGTGGAAAGTTTAAATATTTTTTTTTACTGGTCACACCTTTGTTTGTGTTGTTGTTTATTCCGTGGGAATATAAATAATACCTACATACTACAAAAAGGTCACGATTACGGGGGTGTATTACGTATCTCCTATCGATTTAGGGTGGCGCCAGGTACGATGTGAACCGAAATAACTAAACAATCTTCAACTTTTTTGCCTACGTAATAAGGTATACTAATAGGTACTTTCGCGTTTTGAATAAAACCAACGTAAGTATCGTCTTCATTAATATACGGTTGTTAAGTATCAATGGGTCACTGTTATATGGTTTGGGAAGTGGCCGAAATAATAGATCCGGGGTACAAAGGGGAAAACAAGATAGTGGGTAGGTGCGTAAGGACTTCAGAATTCCCGTGTGGGAGAGAACGGAAATACGTCATATCTATACATTTTATAAAAAACTTTATTACAAAACGTTCGCTGTATAAATAGGCGGATCACATTTTACTACAAGGTCTCTTCTGTGGACTACAAAAGTTCACCCGGCGGCTACATGTAGGTACATCCAGGGTTTTCTTTTGTATGTATGTATGTATAAACTTTTTATTGTACAAATTACAAAATATAAATATGGCACAGGATAAGCAGTACAAAGGCGAACTTATCCCTTTAAGGGATTTCTTCCAGTTAACCTTTGAGTAGATGAGAATTGATGAAGAATGGTAGACAAATATAGCACTGAGTACAATAGACTAGAGGGAAATCAATAAAACTATAAAAGAGGGCGGAAAAAAAATACAATTAAATGAAAAAAAAAATAGAAGTAATAGTATAACAAATATATAGAATACCTATAATATATACAATAATTATGGGTATTATTTTGTGGGCCACAAGTAGATAGTAAATGCCAACTGCAGGATGCAACTCTAGGATATACGTAAGTCGATGAAATTAGGATGATACTCGAGAAAGAATTTAAACAAAAAAAAAACAGTCACGGAAAAATCTTACACTATTTTTCGCCTGGCCCCCCGATAACCCTTTTTCAGGCCGCACCAATCTACAAAGTTTTCCCAAAAAATCCAAATATATTCCAATTAATCCAGCTTTGATGATTCATTTGAAGACAAGTAACATTTCCTGAGAGTGTAATCTAATTTGAACCTTAAATCGGAACGCTAAAGTTGAAATTCTAATGGCGCGTATGTGGTCGATAAATCGTACCATGCCTGGAAAAGGTTTAAGGAACTTCGTTCCAAAAAAGGAGTGTACAGGTTTTTAAAGGGTCGGCAACGCGCATGTAATGCCTCTGGTGTTGCAGGCGTCCATAGGCTACGGTGACTGCTTACCATCAGGCGGGCCGTATGCTTGTTTGCCACCATCGTGGTATTAAAAAAAAAACTTGACATGGACTCAGCAAATTTTTGAGAAGAGCCGACCGCCGTAGGAATCGCTAGTTTTAGGAACCTCAAAGAGCCACAGACGTAGTTTTCCTTAGTTTGGGAACTGTATATTTTGAGTGACTGAGCCGCAATTGTATCTCCAAGCTATGAGATATGAGTTCATCATTTGATATGAATGTATTTTTTAAAAAAAAAGGACAATGAAATTTGGGACTAATAGATTAAACATACATACATACATACATACATATAATCACGCCTATTTCCCGAAGGGGTAGGCAGAGACCACGGCTTTCCACTTGCTACGATCCTGACATACCTCTTTCGCTTCCTTCACTTTCATGACATTCCTCATACACGCTCGTCGGTTTAGGGTGCTCTTGACCTGGCCTTTCTTCAGGATTTCCCCGATTTGATCAGAGAAAGTCCGCCGATGTCTACCCCTTCCAGCTCACTCTTCTACTTCTCCCTTATACACTCTCTTTGTTAACCTTCTTTCACTCATTCTTTCCACGTGTCCAAACCATCTCACCATACCTTTCTCAATTTTTGTCACTACATCTTCGTTCAGTCCACACTTTTCCCTTATCACACTGTTCCTAATTCTATCTTGTAATTTTACACCACACACACTTCTCAACGCTCTCATTTCCACTGCATTCACTAGATTATACATAAATGTCTTATTTAATTTAATATAATTAATAAAACTGTCTCTTTCCTAGCACTTTTTCTCTATCAGCATTTTTCATTTATTTTCAACCTTATGACGTTATCGTGCACCCATAACAGAATAATTTTAATATTAAATAGCTAGTGATAAATAAATAAATATTATAGAGCATCCTTACACAAATCGACTAAGTCCCACGGTAAGCGCAAGAAGGCTTGTGTTGTGGGTACTCAGACAACAGTATATATAATATACAAATACTTAAATACATAGAGAAAACAGCAGCCAAATAACACTAAACCCTACTCATAGTGTTGTGTTCCTTCCGGTGCGTAAGGTTGCCAGAGCTCAACGAGGGGGGGCGGGTTTAGGGTCGGCAACGCGCTTGTAACTTCTCTGGAGTTGCAGGCGTACATAGTACATAGACTGCTTACCATCAGGCGGGCCGTATGCTTGTTTGCCACCGAAGTAGTATAAAAAAAACAGAAAACATCCACAACTCAGGAACAAACATCTGTGCTTATCACACAAATAAATGCTCTTACCGGGATTCGAACCCAGGACTATCGGCGTAATAAGCAGGCCGCGTAGCCAACGTGCAAATCACTTACCCTCCGTAGCGATCGCAACGCATCTGTCACTGTCGCACTAATATGAAAGAGTGATAGAGAGACACAAAGCGTTTCGTTGTCGAAGCGATAGCGATTGTCACCGTGGCTAGGCCGGCAGGCCCTTAAGTATATAAAAGATTTTGATTGTCGTCAAACTGTGCGTGATTACGAAGTATTGAAGGTAAATCGGTTTGTTTACAGTATTTGCTATTTCTATTGGACTTAGAGCTGGCGGTTGTCACCTTGGCTAGGCCTACAGGATCACTACCCACTACGTCAGACCGGTATTCGTATTATATAGCACATTTTACGTGGAAGTATACTTCAGAGTCATTGAGACAAAACCTTGAAGGGTTTACTAAATTCATCAAGGGTAAACGTTAAAACCCGCGCGATCGTCTGCTCTTCACAAGTTCCGCGCGGCATATTTAGTTCCCGTCTAATATCCTGACATTACGCCTTCTCTCAAGTATAAATTTAAAGTGGGCGTACCCGGTGTGCCCCGGACTTTCGTCACGTTTGTTCGCCCCCCACCTTCCCCCTTTGCTACGCATTCTACTATATCGAAACATTCAAAACAAACCTTATAGAAATATCACGTAATTATGGCAAAATATACGGGCTCTAGTTCTTTTTATAGATTTCAATTTGTAGGTTTTCTGTTTGTTTTACAGTTTATAATTTATAAATGACGACTGGTCTGGACTTGTTGGTAGTGGTCACGCAACAAGCGTTACTATAGAAAGCTCGTATCTCGTAACTTTGTGTTAGTTAAAGGGCATTACATTTTAGACTAGTATTTTTTATACACTTTTTTATGTTTGACGATAGCTTATGAAATTCTTAGTATTAAATTTGATCTGTATTATAATTAATTAGTATTATGGAATAATATTTACATGAATGATCTGATGATGCAGTCGGAAGGTAGCCAAAGGAACTCTTCGATGGAAAAACGTAAAAACATTGAGTTTAGGCTCATTTGAGAGGTCTCGAGAAGTACTTGATAGACATACAAAAATGAGAAATGCAGTCGGAAATAAAAGTGTGTGTCAAAAATATTTTTGACGGGTACTTGTATTTCGTGATTTCAGGGTTGCTGCCATAGCAAAAGTTACTCATTATGACCATTATATTAAACATTTACGGGTTTGAGTAATTAATAAGTGGTTTAAGTTAATAAACATATTGTATCTCAGTCCGAATTAGGAGCTCTTCAAACTAGCCAAATTTTACTCTCTACGAAAACTAAAATAATAAAAACAACATCAGTTGTTATACCATAACATCTTTTACTGAAGACGCGCAGGACTTTTCCGAACCACATCTTCGAGGATAATCCGCGACACCCCGAGCGTAGCGAGGCGTGTCCGTCGTATAAATATTTCCAATGTAAATAAATATAAATGTATATCGCGTGGCGTGCACCAAGACACTTAACTACCAGTGAAAGTGCTGCGTCACATGTTACTGGCATTATTTCACTGAATTTCTTCGTTTTTTCTGCCTAGAGGTGAATGCACTCAGTGCGTTGCAATGTGAATAATGTAATACATACAGTAGGTATATAAATATAATATGCATTCACTAATCTGAACTAATTTTATCTAAGACCAACCCTATATACGGAAAAATTATTGAATTTCGGGCGTTCGATCTTTGTCAAACGGCGAAATTCTATTTTTGAAATACGAGCGATAGAAATTGGGAATCTTGTGGTATTTGCCACTCGTTTTCAATTGTATTCGATGGTTTCTAGACTCGACGTGGGTTAAGCAAACTTTGATAACAGCCGGTTTTTTTTTCACAAGACCCACGCTAGGAAATGTATGAATTCGAAGCTAGAATTATTTTAAGATAGCTATACAATTTTGACATACCCAGTACACTCTAATCGGTCTTATGCTTAACCTGAGCGCACAATGTCAACGAGTTTATCATCCATTATCGATAGCAAAAACGCAAGTATCTAAAAATCATTAAAAAAGCATTTACGATCATTTCCTTACGCGAAGAAAGTCTGCGGCTATAAAGCGAACGCACAAACGTACACCGGTCTCTTTCCAGTGTGTAGTGCGCTCTCTTTCACCCGTTCGGGTCATTGCCCGGGCCGTCGACGCTCGAAAGCACTTTCACTGCGCTTGCGTTCCTAAGTCCGAAACGACTTTTGACGCGAACTCGCGCGGTTGCGTTTGCGCTCCGCAATTTTAAGTAACCATTCTTGAACCTTATGGGTAAGACTTAAGGACTATATATAGTAAATTAAAAGCGTTGCTGTTTAGTATAACTTTAACTGACAATGTATACCTTATTGCAAACATTTAAGGTATAAAAATGGTCAGTTCATATGCTGGTGTATAGGAGATGGGCGATAACGCGCGGCGTTAGGAGAAATGGCCTTTCTAGACTAGGGTTAGTGCTTGTAATTCATCTAGGAATGCGTTTGAGAATCTGATTGCGAATAGGGTGGGCAGACCTATGTGGTCTAGGCTTAGAATCTGAGAATCCTGGGGCTGGTTTATATATGATACTGTTGAAAGAAAGTTATATCTTCTCGCGACGAATCAGTTCCTTATGACTTATGACAGTATCAAGTATCTTTTGTTTGAACAACATAAAAAATAATTGAATAAATCGGTTTTTACCGTATTTATATCACTCAAATGTTACTTTTCTAAATAAATTAATGTGGTAAACTTTCAAAAACTGTGTACAATTTACGTGAGAGTTACTCCATTTAAAAATGAACTTTAATTGGGACCATCATTCGATGCCAAAGGTAGGTATAGTTTTGAAATATATCTGATATTGGAATAGTCAACTCATTTTCGAAAAATGGAGCTTGGCTCAAACTAGAATAGATTTAGGCGTTACTTTGCAAAAAATCATATTATTTTTTTATCTTCTTCTTCCTCGCGTTGTCCCGGCATTTTGCCACGGCTCATAGGAGCCTGGGGTCCGCTTGACAACTAATCCCAAGATTTGGCGTAGGCACTAGTTTTTACGAAAGCGACTGCCATCTGCCCTTCCAACCCAGAGGGTAAACTAGGCCTTGTTGGGATTAGTCCCAGTGGGATTATTTTTTTATCATTAAATCAAAAATATTACTTTACTACTCCGCGTAATAATAACATGTTAGTCAATAATTGCTGACCTGTTATACTTGTATTTTTACATGCAATTAATTTTTCCACCCTCCCGCAGCAAAAATAAATACGCAAATAAATAGATAAACAAAACACCACCAAAAGTACAAAACCTGACACACGTTTCGCCTCTCTACGAGGTAACGTCAGGAGATGCTGGAGACGTTGATGGCCTGATGCCGGACGACACACCGTCAACATCTCGGTAATATTTTTGTTTTAATTCGATGCCTGTAATTATTATTTCATCATCATAAGGAAAATGAGAAAATTGTTTAGCTATGCCAAGAATTATCTAAAAATAGTAGAATTTATATACATATAAGTCTTTAATTTCACGGTTAAATAGAAAACATATATAACTCGGGAACATCTGTGATAAACACATAAATATTATGCCTCTACCAGCAGGGCTAAGATGATCGATATTTATCATTTGTCACCATGCCTGTCACGTTCTAACAAGTATGTAAGCGGGAAAGTGACGGGCATAGTGACAGGTGATAAAAATCAAACTATGATGCCACCGCTGGATCCGAACTTGACTCTATTGGAAGATTTTGGACGATTTCCTTCAGCTCATTAGTTATCAATGAATTGTTTTTCCCTCTGTAATACATATCATCGTCTACTTAGTACCGAAAATAAATTTCATTTCATTTATTTCATAATAATAAATTACAATATATTGTTTTGTAAGTGTTTTTATATTTTACTTTTATATTCTTATTGTAAAAAACCTAAACTAAGACCCAAAATAAATAAAGGATAATAATTATTACAATATACATTATGTTATGTCAATCTACACGAATCTACGTAAATTATGATCGTCAATATTTAATACTCGTAACATCGATATGATTTGCTAAATTTATTATAAAAATGACAAATGAAAAGGAATACAAAATAATAAAACAAATAACATATGTAAATACATACTATATTTATTATCAGCGGCCCATTTCTCGAACGGTATTAGACTACCTATATTAGTCTGTTGACTTGACAGGGGCCCATTTCTCAAACTATATTAGGCTAATATTATTAGTGTGTTGTAATGGAAACCCATACGATGTGACAGTTCGCGTACTAATAATATTAGTCTAATACCCCATTTCTCGGGCCCCAGTTCGTTGACGAATTATTAGTCTAATATCGTAAACGTTACTAACTGACTTGTCCACAAAATGCTCCCCGAGTGCGGTGTATGGCTATCGCGCATATCGCGCGTAATTGTCCGTACATGTATTGGCGCGGGCGAGATGCACGATAACTAAATAATACAAATCAAATCACTTTATTCCTAAAACATTATGGTACAAAAAATACATAAATTCTAGGTTAAATATGTAGGTGATAACTTATTTTAGGTTGGGTACTAACATATTGTCTAATCTAATTGGTAATCAAATTTAGAAAGACATGTTGGTCGTGGGTACCAAGCTCAGCATATGCTAGACTGGCGTCCAGCGCTGGTTTCCAGTGTGGCCCCTTTTGTAATATGATAATATGATTCAAATTATCAAATATCATTATGATGTCAGTGCCTGTCTGCCTGCCTGCCTGTACGGCCAAGTAAAATACGGACCCGGGTATGTTCTTAAACTACGTCTAAAAGAGATGTATGGGCATTGTGAATGTCATCTCGTTTTGTGTCGTAGGGCACAGCACAGCGGACGTCATACCAGATCTATAGCAGAGCCCAACTGAGGAAGTACCTCCATCGTACAGAAATAACACTAGACGCTTCTCATAGTTTTTGTGTTCTTGCCAGTAAGGTGCAGAGCTCAACAAGGGTGCGGAACGTTAAGGTTGGCAACACGTATGTAACAACTCTGGAGTTGCAGGCGTTCATAGGTTACGGAGACTGCTTCCCATCAGGCGGGCCGTATGCTTGTTTGCCACCGACGTAGTTTAAAACAAATGTCATACTCTTACTGGCCTCATAGAAACTCCTCAATTGTTTGTTTTATTTATTATTTATTTATTTTATTTGGAGATCCAACAGCTGCAACATTAATATAAAAACTATAGTAGATACAGGAAGCCAATTATAGGAACTCACAGGTTCACATAATACTAAACTAATATTATGTGGACAAAGCGAATACAAATGATACCTTGATAAGGATAATTTGGAAGTAGGTACCTAAACACGTAATGAGAACTAAGGTAAAAATATGAAAAATAAATAAGTAATTAATAGAAACTTCCAGAAACGTGCCTCGCACAGCTAAACTGTGGAATAAACTGTATGCGTTATTTCGGTGTACTGCTTGCGGTATCTCAAACCTTTAAGAAAAGAACGTTTCCCATCTTAAAGTCCGGCAGCGCACTTACAACCCATCTGGTGTTGCAAGTGGCGACGGCAATCTGATCGTTTGCCTCGTATATCATTTTCCTTCTTTGTGTTGTCCCGGCATTTTGCCACGTCTCATTGGAGCCTGGGGTCCGCTTTACAACTAATCCCCAGAATTAGCGTAGCCACTAGTTTTTACGAAAGCGACTGCCTACCTTCCTACCCAGAGGGTTAGCTAGGCCTTGTTGAGATTAGTCCGGTTTCGTCATGTTTTCCTTCACCGAAAGCGACTGGTAAATATCAAATGATATTTTGTACATAAGCTCGGAAAAATTGGCAGCAGGGGTTTGAATCCGCGACCTCCGGATTGAAAGTCGCACGCTACCGCTAGGCTACCAGCGCCTCTACGTTTGCCATAAAAAAAAGAAAGCCAGACGCGATATTTCCCGAAGTTCGTGCGTTCCAGACAATAGTGTTAATATAATATAAGAGAAGTGTCTCAAATCGCCCGATTGTATAAGACCGCAGTAGGAAGCGGTTTAGTGAAAGCGTTGTCACGAGCGAGCGTGCGGCCACACGGGCTGACTGCGCGATTTTTACTTTTTATTACTAGCATTTAATATTACAAGCATTTATTTAACTTGCCCTGTTAGTATTTTTTTTTATTTTATACTACGTCGGCGGCAAACAAGCATACGGCCCGCCTGATGGTAAGCAGTATCCGTAGCCTATGTACGCTTGCAACTCCAGAGGAGTTACATGCGCGTTGCCGACACTAACCCCCTCCCGCCCCTCGTTGAGCTCTGGCAACCTTACTCACCGGCAGGAACACAACACTATGAGTAGGGTGTAGTGTTATTTGGCTGCGATTTTCTGTAAGGTGGAGGTACTTCCCCAGTTGGGCTCTGCTCTAGATCTGGAATGACATCCGCTGTGCTGTGCCCTACCACGAGAGCGAGATGACATTCACAATGCCCATACCTCTCTTGTGAACGTAGTTTAAGGACGTACCCGGGTCCGGGTTTTTGCTCCGAAATCAATTCTGAGAAACTATGCACTAAATTATAGTGTCGTTTACATATAATATATTATTGTACCGCAATATTAGATATCATAGGATTTTGAAAAAAAAAATTATCATTGCTTTTGATGTTAGAAAAATTCTAATCTTTAAAAAGAACGGACTTGTCATCATTTTGAAGTAAGTTTGTCATTTTAGTTATATTTATCTAAGCGTTCTAAGAATTTTACGATCTTTCGCTTGCTCGGGTACCAGTGAAAGAAATAATTAAATATTAAAGTTTTTACAGTACATATGGTATACTTTAATATACTTTTCCTGTGGTATACTTTTACTTTGGTATACTTTACTTGCCACCGACTGTATACTATGGTATACTTTTCCGCACTAGTGCTTAAATTAGCACATTATATAACTATGTCGAAAATTTAAAGGGTCATTATGTACTGTAAAACGTTGTACGATACATGTGCGAATAGGTAATTCGCAACTCGTGTCGATTTAAAACACTCCCTTCGGTGTGTGCGTGCGTGTTTTAATTTATCGTCGCTCGTTACGAATTTCCTATTTTTCGCACTTGTATCGTAAATAACTATTAGTGTTCCGTACAAAACTTTGTTCACGGAACACTTGACCCGGGACCCGGGTACGTCCTTAAACTACGTCCAAAAGAGAGGTATGGGCATTGTGAACGTCATCTCGCTTTGTGTGGTAGGGCACAGCCAGTGGATGTCATTCCAGATCTAGAGCAGAGCCCAATTGAGGAAGTACTTCCACCTTACAGAAAATCGCAGCCAAATAACACTAGACCCTACTCATAGTGTTGTGTTCCTGCCGGTGAGTAAGGTTGCCAGAGCTCAACGAGGGGCGGGAGGGGGTTAGTGTCGGCAACGCGCATTTAACTCCTCTGGAGTTGCAAGCGTACATAGGCTACGGATACTGCTTACCATCAGGCGGGCCGTATGCTTGTTTGCCACCGACGTAGTATATAAAAAAAAACACTTTTGGAATCACTTTGGTTTTACAAATCGGTTATATGCGATTTTTTTCTATTAATGAATGATGCATTGTGCACACGGCCTTAGAATGCAACTTGTTGATTAATAAAACTTGACATAATTTGTTACTGTGTACTGTGAGCATTACGCTTTTCGCGGTGTGCCTTAATTACTGTGCCGTAATGGTTTATTGTGACCGTTTTGTTGTTTTAACTTAATTACATTTGTAAGAAAGAACGCTTAGCACAAGGTATTTCGTACATTGACTCGTCTGTTCCTATCTCTATCGTAAGTTTATTGCTGTCCTGCTCGCACAGTGTCATTGACCGCTGGCATCATGGGCGGGACAGCATTATAATTACGCACGTGCGATAGATATAGGTATAGACGGGTCAATGTACGAAATTCCTCGTACTAAGCGTGATTGAAAAATAAACAATAAATAAGGCTTCTATTGAAAAGCATTTACCTGAAAAAAATACAGCTGTAACCAATTTTATTTTATTGCATCCAAAAACCGGTGTATCTCTGGAGTTGCAGTAAAAAAAATATGTATACGTATTTTTGGGACATTTTTCGTATCGATATTTTCAGACGTGACTGTACAAAGTCTACGGATACTGCTTATCATCAGGTGGGCCGTATAGTTTGCCACCGACTTATAAAAAAAATCTATTTGTCCCCGCCGGGCACAGATGGGAATAGGTGTAATCATATAAAGCATTCGAATTTGTTAAAACGTGGGGCGATAAGTGGGAATGATACATTTAAAAACCTACTTACTGTAATCAATGTTCTTTAATTACTTCCAAGAAACCCAACACAATGCATCGGAAACGCAGGCGATGCCGCGTGTCTAACTATAGGGGCACGCGGCGCGCGTCTATCTCGGTAAATAATTGCATTGATTGATTATCAAATAATTTTTTTTTGAAAAGCAATAAATCCAGCAATAACCTTTTTTAAATTGCACCCAAAACCCGTTGCATTCCTACTTATCCCCGAGAGGCACAGATGGGAACAGGTGTTATCATATAACTTATTCCCATTAGTAACGTGGGGCGGGGACAAGTCAGAATACACCCAAAAACCTAAACTTTTTTTTTAATTAGGTACTTCCAGAACACCGAACACAATGCATCGGAAACGCAGGCGATGCCGCGCGTCTAACTATAGGGGCACGTGGCGCGCGTCTATTTCGGTAAATGGGTCAGCGCGGCTGCAAGAACGAATGCAAAAAGAGTAAACCGAAATGGGCGGGCGAGCGCGGGCTAACCGGCGGTTAATGCACAGTTAAGACACACTAGCGACTGCCGAGCGTCGGCGTATAGTTTGACGACCGGTCTGGCCTAGTGGGTAGTCACTGCCTATGAAGCCGATGGTCCCGGGTTCAAATCCTGGTAAGGGCATTTATTCGTGCGATGAGCATGGATATTTGTTCCTGAGTCATGGGTGTTTTCTATGTATTTAAGTATTTATCAATATTTATATATTATATATATCGTTGTCTAAGTACCCTCAACACAAGCCTTATTGAGCTTACTGTGGGACTTAGTCAATTTGTGTAATAATGTACTATAATATTTATTTATTTATAGTCAACTCTATGGCTGCTCGACCTAACGTTGTCGCAACTGCGCAGCGACTACATTTTCCATAGCGCTGACGTTAAAAATACGCTAGTGTGTGGCCTATCCACTCCACACTAGTGTCTCCCGAGCGTCGGCATCTAGTCTACTCTATGGCTGCTCGACGTAACGTTGGCGCAACTGCGCAGCGACGCTATTTTCTATAGCACTGACTAGACGCTGACGCTCAAAAGACGCTAGTGTGTGGCTTATAGAGCCTACCCACACTAGCGTCTCCCGAGCGTCTGCGTTTAGTCAAGTCTATGGCTGCTCGAGGCAACGTTGGCGCAACTGCGCAGCGACGCCATTTTCCATAGCACTGACTAGCCCTTTGAACGCGTGCGTCATCGTGAACTTTGTCGAAATGCACGAAGGTTGATATCGGGGTGTAGACGCGTTTGTCAGTTGACGTCTTTGGCGGCCAAAGGGCTAGACGCTGGCGCTCAATAGACGCTAGTGTTAGGTCTCTCTTAGGGCCACCTCGCTGCGCAGTTGCGCCAACGTTGCGTCGAGCAGCAGCCATAGAGTTGGATAGAAGCCGACGCTCGGAAGATGCTAGCACACTACACTACACTACACTAGCGTGGTAGGTCTACCCTGTGGGGCACACAAACCGTGGCCGCTCCCATACAATAGAAGTTACGCTCTCATTTCAAAACAAGATGATTAAATTGTGGTTGTGATTGAGATAATCTTTGGTCTCAGCCTCGCACAGGAATGGATAGCAAGATCTG
The DNA here is from genome assembly GCF_033807575.1 of Cydia pomonella. NCBI lineage: Eukaryota > Metazoa > Arthropoda > Insecta > Lepidoptera > Tortricidae > Cydia > Cydia pomonella. The sequence continues at coordinate 48,141,289 of NC_084703.1, forward strand.
GAAAACTTACTTCTAGCGTTGAATAAAAGTATTCTTATGACAGTTTATTTTATTGTGTGTAATAATTTTATTGAAATTTAGCTCATTAATTTATTTAGAAATGTAACATTTAACTAATAATAATACGTCGATTACGAATCAATTTTTTAAATTAAGCGCAACCTAAAGATACTTGAAGAAACAGTCATGGGGTCATTGTACAAAAATCTCATTCCCCTGGCCGTACCTATTAACAAATTCTCAGGAAATTCCGCTTTATAAACATCTCAATTTTTGTTGACTGTGTAACTCGTGCCAAGTTCAAGTTCAAAACAGTTCCAAATCTCCTATAAATTTGCGAATGGGTCTGTTAGCCAGGAAAATGAGATTCCAGGGGAATGAAAGTAGAATAATCTAGGGATCATTCGACACTGAAGCAGAGTATGTGCCCTGTTACTATTTGGCTTTGCTATAAACCCATCTATGACCCATATATGAGTGTTTCCATTTTTAATAAGTACAAAAGAGCCTCAAGGTCCAGAACATAAACTAGCTACGGGAAATTTAACGATAACCTCCATATTTTAATGATGACGTAAACCGAATACATCATTTTACGAAACAACATAAACTTATTAAATATATTAAAATCGCTAACGTATTTTATCCAACCGCGTGCTCCCGTTGAGTGGGTTCCGATTTAAAATATTTGACCCATTTGAAGTCCAACCAGAAATATATGATTATTGTCAGGAGGGCGCTGTTATTCTCATGTATAGGGTAACAGTTAAGTTTAGTATGAAAAATTTAGTTCCAAAGAAATTCCGCAAAATGGCGCGTGATCATATATTACTGGTCAGGCTTTAAATATATTCAATATGTCTGTCTCTCACGGTAGTTTTGTTATTAAATTAATATAAACTAATGAAAATTAACTTTTTACCCTTAAATGCCTTTTCACACGAGTTATTTTCCAAGTTTTTGCCACGATACAATGAAGCCTCGACATATAAGGTTAACCAGTATACTTCCGTCATATATATAGGTATGTGTTGTTAAATTATGTATATATGTGCGCCCAATGCCAGCGAGTTGTTAATCGTATCAACCTTCAGCTTAGTTGTAACTTAATGAAGTACTTTTAAATACACTTTTCTCGAACTTGCAATTAAATGTTGACTTGATTTACTTCAAATTAGGTCCGGTAAACTACGGTGCGAAAGAATTTCATATAGCTTCACACACCTACGCCTGCAAAGCAACCTTCTTTTTACTTCAAATTAGGTCCGGAAATACTGCGTATCTGGTGCGATGAATGAAGATGATATGTAAAGGAATTTCATATAGCCTTACACACCTAGGCCTGTAAAGCAACCTTCTTTTGTTTTTAACCGTGCGTCTATATCTATTTAGCCTGCAATTCCTCATTTCCCGGCCTCAGCAATAGCAACTTTCTATACCCTTTAACGTATATTTAACTCTATTACCCTAAAAGGGCTCTGAAAGTGAGTCGTTGTTGTTCTAAAAGTGTGCAGAAAATGATACGTTTCTAAGTACTGTACTTTCTAAGTACGTTTTTTTCTATTTTTTTACGTTAAGCAATTAAAATTTTGGTTTTAAATGGATTTGTTGTACGAGTACAATCCATTCTAATAATTAAATCCTCATTCCATAAATAGCGATATGTTTACCTAAATTGTTAATTGAAAGTACCCTCAAGAATGACTACTGAAGCTTAGGTATACTTACCCGGTTTTTTTTAATGCTCATATATTTTACTTTCCTGTTATTCGAAATGGAAAGTAGAGTGCTTAACTGGGGTGAAAGACACCATTTCATCCCTTGGTTAACAACCTACTATAGTAAACACCCCTATGATGGGACTGGCACCAGTAATGGGATGGTATAAATAAATTAATGTGCCATCAGTTTTTAATCTGTGGCAACATTTTACCATAAACAAGTGCAATAGAGGTGTTTAAGTATAATTTTACATTTGAAACATAATGGCGCCATACATCCAATGACTGAAGCAAAAAAAAAAAACGTTTTTCTACTCGTCGACTGTAATGGTTGAATTAAGATTTCGTATACCAAACTATAATTGGGTACTTTTCATGTATGGGCTCCCAACTCAACTATAATATTCATTTCGAAACGGTTTAGTCAACTATAATGAAATTGACCAATCACAGCTCGCCGCGGTCAAGAGGACGAAACAAAACGATAGCTAGCTAAAACAAAATAATTGCTTCATAAGTCATAAACGCACATGTGACACCCTAATTATAGCAACATCCATAGACGACGAAAACCGCTTACCATTGCTTGTTAGTCTCCATAGGCTACGGAGGCCAAAATCGAGAAAAAAACTGTCTAAAAATTGAATTTAGCAAGGAGCAGGTACCAGGGCCTCATGAGTTACGAGAAGGTGTCGTCGACCACTCCGCCGGGTCCCGGCGGCCGGGGCACGTATAAGTATGAAGGTATCGCGGCTGCTCGCGTATCTTAAATAGCTGTATACTTTTGGCTTCTTTATCTGTATGCTTTTATTAGTTTAAAGTATTATTTTTGATGACTCGTAGAAAAAGTATTGTATACAATAGTGATATAATCAAGCTTTTCAATCTCGTACCTCACTTTGGCAACTCGTGTTTGGCAAGCTTCGTTGCCAAAACACGGTACTCAACTGAAAAGCTCTCTATTATACCACGATTGTATAAAATACTAATTAATTTGTCAATAATATTGAAACCAAATGCTCAGCATAAAGGAGGAATAGGACATTGAACTTTTAACGCATAAAGCGGTGGAAATTTTCGGATAAATATCAAAAATACTCCAAATTTTCCCTTAAATGTCCGACTGAACCGTTAACATAAAGGACGAAAGGAAGAGGCGATGAAGCCTGAATTGTTTATATTTTTTCATCACACTTGCTCGAAAAAGTTCTTGTTTCATGCAGGTGTACTGAAGGACAAAGGCCTATTTTGTTCCCTCGGGAGTTATGGATTGTGAAAAAAAAAAGCTATAACTCTAAAAAGTTATAGCTTTTTTTATTATGTCACTTTTTCATACAAACCAAGTAGCATAAATGAGTTTTACTTTTAAAATACTGACGTTTATAATTTAATATTTTTGTTCATGTTTAAAATTAAATAATTCGATTAATTTAACAGCCGTTTAAAATATTTTTACATAATTATTAATCGTGGCTGAATGCCGGTCTGTGCCCTCGATACTAACCTGTCAAGAAATTACAAAATGGCGGACGATTGTTTGTTTGATATGTCACCGTATTTAAGAATTATTTCGTTTTTAAATTTAGTTTTTTTCTTCGCAAGTGTGATGAAAAACATTGTGTGTAACTCCGGGGGTAAGAATATTGCAAACTCGGGTCTTTAATTCCCTCGTATCCAACATTTCACTTACCCCCCTCGTTGCACAATGTACTATAAATCTCGACGGTTAGATAATTAAAACTGGGCCTATCTGAGCTAACCGTCGGTTAGCGGCAGATGCACGCGGTGCCACCGGCCGGTGCAACGGCCTGGTTGCGTAACACACTATTTTTACCACGCGGGGAAAGTTCGCTCGATCTAACGTTGGCTGGAGGATAGTGCCGGGCCGAGATTAGGGGAAACTGGGTTGGGATTTAGGAAAAAGGACGGGAAAGCTATATTAACACGTTCTTATGTATATTTCAATACGAAAGCAAAATAAAATCCGCTAAGAGCATGTTGGGCCATGCTTGTAGGGTTTCGTTGTTACTATTATATCAGAGCCCCTACTGTACATTTATTCGATAGCCAAACGTGACGTACGCTGATTTAAAAACAGCGCGCATAGCGGAACGTTAAGGAAACTCAAAATCCCATACAAAATGAGACTTAACGCAAACGCGTACGTCACGTTTCGCTATCGAATAAATGTACACTAGGGGTACAGAACAGGCCAAACGGGGGCTATTAATTAGTATAATAAGTATCGTGTACATTACAAGCACAAGGGAGTACAGTCAGCATCAAAAGTAGCGGATCAAACAAGGTTTCAAAAGTATCTATCATTCTGTAACAGCTTAACAAAATGTGATGGTTCTATATGTAGAACAATTAAGACGGTAAAAGATATACTTTTGAATGTAAACTTTAGAGATTTATCTATATGTGGAAAAGTTATCCATAATATCAGATACTTTTGGCGCGTTGTTTTATTCGCTACTATTGATGCTGACTGTACCTACCTTCGCAGCGCTTTGTACGTCTTTTTACCAAAAAGTGAAGAATTATAGCATTAACTCAAAAACGACTTATCATGTTCGCTATAGTTTTCATTGAAAGTATTTATTTTTATGTAGTTTTTATTTTACCGTTCTGTCGCCATGCATGATTTATGAATCCATGCCAAATTGCAGCTTTCTAGCACTAACGATCACGGAGCAAAGCCTGGGACGCACGGACAGACGGACATGGCGAAACTATAACGGTTTCTACCTATAGGTGACTGCGAAACCCTAAAAAAGCTAGGAACATCGGTTAAAAAAAAGGAAAAATGAGGAATGGCGGCGCGTAAGGCGATATTTCTAGTAGTTTCGATTGGTACAGACTCGATTTGGTGTGATCTGCCAGGCCGCTTCGAATTACTTCAGAAAGATTTAGTTATAGTGCGTCTCGCTCGCGCCAATACATGTACGGACAGGTGCGTGCGAAATGCACGATATTAAATGACATGATTTACTTTTTGCGATTATTTCCTTTATCTATCTTTAAAAAAAGGCATGAAGAATCATTTCGGGCTACATTTTTAAACGTAGAAAGTTAAAACTTCGTTTTCTTACACTTTTGAGTGCAATATTACCTCCTTATTTATAAAACTTTATAAACCTTTGATAAATTTTGTCCCTTTCTAACAAACACAATTGTCAAAATGACGGATAAGGACAAACGATCATAAAGGGCTTGTTAGAATTAACAGGCGTTTATGAATAAAGTCCCATTTAGACAGTTTAGGAAATTGCATGCGATTTTCGTTACATTGCGATATTTGTATGTAGCTGTGTATCAAATACAGCATGCAAGTTCTTGAACCCATCTAAGAGCCCGATTCGAACTTTATGATACCTCAAACATTTGGTAAAGATACGATATGGATTAGATGTCAGTATCAAAACTGACATTTTGTTTGAAGAAACGTCACTTCGTATCTTTAGAAAATTTTAGACGTATGACGTATCGAATCGGGCCGTAAACGCACACTTTACGCAATTAAGTAGTCCCCATTTGCCTCTCTGTATATAAATAATAATAATTATTAATTAATAAATAACCACAGTTATCCCCCTTCGAGAAGCGGCTTACCCCTTTTCCTCCTAAGCAAAAGCAAATTTGAATAAAAGTCAAATCAGTTTCTTTTTTTCGTACTGTCAAAATGGAATTTAAGAGTATATGGCACATCAGCAAATGGTCAAGTCTGCAGCGTCAAGTCGCATACTCTTTATAATTCTAGATGATTTATATAAATACCTAAAGTAGAAATTGTGTTACGCTTCTCTATATAATAATAATAACAAAAATAATAATAATAAAGGAAATAATAATAATATTTTGGTGTTTTATTTCATGCATGGTGTGAAATTAGTACATTACGATACAAGTGCGAAAAATAGGAAATTCGAAACGAGTGGCGATAAATTAAAACACGACCGAAGGGAGTGTTTTAAATCGACACGAGTTGCGAATTACCTATTCGCACATGTATCGTACAACGTTTTACAGTACATATGGCCCTTTAAATGTTCGACACAGTAACGTAATATGCTATTTCCCGCACTAGTGCTATAAAGTAGCCCCATATGTACTGTAAAATTTATTTTAAATACAGTTAAGAGGGACGAAGAGCTTTATGAATCTGAGAAAAAAACGGTAATTTTTCTATGAAATTCCATTTCGAGAGAAAACGTTTTCTACTAACTAAATCTTTTTTGGTTTTTATATTTTGAAAAAAAAAGGAAAAACCCTAAACCTAGTTTTTCATTGTGGCAATAACGTACAAAAAAAAAATGGAAAACGTGTGTGAAAAACGTTTTTCCTTTTGTATGGACGATCAATTGTTTTACTTCACTCTAATTAATATATAATTCGCTACCAACGTTTACATAGCGCTACGCTCGTAGCTGATCCGTTTTTCCGCTTTGTAGAGTAAAGCGACTACGGACAGAGAACCCTGAAGAAGTCCCTATTTTAAAAAAGGTAAAAAGCACGTTACCTCAACGCACGCGTCCAGATGCGGAACTATTGTCCAGTGTTCCCCAGCCCCGGGCGTCGCACCGCGCGCGGGCGCCGACCCCGCGCCGCCCGCGTTTTTCCGCGCAGGCGCGAAATTTCGCTTTTTGCGCGTGAGCAAGTATAATTGATTCGGTTAAACGTTGGCGCTGTGCGTGGTGCATGAAATTGTGTGCCTTATGTCTTTTACGCTAATAATTGAAGAGATCATGGGGTTTTCTTTGTACATGCGACTTATGAATTTCTTGAATTAAAAACATACATTATCGTAAATATAGTATACCAAGAATCTATACAAATCAATCTGGAAGTCGCCAGCAACATGCTGAGATGTGACAATTTCACGGCACTTTCCCCTTTTCGTTTTCGTATAATTTACTCTTTTGTTTACTCGAATAAATCACTACGCGTTTTAAAACAAAGTCCCGCGCCTCATCTGTCCGACTCAATACTGAACGGATTTCCATGCGGTTTTTAGTTATCAATAGAGTGATCTGTGAGGAGCGTTTAGGTGTATAATTTATTAAGGCTTTGTGTAAACCGTGCGAAGCCCGGACGAGTCGCTAGTTATTTCTTTTTATTAGCAAACCATATAAACACTTCCCAGAAAAAAAAAATATTATTGTACAAAGTATCTTAGACAGAAAATTAATAAAAGGAGAATCAAAAATTGCTCAGGTTATTTATATTAAAACCTTACATATTTTAATGTCGATTGAGCTACAAAAGTGCCAAAAGTTAGACATACAAACTTGTGCCAACTATTGGGCCTAGCCAAAATGACAATACATCGACAAATGCCAAACCAAAAAATAATGTATCGGCATGACAGATGCTACGAAGTCATATTTAAGTTTAAAGTTTTCCATCAACGGTCGTCATGTTGGCCAGGCCCTGTTCTCAAGATCGAATGTATCGTAACCAAATCGCATTTAAAACAAATCCCACATCTTTAGGATTCCCATGCCACCTTCCCGACATTGTGACATATAACAATACAGTGTTTGTTGTGATACGTGTGTCCGAAACGTTTGGCCGATGCTTGCGAATATTTTCAATATTACGTTCACTCGCGCAATTTAAAATTTGTTTTTAATATTCTGTAGGGCGTAATACGAGTAATTTATTCATTAACAACGGAAAAATAAACAATTAAAATTACTGACACATGTTTCATTTGGGAATAACAACATAATACATATAAAACTTAATATCTAAATCTAAAAATAAATAAAACTAATCTTAAAATAAATAATTAAAAACTATCCCCCTGCGGCATGGTGCCGTAGATGCTGGCAGCATTTCCTCGTTGTATCGCAATACTTATTCTCTGTGCGAGGAAGCTGCCAGCTCTACGATCACCGGTAGCGTCTTCTATTTTTTTGGCTAAATCCTTAAATAGTGTAGATGCATTCGGACCCCACGGGCCAAGGGTCTCGACCCCAAAAGGTACGAAATCGTATTCGGGGCCGAGACCCCTATATTTGATCTTTTTTAATTTTTCGGCCGCCTCTGCCGCCGCGCCGGGTTTTGCAGTTGTAAAATTACCAGTTCAAAAACGTAAATATAAAAAAATATGGCCCAGTAGCCTTTTATTATCAGACGTAGAAGTTTGTGTGGCAAAAACGAGTGCTTGGGAAAATGAAACATCGACAAATAATAACATCGATAAGTCAGTCCTAGATTAATAATTAGAAGATGTAAATTGTATTTGCTGTAATGTACCGGGAAATTTCAAGAATGCAAATCAATAACAAATCCGACCATGATTTCTTTATTACATATATTAAGTAATTAAAAATAAAAAACGTTAACTGTAGAATACAGTGTCAAAAAATAAGACAACTACCAATGGGTGTATTAAAGAAGATATCGTACGTGTTGTATATTTCGCGGTAGCTATCTTATTATACAACGTTAAAAATATCTATAACGCTAAGGTAACATCGATATTTGATTTTGCCACAAAGATTTCTGTCTGCTTATTATATGTCGTCGGTTAAGAGGATAAACCAGCTAAATCCATTTATGAAATATTCTTTTAACATTAATGTCTATAAAAATAGGTACGGTCATGTTTGAAAATATCCATACAGACAAAGTACTAAAATATGTATACGCTACCCTAATATATGGGCCATAAGGTCGTGTATATGTCATGTGTGTTGATGTTTTCAGAAGTGACAGTACAAATATCTCCGTTTTCAAAAATGGATTTGGCAGGTTTACACTCTTAGCCAACGATGTAGTTCTAAGAGTTTAAGTCCTGTATCGAAAGATAGCAGTAAATTTAGTTACTACAAAATGTAATTTTACAATACGCCTGTATACTATACTTTATTCTCTTTGCTTTTAAACAGGCCATGCGCACTTGGCCCTCATGGCCCTTAATTTTCAACGCCTAATGCTGCAAACATTTATTTATACATTATTGCACAATCATTACCAAACTATTACTATTACTTAACTTACTACTTATTACTTTACTTTTTGTTTAAACTATGAAACTATTACTTTGTGTAAAATAATAATAGTGTCCTATAATATTTATTTATTTATTTATTTATATATTACCTATGAAATTGGCGTTTTATATGGAGAACTTTAACGAAATTCGATTTTTCATATAATTAATTTTGCGGATTATTTTGTGATGGCATTTTGAAACCAAACAAATTTTTAAGGCACATTTGCACTATCTCATATTTTTTTTTAATCTGTCACGTCAGAAAATTTAAGTCATTTAAATACTCGAGCCGGCAGCACATGAAAAGAGCTGTTTTCAGGGCGGTATAAAATCGTTGTTATGTAGCGCAATAATGAAATAAAATAATACTTCGGAGTTACTATTAAAATAAATAAACTATGACATGACTAATACTTATGAACAAAAACGCCTATTTCATAGGTAATGACCCAATATTAATGTACAAATGACGGACTTAATGCTGAAAGGCCTTCTCTACGAGTCAAACATGTATGCTTCCTATTTAGCATTACGTAATCTCTATTTATATCGAGTGAATTCATATTTTCATTATAATCTTTCAAACGCAAAGGGTAGGGTGACATTTGTTTTTTTTTTCATTCCATGCCATTGAGGTTCCAGACCAATCCTTATTAAAAAAAATAGCTTGAATCCCAATATGACAATAAATACATATCTTCGTATCGTAGAGTATATCTCATTAAGTCATTATGTTATAAAAATAAAGAAATAAATTATAATATCGTTGAGTTTCATTTTGTAAAATGGAATTCAATTGCTATAGATTTTGACTACTTATCGACCGAATCGATTCTGCTCTTCTCAAGTTTCAGTCTCGTCCAATTGTGAAGGTATGTTTACTTAAAAATACATCATCAACACTAGAATCGATTAAGTTTAATCGATAATTTTCTAATTTGCATTGTCACAACCCTTGTTATTGCTTTTTGACATGTTCGAGGGTCTATCCTGCTCCTTGGTCCGAGTCTAGAAACTTCTTCATGTATCAAATCAACGCAATATAATTGGTAATTGTTGATATTGGTAGCTGATCCTTTTGTGGCCAGCTTCTATTTGTAGAGAGACAATGGCCGATGGCTGGCACTGGTCCAACCGCCCACCGACTTTACTCAAAAATCAATCCATGATACAAGAAAATCATCTGTTACACCAACTTGACAATTGTCATCTGGCCCCTGACAATGACAATTCACTGTAAGCCGCTAGCAGAACAAGTAAACTGACACTACGTTTAGGTGGTTTCTTACCAGCCGAGAAATTAACAAAAAATAGTCACTGTCAGATGACAATTGTCAAGTTGATGAAATAGGCGACTGACAATGAAAATTTATTATACCTTGTCTTAGTGGGGATCTTCATGTGATTGGAGCAAACGCACAGAAATAAAATTCCTTGACGTTACCTATACATATTTCTGGTTTGTTCATCAATCAATTTTTTGTGTTATGGCTCCATAAGGTGTTGATGATTCTGCCAATGTCGAGGTTGGATGGAATTTTATATCTTTTAGTAGGTATCATGTACGCCTGCAACTCCAGAGGTGTTACTCTGGAGTTGCAGGCGTACATAGGCACGCTGACTATTATATTTACCATCAGACGGACCGTATGCTTATTTATTATCGATGTATAAAGAATATAGGTTTTAGTATTTTAGTTGATTTACAGGCTAGGAGTGTTTTATATCGGAAATGGGCCGCTTGGCTCTGGACTGCCATTTAAGACGAAAGTGAGGGACCTATTTTTCGCTCCTTGTTTTTACAATAATCGTGAAACGTAAAGGCATATTGTTAATATACATTAAATTATGAAAAACTATTTTCTATAATGTCAACATCCAGAGAAGAATGTGTGGAAAAGCGGCCTTCTTTCCACTTAAAGTACGTAATGTAATAAAATTTCCCGGTTTTCTGTTGACCTGTGTATATTACCTATGTCGCTTATTGTGCCTATGGGAAGTCCGATCGTCCACCTCCCATTGTTCCCTTGTTTTCACTCCCCGGGCATCGCACCCGTCCGCTCCCATTCAAACATACATACAAAAACTATTCCCAACGCGGAAATACTCAGTATTTTACTACCCTATCCGTCATTTTGACATTTCTGTTTGTTAGAAAGATCCAAAATGTAAGGTTCAGTAGGCTCAGTAGTTTTTGAAAAGTGACGCTTTTTAGATCACAATACGTTTGCCAAAAATTTAATTAGCTTTCTTGAAGCCTTTCTCTAGGGACTTCACCGGTTCTAAGCCTAAAAAATCACGAACATAGGTCTAAAAAGCACTTAAAAACTTATAAATATATTTTGCACAAAAACTAAAAATATATTAATTAAAATTCAAAAACATGATATCCGCATTCGGAGCATGCACATCCATTTCGTTAACGCTTAGACTCGAGTAATAGTGAGGGAACACGAACCAACTGGGCCTTACCAGAGATTTCTAAGATGTTGCTAATAAGTTTTATGAACAAGAGGAAACTATAATAGCCATTGGTATAATGTTGGAGATTGGATATGGAATGTGAATATTTATATGAGCTGTAGATAAAACTTTTTTTGTTTATTAATTGGTAGGCACAGTCACGGTATTAACACAAAAATATAAACGAGCGACGCGAAATATATTACATGAGTTTAGATCAATTTCGCCAAAAAAGTATTTTATTTTACATAAAAATCAAATTTTATTTTATTAGTAAACATGTCAGTTTTAACTTTTTCTTCGTACAACCTAGTGTTTACAAAGTGTTATTTGTCACTTTTTACATCTATCAAAGAGGATATTTAGACTTCTTCCTATAGTAGCAACATTGCCATGAAAAAGGCATTTAGCACTAAGTAACAATTTTTTTTTATCAGTTGGCATTAACTCTGAATCTAGGCGAACTCCAGAAAAGTTTATAGGACATTTAAATTTTAATATTGAAAATGAGTTGTCCAGAAACGCTTTTGTCGAATATAATATTACAGACAAAACTTTTGAAAGCAACTACGCAATAAAACAAAACACAAGTTCATATGTATTGATGCATTTAATGTATAAGAGTATTTACTAGTCCAAACAACGTGTTGCACATATCAAATATATCAATAATATCGCACATGTGAGATTTGTTAGACAAACGCTACCAATCAAATATGGTATTTCACTATAGTTCGATTTTTTTGCATTAGAAAAACGGTAAACAATCTTGACAAGTCTTTTCATTGAAAAACGTTTTTTTAAATCAGTGACTATTACTTAAACAAGCAAAATAATGTAAATGATTTGTAATTCACACATAGCCGTGGCTTATTTTTCAAGTGTTTTTCAATAAAAAGACCGTCAAAATCGCTTACCTCCTTTCTAATGTTAATAAAACGGACTATAAGCAGATCCACCGTTAATAAGAATATGACACAAAATTACATAACTAAGCTTATTTAGTTAAATAGGAAAAGTATTTAATAGAGTATGCATATAGGTGACCGCGGCCGGCAAAACGTCCTACTTTGTCACTTGGCAAAAGGACGAGATTTGCTTGTATGCAAGCGACAAAGTAAGATGTTTTGCCAGCCGCGGTCAAGCAAAAGTTAGACAAACTTAACCTCTTACTGCAATATTTTTTTTTTTGATAACTGAATTTTAATAGCTGTCAATATAGTTGAATATCATATCCGCCATAATAACAAATATATTTATATGGCTTCGCATGCGGTATTAACTTAAGTAAATGTTTTTTTGGCAACGGCAAATAACTACACAACACAACACAGCAACAAGAGAAACATTCATAATACTTAATAAGTATTTAACTTACGCGCTTAAAACCCAAGTCATACTTAAGTAACAATTTCAAAGTTATTAGAAAAACAGTTGTCGAAATGTACTCGGTAAGTTGTACGGTCACGGACTTTAATTGTTGATCCAACTAAGGTGATTCATTCATTTTATTTATTTCTTTAACAATAATATATTGTGTTAAAAAAATTTCGAACTTATTACATACTTATAAGGTTCAAGCCATGGAAGGTAGAGGCAAGGAATAGAATCTCCATAGGCAGAACTGTTGCAAAACTGTTCAGATGTCACCTATAAATAATAGTTCCAAATCTCTCCAGAGTAGCGCTAGAGTAACAAAAAACCTTGGCGTGATTGACGGAGTGAAGTGCGCTGTCTATAATTAGATTTTTTTCTCAAGTATTCTAGGTATTGTAGCGCCACCTATTTATGGTTTTTTGTCGGACACTTTTTGGTACATGGAGACTCAATTTCTTAACTCTACCTTCCATAGTTCAAGCTAATTTGGTTGTGAATACGAAAGATAATTTTGTAGTCAACCAAATTTACTGCCATCTTTCGACACAGGACTATAACTCTTAGAATGACATATGGCTATTTGACCCATTTTCTTTCCCTGCCTTTAAAATGCCTATCAAAATAACATGTTTCCGCTCTTACGTCTTATGAACGAGTTCGATTATATATGTATATATAAAGTTGCACACTACACTTTTTCAGAATCATAGCTCGTTCGATCCTAATATGAGAAAAGTGTCCCGAGACTTTCATTTCATTACATTACTATTTTCTATAGACTTTGTATGACAGTAACAAAATGGAAGGAACGAAAAATGTATGGAAATTTTGGGCCTCTTTTTTGCTCCTATTACGATCGAAAGAGCTGGTGATTCTGAGTAGATATAATAATAAAAATCTCAAATGGAAAAAAGTGCAGTGTCATGTGCAACTTTAAATAATATGTATGGTCCATCAATCATTATTTAGATTATAAATAATACTAAAGGAATTACCAGCCTTGTATTCTAAGTATTCTTATTCATTATTGCGAATAATGGATATAAAAAGTTATTAAATTACATATTTATTTGATGGTCCCATTATTGGCAATGTATCCAATCATAAAATCATTTAGTCTATAATTTCGAAGATATCTGGTAATTATAATTATTTTAATGAAGTTATCCTTGATAAATTTTAAAATTCAAGAAAGGGATACGCTGTGCGTCGATTAGAAAATCATTGATTATTGGTTTTTTCGTATATCGTAAAACGATGTAGGCATTGTTTTTAACATTTTATTGACGCTAAGTTTTTCATATATAACGTAGACTAATTCCTATAAGGTTAAGGAATTCAAATTTCAGTACCATTTTGTACCTTGTCACAGTACAATAGTAGATATGAAGTCCCTAGCGACTTTTATAATGATTTTCACTGTGACAAAGGTACGAATAAAATTAAATTATTTGACTGTATATTCGGGCACCTTCGGGTGTTAATTTTTTAGAGTACATTTTTGGAATCACCCGATATTTTGAAGTGGGACTTCATATAAACAATGATTAATAATAAACTACGTACGACATCCTAAGACATATACTGATTCATGTGTTCCAGTTTTCTCTGTAATAAGACCGCATGGCTCTTTGACCCAGCTCTTACCAAGAATAAAAATAAGCACTGTTTATTTAACAATACTTAATAATATTTACCAAAAAAGAACCGACTTAACAAAACATTTATTGTTATAATGTTTCTCTAGAAACTTCCTGCCTCGCACGGCTAAACTGTGGAATGAACCGCCCGCGGTATTTCCGGACCGGTACGACCTTCAAGAAAAGAGCTTAAAGGACGCACTTGCAACCAATTGCAGGTGTCCATGGGCGACGGTGATCGCTTGCTAAAGGTCGATTTGCCTGCTCGTTTACCTCCTACATCATAAAAAACATTCAATGGGCTTGGCGTGCAGTATAACTCCATGAAGGGGTGCTACCCGAGAGAAAACATTATCCGGGGGCCCAAGCCGAAGTGACAATCGTACATCGACAAATGTACCGGCATGACATGCTGTGAAAAGTCACGTGACTATTCTGCCCACCTAACGTGGAATGAAATATCTTTCAATTATGTGACCTATCGTATGGGAACAAGGTAGACAATTGAATGATATTTTAAAACGAGTCATTGCACTTTACGTTAGGAGGACATTATTTCCATGCATCTTTTAAGTTTTGATAGGCGATTTCTATCATCGTTTGTCATGTTTACTAGGCCCTGGTAATGTTACATGATTTTTAGATTTTTCTGCTTATTCCCATTGTTGGTATTTACTTATATCTATTGGACGAATTACACATGATTCGGGCTTTTTATTACATAATTATATAGTTACACCAAGATAAGTCTGCAACGTTTTTATAGCACACGCAGTACAAGTGTTATTTTAAATGTCAAACTTATACGAAATTATGACGTTAAAATAATACTTGCACTGCGTGTACTATCAAAATCGTTGCAGACTTATCTTGGTCTGAGTCTACACATGAATTGGTGATATATGTGTATACAGACTACATGATAACCAGATATCCAAAAAAAATCATCTAGACACCTTGCGCCAATTTTCATCAACTTGACAATTGTCATCTGACAATGACAATTCGTCATATATTGCTAGTCCAAGTCAACATTGACGCTACACACTGTCCTTATCGACCCGGAAATATACAGAAATTGTTAGTGTCAGGTGACTATTGTCAGCGTGATGAAAGCGCCAAGAACGCGTATAAGGGTATGGCGTACACTGAAAAAACGTGCGGAATAGAGTTGAAGCTAGGAAGTACAGTCAAGGTATTAAATATCGACACGGACAAAGTGTCAAAAATATGTATACACGACCTTATACATCAAGGTAGTGTGTACATATTTATGGCACTTTGACCGGGTCTATATTTAATACCTTGACTGGACATAGTAATATCCACACACATAACGTTATGGGCACAAAATTCTTTTTATCATATATATATATTTTAATGATATAGGTGACAAACGAGAAGACGGATCCCCTGATGCTAAGCGATTACCGCCGCCCATGGACACCCACAATACAAGAGGAATTTGATTTCGATTTGTGTTTTGCGACGGGGTAGCCTAGAGGTCTAGGAAGTTAACCGCGATAGCCAAAGACGCCACGAAGATAGCGTTATGACTTCTATTTCAGTTTATTCTACACACATACGAGTATCAGAAACCCTCTATGATGCCAGCAAAAAGATAAACTCGCTTATTTAATTCGGTACTGATTCATCACATTTATTAGAACGACATGTTCGCTCACTAGCAGCTGAGAAATGTGTCGGGAACATTGGAAGATCCTGTATCCCTGCGACACTTCGCTTATTTATTTCGATACTGATCTATCACATTTATTAGAACGACATGTTCGCCCACTAGCAGCTGAGGAATGTATCAGGACACTCGAAGAGCCCGTGTCCCTGCGACACCTCGCTTATTTATTTCGATACTGATCTATCACATTTATTAGAACGACATGTTCGCCCACTAGCAGCTGAGGAATGTATCGGGACACTCGAAGAGCCTGTGTCCCTGCGACACATCACTTATTTCCATACTGATCTACCACAATTATTAGAACGACATGTTCACTCACTAGCAACTGAGAGACGTGTCGGGAACATCAGAAGATCCTGTATCCCTGCAACACCTCGCTTATTTAGTTCGGTACTGATCCACCACGTTCATTAGAACGACATGTTCGCTCACTAGCAACTGACGAATGTGTCGGAATCCTCAAAGATACTGTGTCCCTGCGACACTTCGCTTATTCATTTCGATACTGATCTATCACATTTATTAGAACGACATGTTCGCCCCTTACTAGCAACTGGGGGATGTGACGCGAACACTCGAAGATCTTGTTTCCCTGCGACGACACCACCTCGATTGGCAGGGGGGAGACCATGTTCGCGGTTCCTTGGGGTACTGGACGACCTGAAATAGTGGTTCTGGGTTAAAAACTGTTGGGTGAATCAACTCTTTCTTGACACTCGTTGCCATGGTTACGGTCGCCTGTGCGCCTGAGTCACTCTTAACCCTTTTCCAGGCATAGTGCGATTAATCGACCACATGCGCGCCAATAGAATATCAACTTTAGCATTCCGATTTAAGGTTCAAATTAGAATGGACTTTCGGGGAATGTGACTTGTCTTCAAATGAAGCATCAAAGCCGGATTAATGTTTTTTTTTTTTTTGGGAAAACCTGGTAGATTGGTGCGGCCTGAAAAAGGATTAAAACATTTATGGTATTTAGAATAACCAAACATCCATTTTTATGGCAGGTTAGAGCCCTTTCCATAATGGTCATCTACTTGGCATATTAGTAGAAAGTAAATATTTTAACATTTCTTCAATAGTTTTTATACCACGTCGCAAACAAGCATACGGCCTGCCTGGTGGCAAGCAGTCTACGTAGCCTACGGACGCCTGCAATTCCAGAGGTGTTACATGCGTTACCGACCCTAACACTCCACACCCTAGTTCAGCTGTGGCAACCTTACTCACCGGCAGGGACATAACACTATGAGTAGGGTCTTGTGTTATTTGGTATGTTGGCATCCCCAGTTGGGCTCTGGTCTAAATCTGGAATGGCATCCGCTGTGCTGTGCCCTACCACACAAAGCGAGATGATATTCACAATGCCCACACCTCTCTTTCGCTTCGCTTGGCTGAGATATTTGACGGCATTCCTTAACACCTCTCATCATCATCATTAGCTTCCAATGATGGACAGCCGTAAAGGCTACTTACCGCCCGCGGGTGGGTACTTCAGTTTCCTGACCGCTTTCCTGCTGTAAATCTCGAGAACATTTGTGAGCACCAGGTTCCAATGCTTGTCGAAGGCTGTGAGGTCCCCGTGGAGGGTGCCGCGGACCCCTGACGGACCTCTGGTGATCACCTAAAACAAATAGGAGCGTGCTATATAATGAAAATAAATGCAAAAACGAGAACTCGATTATTATGATTATTACGATATATTTTAAAATTTGAATAATAATTGTACCCCTCCCCCCTGACATATCTTACACCTAATATTATGTGTAGACTGACGAGTTATGAAACTTAGATATGTGTTTTATGGAGGAAAATGTGAAATACCATCCCCCCCCCCCCCCTCCTTATTTCCAAAGTTTACCGAAGAAAAATTATGTCATTTTTACATAATATTAACATTACTATAAATTTTACAGGAAAAATATAATCAGACCTCTATCTTGCAAACTTTTTTGTAATTAACAAAAAACGTTTCCGAATTCAAGTGTGTGTTTTTAAACATGGCGTACTTACTTTATAATATCTCATTAAAACAAACATAAATATGAAAGAGTACAATAGAAATTGCAAATTTTGTTCGCATCGGACAAACCTAACATTTTTACGAAGGCTGCTTTCACTAAAACATCGATAATGAACATATTATGTCAAAAATATATACAAAAATATATGTCAGTAGGTATATATAAACCAAGTCACATAGTGGCAGCGTCACAGCTAAAAAGGCGTTTTTGACTAAGTTATAAAAGAAACAAATTTTCACAGAAATTGTCATTAGCTCTAAAACAAGACCGATTTCAGAAAACATTGCATGACATTTTAGTCTCTAAATGCGGTCAAGAATACACGGTGTATATGAATAAAGGATTTTATAATGGGTCTCTATTGTTTCCCATAAAGTTTTAAGTCATAATGTATTGTTTGTCCGCATTTTCGTTAGCCATAATTTGGTTTTTCTCAGAAACGCGTAACTTTTCAGGATTGCCATAGAACAAACCTAACCTAACCTATCTATAGGATAACCTAAGGAAATTCCTGAAAAGTTAACGGTTTCAGAGTTATGACTAATGATAATATGACTATCATTATATTATGACTTTCGATAATTATGCGAAAGAAAGGGATCCATTTTACAATACATATAACTTGTGTTAGGTATTTTTGTTTTAATTTTGCTAAAGGTTATCTCTTCTTGTTCCAGATCTGGGAGTAACATCAACGTGTGGATGTGTTTAATTAGCTCAATAAGTGCCTCATTTTAACTTACGTATTGGTGAGTAAACTATTTTATCTACTGTTAAGAGAGAAGGTATACATGATCGTCCATACACAAAGATAAAACGTTTTTCCACAACGAAATATTTTCCATTCTCCATTATTTTTTAGTATGCTATTGACACAGTATAAAACTAGGTTCATAGGTTTTCCTTTTTTTTTTTAATTTGCAAAACTAAAATTTTATTTTCAAAAACGCGGATCTATAAACCTAGTATATATATATATATTATGCTGAAGCGATCGATATAAAAATCAAAGTGATTTGTTAAGATTTAGTTAATGGAAACCGTTTTCTCCCGAAATGCAATTTCATAGAAAAATTACCGTTACTTCATTAGATTCAAAAGGTATTCTTCCCTCTTAAACTAATATTAAAATAGAGAAAAAAAACAAGGTTTGAATAAAGTTAATAGTGTACTGTAATATAAATTGTCTTCGAATGAAATCGTACGCAGAGCATTAGGTACCTATTTTTGCAGCATTACGAACTTAACCCCTTATTCATTAACGTCTACTAAAGTCGACAAGCAGCTAATAATCGTTTGTCCCTCTCCATCATACCAATACGTAGGAAAGGGACAAACGATTATTAGCGGCTTGTCAAGTTTAGTAGACGTTTATGAATAAGGGGGTTAATCTACATTAGCTACACCTCTGAAACCTATACCTTCCGACGTACTAAGAACAGATATTATCTTACCAATACCAACAAGTACACATACTCAGCATAGGTATTTTTAAATAAGTTGTAAAAGTACACAAACACAAAGACAAGTATTCGCATCAGCCAATAATAACAATGTAATTTTCTTAATACTACGGTATACCGCCCAGTCACAAGATTACAAACAGTATTCCAACGCGAGGTATTTTTGATTCTGTTTTTGCGCCCATTTTCGGAATAAGTAAAATTTTATATGCATTTTTTAGTTTAAACATCTTTGGTCCTTTGCAAACGAGTCCAATATCAAGCTCACAAGTAATAACAGTAACAGTAACAGTAAGTATTTGTTCCTGAGTCATGGGTGTTTTCTATGTATTTAAGTATTTATAAATATTTATATATTATATATATCGTTGTCTAAGTACCCTCAACACAAGCCTTATTGAGCTTACTGTGGGACTTAGGCAATTTGTGTAATAATGTCCTATAATATTTATTTATTTTTATTTATTTATTTATGGGCCGATTTTTCAATCCCCAGTTAAACAGTCAGATAGGTTTTATTCTATAGATAGCGGCAACTTCAGTTTTTCAACAGTCAGATAGCAGTTAACTGAGGAATAAATCCGTTAACGGAGGAATAAAGTTATCTGTCCGTTCAAGAGCCAGTTAGTACCTATCGCTCTGTTAAGTTGGACGTTTTTAGGTTATGTTACAACTTTGAACTGGCTACTAGAATAAAAATTAGAATGTTAATAGAAAAATATTAACAACAATAATAGTACTAATGTGTTAAAAAGTAAATATCTAAAGAAAACTATATTCTTGATCTGCTTTTATTAATATATGTAGCATAAAAATATATAAAAAAATATTTAATACTTATATATATCTATTTATTTATTATTAAAAATTCGGTAAATAAATGCACTTCCGATTTCTCAAAGTTCACGTTTTTTCATATCTCTCATTTTTCAATGAAATGATCACAAAACAACTCGGATTTAAATAATAAGTACCTGGGCGACCGAGCTTTGGTC
The DNA here is from genome assembly GCF_033807575.1 of Cydia pomonella. Taxonomy (NCBI): domain Eukaryota; kingdom Metazoa; phylum Arthropoda; class Insecta; order Lepidoptera; family Tortricidae; genus Cydia; species Cydia pomonella. The sequence goes on from NC_084703.1 coordinate 48,161,677, forward strand.
GGTTGTAACTATTTATTGTAATATGGTGGTGTATAGGTGATAATCTTAACTACATTTTATTACTAAATTAAACTTGTCTAAAACAATAAAAATTAAAAAATTATAATATAAACTTGAACATATAAAAAAAACAAAAGTGGACCAGACGGACAGTGGCTGGCATCTCGAAATTAGCGACCATATTCTGCGTCGAAAGAAAAACGCATGAAAACTCGAAAACACGTGTTTTCCCAAACATAAGACTAATCTAGATCGATTGTATACCCCCAAAAACCCCCATATACCAAATTTCAGCGAAATCGTTAGAGCCGTTTCTGAGATCACGGAAATATATATATATATATATATATATATATATATATATATGCAAGAATTGCTCGTTTAAAGGTATAAGATTAAATAACACGATACTGTTGTGTACGTATATTACGCGGGTAATAAGAGTAATGTAATGTAATAGGTTATGTTTTGTTTGGCAACAAACATCAAATGTCAACTAAGCGTTGTGTTTCTGTTTCACTCTAACATGTTGAATTCTGTATCTTTGCATCCTGCTCACACTTGTTTAAAACGAAGTTAGCTGGTTAAAACCACAGATAACTATTCTCTGGATAAAAAAGGAATGAAAAATTGAAAATCTTTAACCAACAAATAAACAGTCAGTTATTTTTATCGGTGGGATAACTATTCGGCGATTTATCTGGGAATTGAAAAATCGGCCCTATAACACATAAATTCAAACTAATATAGCTTTGACGGACGTTGAATAATGATTTAAATGTGCGTGGTACCCGCACTAAGGGCCAGTTGCAGCCACTTGACACTGCGCAAATACCAATGAAACTTTCCATACCATAAAAAGAATTACGAACACTTTAACGGTGACAGATAATTTCGTGCGACCGACTCTTAGGGCCTGTTTCCTGTCCTGAATAAGCTACTTGCCACTTATCTGACGAATAAAGTCATCGTTGGCGTTTCACAATCTACAAATAAGCTTAACTGGCAAATAAATACCTTTACAAAGTTAGTTTTATCTGGCAGTTAATTTATATGTTAATTAGCTATCCAATACTCAGACTTTGTGAAAGAGAAGCGTGCGTCAGAAGTATTTACTCGCAAATAATGAGAACATGACGTATAGTCCTTGTATGGGAGTTCTGTACATATTCGTGACTAACTTGCATTGTATAGTTTTAAATCATACAGTAACTGGACAAGCCTTTCAGTAACTTACCTCTTTGTCAAAAACCTTGCACAATGTGCAAAAAATCGTAAAAAGACCTTTCCATGTGTAATGTGTTTGTGGGCGACAAAATGAGAATGTGTCGATTTTATTTAGATGTGCGTGTATATCTTCGTGTTTCGAATTCGATACAGTTTTTTTGATGGCGATGGCTGAGATACACGTCATACTCGTGAACGGGTGCTGTTTGTGGAGACCGGTCTGTTTAAGCTTACACGGGGTACAGGTTATGTTAAAGTATGTAACTTTACTTTTGAGTGACATTAACGTGAGACACTTCATTCGGTTCTTGTCTGTTTTAATTTTTTTGTCTTTTAATTATTTATATAAGAATTCAAGCCTTGGCGACCCTCTAAATCTCTAAGGATAATTTAATATATATTTTTATATTTTATCTCTGACACTTAGAGACTTATACATCTCTAAAGAATTTTAGTATTTTATGGTTTTATTTTTTTATCATAGTTTTTTTTGTGTAATTTGACATTTAGAGACAGTATACATCTCTAATAAAGTATTTATTATTTCATAGATTCGATATTTGTAATTGTTTTTTTTTTTAATTTATTGTTTGTATAAATGGACATGTAAAAGTGCCCCTGTGGCCTATTTGCTGAATAAATGTTTGATATTTGATATTTGATATTTGCATGTGTGAGTAATGTTTTGCATGTGTTATTTAATATATTATTATATATAAAGCTACTCCAGTTACTGTATACTCTAAAATTGTAGTTTAAGTACTGTGGGCGTTGTACTGTTCGCAACACATGTGCTACGCTGCGCGCACGCAGGCGGCCTTGCGCGAGATCAACTTTCCATGCGGAACTTTTCGCACGTCATTTTCGGGCGCCATGCGCGCATTGTCAATGTCATGCCTGTTGATTGACGCGTCGTGAACCTTGTTACCAAAGCGTAAGGTCTAATAATGATCAGTGTGGCTGTACTGTCCTTAAGAGCCAGAGTGGGCGGGGCACAGTGCTTGTATTACCAAAAGCAAGACGACGCAAATTTGTGACGATCTTGTCAAGATTGTAGGTAACTTATCGTTGATAGAAAACGCCAATTGAAACGTTAAAAATGTATGAAAATATATGACTTTTGTAGATATGTCATTCCAATACATTGTTTATATTGGTTTGGCGTTTTTGGCTAGACCCCATGGGCAGAGCACGACATGTCGCCATAGACATATTCGATTACAGCTTTTGAACGCTAAGAACACCTCAAGTCGTCGCTAGTAGTCGTGCCCACAATGCCAAGAACACCTATAGGGCTAGTAACCTTCACACTTTCAAGTAAGGTTTACATTAGCTCCCTTGCGCCCGGGAGCTTGGCATTTGTGATGTTTGTGTTTGACATAAAGCGTTCAAAAGGTTAAGAAGGACATTTTAATGTTATCACCACTGAGAGATTCGAGCTTTGTCGATTCTATGAGTGCCCCAAAGGTGTTTATACATACATATTTATTCCTTTAGCATAAAAAATACATGGAAAAAGGTACAGGAATGGGAAAATTACTTTTCGTCCAGAAGTATCGAAGGAGGGCGTGATTGTGAGTAGAAATAACAAACACTTCTTTAATGTAATGACTTAATTGGAACCCTTTTTACCAGTTTTGCCAGTTATTCGCGATTGTCAGCTTTTGCGAGTAACTGTCAGGCTGATATAGTCCGGCGAACTGGTAATCAGTGAGTCCCTTACGAATAAACTGGAAGCTGGATGTTAAACATCGAAAAAGGGTGGTTTATTCTACTCTTCGTCATACCGTGACCGCTAAAGATGTCAACTGACGCGCTACATCCCAATATGAACCTTCGTGCATTCCGACAAGGTTCACTTTGACGCGCCGCGCACGATACGCGTGGCGTTCAAGGGGTTGAAGCATACAAATAGCCTAGATACTGTGTTCAAACGTTCTTGGTACTTTGTGTTAATGATTTTGGTAAAAATATATAAAAAAGAAGGTCAAGTGTCGAGCCATAACTGCGTTTTTAAATCCTGTTCGTGCCAGATTGAATCCACCTGTGCTCAAACCGCATATCTCTTTGTTCTGCCTGTAGAAAAAACCTTGGACCTTGAATATACTTTTAACTCGTGAGTGAGCCATATAAACAATCACTGGCAAGGCCCGATTGGTCGTTTCTGATGCTTCATATGCGTATAAATATGGCACGAAAATTGATTTGATTCGTGACCATTTGATACATATGTTATAATTTTATGACACCATACCGTTTGAACAAATATTTTCTGACCAATGACTATTAGGCCGCCTAATTTAGGCGTGTATTTCACTAACTTGATAATTGACAGTTGATACTATTTCCAGTATTCCAGTGCATTTATAGGTAGGCAAGTGTGTTGTGATAGAGAGGTGTGATAGAGATAGTAACAGGCAGGTCAATGTAAAGTCTTCGCGCTTAGCGTCGTTACTTTAGCTAGGTAACCCCGCCGCTGTACGAAGTCCGAGCTTAGGTCAACGCACAGACGTCCCGAGCTAGCCCTAACAATCGTCCCCGATTGCAAAATTACCCACGCTTCCTAGTGCTAATGGCGCCTTTTACTGACCATTGTTGGACCTTACGTCCTTACAATAACGCTTACTATAATGCAGCGGATTGGCTCCATATAGGGCAAAACATTTCGAATCTCCCCGAGGTTGTCCTACTCAACATCAAAGGTTTGATAGTCTTGAGAAGTTGGGCTGGTTGGATTAGCCTAGCTAGCTAGCTGACGCACATTAGGCGGTTTACTAATGAACAGGTTCTCGGGTTCTCACGTTATCGGTCTGGCCTAGTTGGTAGTGAGCTTGCTTATGAATCCGATGGTCCTGGGTAAGAATCCCGGTAAGGGCCTTTATTTGTGTATATATTGTTCCTAAGTTAGGTGTGTTCCATTTATAAGTTACGCAGCATTTTTACTGCTTATGACCTTAGGAATACGTGGTTAAAATCTGTCCGGTGGCGAGCCCAAGGTATATAGCGGAATCCCAAACACCTAGTATCAGAATAAAGGTCATTATACAGCTGTTTCATAGTTTCTATGAAGACACATGATCACGTATAAAATCATGAGACTGTCATGGCCGTCGGTTTTGGCAGCGCCGTACCAAAGCCAAGGGCAGTGATCCATATAGTATACTTATTACGCAATACTTGCTCTATTTTTACTGATCTGCTCGTAGATCTTCACGGTTTTTACCTGACTACTGCAAAGGCAAAATGGATGAGCAATGGCGTTATCCATAAAGGTCTGTCAAATCTAATAAACTGTTGATAATCTTTCGTTCTTATCCGTCATTTTGACATTTCTGTTTGTTATACCAGGGCTACACTGTCGGGAAACACCGTGGATTATCGCGATAATCAACGGCGTTTCCCGTTAGTGTGGCCCCAGCAATATGAAGAGACAACATTTAACAAATGTTTGTAAGAGGTAGAAGTCAATTGTGACAATTATGAATTGTGCCTTATACACACTGATAAAAGCCGACAGATTTGAAATGTGTATTCTAGGCATTTAAAGACCAAAATGTCATACAAAGTTTTCTAAAATCGGTCTTGCTTTAGAGATAATGACAATTCTTGTGAAAATCTGTTTCTGTAAAAACTTAGTGAGGAACGCCTTTTTGGCTGCGACTGCGACACTACGTGACTTGGTTTAGACATACCTACAGACAGACTTTAGCTTTAAAGGAAACTCGCAATAAGTTATCTGTAAATAAAATAAAAACTTTACTTATTCTACAATATGTTTTTTTTTTTTCAAAATGTAAAATGAAAAAACGTGTATGCAGTAAACGCAAAAATAATATCCGCAACAAAAAACACAATTAGGCTAAGGCTATCAGTTAAATGGTAGGTTTTCGCTTCGTAAATATGAGAGTGCAAAAACTTGATAGCTGTCAACATTGACTTCTTACCGGCCGGGGACTGTAAGTTTTGTGAACAAGGGGGTTAATATTTAAGTAGCACTTGTATTGGTGGATCAACTATTTATTGTTCAATTAATTTGGATCAAGCAAAAACGTCTGCTAACAATGCTGTTAAGCTTAGAAATAAATAAAAAGTGGAGAAATTCACTGTCTTGGGTGAGACTTGAAACGTTCGGCAACGTGCATGTAACTCCTCTGGAGTTGCAGGCGTACATAGGCTACGGAGACTGCTTACCATCAGGCAGGCCATGTGCTTGTTTGCCACCGACGTAGTATAAAATCCAGTGGTCGTGGGTTCAAGTCCCACAAAGACAGTGATTTTTCCACTTTTAATTTATTTATTGTTATTGAGTCCAGTCAGCCAGAGAACAATAATAGCAAATTTTGTAAGAAAAACTGTACCATGTTGTACTAAATACATGTTTGGTTAATTTAAACCCATCATAATAAAGGTTTAAATAGTAACACATGATAGATAGATAATCCGTTTATTTGTTTGCCACAATACACACAGGAAATACAATTAATAAAATGACAAAAAAACAGATAATACAAAATTATACGAGAGAAATACACATTTATACAAAATAGAAGTAGAAAAAAAAAAACATTTAAATAATACTGTTCCATACATATAGGAAATGTTGTGTGCGTCGCAGCAAAACAAAAGGGTTCTGGCTCAGTATTACGCTTCACCCTATGGGAGAGGCACTGATATTCTGCCAGGACCAGATCACGTCAACCAAGATACAGTGTAAAATATGCAATATTCAAAGTTAGTACTTACCTAAATACCTTGTTTATAAAACCAGTGACATAATTATCATTGAAAGTGAGTACTTGCAAAGTTATGATATTGAAGTGTCAGTGTGATTAGCATGCTTAAGTAATACGTAGTGTCAAGTGTAATTATAAGAAGAAAATCATTTTATATACGTTATGTATTACTAAGACCAAATAAAATAATAGTATTAGTGAAGACTAAATTCGGTAATCAGCAACCAGGTAACCATGAGGGACTCCCAAAGTTTGCTTCTCCAAAAGGTATTTTTTAAAATGAAATTTGAAAGATTGCTTGGTTTTCATATGACGAATAGGTGCATGGGAACGTAATCATGGTAACTGAATGACTAGAAAGAGATGATTCATCCTCGTGCTCCTTTTTTGTGAGGATCAATAATATGTAGGTGTTAATAGATCACATTCAATAACAAAACAAATCAGAAATAAGAGTCAAACCCAGAATTTGCCAATTTGTACGAATAAAATCATAAATTCACTTACATGTAAGCAATGGAAATACCACTTAACATCAATTTGGAAGAAAGACAACGTACTTATCGACACTAAAATGCACAACAGTCACACAGCACAATCCAATTTCTACGTCACGTGACGTCACAAGCTAAAAAGCAACCTGATACAGTCACAAGTATCAAACACCTTCACTCCATTTCAATCAATATGAGACTCTAATCAGATATCAATAAGGTTGATATTTAAACGCGTGCGCGACTCGCTTCCGCGTTAACGTCATGTCACTTTCACTTACAACCTACCTATCATACCAACTAAACCGATCAAATTTAAACTCAATCTACACGCAAATAAGGTTTAAAATCGTGCGTGGAGCATCAATTTACATTTTTTTCCAGCGTCGTCATACGTTGATCTGATTTGGACGTTACGTCACTGTTAATAAGGTTGTGTTTTGATAAGTTTCAGTTAAGCACGGCCTTACTCAAGGCCGCGCGTACATTTGCTTTCTCTTGGGGTCGACGGTCACAGTTTTTTTTAAGTACGGATTCGTTCAAGGTCGTTTTTTAGCCTGCTCTTTATGTGTTTGTAAATATGCGTTTACAACCTATATTTAAGAGACTGTCAATATTGAAAGTGCGCACACTGTCTATTTGTATCGGAGTAAATGAGATAGCACTATCAATGTTACCGGACCTGGTCAAGGGAATAATATAAAAACTATTGAAAAAACATAGGTTGTGCCCGGTAAGATGGCGCCACTTTTTGATTATTTAACGAATAAAGCATATATCAGTGAAAGGATAAGGACCAAAGTCAAATGGCGTTCTAAAAGTTTTAGTAATGTGTCGAAAGGTGGCATTGTGACTGCAGAGTTTTATTTGACAATCCACCTCTATTTCAAATTTCTTTTCCGTAACTCATAAGTCAAAACAATGAAGACAGAACCGTTTAATAGTGACTTTAAGACCAATCTTTGCAATTATTTTCTACGAGTATCTAGCCGATTTCGTCCAATCATGTATCGCATACGGTCTTTGAAGTATAATGAATATTAACATACATTTTTGTTTATTATACTATAACAAATAGGAAGCGCTGGTGGCCTAGACCCGGAGGTCGCGGGTTCGAACCCCGGCTCGTACCAATGAGTTTTTCGGAACTTATGTACGAAACATCATTTGATATTTACTAGTCGCTTTTCGGTGAAGGAAAACATCGTGGGGAAACCGGACTAATCTCAACAAGGCCTAGTTTACCCTCTGGGTTGGAAGGGCAGATGGCAGTAGCTTTCGTAAAAACTAGTGCCTACGCCAAATCTTGGGATTAGTTGTCAAGCTGACCCCAGGCTCCCATGAGCCGTGGCAAAATGCCGGGACAACGCGAGGAAGAAGATACTATAACAAATGGTTTTTCTTAAAAAAATACTTAAGTAACATCAATGAGTGAGCTCCATCTTAGCTCCTGTCTTCACTTTCCATCAGGTGTGACAAGAGCCAATCGCCGATCAGTTTATAATAATTAAAAAAAAACTAAATAGGGTGTTGACAGCCCTTTAAGGGGAAGGGGATGACCGGTTCTCCATACAAACGTAATATGATATGATATGATATAATATGATGCGATATGATATGATATAATATGATATGATATGATTTATTTATCTCACAATATACAATTTCACTTAAAACTACGCGTAGTAAATTCTTAGGAATTTATATTGTGATCGTCAGTTTGTTTTACGTTATATAAATAGGAAAAATATGTGACAATTAATAATTCATTTAAAATGACTTAAGTTTTTAAATTACAATTGTATAAATAATTTCGGCGACCGGTTTGGCCTAGTGGGTAGTGACCCTGCCTACGAAGCTGATGGTCCCGGGTTCAAATCCTGGTAAGGGCATGTATTCGGGTGATGAGCATGGATATTTGTTCCTGAGTCATGGGTGTTTTCTATGTATTTAAGTATGTATAAATATTTATACTCGTATATTATATATATCGTTGTCTAAGTACCCTCAACACAAGCCTTACTGAGCTTACTGTGGGACTTGTCAATTTGTGTAATAATGTCCTATAATATTTATTTATTTATTTATTATTTCACCAAGAACGGTATGGTCGTCATTAAGGTAGAAAATAAATAGTTACAGTTGAAAATGAAATGAATGAAAATGAAAATGAAAATGAAAATGAAAAATGATTTATTTAGGTATCAAAATTGCAGCTTATTACACAGTAGAAAAGTATTACATTTTTAGAAGCATTCTATTGTTGTTGGAAAGCCTAGGAATAGTGTCCTGAGCCCTAAACTTTACAGAAATAATGTCAGCGTAAGAAATAATGTCGCTCCCATTTTTCTATCCGAATATTGACATTATGGAAAATGTTATTATAAATAGGTATATAAAAGAAATATTTTTTACTAATAATATCATGTGTACAATGTACTTTAACTATTTTTCATGAACCATTCATAAAGTGGGTAGGGGGCCATTCATTTATTACGTAGATAAGATAAGATAAGATAAGATAAGATTGATTGTTTAACTGCAGTGTACAAAGATGTTGACAATAATACGTACGGTGAGATGAGAAGGGGGTCGAACAAGTCTTATTTTTTCTTACAAGGAGGTGGGAGGGGGTTTTCATCGTTCTTACGTAATATCACAAAGATGCAATTTTTATAAATTTCTATTAAATTATGACGTTTAAAATAATACTTCCACACTATGCTATCAAAGTCGGCTAAGAGCTTAAACAAATAAACGTTCCAAAAATTAATTTGTTGAGGCGTTCATTTTTTAGGGTTCCGTAGCCAAATGGCAAAAAACGGAACCCTTATAGATTCGTCATGTCCGTCTGTCTGTCCGATTATTGCCTTTAGATTCTTACGTAATATAGGGGCGAGGAGGCCTATTCTTATTTTTTCGGAGGTCATTTTGTTATTAAAACTTGTTATTTTATGACGTTATAGCGTTCAAAGGGTTAAGTTGAACGACCGTTTTGCTCATAAACTGTGGTAGCGAATCTAACCATCGCATGAGCTACGCCTGCAGTGCGTGTAAACTATCATATCATACTTTCACTCGGTGTAACGCACGCGAAACAAACTCTCTTGCAATGTATACGTTGTTTTTTCTGTAGTTTTCCGCCGATTTGGCACCAAAAAAATGTATACTCTTTCACAGCCGTTTTTATTTTCGCGATTTAGAGATTGGTCCCATAGTAAAAGTTGCTCAGTATAACCTATATATTCACCCCGTAAATTATTGCAGGTGACTAAATATATATAATAAATTATTTATTCACGACCAACTTGGAACATTTTGCGTTAGTGACAATTTTTATCTGAACGCTAATGTTAATAAATATATACATATGTATTTAACTATAGCAAACTATATACTATACTTGAGCTTCTTATAAATAAATAAATAAGCTGATTCAAGAAAATCCGCCTAGGTACTCACTTATTCCTGTGATGACCGGTTTGGCCTAGTGGGTAGTGACCCTGCCTACGAAGCTGATGGTCCCGGGTTCAAATCCTGGTAAGGGCAATTATTCGTGTGATGAGCATGGATATTTGTTCCTGAGTCATGGGTGTTTTCTATGTATTTAAGTATTTATAAATATTTATATATTATATATATCGTTGTCTAAGTACCCTCAACACAAGCCTTATTGAGCTTACTGTGGGACTTGGTCAATTTGTGTAATAATGTCCTATAATATTTATTATTATTATTTATTCCTGCGCACATGAGTCATGCAGCAGGTATTTAAACATAGGCCATCCACCCTGTCCGCTAAATAAACAGCCTGTATAATTATGCACGTGAGATACTCGTACAGATAGGAACAGGTCGGTCAAAATTCAAAATTAGTGCTTAGCGTTGTTAGTTAAGGCCCTCTGAATTCGGCTTTGACTTTGACACCGTTTACTCTGGACCCTAACCCAGTTGTCGCGACTACCGCCATTGACAATGAACGACATTGACAATTGTCACTCCCGGTGGGATCCCCACTTCCCGGTCTCTTTCCCAAGTGACTAATAAAAATAATAAAATTGCTTCCATGGATTGCCGTGCCGTGCTACAATTTTTTTTACAAAAAAAGCGGCCAAATGCGATTCGGACTCGCCCATGAAGGGTTCCGTACTATTTATGACGTATTAAAAAAACTAATTACTAGATCTCGTTCAAACCAATTTTCGGTGGAAGTTTCCATGGTAATGTACATCATATATTTTTTTTAGTTTTATCATTTTCTTATTTTAGAAGTTACAGGGGGGGGGGGGGGACACATTTTACCACTTTGGAAGTGTCTCTCGCGCAAACAATTCAGTTTAGAAAAAATGATATTAGAAACCTCAATATCATTTTTGAAGAACTATCCGACGTACGTATAGGTTTGATGACAAAAAAAAATTGAGTTTCAGTTCTAAGTATGGGGAACCCCCAAAACTTAATGTTTTTTTTTTCTATTTTTGTGTGAAAATCTTAATGCGGTTCATAGAATACATCTACTTACCAATTTTGAACACTATAGTTCTTATAGTTTCGGAAAAAAGTGGCTGTGACATAGGTAAACGGACAGACAGACGGACATGACGAATCTATAGGGGTTCCGTTTTTTGCCATTTGGCTACGGAACTAGTTTTTTTAGGGCTAATAAAGACCACAATAGTAACGAAAAATACATATAAATTTACTTGGGAAAGAAAAAGTATTTTGTATGAAAATTACAACGACTATTACATAAATGAATTCCTTGTCCTTCATACGAAAATGATACCAAACTTGACCAGAGTTCTTCTCTCACTCTCACTGAGCGTAAGTGTGAGCGAGAGGGCTTAACTTGCCCTATTGAGCTGAAAATTTGCATACATGTGTCGGGTGACAATGCAATGTTATGGTACCATCGAGCTGATATGATGATGGAGACAGGTGGCCATAGGAACTCTGTGATGAAACAGCGTAACCTAATTGTGTTTGGAGTTTTTAGAAGTAGCACGATGAGATTTAGTTGCCTGTGGTAAGAAAAGTACAGTCAGCGACAAAAGCTTGTACCAAAAATTTAATTTTCGGCAATATCATTTTTAATTTTCATTTTTTGTAAGTTTTAACAGAAAAAAGTAATCGATGCGTTCGATTTTGCGCATATTTAGAAGCAATTTTCTAAATATTAACGGTGCCTTTTTGACCAATTTTTTTTTTCTATCGAGTGAAAGTCAAGAAATCATGTTACAAATCTGTGAACTTACTAGAAAAAGGCCTGAAGATTGCTAATTTAATTATTGGCAACCTATAAATGCGCTACAATTTTCCAAAAACTCTGCCGGTTGAACCTACTTCTTAAGTTCTCACTTCACACATACTATAGATAGATACTGGCTGCGACAGCCAAAAAAGGCGTACAGTTATAAAAACTGCATAAAACCTTCTACGAGTCGACCTTGAGATAGATATTTCTCATGTGGGTTTCCGTGGGCGTGATGCTTTATCCGAAGTAGCATAAAGACATGTTTTAATTTAAAACCGGTTCACTAAATACTGGGCGGTTTTATTGTATATAAAGATTATACTATCTTACATTTAGTGATAGTGTCTTAATCTCCAATTTGTCATCGATGCTATTGTTAAAAGCATTTAAAGGTCATGTAAGAATCACAAATTTGACAGTGGTCATTTCTCCATACAAACGTACTCGACTGTTTCCTCCGTGGTTTTCGAAGCTAGAGCAATGATTTTTTCAACACAAATTATGATTATTAATATCTATGTCGGACTGTTTTGATATATTTGTTTCTTACGGCGCTAGCACTTCAAATATTCGCAAAAACGGCCTAATTTACTAGGCCGCAAAGAGAAGCATGGTATTCAAAACTGAAATATATTAGCCTAAAAAGCAAAACAGTCCGACAGAGATAATTGCATTACCATTTATATGTCAAAACTTCGTTACATTTGGTTAAGTTTTGGAGAAACAGTCGAGTACGATACATCGTTTTTTGAGATTTTCACGCAGGATTTTTCGCCTAATCTGCCGTTGTCCTTATCGCACTAGTTTTAGGAGTCGCTTCCAATAGCGAAACGGATAATATTCACCTAAAATATTTATCGCCACCCATTTTACATCAGATAATCTAATGTCACTACACTGTTTGACGCGGTAAACGCAGCGGTAAGCGCATTGTCATTTTTCCTACTTTCCTTTGACGCATGCGTTCAAGGACGCGTTTATCGTATTCGCAAAAAACAACCGCGCTTTATTAAAATAAAATTTATTTCAGACACCAGGTATAGGTAAAAAACTTAAGTAAGTCACCTGTTGTATGTAGTTGTGACGTGTTAAAAGACAAACACAAACAAAACAAATTTCTATTCGAACACGTCACAACTACATACAACAGGTGACTTACTTAAGTTTTTTACCTATATCAATGTTTGTTTTCAACATTATGTTAGTAACAATAATAAATAGATATATACCTACGTAAAAAGTATAGTGCTCATTGGATCGTACATGCATAGACATCCAATGAGTGATAAGAGGGCTATCCCTTCTATCCGAAACCACTTCAGCGTGTTGGTGCTGCCCCGCTAGCGGTCCCACAGGGACGCCACCCTTTTTCGCAGCACTGCGTGGAAGCCGTCAGTGCTCCACTCAGTGAACATTCCAGGCGCGCGTTGAACATCATAAGCCTGTTTATAACAATAACTTCAAGCTTCAACTGTAAGCCTAATATTTTCTGGCATCTGTTTCAGCACTCACAATTGCCATCTAACAAAGATAATTAACCGCTGTGCCTACTTTGCTCCAAAATTTGCTCTAACACTGGAAATTTAACTTACATCGCGACTGTATCGATATTGAATCGACGTATGTGAGGATATATGACCAGCGACAACATCGCGACTGCATCGCTGCAAAAATTCGCAGTGTGCTACCATTAACACTTGGGCAGTCGCGAGTCGAGCACGAACAATCGAGTGATATACCAGAAGCGTCACTTGCCCGTGACCGATGGAAATCGAGAGTTCGGTATCTGGAGCACGGCGTGAGCGTCGCATCGTTACGTCACTGTTCCGGCAGCAACTGACTGACGTTTTGTGAAGAGCTGGTGTGATTTTGACGAGCACGTCTGACTGATGGAAAAACTATCGATAGCTTAATTTATCGATACAGGAACGTACATGTCTGGACATCATCAACATTGACAACTGAAGTACCTCTCGCGTCGAATGATGGTCCCAATGAGTATCTGTCACGTCAAATGTTTGTAGACATTTTTTGGAAGTTTAGTACATTAATTTATATAGAAATGTAACATTTAGCTAATAAAAATACGGTAAAACCAAATTTCAAAAAAAAAATTTAGTCTGTCGTAGGGACCATCGTTTGACGGGAGAGGTACGAGTAGGGTCAAGGAATTTAATTTCAGGACCATTTCGAATTTCGTCTTGTCACAATGCGCCATTAATTTATTGGGTAAGACGATTTTTGGCAATTTTGGCCCCCCACCTCGCCAAGTGCGAGGTAAAACAAAAATAATAAGTTAACCCTCTCCTACTATTGATTACGTAAGAATATAAAGTGACTTTTATTTTTACCTACGATCTCGATTAATCCAGGGTCTCAAATCCTCTCGGAAAGTAGGCCTGGACTGGACTGATTAAAATCTGACAGAATCAATAGGTTTTTAAAGTATATAATCTTAACTTTACGCATCTTTGTGATCTTACGTAAGAAATATAGACTCCCTCCCACCCCCTTGTAAGAAAAAAAATGAGACAGGGTCCCCCTCCCCCCTAAATCGTAGTACGTAATAAATGAATGGTGCCTATAAGGTTCTAGCGACGTTCACAATGATTGTCACTGTAACAAGATATGAAATGGTACTGAAATTAAAGGACTTATATGCCTCAAAATGGTCCAAAAACCAACAGAGTTGAAAATTAGGTCACTCGATAGGTATGTCTATGTACTTAATTTCGTTCTATGGGCACCAAGCGGAATTCCATTGCAGAACTGAGATATTGGTATTTTAGTCAAAATGTCATCACCCTTATTACCTAGGAAATAGAGTCCACCGCTAGGCAAGCGCGACCATTTGCCGCGCTCACCCAGCGGTGCGTTAACATCTACCCTGCAGCAATTAATTAACTTACTTGGACTCTATTGCCTCGTTAATAAAGGTGACGACATTTTGACTAAAATTCCAATATCTCAGTTCTGCAATGGAATTCCGCTTAGTGCCCATAGAACTAAATAAAGTACATAGAAATACCTCTCTAATGAGCGAACTCTCATTTCTGTTGGTTTTTGGACCAGGCGCCATACAAAATTGCCCATGGTGCTTTGTCTGTGTAAGCACTCGTGTATTCGGCTGTTTACCGACGCAAGCCACGCATCACCCGACCGTACAAATGTTTGATCAGTATGCCCTCAAATTTATTGACTCAGCCTTGGAGTAGCCGTCAATAGATGACTCAATGGAGCCTCGGTAAGGCCAAGTCCAAGGGGGAAGGTCAGCATTCGGGGCCCTTATCTAGGACTGTAGTGTTAGATTAGAGGCAGTAATGATAAGTGAGATCTGAGACAAGACTTTATTATATAGAATTATGATATTATAAACGTCATCAAGACTAAGCTTTATTATATGGAATCGGAACATTACTTATTATGATTGTGTATATGTAATGTAATGGATGCTGTCAGGGGTAGATCGTGTCATTCACGAAGACGTCTACCTACCTTTCAGTCAAAGCATCTCAATATTTGTGCGTTCGTGTCCCGTTAATATGGGTCAAATCTTGGAAGCTAAATTTGACCCTCTTCCCGATTATAGATTGCTCTGAAATTTTGCATACATGTATAAATCGGATGCAATATTATGATATTTATGATACATGGAGCTTATCTGACGATAGAGACATGAGGTGACCATGGGAACACTGTGATAAAACAACGCAACCTAATTGTTTTTGGGGTTATTACAATTGTCTCGATGAGTATTAGCTGCCTGTGGAAATAAAAATACAATGATCTATAAAAACTTGTACCAAAAATTAGTTCTTTGCCAAAAACTTATTGTAAATGTTTTGGTAAGTTGCCTTGGTGTATTTTTGGATGAAGATTGGGTAGAAATGTTGGGATGGCAAAGGGAACACCGTAGGTATACAAGTCTTAATGTTTATAATGAGCCGGAATTGTTAAACAACAATACAATCTGAAGTCTCTTTTTAAAAATTATATTTTTTTATGCTTCGGTAAACTAAATTTCGCAAATGGTAGAATATAAAAGGGGGTAAGTTTTTATTATTTATTTAAACTTTATTGCACAATATAACAGATAAAGTACAAGAATATAATGTCTAAAAGCATTCTACCAGTCAACCATCAGGCTAAACATAAACAGTAGATTAGTAGTAGTTTTAGCAAATTATGGCCATTTTAAGTCTATTTAAGTATGTTAACTGGAAGTTGCAATTTTCATGGTTTTCTGTTGTTATATCACTTTTGTTCATTAAGTACATCATGATTCAAGTTACAGGCGTTTATAAAACAGTAATTGAGTTCAAGATTCATCCCAACCAAGAAACCAGCAGTCGTTGACTCTAAGATAACTGCCTGCAGTTATGTCAGCTCTGAATGCAATGTATGCAACAGTGGCATATCGGTCACGGGCTCAAGTCCAAGACCTCTTCTTCCAGTGGATTTGTTGCGGATCCTGGATTATCAGAGACGAACAGTCGTTGGGCCCAAGATTTGAACATCGAATGTGAACAATTTCCAACCACGCGACAGTGGTGGCTTGTTGGTCACGATGGGAGAGAGAGATATTCAAACTGCCTACCGTTATGTCATTTCTGAATGCATCGTATCCTGAACAGTGGCATATAGGTCACGGGCCCAAGTCCAAGGCCTCTCTTCCCAGTAGATTCATTGCAGATTGTGAATTAGGAGACGGATAGTCGTTCGATACAAGATTTAAACATCGTTTATGAAACCATTAAGAGATGTTACTACAGAATTATTAAGATTAAGCCATGAGAGTCTCATTACAGGTATGTCAGCTCTGATTTCAATTTCCAACCACGCAAAAGGGAAGGTTTGTTGGTCACGATGGAAGAGAGATCCTGGATTAGTAGGGATGGGTCTAGGAACGACTGTAACTTCAAGATATATAAACTGCCTACAGTTATGTCAGCTCTGAATGCAACGTCTACGCAACATTGGCACGTTGGTCACGGGCCCAAGTCCAAGGCCGCGCTGAGGTCACTGTGTCCGATGGATTCGTTGCAGTCGCTGGCGGCCCTGACCTACACGCGCTTCCGCTTCTATTGTCAAAGATATTCGTCTGTCAAATCTAAAATGCCGTTGACAATCGTTTGTCCTTCTTCACCATCTTTCTTGGTCCGATATTTTGGGGCACTTTTTCGTAAGCTGCTTAATATTTTGGGGTATAGTTTACCCAATTAGCTGTTAGCTTAGTACGGAGTACGGACAGCGCAATATGCTTGCTTTTATGAACCCTAGGCAGGGTTGCTGGTAATTGACCGTTCGTCAATCTTATTGAAAATGAAAATGAATGAATGAAAAATGAAAATTTCATTGGCATAAGGCCTACATGTGTCAAATTAAGCATAGCACATAGTAGTGCCACTATTGAGCTTCATAGCGACGGCTTTAATATATAAAAACGAAAGGTCAGCGGACTGGAAAATACGAAAAGCTATATTTAGGAGACACGGTGTGTGATTATATCTTGGAATATACACTTACAAAGATAAAATAATTTACGCTTTCTTCTTTGTCGGTCCCTCATTACTAAGGATAGCAACCACTTGGTTTTGCAGCTCCTGTAATTTGTCTCCATCGGTCTCCTCCCGTAGCCCTCACCGCTTGGAGTTTGCCTGAGGTGGCCTATTTAACTTGGTCAGACCATCTAGTTGGTTGGGGGCTCTGTGGTCTCGCGCCTTCATTTACGCAATCATATATTATTTCTACTTGCTATTATTTAAGTGGCCCGAAAAGACGGCTCAGAGTGCAAGAAGCTGGTAGAGTAACCTCGGGGAGAGTCGCGCCCAGCAGGGAAGCAAAACATGCGTCAGTCAAGAAATGAATAGGTGCAGAATGGTAAAAATTTAAGGAGGCTTACTTCTCTAAGATTGAAAAGGGCTATTCATATGGGGTCATCCATTAATTACATCACACGTTTAGGGGGAGGGAAGGGGTCAAGAATATGTGACATGTTGTGACAAGGGGGAGGGGGAGTCACAAACTTTGTGATGTCACTTTAACTTCACCAGTATTTATTTTTAAAAAAATATTCGCTGTACAGTTAAATAACGACTTTTTATAACGATAATCGTTATGTTATAATTACTCATATTTATTTTGTCTAAAATAGTTTAATAAAATATTAATAGTAACAAATTCGAATCGCCGATTTTGTTGAAAAAAAAAATGCGAAAAATGTGACGTCACACCAGGGGGGAGGGGTTTGCCAAATGTGACCAAGTGTAACAAGGAGGTATATACATAGCATGTAATTAATGGATGACCCCTAAGAAGAGAAGACGATATTATTTCCGAATCCAAAAATAAATAAAGGGAATAATAATGACACTTGAAAAGAGTGGAGTCGTTAGAGCTATAAGCTCCAGGGGTGGAAGTGAAATATTGCATAAGACGCGAGTTGGCACAGTGGCTGCTCGCAGCCACTGGATAGAAAGCGGCGTACACCTCTCGACACCGCTCTCTGAGCCGCTCACACCGGTGTTGCCCTTGAGCCACCCTAGATGTCGCTTTTTGTGCCATCTTGTGGGGGCGAGTCACCGTCTGTCGGAAATAAAATTGAATACCGTTTTATTAGGCAGGCGTCCGGTTTTTTATTCCATAGCCCAGTATTTAGTCCATCGCTTTCACCCAATAGCCCAGTTCATTTTAGATTCCATCAACTCTCAAATAGTCCTTACACCCTAGCGGATGCTGCCTCTGCGTGCGTCCCATGACACGGGCAAGGGCAACATCCGCTAGGTGTACCCCTTACATTTCATTAAAGTGTCAAAAGGGCCTCTACGTGTTGGCTTCGGCTTCGCGCACGCCTCCCAAAGGTCCGGAACACCATTGTTCCGTGATGGGAATGCCACTTGACAGCATTCCGATTTTGTACGCACAATTGGTTTTGGTTGAATCAAACCCACAATCCGATGACACCTTATCAATTGATTAAATAACAACGCTATCAGCGGCCTCGCTCGAATCTACGTCTAAGGGCCGAGACCTTGCCATCCGTTTTATCGTATCGTCTTGTTTGTGTTTTTATCGCGCGATAAAGGGCTGCCCTTGCTTCGAGCGAGGTCGCAATAGTTCCGGGAGTTTTTCGTCCCGTTTTTTAGGACCGCAGTTCCGTCTTCCTTTATTGCATAATGCAGTTTTTTGGTGCGGTTGCGGGTCAGTGGTTTAATTAAGGATTCATCTTTATTTGTAACGTCGGAAATTTAAGTAGGTTGATTTAAGAGTGGATTTGAAGGACTAGAAGAATAGTTTCTCAACAGTTTTCTTCCGGATCCACTTTCCCACTGGTTACCAGTTAGCCGGACGATATCGGCCTGTCAGTTAATCGCAAAAACTGACAATCGGGAATAACTGACAGGCCGATATCGTCCGGCGAATTGGTAATTAATTGGCCCCTTAAAACTCAAAATGGCTTGTGCGTGAGGGAGTTGTTTTAAACGTCATATTTTCATAGAAATTAATAATGATATTCCTACACTTTGACATTACAAATGCGCAGAGTTAGCGTGGTCCGACTCTATTGGCTTTTGATCTGTACTGAAAGTGTGTCCTGTATTAAAAAATAAAATAAACTAATAATCAGCCTATATACGTCCCAGTGCCGGGCGCCTCCTCTTATGCGCGAGAGGGCTTAGGCCATAGTTCCCACGCGATCCCAATGCGGAATGAGGACTTCACATACACCTTTCAATTTCTTCACAGATGTATACAGGTTTCTTTCTTCACCGAAATGCTATTGGTAAATATCAAATGATATAACTAATAAATGTGTACACCGTGTTTTTATTGAATTGCGTTAACTCCGGGGTTTCGGTAAGTACGTTTAAGGAAACTAAATGGCAGAGTTAATTTAAAAAAAAAAAAATTTTTTTTTTTTTTTACAATTTTTATATTTATAAAAAGTAACTAAATGTTGCATATAGCGTTGTTGTAACATGGGCATTACATTTAACTCAACCAAACAATTGAAAACTGTGATATATCAATGTCATTTCTAACATCGATCGTCCGAGATAGTACGTACGTTTAGTAGCAAATGTATGTACTCGCACTAAACACTAATCAATAAGTAAACAGGCCCTGAAGCAAGTGTACACGTTCGTAAGGGCCTTATAATATAAAAATTTATGATTGATTATCTCCGAAATGGAGTTAATTAGAATATCGGTGTCTTTGAGAAAATTACTTAATTTAAGCTCAGGAATGCACCCTCGAAATTAACGCAAATCAAAAAAAACACGGTGTATAATGAATTAATTAAATTAAACAAATGGCAGTCAAAAGGTTGCCTATACAATTGCGACCAGTTAACGCCGTTTCCGAGTTTCCTTGGATATCTCACGATTTTATACAAATGACGTAAATATGCTCTCAACTACCTATTAAATATTAGAGGTTATTTTGAGGTTAACTAAACAATACATAATTTGCTTTTAATGACCATTAAAAAAAATAGTTACATTGAGAAATAACGGAGATATATTCAAATTTTATAGATAATATAGAGACAACTAGACAAGGGTTCAAATCCCGGTAGGTAAGAACATTTATTTGTGTGATGAGCATGGATACTTGTTCCTCGTGGGTGTTGTGTTATTTCTATGCATTTAAGTATTTATACATTATGTACATCGTCGTCTGAGTATCCACACCACAAGCCTTCTTGAACTTACTGTTGGGCTTAGTCAACATGTGTAATAATTTCCTATAATATTTATATATTCTTTATTTAATTACAACTTACAATTAATGTATTTATGGAACTATTATACTTTAATGATAGATAGATAGAATACTCTTTATTGGCACACCTCAGTAAAAATATACAAGAAAAATAAACCATTGATTAAATTTAGAGGCAGACAACAGGCGGTCTTATCGCTAAAAAGCGATCTCTTCCAGACAACCTTTGTCCATTATAATAATAATGTCTCCCTACACGTAATGTCTCCCTTGTTACTTTTGCCATCAGACTTACGAGGAATTTATGACATTTAAACCAAAACAAATAATAATTATGTACAAGTAAACTGTATAATAAATATAAGTGCGTTATTTTAATAATTTTAATGTAATAATCGAAAGGTTACCAATAAACAAAACACGTTAGTAGATATTTTTCAAGAAGGCCGCAAATCTATCATATCATAGAAATGATCATATATAAGGGATCCTTTTTGACAGTAAGCCTACAGTCAAGGTATTAAATATGGATACGGTCAAAGTGACAAAAATATGTACACACTACCTTAATATATAGGCAATAAGGTCGTGTATACATATTTTTGGCACTTTGTCCGTATCTATATTTAATACCTTGACTGTACAATAAGTTTTCGGCAAAAATTTTAATTATTGGTAAATACTTTTGTCGCGGTTTTGGTTTCGCGGTAGGTCCTCAGTAGCGACGATGGCACTGCGCAAGTGCACACGCTGCGCAGGCGCGCTCTGAAAATTGCATATCAGGAAACGCACGCGCGGCATTGAGCCGAGGCCGGGACGGCGGCGCGCGAGATGGAGCCAGCGGTGCATCGCGATTAATTTGTCAAAAAATAATTAGTATCTATAGTACAATCCTGTACAGACCAACCTAAACCCACAGTAAACTTAATAAGGCTTACGTTGGGGGTACCTACTAGTATACGTAGATATATATAAAAACAATAATTATATACATAGGAAACATCCATAACTCAGGTCCGTCCATCAGGTCTATAATACGTGATAAACACAAACGGACGGAGTGGCGCAAACGCATTGTGGAGGGTCGCAAGGTTTGCTATGAGACCTGGTTCGCCGCACTCGCTGAGAAGAGACAAAAACCTCGATAAGGCATTCAGTACCGGTTTTCGCAAACTTCTCTTGTCAGGCCTGCGGTAGACCGTTCCCGTCTCGCATCGGTCTGCTCAAGTACTCGGCAACCAAAAGGGTTTCTGTCCAGTGTTACACCATAAAGCGTCTGCAATAGACGAAAGAGCCAATGGTGATTGGTGATGTAAGTTCGAATTGGCCTTTAGCTCGTCTTGACCCCTAATTGGGCACGAAACACCAAACCTTTTTGGTCAAGAATCTAAATGAATAGTTACATCTCACATGAACGGACCCGATACAAACAAGGCAACGCCGGTGACGCGACGTCACGAGGCCGACTGGAGAAGTCCCGCGACATTCACCGAGACCACGTTTTCTTTGAACGCTTGACCATCGTTGCCGATGCTGAATTATCTTGGATCTTATTGCGAAGGGGTACGGTTCAATAGTGGTCAGTCATGTTGGTGTTTCTCGATGTGACTAATATGACTAATTGATTATACCTCTCGCGTCCAATGACGGTCCATATGACAGTTCATTTTTATATTGAGAAGCAGTCGTGTAAAATGGTTGTAGATTTTTATTTGGAAGTTTAGCACATTAATTCAATAAAAATATGTTCTTCAACCATAAGGCTAAGCGTATGCTGAGACGCAGGCGACGCAGTTCCACGCAGCGCCGGGGCTGAGCAGCACGCTGCGGCGCAAGGACGTTTCATACTTAAACTTATAATTTGGACACTTTCTCCTAATACGGCTCATTTAGACCTCGCATACGAGTGTCATTACATTGCGGTATTTTTTTTAATACTACGTCGGTGGCAAACAAGCATACGGCCCGCCTGATGGTAAGCAGTCTCCGTAGCCTATGTACGCCTGCAACTCCAGAGGAGTTACATGCGTGTTGACGACCCTAAACCCGGCCCCCACTCGTTGAGCTCTGGCAACCTTACTCACCGGCAGGAACACAACACTATGAGTAGGGTCTAGTGTTATTTGGCTGCTGTTTTCTGTAAAGTGGTGGTACTTCCCCAGTTGGGCTCTGCTCTAGATCTGGAATGACATCCACTGGCTGTGCCCTACCACACAAAGCGAGATGACATTCACAATGCCCATACCTCTCTTATGGACGTAGTTTAAGGACGTACCCGGGTCCCGGGTTTGATCGGTCGGCCGAAATAATGTTGCCGGCTTGCGAGTTCGCATGCCGTCTATATCAGCCCTTAGGATCTAAAGAGATCGTGAATCTGCCAGCCTAGCCAAGGTGACAATCTACGACAACGGAACGCTTTATGTCTCTCTATCACTCTTGCATATTAGTGTGGCATCGACGGTTGCGTTTCGATCGCTACGCTGAAGCGGTTTGCATGTCGGCTACGCGGCCTGAATAGAAATAACATTTAAATTGCTAAATTTGAAAAATAAAGCGTAATGTATAACTTTACACCACCACCAGAGGGGTCGCAAGTAAGTTGCCGGTTTAAAATGGTACGCTCTTTTCTAGGTGTGATGTATCGGTCCGGATACGAGATATCATTCCACAGTTTCTGCGAGGCAGGAAGTCTGGAAAAGGTCCGCCATTATCTAATACTGTATATTGACTATGCATTAGCAGTAACAGCAGGATGCCAACGTCTAGTCTAGTTGACAATAGACTGGGGGTCAGTGACCCTTAAATATACAGGGCCTACCGCCAACATCGAAAAATCGAAAACCTGCCTCTATCACCCGAATACGGAAGACACGAACGAAATAACAAAGAAGTTCGCGCGGCAGGAGCCGGCAAACTTTTTAGAAAAATAGATTTATTTAGAAACCAAACTTATCAAAAATTCAATACAAAAGATGTACATACAACAAAAAGATCTGGAGGTTCATAAATTATAAATTATGTCAACTGAAATAAATATAGTTATAGCTAATGCACATTTTTGTATCAGATAGAGAAATAACTAATATCACTAATATGTAATAACTACTTACTTTGTTTAGTACTAAAAGAACTTATGTTTAACTATATTTTTTAGACTAGCCAACGATTGGGTACGTCCTTAAACTAAGTCCAAAAGAGAGGTATCGGCACTGTGAATGTCATCTCGCTTTGTGTGGTAGGGCACAGCATAGCGGATGTCATTCCAGATCTAGAGTAGAGCCTAAGTGGGGAAGTACCTTAACAGAAAACCGCAGCCAAATAACACTCGGCCCTACTCATATTGTTGTGTTCCTGCCGGTGAGTAAGGTTTCCAGAGCTCAACGAGGGAGGGAGGGGTTGTTAGGGTCGGCAACGCGCATGTAACTTCTCTGGAGTTGCAGGCGAACATAGGCTACGGAAACTGCTTACCATCAGGCGGTCCGTATGCTTGCCACCGACGTAGTATAAAAAAAAAACATGTCATACAAATATAAGATTTTTTAATTAGTGAATTTAAAACGAAATTAAATGTTTTCCAGCCAATCTTTGTCTATAATAAATAAATAATAAATATTATAGGACATTATTACACAAATTGACTAAGTCCCACAGTAAGCTCAATAAGGCTTGTGTTGAGGGTACTTAGACAACGATATATATAATATATAAATATTTATAAATACTTAAATACATAGAAAACACCCATGACCAGGAACAAATATCCATGCTTATCACACGATTAAATGCCCTTACCAGGATTTGAACCCGGGACCATCAGCTTCGTAGGCAGGGTCACTACCCACTAGGCCAAACCGGTCGTCAAACGTCTATGGAAATATAGTTTTAAAAAGTATATGTGATAGCCCACCTGTATGTTTCATATTTCTCTATTGCAAAACTTATCTAGTGACCTATGTACCAATCTAAGGAAAATACCACGAGGAAACCGGAATAATTCCAATAAACATAGTTTTCCTTTGGGTTGGAAGGTCAGATGGCAAGTAGCGGGAAATTTCCAATAAGCCAGAAATATTCTCGGTAACTTCTTGTAAACTTCACATAAATTCAAGAAATTTCCATTTTACGCTTTGGAAAGTCTCTTAAAAACTTCATAGAGATATAAGAGATTTCCGTTTTACCTTTTGAAAAGTTTTAATCCCCATACAATAATGTAAGGAATTTCTGAAACTTTCCTATGTAGAAAATTTCACAGTTTTCGAAAATACCTATCGGCACATCATGGTCGCTTTCATGAAAACTAGTTTCCGCTACAAATGTTACAATTCTTGGGCTTCTGTTGCGTGTTGCCGACCCCCCCCCCCCCCCCTTACTCACCGGTAGGAACACAACACTATGAGTAAACAACAAGTAGATGAGTAAGTGTATAAAATACTTAAACAACTTTATATACGGGCTCTCCTACTCGTATATTAAAAAAAATAGATATTTGGCAATGCGACAGACGGGTGGGCGGACAGAGTCGCACCGTAAGGGTACCTTTTGTATATTTTTGGTACGGAACCCTAAAAACTCTGATGTGACGTGAAGTCTAAGACGTGGGACAGGTCAAATGCTTACGAACCAGGAGGTCTCGGGTGCGAATTCCGGTAAGGACATTTATTTGTATGTTTATCACATATATTTGTTTCTGCGTTGTGGGTATTTTCTATGTATTTAAATATGTATCTATATCTATCTACTATATTTATCTTATCGTCGTCTAGTGAAAAAAAAAAAAATAACAATAACATTAATATATTCCAGTTATGCGTACTAATAATAATTGTAAAACGGACCAGAGACAAAATGTAAGTTTTTAAGAGACCGCCCAGTGAAGGAGCTCGACGACACAAAGTTTGTACCCATGTACATTAATATTATAAGGACATTATTACACAATTTGACTAGGTCCCACAGTAGGCCCAATTAAGGCTTGTGTTGTAGGTACGTAGATATATAAATACATAGAAAACAGTCATAACTCAGGAACAAATATCCGTGCTCTTCACACAAATAAATGCCCTAATCAGGATTTGAAGCCGAGAGTCCCGGCTTCATAGGCAGGGTCACCGCTAGGCCAGACCGTCGTTGACTCGTGAGACAGGTTAAATCTGAGGTGCATATCCAGCGAAGACCCGCAGCCATAAACATTAAAATTCTCACCGTAAACGTCTTATCTACTGGCATCCGACGCCTACTTACGCCATTTTATAACGGACAAGCGTTCGGCCTCGACTAGATCATAGACAAAGAAGCGAGGTCAGGAGCGCAGCCTTGCCGCCGCTTCCGCCAGCGCCCGCGCAGGCGGCGTTGCGCGCGCTTCGCGAGTCGGGGGACGCCCTGTGTTAGAGACCAAGCTAACTCTGCATGACGAAATATGGTCATGTCATCATTAATATCGAATTTTTAATAACACTACTAGCCCAATGGGCCTAGCACAGGAGCGCCTCGAAAGTATCTATCGCTATATAGACCGTGTAATTTAATCGTATCTCGCTGGCGAGATACTGTTGCGTGACTCCTGGAGTTTTTTAGCAACTGCAATAAGGCGTCTAGAGCACACGTAAAATGGCGCAGGCGACTGGGTTTTCATTCGAAAAATACACTTGTTCCGAATTAGATTGCTGAATGACTGCCCTTACCTGGGTATGTCTTAAAACTTATTAATTATATAATAAATGCGATAATTCTCGCGTGTTGTAAATTAATGCTAAATTAACCTAATAAACTGATCTTGGAATTAATCAACTTTTTTCTTCATATTTACATACATAGGGTTGTTTTTTAAGACCACACAGTTTTTCGTGAATATGAAAAGAGTTTTAACTCCGGGATTTCTCGTTATGTCCCGGGATCGTCAGTGAAGCAAAACTATTTTTATTGTATATTTTTTTAATATGCCTGTTTTTGTTTCCAGTTATGGCGTTCTTAATACGACCGCTTCACCATTAGAAAAAACGGACCAGAGACAAAATGTAAGTTTTTAAGAGACCGCCCAGTGAAGGAGCTCGACGACACAAAGTTTGTACCCACATTCTTTCATTGTCTATTTCTTTTCTATTTTTATAAACTTTAAATTAATTTCTGCCTGCCAAGCGACAATGCGAATTTTGCGTTTATGCGATTTTTTTAACAAAAGAATTGTGTTTAATTTTTAGTTATAACCTTGACATTGATTTTTTTTCAAGTTCATAACATAAAAGTTAATAATCGATACGATATAAAGATATATATACATCATTGAATGTACCTACAATCATATTCGTTTAAAACACAATGTCAACACCAAGTTTGAACATGACATTTTAATAAGTTTAAGGCCACAATTCTTATGTTATAGAAATGTGACTTGCGATGCGATTTTTAACTGAATGATTATTAAATAATGACTCCAATGTCGTATTTGTCATCTGTCATCTTGCGGGTTTTCCTGCTTGACTTTGTATGTATTATTGTCTGTACTTTTGTCGCTCGACGGACTGTTTGAAGGTATGTAGATAGATGTAAGTTTTTTTAAAATATTTATATATGTAATTAATTAATTATGTATTTGGAAGTGGTAATCGATTTTTAGTCACTTTACACAACACAACAGAATATATACACTCAAATGTGTGACTAACAAATTTTAAAAGTGCATAATTGTTAAATATATAAAAGTATAGGTATACAAACAATTTATATAATATTACTTTAAGTTTTAAAATGCAGTTTACACTTAGGTACTTCAAGTAAAAAATAATTTAATATCTCATATACATATAACACAAATGATTGCATATAAAAAATTAAGAATATATTATTACGAATATATATACAAAACCTTGTCTTTAAATCAAAAATAAAATATTATCCTACAAATCAATAGTAGTACAAATTTAATACTTATTTTCTAACCGTACTTGGCCAAAATACATCATATTCCAGCAAAAAAAAAAACAAAAAAAAAGTTCAACTGCATTGTTCTTTTGTAGTTAGCGTTTTTTTAAATACCGGCAACATTTTCGAATTTGAAATCAGTGGCTCCCTCAACCTCCTTTATAACCTCATTAAACTCATTGTTCTGCTGTCTGTACAAGCGGTTAACCCCGAATACTGCCTTACCAAGGTCGCCTACATTCGAACGTAAAAACTTCCAAACTAACAATGCGGGCCGTTCGGCACAATCGAAAATGCATCTTATTTTCATTCAGCTACGTCTTAAAATGCAACGATATGAAGAGGAAGGTTTTTATATGTAATTGAAATTCTGAAACTTGTAAGGTTTCGATCGTGATACGTTTGAAGGATTCGAAACCTTGTCCTAATAGGTATAAGGGCGATGCGTACTAATGCTAGGATACCTTGGTTTGAATCGTAAAACTTTACTTACACAAACACAGAAACAATGTTTTGTTTATTTATTTTTGCTATATAAATTGCATTATTGCATATGTTAACAGAACAGTAACGATAAAAGTAGATAATTTATTTATATTTTAACCTAATACTGATATCTCGAATTATAGTTACAGATAAATATACATTAAAAATTAGAATAAAAATAATTTATATCATAAAACACGCTTGCAACGGTAATTTTACTTTTTCCATTTCTGCGACTTCAAGAATCCCGGGAATTAAATTTTAGCGCATCCCTCGATTGTATCCGAAATTTCGGTACAGCCCTAGCGAAGCGGATCTCAAAAAGCGCGTATTCACGCACTTGCACTCTTTAAAAAAAAAGTCGCTGACGTAAGCAACTCTGTAACAGTTTCAATCATGCCTTAATAAGCTGCAAGCTGTCAAGGTGAACAGACGAAACGAGGAAGTGAACAGCGAACAAGGGTTATGTGTGCGCGGAAAAAGGTCGTATGTGACGGTGGATTCGGAGAGCTGGTTGACGTTTTACTGTGGAGTTCGAGCCAAGATGGCCACCTTGAAGACAAGGTTGTACGGTCGGGAGAAAAATTGATAGTTTTATTAATAGAATTAATCGAGTGAATAAAATGATTACGTATAAATAGTCAGGGTTATTTGATGTTAAAAATAATGGCAGTGTAAATATGGTCAACGGTATTTAATGTAATTTTTTTTTAATGCGTGGGTTGGGTTTGCTAAACATTTTCACGTGACTGCTTTAATCAATTAATAATATTCTACTTTTTATTATAACCGTAATGAAAAGGTAATTTTGTAAGATCGCAAATCAAGAATGGAGTTTTTTTTAACCAGCAAACTTTTTAGCAAAAAATTAAAAAAATATTACCATTTTCCTATACATACTAATTTCATTTTATTGCTCATTGGCGTACTCTGCAAGGATAGAACTAAGCAAAATGATTAGATTAATAGCCCATTTAAATCGCCGTTTTTCCAATATTATGGTAGTCATCTGGAAGGCCAATTCGAACTTTCATTTAGACATAAAAATGATACCTATTTGTTACTAACCCGTGCGTCTCGCTCGCGCCAGTGCATGTATAGTCAGATGCAGAGAGAGGTGATCCCCCCTGCATAGACTCATTGTATTCAGGGGGGGTCATCGAAAGGTCTGCAGCTGACTGTACCTACATATACTAACAAATACGAGCGAAATGCACGCGCGATTGACAGAAAAATTATATCTTTCAGATATCAAAATGTACATATGTAATTGAATTGGCCTCTTACAAACAAAAATGAAATATTAAATTAATTTAAATTAAAAATACTCAAAATAATAACATCAAAAATTACAAATTAAAATTTGCATGTAGCCTAATTGAGTGCCAGAGTATGGGACAGTCCACTCGGTCGGCAATATTTGCCAGGATGCTGTTAGGACTGCCAGGGAGCTCAATATCGAGGCTGCCCCCTTCCTCGTGATGGCGTAGAAGTCATCAGTACGCGCTAGCGTAAACACACATCATCCATTCAAGCCATCCGAATGAAGAGGGAAGAATAGCTTTGCGCTCCTAACGAAATAATGGTATTTTTTCTATGAAATTCCGATTTCGGGAGAATCTTGACAAATCACTTTGATTTTGATGTCGATCAGCATAATATATTCTAGGTTTATAGGTTTCGCCATTTTTTTAGTTACAAATTTTGAAATAAAGGAAAACCTATAAACCTAGTTTTTCATAATTTTAATAACATACTAAAAAATCATAGAGAATGGAAAATATTCAGAAGTGGAAAAACATTTTGTGTGGACGTGTGGTAGATTTCCCTCTTAAAGCACAGTTTGGCACCAAATGTGTTTTACAGTAGCTTATTTTGCAAACCGTACACACGTGCACGTACAACACGCAACGACAGTGTTTGTCTCATTGGCCTTCGATGCCGAATATTTTTAAACCCACTCAATTACTATTGATTTTTGCGTGGTGCTTACTTAGCACATGTAATGTATCTATTAAATTAACAATTTAAAAAACCTCTACGCATAAAATAAAAGAAAATAAAAAAGTATTATAGGCCATTATTAAACGAATTGACTAAGTCCCACAGTAAGCTCAGTCAGGCTTGAATTGTGGGTACTTAGACAACGATATATATAATATACACCGTGTTTTTTTTTATTTGCGTTAATTTCAAGGGTGCATTCCTGAGTTTAAATTAAGTAACTTTCTCAAAGACACCGGTATTCTATATAACTCCATTTCGGAGATAATCAATATTTTATTTTTATCTTATAAAGCCTTTACAGTGTTTAATACGGGTTAATACATTTGCTACTAAACGTAAGTACTATCTCGGACGATCGATGTTCGAAATGACATTGCCATGTCACAGTTTTCAATTGTTTGGTTTAATGTAAAGCCCGTGCAACAACAACGCTATATGCAACAATTAATTACTTTTTATAACAAAAAAAAATGTTAATTTTTTTTTTAAATTAACTATGTCATGTAGTTTCCTTAAACGTACTTACCAATACCCCGAAGTTAACGGAATTCAATAAATACACGGTGTATAAATACTTAAATACATATAAAACACCCATTACTCAGGAAGAAATATCCATGCTTATCACACAAATAAATGCCCTTACCAGGATTTGAACCCGGGACCATAGGCTTCATAGGAAGGGTCACCACCCACTAGGCCAGACACGTCGTAAAAAAATACATTTTATACCAAAAATACAAATTAAATAGATAATAATAGAAGTAACAGACTACCTAGCTTACATATTATAGGAGCTTCGTCTGCCAACAAACCACTCTGTGGCTTGGCAGAAGTATATTGTAAATATTTATAAGGCATGAAACGTGAATAAACTTTATTTTTTATTTATTTTTTTACCTTAAATAATTTTGGAAAAGAACTGATACTCTTCAAACTGCTGGATCGATTTTTATCAATCATAGCCCAGAACCACAGAAGGAAACTCTTTCACGTAAATACCGCATCGATATCGGTCCATCCGTTTGTGAGCTACGATGCCACAGACATAAGACAGACATTGTCGTTAAACATTATAACACCCCTCTTTTTGCATCAGGTCAAAAATGACTAAAAATAAACTGACTTTTTTACTTAATCCTTTAAACGCCATGAACGCTTACAGACGTCGTGAATCATGCCGATAGCGCCAACATGCGGTTATTTTTTAATAAGTGTATGGCAAACATTACATTTTACATTTCTTTTCCACGTTAGTGCGACAGTGATAGTTGCGCTTCGTTCGCCTCAGTACAGAGCGTAAGCCTAAGGGCCTCCGCTAGCTGGCGCGGGTGCACGGAGCGGACGAGCGGGTTAACGAAAAATAGTATGAGCAACGCTAACTGAAGCGATTCACCTACAAATAATACCCGCGTGCGTGGCGGGCGTCCGCGTCAGCTAGCGTAGGCCCTAAGCGTATGCGGAAACACAGGCGACGCATCTCCACGCAGCGCAGGCCAGAGAAGTTTAGTAAAGTATGGAACGTCCTTGTGCGCCGCAGGGCAGCGTGCGTAGCTAAAGGGCGTTCCATACTGTACAAAATCTGTCACAGAACAATATAACTTTATACTTTCAAGTATAAGACTCCATAGACTTAGTACTTATCGAAAATCATATTAGATTTCCATTGCTAAGGTGCAACGAATACAATCCATCTGTCGAATGCCGCGATGTATCGAAAATCGTATGCGATTTGTTGCAAGGTCTACGGAGCTCTTTAATTTGCTAGGTTTTACCGATTAATTTGTATGCGTGGCAATAAATTAAAGAAAGTCTGAGCCTATTGATTAGTCATCAATAGAATTCTATTCGATCGGTAAATTCGGCGGGTAGAAGGACGATTGGATTCGAATATAAATCTATCGGTCGTCCTCTTCCCTTTAAATTCTACTGTGTAATGAATGAACACAGGATGGCCATTTTCAGGGTTCCGTACCCAAAGGGTAAAACGGGACCCTATTACTAAGACTCCGCTGTCCATCCGTCAGTCCGTCCGTCCGTCCGTCTGTCGCCGGGCTGTATCTCATGAACCGTGATAGTTACAGTTGAAATTTTCACAGATGATATATTTCTGTTGCAGCTATAACAACAAATACTAAAAAATACAATATAATACAATATGGGGGCTCCCATATAGCAAACGTGATTTTTTTGCCGTTTTTTGCGTAATATGTTTCGGCACCCTTCGTGCGCGAGTCCGACTCGCACTTGGCCGGTTTTTTTACTGTAAATGTCTTATACATACAATAATTTTACAATATTATCGTCGTATACATCTTAAATTTCAAATGAAGCGTATCCATATAGTTGGATTAATTCCAAATTCCCTATTCTTAAATTATAAAGGGCCGTATTAAAAATAAACCTAGAATTTTCCTTCCTCCTTGAACTTAGCATTGGTTTAATTTTACACTTTAAAAAGTTGTGCGAAGGTTCATGTTTGCATAACATTGCGATTGACATAAGATTGCGTGAGTTACGGCAAGTTATTTGAACGGACGAATTGGAAAATATGAACACATTATTCGATTTATAACAATTGGATAAGATGCATAACATAACTATAAATAATCATTAGACATAGACTATACCTGTCAAGTAAAATGATTGTAGAAATTGTAGACATTTTTTGGAAGTACAGCACAGTAATTTATTTAGAAATGTAACATTTAAATAATGAATTTACGGTAAAATATAATTCTTTTTTTAATTTAAGCCTATTTGTTCTTTAGCGGAGGGGCAGCTGCCCCCTCTGCCCCCCTTGGCGACGCCCATGTAAATTTGATATACTGAACATAATCGGAAGTATTCAAAATGCATATATTTCCGGTTTTATTCGCCTACAACGCAATTTTCTCCATTGACAACGAAAGTTACCCAAATTATGGCTAAGTTTCATTACTTTCGTTACACAAAGAAAATGACCAAAAAGTTGAATGACGAAGTACAGAAATGACAAATGACTAAGTTTTACTTTCGTTATACAAAGTAAATGACTAAAAAGTTGAATGACGAAGTACAGAAATGACAAATGACTAAGTTTTACTTTCGTTACACACAGAAAATGACCAAAAAGTTGAATGACGAAGTACAGAAATGACAACGATTATTGACAATTTGTCAACCTAGCTTCAACCAAACTACTCTTTAGAGCACTAGAAACAGGTCACCTTATATAGGAATTTCTTTATGTCGCCGGCCGATCGTAAAGTTCCTGTGTAATATGTTGACGGTAGTCAGATTAAAACAAAACAGGATATGAGAAAGAAAGGAGTGAGTGCTGAGGTGACGAAAGATAGAAGAGAATGGAAGAGAAGAACATGTTGTGCCGACCCCACATAACGTGGGATAAGGGCAGGAGGAAGAAGAAGAAGAATCACATTAAAACAATAGATAGGTAGGATAGGTTCGTCAGGTTGCTTCAGATGCCCGAAGGGCAAACTGTCCAGAAATAGAGGCCCCGCGTAGCGGGGCCCCGTCGACTCTGGGAACGAGACGATTTTCACGATTTACTACTCGTATATGCCTAAAAATCTCATGATCCCCGTTCTAGTTGTCTTAAATGTAGTCTCTGATATGAATTAGAATAATACTCGACTACAGCAATAATAAAATGATAAGCAGGTACTTCGGCTCTAAATACATACATACATACAAGCACATTATGATGTGATGTCAGTAGGCAATAACGTTAACAAATTAGAATTCAAGGTAGCGTACTTAGCAGGGCTGCATCTAATAATACATGTGTTTTCTGTCCGTCTGTGTATCTACATAGAAATCCCGAAAGATATTTTAATACTTTAACTGGATGTTGTGAAACTGATCCTTATTGTCTATTTCCCTACTAATGGTTTATCTTATTTGAATATACATATACAATAACAAACTGTATGTCAAATTTTAAACATATCCTTTAATCTGTTTTTGCGTAATATTTTAATTCATATGTTTACAGCGCTTGATTATATTAATGGCCTGTATTACAAGTGTCCAAGTGAAGTATTGGATAGCTAATTAACAAATAAATTAGCACTTTATCTACCAGTTAAGCTTATTTGAAGATTGTGAGACGCCAACGATGACTTTATTCGTCAGATAAGTTGCAAGTAGCTTATTCAGAAATTTCCGAGATTCTTAAAAGCGGCCTAAAGAAAAGTATGGAAATGTTATTATTTTATTGCGAATTCTATGTAATTAGCCCTGCCTATGAAGCCGATGGTCCTGGAGTCGAATACCGGTA
Source organism: Cydia pomonella (assembly GCF_033807575.1). Taxonomy (NCBI): domain Eukaryota; kingdom Metazoa; phylum Arthropoda; class Insecta; order Lepidoptera; family Tortricidae; genus Cydia; species Cydia pomonella. The sequence goes on from NC_084703.1 coordinate 48,195,805, forward strand.
AGGGCATTTATTTGTGTGATGAGCACAGATATTTGTTCCTGAGCCATGGGTGCTTTCTATATATTTAAGTATTTGTCTGCGAGCCCACTACACAAGCCTTCTTGAGTTTACCGTGACACAGTCAATCTGTGTAAGAATGCCCTTAAAATATTTATTTTAAATTATAACTGAGACCTCGAATATAATTTTTCCTTTGTACTCCACTCAATGTTTCAACTAGTTTTTAGAACAAGTAAACCCGCATCACATCGCTAGTCCCACACAAATGTAAACGTAAACAAGGAAGCGACAAGGTCGAAAAACATTTATAATCAACTATCCACACAACCAGTGCCATGCGTGAGGGAAAACGCTTCGAAAAACAAAGGGTTAAATCTTATATTATTATAGTATGTTAACGCATTCACTGCCAACGTTTTCGTAGCGCTACACGCGTAGCCGATTCTAGCGTTTTCCCGCTTTGCAAAGGAAAGCGACTACGAACAGAGCGCCCGCCAAGCGGGTTCCCGGCACTCAATGTGTAAAACAACTTTGTTAATAGAGAAATTCGCGAATTCCAATTTAAAAATAACCCTTAACTTTTTTTTAGGGTTCCGTACCCAAGGGGTCACGGGACCCATTACTGAGACTTCGCTGTCCGTCCGTCCGTCCGTCTGTCACCAGGCTGTATCTCATGAACCGTGATAGCTAGACAGTTGAAATTTTCACAAATGATGTATTTCTGTTGCCGCTATAACAACAAATACTAAAAACAGAATAAAATAAATATTTATAGGGGGCTCCGATACAACAAACTTTTTTTTTTTTGCCGTTTTTATAAATAATGGTACGGAACCCTTCGTGCGCGAGTCCGACTCGCACTTGCCCGGTTTTTTAAATTTTCCATTTCAATGATAGAAATAACTTGGTTATGTCTGTTAATATGAGCCGAAGCCTCTACGTTTCAGCTTGGTCAGTCACCATCAGAAATATCGGAGTGGTCAAGGTGTTCACAAATATCTGAACAAATCAATCTTTTATCAAGACGTTTAAGGGCATATTCTGATCACATTGAAATTATGTAGCAGGATCGAGAACTATAAATTAGATATATTTTGAGAATTCATATTTTAGAAAAAGATTTTCACTGCATCTATACAATGCGTACACATTTTATTGATTAGTCACGCATTTATACTCGAACCGACCCCGAAAGATTTGAATAGTGTATTCCTGATAACATTTAAAGTTTAATGTCTTATAAACTTTTCTACTTTTCGTCGCCTATTTTCAGAGTTAATACCAAATGTTTTTTTTTTTATCATTACTAAGTGCTAAACGCATTTTTGATGTTACTACTATAGGTGGGATTTTTAAAAGGTCGGCAACGCGCATGTAACACCTCTGGAGTTGCAGGCGTCCATAGGCTACGGTGACTGCTTACCATCAAGCGGGCCGTATGCTCGCTTGCCACCGTCGTGGTATAAAAAAAACTCATTGATACATGTGAAAAAGTGCCAATTTTGGAAAAAAGTTTTACCAAAAAAATTTAAGCGAGTTTATTTGACGTCCATAAACTCATTGTAATGTCTTGACAAATAAACTATGTTTACCTAAATAGGTAACTATTTTAAATAAAATGTAGCCAGCTCGTTGATAGTTTAGATAACAAGATTTATCATAGCATTTCATATCTCTTAGATTATTCTATTTGTCTACACATGACTCAGTCAGTCTAGGAAGGGCCTTGCGCTTGCGACCTATTCTTTACAATTTTAACACATGCCGCCCATATCTCCCTAAACACAATAGAAATAAAGTCGACATTGATTCAACTTGCCCCTAAAATTTGACGTATAAATGTCTGCGATAATACTGCCAATGCGGTTATAGTAGAAGCAAACCTAACTGACGACCGGGGTCGTAAAACTTCTCATTCACACTCGCGCGCTCGTAGGCAGGGTGAGAGAGATAGTAATATGACCTCGGTCGCCAATTTGGTTTGCATCTACTATAGTATAACAGTTATTTGTAATGTAAGTAATAAAGTTGATTACGGATTGAGTGCGTCTTTTATAAATAATTTTGTGTTACGAGATGAGTTGCAATTTCATGAATCAATATGGCTTTTAGTTTATGAGTTATAGAGTCGAATTTTGGGTAATAAGTTTTATTTATATGAATGTGTACCGTCGCCTATCACGATTAGTAGGGTAGGCAAAAACAACTAATTTTAAAAGTCGCTTTATCCGTCTGCGTCTCAAATTTGTGTAGGCAAATAAAGCTACAGACGAAGGAAATCTTGAACTACGTACCTACATCTTTTTTATCCAATCAAGACCTATTTTTTATTTCCTGTCGAGAAAATTAGTTCAAAAATAAACACGAAAAATTTGAAAATACTGGAACTAGATTAAAAATATATATATATATATCATAAACTTCTATGACATAATGAAGTTTATTAACGCTTGCTTCTAACGATTTTGCCCAGGCCGGGCTGACAAAATCGCTGCCAACTTAGCTTGGTGTACTTTAGTGACCAAGGCCACTAAATCAATGTATTTAACACTTAGTATTAGTATTAGACAATTTTTTATCTGATTTATTTATTTCGTTAATCTTAAAAATAGAAATGGAGGACTTAATACCAAAAGGCAATCTCTACCAGTCAACCATTAGGTCAAACAGACATATATGTTGGTGCAGATTTATTTATAAAATAGTTTAAAAATACAGATTAGAAATGTTCTCACGCGCCGCGTAACTTCTAGCAGTTTGTAGACCTTTTGTTTGTGGTGCGCGCGCGCATCAGTCACCGCTGCGTTTCCGCGTTGGCGGCACGCCAAGAGTAGACAAGTACATTGTATCTCCCGAAAGCTTTCAACCGAGTTTAGAACTAAAAGTAATAGGCTACTTTGGGCTCGTGCACAATTTACGCGTGGTTTTTTCGGGTACTTTTTTTGACACACTTAAGCTTGGTGAGATTCTTGGCTAACCCCCCCTTCCCCACATAACCTCACGTGTATTTTTATTTTCTTTTTTCATTCGACCTAATTTTAAGATAAATAGTATTGTAAAGGTACTATTATTTATTCTGTGCTTTTAATCCTCAAAATCATTTACATATATCTAAGGCCCGTCCTTAGATATATGTCAATGCCTCAAAACAAATCAGTTTTTTTTTAAATAAAAACTTGTCATCTAGCCCATTGGTACTGGTACGTTGTGTCTAACTTAGGCAGTGTCTTACCTGAGCGAATAACTCGCGAACGCAAAGCGAAGCGGCGCGGCGCGGGTGAATTCAATCCTTTGATACCTATGGAAGTGTCCTAAGTGGCCGATCTCCAAATGCCGTTGGGCCGCCGGGCCGCGTCGCATTCGCGAGTCATCGCCCACGTAAGCCGCGCTGTTAAATTGCGTATCATGAACGTTTTTGGCGTTTTCTTACCTTGACCCTCAAATTCTTTTGCATGGCATTCCGAAGGGCGGAGAGAGGGCCCGTGACTGTTTCCTCCCGGGTCAGCACATTTTTCCCCTGCTTCCTCTCCGGTCGCACGGCCACTGCAAAGAGACCCGGTATTAACATTCGTATAGCAAGTAACAACACTCGAAAAACACTTTTCTCTGTCACTCTAATAACGCCTTTGGAGTAAAAGAGAATGATGCCCGCAATTTGCGAACTTCGGTGTTCGCGGAAAGCCCTCAGCGTTGAACACATGCGATCACGAAATGTGGGGAAAATTGACAATGCGCTCAAAGGTGCCCACTGACTAACAGTTCGCCGGAAGAATTCGGCCTGTCAGTTTTTCGCAAAAGCTGACAATTGGGTACTTGACACATGTTGAATATTATAACAAAATTTAGTTAAATGGATAGAAAATGAGCCATCCATTATAAAAAAAGTGGAATTGAAAAAAATATATTGAGATTATAAAAAAATACAAGGCTCGAAAAATCTCAAAAAAAAAAAAATTTGTCTTTCAAAAATAGAAAAGAAAATGGTACCATTCGATAAAATATTTTATTGAAAAATAAATTGTATGACAACTATACACATAAACGCAATATTTCAGGGTCAAAATGGCAATTTCCATGACCTTCCATACATTTAGGACAGACTTATATGATGTAACGTCACATCATGTTATCATTTTGTTAGAGGCGTTTCAATCGTCGAGTGCGAGCGTCAGACTATAACTCTCATTTCTGATCTTTGTTTTGCTTAAATACCATGAGTCCTATATAGACATTTGATCCTCAGGAAAATCAAGATCGTTTGACATTATTTACAAAAAACAGTAGCCAATTGCGAATAACCGTCAGGCCGATATCGTCCGGCGAACTGGTAATCAATGGGTACCTTAAGCTCGGCCGAGTTTCTCCTTCCCATACAAACGAGGTTTCGTTTTCATTTTAAAACTACATGTTGGATTGTAATGAAACTTTGCACATACAATGCCATGAGGTATATCTAGTCTTTTTTTTTCTTTATAGGACAATATTACACAAATTGACTAAGTCCCACGGGCTCAATAAGGCTTGTGTTGAGAGTAATTAGACAACGATATATATAATATATAAATATTTATAAATACTTAAATACATAGAAAACACCCATGACTCAGGAACAAATATCCATGCTCATCACACGAATAAATGCCCTTACCAGGTAGGCAGGGTCACTACCCACTAGGCCAAACAGGTCGTCAAAAAGTCTTTTAATTGAAATTCACTGTAATTTTTAACTATGACATCTGAAGCGAGATAAACTAATTACAGGACTAGAAATATCTTATCCTATTGTAAGTACAAAGTTTCAGAGCAATCTAGCTAGTTTCTTAAAACAAAAAAGTCACTTTTGAAACTGACATGTCCAATCCATATCGTATCTTTGGGAGAATCAACTTTTTAGCGTCACTCGTTGCCATGGTTACGATTAGTTGTCCAGGGGACAAAAGTTCATTGAAATACTGATTTTATGGTACTTAAATGTATTAAACTTGCGTTTTTGTGGTTGTTATAACCAATGTCCATAATGGGCCCCCTACTAAGCCTGTTAATAGAACGGCATACAACGTCTCTTCAAACAAACTGTGCCACTGTTGTCCCTTGGACAACGGGACAGGATAACAAAACAAAAAAAGTTGATTCACCCCTTTAGCAAATGCTTGACGTATCTTAAAGTCGAATCGGGCCGAGTGCCATTGAACACATTCAGTGCCAGCGCGAGCTACGCGCTACAATCGTAGCCTATGCGGGAAAAACCGCGGTATGTAGCGAAAAGCGCCTATGAAGAGAGAACCCGCCAAGCGGGTTGGCAGTGAATGTGTTAAAGTTTAGAATTCACATCTCCATATTTTTAACATAAGTAACTTTAATTTCAATCACTCGTTATAACAGACAGACATTGATGACCCATCTAATTTGGTTGTAAAATTAACCCTGAATGGCTCAGCAATTAAAGTCCTTGTCTGTACAGTCACGCCTGAAAATATCGGTACAAAAAAGTGCCAAAAATGTGTATACACTATCGTAATACTAAGTCGTGTATACATATTTTTGGCACTTTATTTGTACGGATATTTTCAGACGTGACTGTACCATTCGTTTTTTTAAATTTAGCGTAGCCTATACTTATTTCGTTAAAACGTCAAATCGTAAACCTTTCGATTACATTGTGTAACGAGAGTTAGTCGCGCATATATATTAATGACTAACTTTCGTTATCCAATGGAATATACTAAATTATATATGTATGTTTATTTGTATTAAGTATATGTGTAAGTTTATCAATATATAGTTTATATTCATATATAGTCTCGGTCACAAATTCATTTACTTTAAAAGACACTGCACCTACTTAATCTTTCTGGTTTAACCCATTGGTTGACTGGTAGAGAATGCCTTAAGGCATTAAGTCCGCCATTTGTACCTTCATGTATTGTGCAATAAAGATTAAATAAATAAATTGTGTGTAAATTAAATTAGCTGGTAGAGAATGCCTTAAGGCATTAAGTCCGCCATTTGTACCTTCATGTATTGTGCAATAAAGATTAAATAAATAAATTGTGTGTAAATTAAATTAGCACTTTCATAAGTGTAGAGGTACATATTTATACCGATAATAATATTACAAATTAATCACTTTAAATATCATGAATTACACCATTAATAGATAATAAATAGGCCTTTTCATCTGTGTGAGATGTTTTAAGCAGTAACTTTAGCTGTATAGAAACCGAGATTTTCTACGGTGCTGACATGAATACCTAAGAATTTTTTTCACAACTGCCATAAATTTTTAAAGTAGCAATGATTGCCATCGTAATTTCTGTTGTACATTAAAACATAGATGTTGTAACGTAACTAGAAGGCATTGCACTCTGTCTATTTCTGCCGTGACATAGTATCGCATCTGTACAAACACACGTCACACCTGTACCCATAGTTCATTTAAGGTTATATTGATCGGGTTTTGCTACATTTATTATGTGAAGAGATATGTCATCGACCGAATTTTTAGTTAGGATAAGATAAGGGACAAAATAGACACAAGAGTTGTGTTTTTCGGTAAATTGCCAAAAACCAGCGCCATTGACTAAGGATGTTAGTCATCGGCATATTCTGAGTTGCATTCATTTTGTTGGTGTGGTGTTATAATATATTTGAATAAGATAGATGAATTATAGGTTAAGTTTATATTCAACACCAAATCAGGAGATAAGTTTAAAAAATTTCGACCAAAATCAATCATAACTTCTTTTGTTCGGTTTGGCAATAACATAATTTTTATTTTCGTTTCCTATAAAACATTTTTTTTAATTAATTGGCTATATGTCCCTTACATCAATTTGACTTTACGTTGTTAAAAGATATATGTCTTTTACATTCATTTGAAACTACTAAAATGATGAAATCCTTGATAAAAACTGTCTTATCTCTCCCCGGGACACAAACTATCTCCATACCAAATTGAATATAAATCGGTTTAGCGGTTGAAGCGTGAAGAGATAACAGACAAACAGAGGTAATTTCGTATTTATAATATTAGTAGGGAATGTATTATATTGTAACACGGCCAGTTTTCCGCAACTCGACTGGCGTGAAGGGGGCTAGTCCAACCAGCCTAACTCCTCAAGGAATCCTATCAAACCTTTGATGTTGATGTCCTCGGGGAGTTCGGAGTTCCGAGATGTTTTGCCCTATAAGGAGCACCTCCGCTGTATTCGAGCACCATATAGGAAGTTAGCTGTCTCTTCTGTCTCCATACTCTCCATACTATCGTCTGTATCACCTGGATTAAAAAGATGTTTGTTAATTCGTCCATGACCTGTTGACATTGTTTACCATCCTCGGACCTTACCGAGTTGAAGGAGCGACTTTGCGAGTCTTCCGTTGATGCCAGGCATGGCCTGTTTGGCCTGTCTGCATCCAGCCTTTTAGCCAGAGTGCTTGGCAGGGATATATGACTAGTTTCCGCTAGGTTGTCTGGATGAAATCGCTTTTTTACGCTTATGGTCTTTCAATGCTGTTTTATTTATTTATTTATATTATGTTCAATTTACTCTGTCTCGCTTACTGACGGACTACTTAGTAAACCTATAAACCAAAGTTACGCAAGTACATAAATGTATAACTACTTTTCGTTAAACATTGACACCTAATAAGATTGTATGACTAATTTTCATCATACAATGGCATTAAATGCAATTGAATGACTATTTTTCATTATAAAATTCGTTATACAAATATCTAAGTCGCTGTGTAACACAGCAGAATGGCTTATCAGTCGTCTAGACTCTGGGTCAAACGCTTATTTTAAGAAACAAGCGTAATCAGGGGCATTACATTAATTGCTTACCGAGCAGTCAATGCTAATACAAACCAATATATATTCAAAAATACCAAAAATATATACATAATCAAGTACGTTAATTCGTCTACAATTTAATTGCATTAACGAATATTATTCATACAACCATATCACTCTAAGTGGACGATGTAATTTTTAATAAGGTTATGGTGGTAAAGTAAGCAAAGAAATTAACCAAGTCTTTTTACTTTAATTACTAAAAACCTATCATAACGACCAGGTTCTTTAACTTTCTGAACGCAGATGACCAGATTACCAGACAACCCACATAATTCCATTATTTAACAATATAGATTGTATGACTAATTTTCGTTAAATTAATGACTAAATTTCATTACACAAAGTACATAATAATAAAGGTTCAAATGTACAAAAAAATTGAAATGAATCTCTAGAAAATATAAGTTTAGGAGGGGTAAGTGAAACATAGTTTATTTTGCTCAGAGCAAGAAGAACCAGATGAGAAAAGGCCTTCTACGCAGGTATTTGTAATTCAATTTAAATTATGCATTAGTTTTATTTTTAGTATTATGATTTAATTTCGTTTTCACTATCATTAAGTATCTCGTAACTGTATATTTTCCCTATAAGTGTTTTTTTTGTCCCATAGTTTTTTTACCCCAATTTGTCAATGTATAGCGAGAATTAGGTAATGATATGGTTGCCGACAGATCTCCTTCTGGCAGATACGTTCTGTACGTTGTCGGTTACTAAAAGAAATCAACTCACGCGCACCAATCAGAGCAAACGGGCAGGTTCTTTGACTCTCCGAAAGCGCTCACTCGAGACCGCTGATAACCCACCCTATTTTTAATATATTTATAATTGTTTACACGAACGGTTACTTTATCTTGCTAAACGTAGACGCTATAAAGTGGAGTTCATAGATCGTATACTACGAGTGCGCCCGTGAGGAACAGAACATGCACGCAATGCGACAAAATTAAAAACACGTTTTTACCATTCCTGACAACATACCAAAATCAACCTATGTAATTTGGTCGGGTTATTTGTTGCCCGCCATAAACCATACTAAAATTTGCGGTGGGGAATAAAAAAATGAGACTGTGACAAGGACAAACAATAGCACTTTCTCTGCTACTCCTACTGAAAGATACATAAGACTATCCCGTTCGGTCATTTCCCCCCACCGCTCCGCTCATGCCTAATCCAGTTATACTAGATTCATGGCGGAGTTCAATAGAAATTGCTAATAATGTAAACAAATATGACAGATTTTCTTAGCATTTGACATATAACCTAACATTCTTACGAGGGTTATTTTAACATTTTTTTTCTAGCCTATTATAGCCCCCCACTGCTGGGCAAAGGCCCTCTTTCCCGCCATTTGGTTCTGTCAAATGCACATTTCCGTCACTCTATACAGAATGTATCGATGTCGCCCCGCCATCTCCGTTTGGGTTTTCTCTGCCCCGAGACACATCCTGTCGGATCCAGTCCTTGGCTAATTTTGCCCAGCGTTCGGGGTGCGTTCGGCAGATGTGCCCTGCCCAGTCCCATTTCAGCTTAACGGCCTTCATGCCCACATCTACGATGCAGTTTTGGCACGCAGTTCGGTGTTTCTAATAAAAATAAATATATTAATAAAATATGACGATATGACGACCGGTTTGGCCTAGCGGGTAGTGACCCTGCCTACGAAGCTGATGGTCCCGGGTTCAAATCCTGGTAAGGGCATTTATTCGTGTGATGAGCATGGATATTTGTTCCTGAGTCATGAGTGTTTTTTATGTATTTAAGTATTTATAAATATTTATATATTATATATATCGTTGTCTAAGTACCCTCAACACAAGCCTTATTGAGCTTACTGTGGGACTTAGTCAATTTACGTAATAATGTCGTATAATATATATATATATATATTTTTTTTACATTATTTGCAATTTCTATTAAACTTCACTTTAGGTAGTGGAGAAAGGCTAACGTAGCATGGACTTGAACATAGGGATTGTGTCATGATCCCGGGTTCAATCCCGGTCAGGGCATTTGTGTGTTTATCTCGAATATTGGTAAGCCTTATTGAGCTTACTGTGGGACTAAGTCAATTTGTGTAAAAATGTCCTATAATATTTATTTATTTATTTATTTATATCGTCGCCTAGTACCCATAGTACAAGCTTTGCTTAGTTTGGAGCTAGATTGATCTGTGTAAGATTGTCCTCAGATATTTATTTATTATTATAAACGTCATATTTTCATGAAAAAATGACATTATTGATGACATATTTCGTCATTGCATAGTTAGTTAGACTCTAGATAGCAATAAGATGTACATAATAGCCGTTGTTGAAAAAAAAAAAAAAATTTATTGAAAGTTCGTACCAAGTTGTGTACGAGGTTTCAGCCAATATCATACGGCCCTACCCATGTAATAAACAACTTATTAGATCCACCCGATTTCCAGGTACACAGAGCAGGATATTGTACTGCGAATCCTGAATTCACCGGGTCGAAAACTGTGTGCTTGCATACCAAATGGTGCAGTTTTGCGTGAAAACAAACACATATATCCTCGTATACATTCAAATATTACTTCGATGAAGTTAGCCTTTCCAATATTCATAAAATGCACAGAATACCTTACCTACCAACAGCTTGTAGAATGATTGCACTATCCACGATTTTCGTTAATAAAGTATTGCAATGCTTTCCAGATATTGAGTGGCAAGTATTTTCATAAAAAATCGAACATATACATACCAGAAAGAAACCCTTAAAGAAAAATTGCGACGGACAGTAGTCAAAATGAAAGTCATAGTTTAGTTATTTTATTCAAGTAAACTTATCAAAAGCTATTAAATTTAAAAGTAATATTCTCATAGGAAAAAAAATATATCATGCTACCCCGACTAAAAAGTACCAGGCCCCCATAACTAGAAAGGGTCACACCTAGCAACAGCCCATTAAAAATAGCGACGCGCATAAATCTATGCAGCTACCAAGGCATGGCCGAGCGAAATACTTTCACTGGTCGGGCGCTGACCGCGGACGGGTCGTCGCCCCCGCCCGTGCCATTCAGAAAACGCTGTTTACACAGATGCCCGAGTGAGTTGCGTCACTTCCGCGGGTAGCGCGCGTCGCGCGGACGCACTTTTCGCGAATTCGCGATGTCGTTTGACAAGGTTTTTTTACGATGGCAATGTTTGTTCTTTTTTTCACTTTTTTTATTATCGTTGATATAGTTCGTCACGCCATTTCCGTAAGCAAAAAAAGGCGGGAGATTTAAAGAATGTATGCGTATAGGGTTCTCTCATAGAAAATTTATATTTCGCGCCATTTTTCCGGAGTATACTTACGCGTCTCGTGTGCATCTTGAGGCGTTTTACGCGCTGGCAACATTTACATCGCCTCTTTCTAAATTTCGTTTATAAATTTTGACGCAGGCAACATTTGAATTCTGAAGGCGTTTTATTCTAATATTTTTAATGTCACAGCCGATATTCATATTTTCCTTTTCCAAGAGTTCTCATAGAATTTTTTTCGCGCTTTTTGCAATGCGTCATCTTTAGTCTTCTCGATTAATTTGTCGGTTCTGATTATAGAAGCATTTTTACGATCTATTATATATTTTCCGTATAAACAATATAAAGCTTTTTTTATACTTTGTCATAAGATATAAGAATAATTAAATTTATAACACAAATCCTAGTGGTTCTGTGAGCTATTGACCTCGCGATAATCTGCATCTCTTTAAAAAAAAAATTAGTCAGTTGGTCAGCGAATATACAATGGTCTTAAGTGCCATAGACCCCACTGGCTCTTAAATCCTTTATGTCAATGTCCACTATTTGGAACATTTTCAAAAAAACAAAATGACTGAAAAACAGTAACAACGTAACCTGCTCACAAAATTTCACGAGAATCGGTTTAGAAATGCGACCTGCAGAGAACATCCGAAAATACGATAGCATTTTTGCCCAAGCTGAAACGGACACTTCACTAACGCTCGGTCAATAATCATTAAAGAAAACTAACAAGCAAATCGTCTATCGTGGCTGGGAAAAAGCTTAAAAGTTTGCTTCAGTCTAAAACCAACCTTATCGCTACGTTATACGGTCTGTTATTGAAAACCATCACTTGTAAAGGTGTCGTTGCACCGTCGCACGCGCCGATAACACGCACGTTATTTGAAAGTTATACGTTTTAGAACTTATTACAAAAGATTAAGGTTGTAATTTGTATAAATAATTCTGAATATATAAAGAAATACAATAATAAAATTGTACAACTTGTTTGCCATCTGAGGTGTAAAAAATAGCTTGAATGGTAATAGATCATAGACAATTTTAAATCGATCTAGACCTAAACTGAGCTAGATGGATTTAAGCCCCATATAACTTACTAACTAACTATATAACTTGACTCGCTGGATCAGCGAGATGGCCAATGGGCATGCGATGGTTGAGAGCACGCCCTATGGAATGGGCCACGTGTAGATGCGTAAGCAACATCGAAAACCACAGGCAAGTTCTTGAACGGTCTAAAATGTCAATAGCATTAAATACGAGTATTATATGCTAGTCACCATGTGTAATAAATAATAATCAAAACGCAAAACCCTAAATTGAGTTACAAAACTTATCTATTTCTGCATTTACAAAAAAATACCATCATCGGGATTTGAAAGTAAAATAAAGTTGTAGAAACATTTCAACTGAAATTAAGGATAATAATTAGCAATAATAAGTATACAAACAAAACCACGTGACTTGTTAATTGCTATAATACCATATACTAGGGAACGTCTAAGCTGAGTTTGCACGTTGTATTCTGTGGGGGAGGGGTTTGCCAAATGTGACCAAGTGTGACAAGGAGGGGAGGGGTAAAAAAACCTCGAAATTCGTGTGACGTAATTAATGGATGACCTCTTAGGGGCAAATGGGAATGATTCATATAAAGCGCCTATTCCCATCTGTGCCCAGCGGGTAAAATGGGAGTACACCCTTTGCGCCGTCTTGAACAAAGGGAGAGTGAAATTTGTCATTAATTATGACATTCCCACACTCTGTTAAATGCTAGACGGAGTTAACTTGTTTCGACTCTACGCGTGTGGGTATTGATCAAAAAATATATGTTATAAATGTTACAGAACATACATAAATTCACCTAAGCCCACAGTAAGCTCAGGAAGGCTTGTGTTGCGTGGCACCGATATACATACATTGAACACACCCATGACTAAGGAACAATCTATACTCATCAGTACTCATCACAGAATTGAGCGACTTCAAAAAATATTTATTAAATCACTGTGCTTCAGGACTGGACTAGCTTATACTGCTGACTATACCGATACCTGTAAACGTTTAAATATTCAAACTCTTAGTGACCGTCGAGATTCCACTGATTCCGTTTTGCTTTTTAAGATTTTCCATTCACAATTAGAAGCCCCTACTCTTTTACATAAAATCTGTTTTAGAGTTCCGCGAAGACGTGAGCGCTGTTGTCGTAAAAGAAACTTATTTTTTATTCCATTCAGCAGGACTGGTTACGGTGGGAATGTATTTATCAAACGCGCATGTAAACTTTTTAATGAGAATCAAAAACTTAATGATTTAGACATTTTTAACTGTTCACTAACACAACTTAAGAATGCATTTAAATATTGATTATAACTGGAATTTGTTATTTGCTTAAATTTAATGTACTACGAGACTACGATGTATATGTAACTTATTTTCTGCAGACTTATCAAATCACTGATTTACATATTTCAAGTATTTGTTATTATAAAATACAGATTTAAGTATTTTTGTTTTTTGCAATAGCCACGAACCTGTCTATATTTTATTTCTACATATGAAACTATAGGTCTATTTTTTGTCTATAAGTTTTGATCAAAAATTGTGTATGACTGTTTGTTTCTAAATAAATAGAAAAAAAAAACACACAAATAAATGCCCTTACCGAGATCCGAACCCAGGATCGGCTTCACATGCAGGGTACTAGGCCGGAACACTTTTACCCATACCACCACATATATTTGGCGTTCTCAAGATTTAAGAATTCCAAGACTATTATTCCTATTCCCGGGTCATTGACCGATGGTCCAGAGTGCGAGAGGGACGGCAACAGCCGTAGGCGGTTATGCAACTGTGCAGTAGGTCGCGAATACGAACATATGTGTGTGTTATACTTATGTTGGTCAGCCGTCAGATATATCAGAGCGGCCGAGATGCTCATAAATATCTGAACACGCCTATTGTCAAGTCGCTGAAGTGTAAAGACGTAAAGTTTACAGTGTTTTTTCAAGGGTGCATTCCTGAGCTTAAATTAAGTAAGTTACTTAAACAACCCGGTATTCTAATTAACTCCATTTTGGAGATATTCAATGATTTATTTTTAACTGATGAGGCCTCTACGAGCGTGTACACTTGCTGTAAGGCCTGTTTACATATTGATTAGTGTTTTGTATGAGTTTATACATTTGCTACGTTACTAAACGCAAGTACTGTCTCGGACGATCGATATTGGAAATTACGTATGTATTTTTTTTTCAATTGTTTGATGGTTTTTAATATTATGTCCGTGTTAAAACTACGCTAGTAATTACTTATAAAAAAAAAAATTAACCATAGGTAAGTACCATTCAGTTTCCTTAAATGTAGCTAAGCCATAACCCGAATTTAACGGAGCTTTAAAAAGATCATTTACTGATTCAACTTTTCCTCTGCCCGTCTGTCCGTCAGTCACCACGCTGTATCTCATGAACCGTGATAGCTAGACAGTTGAAATTTTCACAGATGATGTATTTCTGTTGCCGCTATAAAATAGGTACTAAAAAACAGAATAAAATTAATATTTGAAGGGGTCATACAATAAACGATTTTTTTGCAGTTTTTATAGATAATGGTATGGAACCCTTCGTGCGCGAGTCCGACTCGCACTTGGCCGGTTCTTTAACATTAGAAAATAGTAAAAAATCTTGACATGCATCTTTTTACGAAAAAACACTTTTTATTATAAGTAACTATTATTTATGAATGCAAAAGAATGTAAATGATCGTATAACATTTACATTTGTTACAGGTTCTAATATTGTATTGTATTGTATTGTATTTATTTCTTGTATTTTACATGTACATTACAGGTTTTCCAAGTACTTAAAAGTATAGGTATGTACATAAATGACACATGAAACCCAGCGTTATACAATTAGGTAGGTACATTGATAATTTCACACAGACCGTGGTACAGTCAGCGTCAAATACTTTGTAGCAGTCAAAGTGGCCAAATAGTTCGGTACACCATACTAAATATATGGCTACTTTGACTGCTACGAATTATTTGACGCTGACTGTACACAAACAAATAAGAGTAGATATTTAATCAGCTATATTTACATACGTTAAAAGTCTACACCTACGTATATATTTAAAATCAGTAGTAGTAGTTTAATAGTAAATAGGTAGAAGGTTAATCAGAGAGTCGCGAAAGTCTAGGTCTTGCGGAATTTAGACTGCGCGAACGCTAGATACAACACGTGATACTTTCTAACGCGATAACTGGTTTTCAGACTAAAATCGAAATTTTATAAATTTATCATGACTATGTCCAGTCAGGGATCGAACCTGGGGTCCGTTCGGGGTAAATTTTGAATATCTTCGTTTTCCTTAGTCTGTATCTTTAGGTATTCAAAAAAAGGTAGAATAGAATAGAATAGTTTATTGCATATCACATTACAAGCATGGATGGGATGGAACATATAGGTATACATGTGACACCCTGTAAGGGCACAGCAATATAAGAGGGCTACAGTAGGTGATTAAATTACAATTATTTCGCACATCATTAAAATAATATTACACATACATTCACGCATGATCATTTGATTGTATTAACATTATTTCCTTACATAAACGAAGCACGGTAATATTTTCATTTACTGACTTTATCAAAATATTCATTAAGATTATAATAACATCCATTAATTAAAAAAAGCTTCAGGTGTTTTTTAAATTGACCTACATTGTCCAGATCTTTAATAGAGTTTGGGAGGCGGTTGTAGATTTTCATAGTCATATAATGTGGGCTACTTGTGACAAGTTTTAATTTTGAAAAAGGCACTTTTAGTTGATTTAGTTTGCGATTATTTCTTTTGATTTGAGTTGTATCTTTGAATGAATATAAACCAAATCTACCCTCAAATGGCTCCTTAAGGCAGTTGAGGGTAGATGAAAACATTACATGATCAAATAAAGTAGGTTTAAAGTAAGGTCGTTCAGTGACAGATCCAGGCGGTTTTGTATTTGGTTGGTTAACCAATAAATATTAAAACTACCCGAAAATTTACAAATTGTTTGTTTACCTTTTTTTTAATTCCTAAAGATACAGACTATAACGTTTGTCCCGGCCTATTTCCACGGCTCATGAGAGCCTGGGGTCCGCTTGGCAACATTGTTTTACTAAAGCGACTGCTATCTGACCTTCCAACCCAGAGGGTAAACTAGTCCTTATTGGGATAAGTCTGGTTTAAAAAATAATTAAAAACTACCCCCCTGCGGCATAGTGCCGTAGACGCTGGCAGCATTTCCTCTTTGTATCGCAATACTCATTCTTTGTGCGAGGAAGCTGCCAGCTCTACGATCACCGGTTGCATCTGCTTTTCTTTACTCTAACTTCTGGCAATTCATTTAATACAAATAGGTTTATTTCATTACTTTCTACAGCAGTTCTTAGGTATACAAGTTAGGTAGATAAGTAGTCCATCTTAAGTACAAAGTGTAGGTAAGTATTTATCTCAACAATGTGCAACAATTTGATTGTGTAAGTAATAAAGGTGCGGGAACAGCTTGCTGGATTTAATCCCGCCCTTGGTCAGCTAATTGGAGAGGTATCGCCATTATTTATGTAAATCATATCATTTAAAATACGTCGCGCGCGTCCGCGCCTGTTAACGTTGCTCACACCGTTTTCCGTTAACCCTTTATCAGACAGACAGTTCAAAAATGAAAATCGAACGTCAGTCTTACTTTGAAGTACCGTATGTGGGAAATATATCTCCCTTAGTCTGGTAAAGGGTTAACCCGCTCACCCGCTCCGTGCAACCGCGCCAGCTAGCGGATGCCCTTATATCTCGTGAAAGCAAAATCATGTACGTATAACGAGTATTCCCATTTTAAAAATGGAACGGCCTAAGACGGAACAATGGTACACAAATAGCGTTAATTGTTCAGGAATAGACAATTATAGAGTTTCACAAGCGCAGCTGCACTTTCCAGGCTTCCTTTATGGTTGGTTATCTAACTTGCGATTGTTTATGGTCGGTACAGTTGGCGTCTAAAATATTTATACCGTCGTAAAAACGTAGACTAAAAATTAAATTAAAATTATTAAAACCCCTAAGCAACTATGCAAAAAATGCCTTACATTATTTTGAGCAAGAACTCTACACGGTGTAACAGGCAGAACCCGAAAGATTTCAAACACGTACTTCTTCTTTCGAGGTCAAAAGAAAGAAAAAATATTATGTAAGTTTTAAGGAAATTTTGCAAAAAAAAAAAAACATTTTTTTTTCCAATTTTTTAAGGTATTTGTACATAAAAAGTTGATTTTATGTTAAAACTGTCTCTGAAAATGAATTTATTTTGCCAAAAAAAAACATTCTTTTAATTTTCTATATCTGACGATTTTCTTTACTTTAAAATTGGAATTTTCAGAACTGCCATTTTATAATGTGGGTTTGCATGAGCATGCATTATACTAGTCGTTTTAATTTGTTTACGTTGGAACCAGGTCAGAGGTAAAGGTCGCGATATTTACCTGTACTTCTAGTATATAATTTTCTCTGTTTTGTATGGGGAATGTTCACGCTCGAGAATATTCTTCACAGTAAACGGAGAACGTTCTCGGGAACGGCACAACTCTACCTGTACTGGAGTTAAGACGGTATCACAACGGCACTATAGGTAGGGGAGACCGAGATAAGTTAAAACACATAATACGAGTACATGTATCACTAGCATAGGCTAAGTATAATAGTAATAAGCCATTAATCATGCAAAAAAATCCGTAATAAATTATTATTTTATTGTATTTAAAACAGAGGTAAGATAATAGTACATTACGATACAAGTGCGAAAAATAGGAAATTCGAAACGAGTGGCGATAAATTAAAACACGACCGAAGGGAGTGTTTTAAATCGACACGAGTTGCGAATTACCTATTCGCACATGTATCGTACAACGTTTTACAGTACATATGGCCCTTTAAATGTTCGACACAGTAACGTAATATGCTACTTCTCGCACTAGTGCTATAAAGTAGCCCCATATGTACTGTAAAGATAGTTTATTATTCAAGTAGGCATATTACAATGCGCTTATGAACGTCAAATAAAGCTACACCAGTTCTAACCCTACATGTGTGACCCGAGAAGATTTAAATTCTCCCTCAATTGGAGGAGGGTATCCCAATATGGACCGGCAAGAAACTCGGCGGGACACATCTTTTCAAAACATTACATCTTATAATGTCCTATAATATTTATAAAAAAATATATATATATAAAAAGATAAAAAGTTATTTTCCAACTGTTATATAAAAACAGAGCCTATTTCATGTAGATAGAAAAATGTGAAACCTGAAAGATAGGGCTAGAGTGTAAAGTAATCTAAGATCTAACGTTGCCTGGGTGGCCCAGGGGTCGACGGCATTGCGTGCAACGGCCTGACAACGCGACCCTACGGCTTTCCACACATAGGCTGTGTTGCCTGTTTTCTGTAGGAAACACTGTGTTATATATTTGCGAAAATTGACACTTCGACTTCAATGTTTATTCAGCAAATACAAACAAGGGCACTTTTACAAGTCAACTTTGAATTGACATGCACGCAAAAAAGAACGTCAATAATTGGCTACTTGACTGTTTTTTGTAAATAATGTCAAACGATCTTGATTTTCCTGAGGATCAAATGTCTATATGGGACTCATGGCATTTAAGCAACACAAAGGTCAGGAATGAGAGTTAAAGTCTGACGCTCGCACTCGACGATTGAAACGCCTCTTACAAAATGATAAGGTGATGTGACGTCACATCATATAAGTCTGTCCTAAATGTATGGAAGATCAAGGAAATTGCCATTTTGACCCTGAAATATTGCGTTCATGTGTATAGTTGTCATACAATTTATTTTTCAATAAAATATAAGGAATCGAATGGTACCATTTTCTATTCTATTTTTGAACGACTTTTTGAGGCTTCGGAGCCTTGTATTTTTTTATAATCTCAATATAATTTTTTAAATTCTACTTTTTTATAATGGATGGCTCATTTTCTATCCATTTAACTAAATTTTGTTATAATATTCAACATGTGTCAAGTACCCAATTAAAATATCAATGCTAACTAAAGTATTATTATTACTTAGAGATGTATAAAGTCGCTTAATGTCGAATTATAAAAATAAAAGGGATACAAAATAAATAATCTAAAATTATTTAGAGGTGTCAGAACCAGGGCCCGTACACTTCATGCCGTTGACGTAATAATGACGAAATTTAACATACAGGGAGTTTTTTTATAACACTAAAAATTTAGATAACTTACCTATTGACGCGTAGAAAATACTGTTTACGTAAAATACACTTTTAAAAATCTAAAAATATGTATGAAATTGTTTAAAACTACTAACAATCCATTATTTGGTTGAGTGACAATAAGATGAAAGTTAGATGTTTCTATACTGATTGATAACTATCAAAGAAGTTGACAAATGATTAATTATTAAGAAAAGACTAATTGGAATCATACTCTATGTAGCGTGACGTCATTGTTCCGTCAACCGCGTAACATGTACGTGCCATGGTCAGAACTAAAAGATTAATTGGTATCCAAAAGTCTATATACTGTATAATTAGAACATTCATTAAGATAAAAGAAAGATACGAGAACCGAATGGGGTGTCACATTGTAATTATGTTAGCTTAAACAGAACAGTTTCCACAAACATCCGTTCACGAGTATGACGCGTATCTCAGCCATCGCCTCCCTCAACCTTCATTTGGGAATCTTCAGTTATGTTTGAATACTTAAGACAAGAGTCGAGGACCCACATACAAACATAGTCCTAATTTATTAACATTATTGATAATATTTTGACATAATTTGTCAGCACAGCTATGCCCCTATGTTGGATTTTTTTGGGATTTAATTATTATAGGAGTTAGAAGCATTAAAAAATTTGTATGAAATCTGTTTTAGGCTCCTAATTTTTATAATAATACAAAAATCTAAAAGTCTAACGTAGGAGCATAGCTATAGTTAATATTCATCAAATTATACATTTGTATGGAGAATTGACCGACCTCTATCCTCTTAAAACTCAATGAAATAAAAATAATAATTTGTTATTCAGGCAACAAAGGCCCGTAGATACCTTACAGATTAACATTCATACAATAATTATAAATTATTTATAACTGTAAAAACTTTTTACTCGATCAATGAGGCAAACCTTTATCTACTTAGTCTTTATCTTCTACTTTATCTCCTGTAGGGCTAAGATGGTCGGTTCTTTATCATTTGTCACCATGCCTGCCACGTTCTAACTATGTAAGCGCGAAAGTGAAACATGACTGGTGCTGAATCATCTATATTCTACGTATATTAAAACGCCTATAGCTATTTATGATAGATAAAATAATTAGATATTTTTGACGACCGGTCTGGTCTACTCGGTGGTGACCCTTCCTAAGAAGCTGATTTATAAACCCGAGTAAGGGCATTTATTTGTATGATGAGCACAGATATTTGTTCCTGAGTGATGAGTGTTTTATATGTATAACTTAAACATAGATTATACTTTCCAAAAGATCACCCTTTTGTTCAATAACTTTTTAAAATTATGAACTTTATCGTTGTCTGAGTACCCACAACACAAGTCTTCTTGAGCTTACTGTGGAACTTAGTCAATTTGTGTAGGAATGTCCTATTATATTTATCATATATAAAAATATAATAAATATAACCTACATCTGGAGGAAAATTCTGAAAATGGCCTTGAAAATCTGTAGAAGCATTGCAGTTCCTTACTTCACCCTACTCTCATAAATTTAAATACACTCATTTCTTGGATATAAATAAATCAAGCATAGTGTCATTAGGCAAATACACCAACCAGGGACCGATGCAGTATCCACTTCAACAGTTTTAGAAAGGGTTTTTCATAAGGCTTTCCTTAGCAAAGCCATTGCTCTCTAAAACCCCTTGATTTGGCTTTTAAAGCGCTTCTTAATATGGTATGGGTAAGCAGTTCTCTTTTCGAATGTCTGATACCCATTCCTAAGCGCTTAAAAACGGTTCCTTAAAGGCGACCTCTTGAAAGGCTATATCCCTTAAAACGCTTTTGCCATTTTCATCGTTCTGTTCATAAAAATAGGCAAATTTCTATACTTTCTTTTTGCACAAGCTGAACAGAGACTTTCATTAATGCTTGGTCAATAAATAAAAAATAACTTGACAGCCTGAAGATGTCAAGTACAAGGCTTGGCTTGGCAAAGCTGAGTGAGTTAGCAAAGACAGTGGTGACAACCCATCATGCAAAATAGGCCCAATATAATGCTTAATTTGTAACTACATATTATTTTTCTTAATTATGTATAGTTATTTTTGACATAAGAGTTACGTAAGTTTCCCGGTGATAAATATGTAGCATTAATGTAGGTACATGATTTTATTATTTTTCATGTAGCCAATTAATGACTGTCCCATTTCTGGGTAATGGCAGGTCCTCGTTTTTTCTCTAGACTATAGCTCAATTTTTTGATTCCTTTTTCTAGTGCCTTTGCCCCTACTTATATTAAGGCATTAAAAAAAAATATATTTTTAGTCTAAAAACTTTGGCAGTACTTGAATAAGAATTAAAAAGTGTAATAAATATGTTTTCGAAAAATCATGTAATCGTTAATCATAAAATGCACCTAGGAGACTGTTCAAAATGCTACCACTTGTCCGTACGCTAACAATGACATGGAGTTGCGAAATCCAAGCCCACAAAACCTATACCTAAAGCCTGAAGATTACTTTGATGACATGCATATAATCTAATTGGGGTTACAAGGTCTCTTCAGCGCAGTCTCGTAAAAATGAGTCAAATTTTTTAAAATTTATTTAAAAATTGGAGTTCTTTAAATACAATATAAAATATTTGATTTTTCCGTCTGTTACGATTAAAAAGATCCTTAAAATCCAAATTCGTTCATAATCATTTTGCCCCCTTTAATTTATTTTTCATTATTCATTGATTAGTGATAGAAACACTAATCAATGTGTAAACTAGATCCAATATGAAGGCCAGCCACACTCAAAAATTTGGTATATTATGCAATTGAAGGCATTTTAATTGGTTTCAGCTTGGGAAAATTCTAGAACCTTTTACTTACCTACTGTTTGAATTCATTTGACTTCATTGTATCATGTTAAGGAATTTTTTGTTATAAAAACAAAAGAAACGTAATACATTGTTTTGCAACGACAAAGAGCGAGATGGAAACCTTCCGCCGCCTTTGTTAGAAAGTGACGTAACATTCGAGCGCGCTGCGCCGTACCAAAACATAACCTCAAAACTTACCTTCGTATTTTGCAAAACGCTGCTTGTTTTTCTCTTCAAGGGCCTGCTCGTATGCTTGTTTACGCTCCAATTTCTTTTTCTCCCGCTCCTGAACCTGCTGTCCCATGCCGACCGCTAATATTTGCTGATTTTTCAACAGTGCCGCTTCGAATTGCTGTAAATTCTCGTAAACAGGCGCATCGGGCACTGGTAGCAAGATTCTGTCTGAATATAAAGCCTTCATAGGGTTGAATCTCACACTGTACGCATTTATTTCCGAGTCTGAAGTGGAACCGTCGTCGTCCACATCGGATTTCACTTCGAGTTTACTAAAACTCTGCAAGCCACTCGTGCCCGGCGTGGGCTCGGGATCATTACCCTCGGTATCACTGTTGTCCGGCATTGTTTCACTTATTGAAAATACGTTTTTACAGTTTTCTACAGATATTGAACCTACGCCGGTCTCGACCGTCTCGACTTTGAAGTAAATCAATAGGTACAAACGTCAAATGAAAACAAAACAAAAACGCCACGTTTCGGTTTACGCATTTGTATGTCGGATCAGAATTATCAAAATAAGCAAAACATACATGTATAAAAATGCTTTGAAATATCAAACATATTTTTTTTATATTTGTTATTTTTAAATGATAATCAATACATTTCTCTTATTTGATTAACAAAAATAAAATTCAGTCACTTATAATTTTTTTATGTAAAACGAAACGTTAATTATGAGTTTCGGTCCACGCATGTATTTTCATCACGTAATAAAAAGTTAACGATGAAATAAATTAATTTATACTAAATGGAATTTTAAAGTCAATTGGTTACCTAAGTGCGTTTTTAATTGAATATAACAACCATAATGATCTCGTGATAGAGGCTCTTCCTCGAGCTACATTATTTACAATGTCTTGTATGTAGTTAACTAACGTTTAATAGTTAGTTTGTTAGTATAGCGAACTGTTATGTCGTTTTTGTAAAACAATATAACAGTTTTAATTGAAATGTAAAAGACTTCGTTATGTAAATTTATACCTAAACACGATTAGGTAGGTATGCGTTGAAATAAAGCTATCGCGGTAGATTGCCCAGGTATCTGATAATTGCATCTACACGAACCTAAATAAGATCAAATAAATCTAAAAATAAAACAAAATCATTCTCACACGGCAACTACAACGAGTTCGAACAAAACGCATCATTATCGCAAACCAATAAAGTTTATAATCAATCGATAGAAGTCAAGTGGTGTAATTTCTAATATTGTATAACTGAGTCGTCATCGCGTGCGCAAGGTCTTTGCCGTGCAGTAGGAAGTTAAATCAAGGCTCAACTCATCGGGCTAAAGTCAATAAATCAACTATAATAGCTTTGCAGTGTAGGGAAAAATACCTTGGGCTAGAGTTGTTATAACCTATCGAATAAGAGATGGCGCTCTATATTGTAATGTCGCCATCTATTGTCATTTGAAATTAACTTTCACGTAGACGATATTCGAAAATATTACTAACTGCTCAATTAAAATTCATGTATCTATTAATAACACTGTAAATTTTTCATGCATTTTAATAGCCGTATCAAACCTCAATGAATAATGCAGTTGCATTAATATGCAGTATTACGTGGCAATGTTATATCACGGTCATTTGTGGTTAATTTTTACAATATGTACGCAGTTTATGATGGATTTTTATTTATTTTGTTAATGATTAACTAACTTTTTAAATACATATAACGAAAAATTGTATTTTGTAAATTCTTTTGAGAATAAATTTCTTAAACCATAATTTCTTAAACCATATATAACGAAAACGATAAATTCTAAAAATAGTTTACATACATAACTTATATTGTTTACACCTTTCACTTTAAAACTTGTTTTTAAAATATAAATAAAATGGTTAACTAGATAATAGTGGATTATAAAGAAACACCTTCCATTTTAAAAATGTCACTTTGCAACAGTCGCTCATAACTTTTTAAACGCAATGCCAGCGAAGAAAGTGCACTACGAATAGGAAGCGTTTAGAAAACAAAAGTCGTTTACTTTTTTTAATGCCAATTATAGTGAAAGAGCGTTCATTGTTCGCATTTTTTGTCTGTGGCTTCTTCGTAGTGTTGCTAGCCTTCCGTGCATTGTTTTTTTTTTAATTCTCCATGTATTGCGATGATGTTACGATTGTTGCGATGCTGATTAATTTAATATTGTTTTTGCCGTGTACTGAATAGCTTTAGTTCACTGTCTGATAGAGTTCTACTTTGATTTAACCGAAAACATAATTGCATTAACAAAATATTTAGGCTTATCATGAAAATAAAACGTTTTCTATACACATACCTTACAACACATAAAATTAAAAATTACATCCACAAACCTTACAATACATAAAATGAAAAATGATGAAATGTGAAAAAAATACAAAGTTCACGTTAGTTAAAAAAAAATATTTTTTAAAATCCTGCCAAAATTCACACATTTAAAACAAAATAGTTTTCTACTGTTCAATTGTTGCTCACAAACACAATTAAAAATGAAAGCTTAAGTAGTATAGCATATTCCATAGTCTAATTTAAATTACCAAAGTGATTCTCTCTTGTCCTCAGAACGGCGCAGGCCCATGGTGCGCGTGCGCCGACCTCTCCAACAACGGATCGTCGCCAGGTGAACTCGGGGCATTGATGACACAAACTGACAATTCACTGTTGAACACGTGACCCACTCCGACGCACGTTGAGATTAAAGACTCACAGATTATTATAATTCCATATATTTTATAAGTCTACGGTTTGTTTCTTTGGATTAGGCATATCTAAAGATATGTGTCACCTGCGTGAAGCTTTTATGTAACCTACGAATATTGTGCGCCACTACGGGCGGACATTTAAATTAAAACTGATTTATAAGATATCGTGCGTCGCAGTGTGATACAGATGTTTTTTTGGGTTAGTTATCATATATATAGAATCAAATACATAGTTGTGCAACAAAGGCAATAACGTATTTGTACATTACTTAAAAACGATTATTGTTTTACAGAACAATATTCATTCACATAGTTATTTCAAAGTATCATTACAATATAGTAACTAGAGTTAAGCTATAATATTAAAAGCATCCTGTAACGTAAGATTTATCTTAATTTTAGATAATGAGTACGCTACATTAATGGTTTTAGATACCATACTCTACGAAGGTCTGGCCCATCTGGGATTCAACAATATCGCAATTTATTTGTTTTTGTCTATTGGATATCGCACTGAGGTATCGGCTATCTATGCACTTGAAACACTCGAGAATCAAGTCATCTACAACCATTAGAACTTGCTAAGTACGCGCTATTAATTTTATGGCACTATATATATTCCAATGCTTATCAACTTAAATAGCTTTGATTTTGTCTGGATAAAGGTACTCTCCATTGGCATTTAATATTTTGCAACAATTAAAAAACTCTAGATAATGTAATTTATTTTATCCTAAAATATTTTTCACTAATGCAGAGACGAATGCTAACGAAATAACAATATTTTTCTCTTTAATTTAAAATTGTTCTTTATTCTGATTTAAAATTTCCGCTTATGCCCACATACGTTATTTTTAAGTATATGAAAGCCCATCCAGGCGGGATGATCAAATAGAGATTGTTATCAGAAAAAAATGCCGTCAATCTCATCTAGCGTCCACTCGTACACAATTAGTGAAATCGGCGAGCCAATGTGTGCGTTCATTCTGCGTTCACATCACCTGATTGAATTGACAATTTAATCAGATTGGGCGAAAAATTGTCCCGTCCGGACTGGTTTTAAATAAATCTCCCTCTGGCTAGTAACTAACAAAAATGTTGCCAGTAAGAAAAAACACTAACACTTCAATTCAATTATACACGCCGAGTTATGAAATGAAACAAAGAACTTAAATCGGTGCTCGGTCGTGCTATAATTGCCCATACTAAACAGTAATTAAGTCCATCGGCGGTTCATTTCAAGTCAGACAACAACATTGAAATAAAATACCACGAACGACTGTATGGAGGAACCTTGCTGTCAAATTAAAGTAATAACGGCACGTATAGCGCAATTTTATCATGTAAATTGACAAATAACTTTATTATAAAGACCCCTGATTAAATAATAGTAGTTCAGTCTCCGTAAAAACATTGTTTCGCTTCAATTATGTCATCTTTTTTATTTCTATCAGAAAGCCCAGTAGGATGGTGTTATGGTGTTGCAGTTAAAAAAAAATCTATCAACAAACGCCATCTATTAATGTGATGTTTATTATACCGATTAAAATTTCTTATCATTTATTTGTTTGTGCTACTAATTCTGCCTTGCTTAACTATTTAACACTTAAATTTCTTAACATCATCATCATTCGACGTTACCGTTATCAATTAAAATCCCTGATAGATCATTGTTCAATTACGTTTGCCAATCATTGTTGTGCAAGGTCATGGATATAGAATTAATGACTGCTAACAATTGCACTATAACCAGCCTTCTCACACCAGCGCTTGGCAGATGCTCAAGCAATTCTAACCTAAAATTTTGGGTGTGGATTCTTTTAAAGACGTGAAAGCCTACGCTCTCCATGTTCGCAGGCAGCTGATGGGAATACAAGCAGTGAGATAACTCCCGTCCACAAATGACGGTTACGCGCGCAAGTGCAACAACATTCAGTGGTTCAGTGACAGTGTTGTGTTGAAGACAACGCCATCTGGCGTGCAATAGCGGCGCAAGGTGGCGGGGACGCATGCTGCGTCGTTGCCTTTGGCGATGCCATTTATAGAAGATGAGTGGTGGTCAGCTGAAAATGAGGGTAGAATGGTTGACCTCTCCAATTGTTTACAAGTGAGTATGCTTCTATATACATTATAATGCCATGCGAAAGGCTATGCCTGGTTTAGTATAAAATATTTATCTATTTTCCCTACATTCTTAAGTCTCTAAATTAACTTAATATTATGCTTATTGATTTTATTGAGGCTCAACGGATCTCTATTAGGCCAAATGTTCGCCTGGTCATATGTATATGACTTACTATTCTGCACCTCTTTCTTCACTATGTTAACGAAAAGAAACTTTGGTACAATTGTCAGTGTATAACCCTCAAAACTATAATTTTTCAGGACGCGGTAGCCGCCGCGAGCGGGCAGGCGGCTGCACAGCTACAGCAGATGGCGACATCTCTCGGCGAGTTGTCGCAAGCGGAGCTGTCGAACATCGTCGGCGGACTGACGCTGGAACCCGATGTCACGGAAGCGGCGGACCCTGACGATATTCTAAAGCAGCTGGGGGAGACCGCCTTTGACAACTTCGACACATTCTTTACGGACCTGACTAATGCTACTACGGTGCCGCCTATTGAGATTAAGGTAGGTCAGAACGGAAGAATTTGAACAATCGGGTGACGGTCTGGTCGGGAATAATATTTAGTAAAGCGATTTGGAGTTAGATCCATATTTTAGTTAGACTCTCTCCATGACATAAGTATAATCTTCCGATTAATCCGAGTACTTAAACAACTCATCATCACTAATAATACGTATATACCTAGGTCCTTTCAACAGAGCGTAGCGTACAATTATGAAAACCCCGCCTTAAAAAAATTGGCCGACATTTTTAAGAAAGTTTTATGTTCATTATAAATTATGTTGATTCATGACTTTGCCTTGGCTACTATATGTGTGCGCGGCCGGCAAAAGGTCCCACTTTGTAGCTTGCCATAAGGACGCCTTGTCAGGTTATTGGTATAAAGATACAACACAACCTCGTCCTTACGGCAAGCGACAAAGTGGGACATTTTGCCGCTTCGGTCACATATAAAGCTATATTTACTAGAAAAATATTATTTTAGCATTCCTATTACATTGAACCTTTGTCCACACTGCAAAATGGCGATTAAAAGTGTTTCTGTTAGTATCTACTCTATTTGTTACGATTTACTTCGTTAACAAATTAACCCTGCTGTTTTTTACATATTTACAAATAATAAAATATAAAAACGAAATCTTATTTAAATTAAAAACCTTTTAAAATACTTTTGTAGCATTATACCAAAGATATTCTGTCGGTTTTTAATCGTTAATACTGATGCGCTTTAAATAATAAACGAGTTAGGGCTCTATACATAAAGTGAAATAAATTATTATTCGACAGAGTTTTAACACCCTCTTTTTCCCATTTCAGCAAGAGGAAAACAACAACATCTCGCCCCCGGGCTCGAGTAATCACCTCCAGAACTCATATTACCAGCCCAATCAACTATCCATACCCAACAATGGACAGCAGCGGCTACAACAACTCCTGCGCTCAGGCAGCGGGATCAACAACAGATACAACATAGCATCAGCCAATCCACTACTCGCGGAGAAGCTTGCAGCGACATCTAGCGGGATAAAGCAGGAGCCACTCAGCTCGGATTACAACGGTACGAGTATGAATTATGGCAACGCTCCGCCCATGCAAAGGTCCGGGAAGCCCCAGGTGAACGACGCAGGCGGCGGTAAAGGTAAGCCTAGATGAATATAATCTTAGCTTCAGTCTTTATTTTAGCGCCATCTAGCGGCGAGTAGCGGAACTAACACACTGATACGCCGCGCGCTTGAAAGGTTAGAGCGGTAGTCGCTTTCATAGTTATACATATTGTAACTAGATGGCACTGTGATCAAAATTGTATTGTTGCAACTCGTAGTTTTAATGAGAATACTTGTACTCTTGATATGTGGGAAGAAAAGTTCATAAAGAACTTATCATGTTCGCCCACTTCTCGGCCTGGACATTTAATTCAGACAATTTATTTTACCTTATTATTTAACAATTTATTATAAGATTTAAATATAATTACGCTTTTCATATGAACTATTAAATTAGGCACTAAAAAATACCGATCGATCGCAATTTATTGTACAGTTTCAAACAATTAATTCGTTAAAATAAAATTAAGTATTCGAAAGTTAGTTGTAAAATATCTCAACAGATGTCGCTACTAATACTGCCACACACTACAGCTATCTACAAATTTAAACGTGCAGTCCACGTTCGGCGCCACCGCTCACTTATCTAAACAAAACAGTTCAAACTGGATTAGTTCGCAATTTCGCCACCGGCAAAGTAAACTAGCGCTTCAACTTGCAATCTCTTCGATGCAATTGCAGTTTTCTATTACTTTCGATTTCCTGTAGAGGAAGTAATTTCCTAGCCGGACCGCTTTTCTCTCGTGAGAAAGTACCGCTTAAGTGTTGACCGGTGCTATTTGCAGACGGGAATCGGGCCAGAATATTTTGAAATATATGCGTAATATAAGAAAGAGATAGGAATAAGTAGCGTGCAAGTATTTATTTAGTTCGCTGAGATAATATAAGTATACTTAGGACGTAATAGCCAAGCTTTTATATATAAGAAAATAGTACTTGCTTTGTTTTGACCCGTTTTTAGAGATCCAGACTATAACCGCGAAAACCTAAGTTCGTCAATTGCGGGATTTTTTTCTCTGTCACCCTTAAATACGTGTTAGTGAGAGTAAAAGAGAAAAATCTGGTTTTCGCGATAGGCCCTTTGTCGGTACAGTCACGTCTGAAAATATCGATACGAAAAATGTGACAAAAATATGTATACACTACCTTAATAT
Source organism: Cydia pomonella (assembly GCF_033807575.1). Classification (NCBI taxonomy): domain Eukaryota; kingdom Metazoa; phylum Arthropoda; class Insecta; order Lepidoptera; family Tortricidae; genus Cydia; species Cydia pomonella. The sequence goes on from NC_084703.1 coordinate 48,225,870, forward strand.
ATGGGCAATAAAGTCGTGAATACATATTTTTGGCACATTTTCGTATCGATATTTTCAGACGTGACCATACCTACCCGATAGGTACAGTCGAATTCAAAAACATCTTTACACGCCAACGTTCCAAACTATTTCTATGCAGCTATTCTGATTGTAAATTCAACGGATAGATATGTGTTTTCATCACACTTGCTCGAAAAAGATCTTATTTCATGCAGGTGTACTTAAATACAAAGGCCTATATTGGTCCCACGGGAGTTATGGGTTGTGAAAAAAGCCATTACTCGCGAGGGAGTTATAGCTTTTTTAAATTGTGTCATTAATTCATACCAATCAAGTAGGTATAAATGAGTTTTGCTATTAAAATACTGACATTTATAATTTATTTTTATTGCTTATGCAAATAAATATTTAATTTGATTAATTTAGTAGCCGTCTAAATATTTGTACACAATTTTAATCTGTCAACATGACAATATGGTGGACGAATGTTCGAAATGTTACCGTATTTAAGAATCATTTCCCTTAAAATATAGTTTTTTCTTCGCAAGTGTGATTTGTGAAAAACATTGTGTGTAACTCCGGGGGTAAGAATATTGCAAACTCGAGTCTTTAATACACTCCAGCCAGCGGCTGTCGTGCATCTAAAGACCTTTGCAAGATTTCTCCTACCCTCCTCATTGCACAATGTACAGTCAAGGTATTAAATATCGACACGGACAAAGTGCCAAAAATATGTACACACTACTTTGATGTACAGGCAATAAGGTCGTGTATACATATTTTTGGCACTTTGTCCGTGTCGATATTTAATACCTTGACGGTAATATTCTTTACTTGGGAAAATTTGGACAGTAATGGTGAAGTTAAGGTAGTTTTGCATTGATGGGTTTAGCCCAGATATACTTGCTGACTGTACACAGTATTCATAGTAAAATAATCACATATGGTGGACATGACAACACAAGATATTTTCAACCAGTCAACTAATTAGCTCTGGAGTTCGTGCGTGGGAAACATTTGTGTGCGGAAATATATAATATAATAATTAAAATCCAAGATGAAACTTAAATGAATTCATTACATAGATCACTACAAGATAGACCACGCAAGGGCGTCCGCTAGCTGGCGCGGGTGACGGAGCGGGCACACGCACGTGGGTGCCATGGTAGGTAAATCCGTCACACGTGTCCGCGCTAGTTAGCAACGCTCATACTAAATTTCATTAGCATGTAACACCTCTGGAGTTACAGGCGTCCATAGGCTGCGGTGACTTACCATCAAGCGGGCCGTATGCTTGTTTGCCACCGTCGTGGTAAAAAAAGCCAAATTTGTCACACTTCCCGATTTCCGAAGGAGCTGATTTGCATACATATGCCAGGTGACAATGCAATATTATGGTACCATCGAGCTGATCTGATGGAGACAGGAGGTGGCCATAGGAACTCTGTGATGAAGCAACACAGTTAATTGTGTTTGGGGTTTTTAGAATTGTCTCGATGATTATTGCCTGTGGTAAGAAAAGAACAGTCATTGGTAAAAGCTTGTACCAAAAATGAAATTTTTGCCAAAAACTTATTTCTTTGTATAACTACAAAAACCAGACATAGATGTATGCTTCTTAAATGTTTATTCCAAGTTGTATGTCATATCATGAAGTAGCATGTCGTTTTAAATGAGAGCGTAAATTTGATTGTATGGGAGCGCGTGGCGGCGGCTTGTTTTGACTCGTAAGTGCTACCTATGAAATGGAGTAGTGTAGTAATGTAGTATTTTGTAATGTAATGTAGTATTTTGCTAAGTTATATTAAAAAAACTTGTAGAGAAAAAGGAAAGTGTGTAGGTTAAAAAAAAGCGAAAAGCATGCTTGTTTAGGCGCGTGACAGACATTTTTATATTCTATACAGATGTAATAAAAATAGAGGGGATCCGTTTAAGAGCATATTCGGTATCGTGTTATCATTAGAAAAATAGTTTAAAAATATATACGTAAAATAATTTTCACCTGTATGGACGCTTGACCGACTTGGACAACCCAAAGAAAAAAAAATTACAAAAAAAAAACCACTTTTTCCGAATTAAAATACCTACTACATATTATTTGTATAACATTACCCTAACATTATATATTATGTTGTTGGGTAATATAGAAGTATGCCTTTTATTATATTATTCCAATTAACGGTATAGAATAGAATAGAATAGTTTATTCATTATAAAAACACAATATAAATTCGTACCTCAAACTTATACGTATTTAAAAAAAATATCGTCAAACATTCTAATTATGTTCATATTTACATTAAATATTACAATAAAATGTACATTCTTTCATTTGATTTATATTGTTTTTCATTTATTATATCAACGTTAAATTCAGAGTAGTCATTAGTGAGGTATTCTTTAACGTTATACAGTGTGCGAGATAATAGCAGCGTTTTCAGGCGTTTACGGAAAGAATTGTTACTTTCGATATTCATATGTACATCAAACTATAATATATGAAAAGTAATTTAAAAAAAGTAGTGCCCCCGCTGCAAACGCTGCATAATGCGGTGTCTAGTCTGTGATCTTAGATACTTACAATTAAGTCTAAATACTCTTAATAGACCTGAAATATTGCATGCGGATAATATTTAGTGCGTGATACTCTAGGAAATCATAAATTGCATGATTGTTAATTGCATTTTTATTCCCAAGTAGGGTAAATCGTCTATTACTGACCTCCCAGTTAAATAACTGGACACCAAGAAAAAAGAATCTCACATCCACCGGGATATAAACCGTTATTTTACCTATTATATTGTTTTATTGAGCTCCCGATATTTCAACGCAGTTACATGCATCTTGTTCACGGGTAACTGGAGATAGCGATAGGTATCCCGGTCGTAAGTGTAGTTAAACTAACCGTGAATCATTCAAAACTGTTAAAAAAATCTGTTCTATACTCACACAATCAAAGAAAAATTTCAGATCTAGTGTTATTTGGTTTACTTTTACTGTGTGAATAAAATAAATATAATTGGCTACTTGACTGTTTTTTGTAAATAATGTCAAACGGTCTTGATTTTCCTGAGGATCAAATGTCTATATGGGACTCATGGCATTTAAGCAACACAAAGGTCAGAAATGAGGGTTAAAGTCTGACGCTCGCACTCGACGATTGAAACGCCTCTAACAAAATGATAAGGTGATGTGACGTCACATCATTAAAGTCTGTCCTAAATGTATGAAAGATCAAGGAAATTGCCATTTTGACCCTGAAATATTTCGTTTATGTGTATAGTTGTCATACAATTTATTTTTCAATAAAATGTAAGGAATCGAATGGGACCATTTTTTTTTTCTATTTTTGAAAGACAAAAAATTTTTTTTTTGGAGATTTCGGAGCCTTGTATTTTTTTATAATCTCAATATAATTTTTTTAAATTCCAGTTTTTTATAATGGATGGCTCATTTTCTATTCATTTAACTCAATTCTTATTTTATTGGAAGGTGGCTAGTAAAAGTCTAACATCCACCACTAGAATAACTGTTTTTAAACAATAAAATTCGCATCAAAATCGGTGCACCCGTTTAAGATTTATGTTATTTTAACATTTACATATTTATTTATTTGTATTTTATTATGAAGCTGATGGTCCTGGGTTCGAATCCCTTAAGGCCCTTAGCCTTTATTTGTGTGATGAACACAGATATTTGTTCCTGAGTCATGGGTGTTTGTTCTATGTATTTAAGTATTTGTATATTATGTACATCGTTGTCTGAGTACCCACAACACAAGAGCTTACCGTGGGACTTAGTCATACCCAAGTAATACCCCTTTTTTCCGTCAGGTGTTAAAAATAACCACTCACAAAAACTAACAAACAAAATGTAAGAACCTGTTAATAGACAGGTTATTTAAAAGTACATTTTATTTATATACTAAAGGTGATTGCAAAATAGATTTTAATGAAGGCTAAACATTTTAATTAGTAGAAGATTGGATTAAACAGTCTGATGAAAATAAATCGCACGCCTACTATCTCTACAGAGGTAGAATTCTGCATTATATTTAGATACATCATGACATTATAAACCATGTATTAGGATGATGACATGTTGGATTTCATAGCATAAGTAGTCTTGTAAAATAAACAAATTAAATGGAAAGTATAATTTTTTTTTTACATTTATAAGGAAAGAAATGGCACCAATCTATTCCTTATATTTTATTTAAAAAAACATATTGAATAGCAACCACACTTCACCGTCATAATCGCAGATATACTCTTGCACAGTAACTTTGTCAGTGGAAACGACAATCATTTAAAAAAAAAAGTAGCCGCGAAGGTAGACCCATAGACAATTTCAATTACGCGCCTTTTTCTACTGACAAGATTGGTGTGCTTCATAAATGACTACAGCGTATCTAAAAGAATCTTATAGTTGAGTTGTGAGCCCATACATGAAAAGTACACAATTACAGTTTGATATACGAATTCTTAATTCAACAATTTCAGTCGACGAGTAGAAAAATAACTATATCGAACTGTCATTTGAATAGATTCTAAGTTTTCGTATAAAATATATGAACGGGAATAGTGTTTGCTAATGTGCCCTACGGCTAATGCTAATTCTCAAATAGAATTCTCAGGAAGATGGAACACAATTCAGAAATGTTGTTTAGTCTAGGGAAAGAGTAAAAGGGGGTGCCAATAAGAAGGGGAGGGGGGTTAAACAGTTAAATTGAGAGCGAGTACAACGGCAGTTAAGCGTTAGGGCGCTTTATTTGAAAATTTCCCAAAATAATATGGAAAAAATCACTAGACTCTATAAATTTTTCTTTTCGATTATCATTAACCTCATGAGGCCTATTGTACAAAATTGTGTACGTATCAAAGTTTTATTTTAGTTATTGAACAATAGAATATCTATTATATTATATATATCTTCGTCGAACCGAACAGATTCTAACGCAAATTACAGGAAATGCAAATATTTCGCGCCACCAAGCTGTTTCCTGGTATAAAATGATTTATTTTATTTATAATTTAGTACTAGAATACTATGTCAAGGTATCTCATTACGTGGACGACCTAGTTTTATATATTACGAGAATATGAGGAAAAATGGGAGCTAGTTTTTAGGAACTGATCTAACGTGAAAACCGGTGACTCCTTCTTATTGTAATTACCTACTTATTTGTATTGCTTTTAACAGGCTTTTGGGTATTTATCTTCATGATTATTAAATTGTAATTCTTATAATAAATAAAATTGTAATTCGTGCCGTGCCGTGCCGTGAGAAGAGCGTATGTGGGGCACCTGGGTGGAAAACGTCCGTCTGGGCGTCCCAGATACCGCTGGAGTGACGAAGTCCTAAAAGACCCGTTCGCCCTCGGAATACCCAACTGGCGTGAAGTGGCGCAGGATAGGGCAGAGTGGCGCTCGCTTGTGTCAGAGGCCAAGATCCTGTTTGGGTCACTGAGCCAGTGAAGAAGAAGAAGAAGAAGAATTCTTATAATAATAATATCGATAATTCGATAAAAAATAATCCGACTTTACGTAACCTAAGAGCATTTTCATAGCGTCCCATGTAAGATGTCGGATGCCCCTGGAAATAAAACGGCTAAAAAGTGCCTTATGGCGTAAAATGGTTGGTAGCCTAACGACAAGAGCGTGTGATTCAATCCGGAGGTCGCGGGTTCAAATTCAAACCCTCTCGTAAAAATGAGTGTTTCGAAACTTATGTACGATATTTCATAGGTAAATATTTACTAGTCGCCTTTCGGTGAAAGAAAACATCGTGAGGAAACAGGGCCTAAGCTCAATAAGGCCAAGTTTCCCCTCAGAGTCGCTTTGGTGGAAAATGCCTATGCCAACTCTTGGGATTTGTTGCCAAGCCGACCCCAGGCTCCCATGAGCCGTGGCAATAAGCCGCGACAAACGCTAGGAAAAAGAAAGGTCCTGCTTACGAAAACATATCGCAAAATGTTGCCGGTAAGTAAATATCATAGACTGCAGACTTATCCAGTAAAAACCATTATAATTAATGGCTATCTAGCCTAGTCGGTTGTGACCAGGACTACAGGCAGGAGGTCCCCGGTTCGAATCCTGCTATTTATTTGTATTATTATCACAGATATATGTTCCCGTGTTATGAATGTCTTCTATATACTTATATAAGTATTTATATAATAAGTATATAACAGTATATTTTATAAGTATATCGTCGTATAGTTAGCCATAACACGAGCCTTATTGAGCGTAAGTTCCATCCAATTAAATTAAATTAAATTATTAATAATAATAATCGATGCGCGAGAGAGCTCAGGCTAGTTCCCACGCTAGCCCAATGCGGATTGGGGACTTCACATACACCTTTGAATTTTTGTCGAATAATTAAATTAAATTTCATTTATTTTCGGGCAACTGAGGCCCATACATACGTTATAAACTAACATACATACAATAATAAAAATCTTAAAATCTAAAAATCAACAGTAATGTGGGTAAGTTGATTTGTGTAAGATTATTCGTTAATATTTTTGTCATTTTTCTGTTTGGCCCTATGGTAGACTGGTAGAGAATGCCGTGAGGCGTTAAGTCCGCCATTTGTACCTTTTTGATGTGAAATAAGGTTTAAAATAAATAAATGAAAAATATTTATTTCACAAATACGTTTATTAAATTACTTTTACTTGAACGTTAGGTAGAGGTGAAGTATTTTATTATCTATTAAACTGTTGACGTTTGCGTCTCGACGGTACCCTAAAAACACTCAAAACACGTATGGATCGATAAAGATCCTCAGAAGTCCCGCCGTCCCGCGAGAGCTCTGCGTGTGATTTCAATTATTACTTGTAAAAAAGCACTCAGTGGCGGCAGGTTGAAGTGGAGTCCTTCCGCTTCCATTTTAGTGAATCGTGGCAGTTTTTGACTAAATGCACGTGCATGCTGCACATTATTGAAATAAGTTTTTGGCAGAGAAAATTGTTACAAGCTATTAATCGCTGACTGTACTTTTCTTTTCACTGACAGCTAACTCATCGAGACAATTCTAAAAACCGAAACACAATTAGGTTGCGTTGTTTTATCACAGAGTTCCTATGGTCACCTCCTGTCTCCATCAACAGATCAGCTCGATGGTACCATAATATTGCATATTGACACCCGACTTACATTTTCAGCTATTATATGTAAATAAATAAATATCATAATATGTATAAAAAAATTGAAAAAAATATTTGGAGTAAATTTTAGAGCAACAGGCATATTTTACGTCACGCTACGCTACCTCAGTAAACGGCTGGAGCATATAGTTAGACTGAGACAGATATAGTATTGCATCGCGCTGGACGCTACCAGTGACGTACTGTGGTAGCGTCTTAGAGTCGGCCCAAGTCAACTCTTCATGCCATGCTGAGTTCGAATCCCGGTAAGGGCATTTATTTTTGCGATGAGCACAGATATTTGTTCCTGAGTCATGGATGTTTTTTATGTATTTAAGTATTTGTATATTATATATATCGTTATCTGAGTACCCACAACACAAGCTTTATTGAGCTCACTGTGGGGCTTAGTCAATTTTCGCCCGTGCACGCTTGTGCCAATACATACACAGACAGATATGAGCGAAATGTACGTGAATTATAAAATGTGCATTTGTGAAGAATGTCCTGTAATAGTTATTTATTTATTTGCAATGACTGTGGCAATATCATAATTAATGTCAAATTTCTTTGAAAACATGACGTTAATAATGGCACTCCCTCAATTTGCGATGTGATAGCGTATTCGCTCGAGCCCTGACCCGCTTGTCGAGTGTGTTATGTCAGAGACGGAACGAGATGCGCGCAGGGAGAGTGGCTCTACTTCACTTGACTCACACGTCCTTTACAGGCAACCAGGGCCGGATTTAGGGGGGGCAACCGGGGCTACTGCCCCGGGCCTCCACAAACGAGGGGCCCCCACAATAGAGAATTCGGAAAATGTACCATTTTAAATTTTGGAAAAATTGGGGCCAGGGGGCCTCCACTCCTTTATTGCCCGAGGCCTCCAGATCTCTAAATCCGGCATTGCAGGCAACATCAAACAAAAAAATTTCCCAAAAAAATTAAATAGGTATACTCTAACAGTCAAACTGACGACCCCACAGTCAAACTCAGTGTTGAGTTTTGAGGGGCTACGATTATTTTTTTAAGAATACCACTATGTTTTAATAAATAAAGAAAATTAATCTAGCTTTTTAAGAGCATGTAAGATATATATTATCAGTTGGTAATCATAACTAAAGAAAATAAATGAAAATTAACACATTCGCTCCCAACGTTTTATTGTTTTTGTTCTATTGTTTATTCATACAACACACACAGTTCAGATACCAAAGCGCTTACATGTTAAATAATATTAATAATTAGAATTATTTACAATATCCACAAATAGTTAAACATTACAAACTAGGTACAATCACTTAAAAACATATGTATATAGAACTGTGGAAAACGAGCCTGGTGAGTCATAAAAGACATCAACATCAGGTCTTTGGATAGATATTTCGTTTAGGAGTGAGAGTGCCTGATTGGTGGGAGCATTGATGGTCTGACGCGTACGCACCCCGCCCACGGCGAACAGTCTTCTCCGGTGTCGCGGCGGCAAAGCGCGGCCCTCACTGGAGCCTAATACGCACGTCCTCGGCGCTGGAGCGAGCAATCCTATCCGCTCAAGCACCTTAACATTACTGATTCTGTTTCGCAACAAATTATAGTAATGGATCACTAAAAATATTTTTCGTCGCAGTTCTAGCGTATCCAATCCCACCATTCCCGACACAAACATCGAGGGAAAAAGAAGTGGATAGTATCCGTAGATCCTTTTATACATATAGCGAGCAAACTTTCTCTGTATCCTTTCCACCATGAGAGAGTATTTTGCCTCGTGAGGATCCCAAATACAGGCACCAAATTCCAACCTAGTCTGCGAACACACGCATTGTACAGAACTACTGCAACATTAGGACTAGAAAACTGCGACGATACTCGTATAATAAAACCTAGCAGTTTATTAGCACGTCCACAGATCTCGATTATATGCAAACGAATATCTAAGTGCGCATTTAAAGTCAACCCAAGATCTTGGACTACATCGACTCTCTCCAGTGGTAACCCGAGCAGGTTATAGGTATGATGTGGTAATAGCCGCTCGAGCTCTGGAAAAAGTAATCAGCTTACATTTGGTGACATTGAAGGGAAGCTGATTCGCAATACTCCAGGCCGCAACATTAGACAATGTCACGCTATAGCGCTTCGCAGTCTGCCAAACTTCGCACGCTCCTAAACAACTTTAAGTCATCCGCGAATAGCAGGCACTCTGCGGTGGATGCTACATTAGGCAAATCGTTTATCATGATGGTAAATAATGTAGGACCCAAGGTGCTACCCTGGCTTACTCCGGAGCGTGTGTAGTAAGGTACTGTTTGGCATCCAGCTATCTGGACTGTTCTGGACAAACTGACTACGGTTGCGCAAGTAGTTGAAGAGGAAGCTCAAGAGCTTTGGTGTAAATCCTAACATAGAACACTTTTGTAGCAAGATATCATTACTAACCAGATCCAGACCAGGATATATCTCGCACTAATATCCAAGAGTAACAGAGAGAGATAACTACGCTACGCTACGAAGCATGAAAGATTGCAGGCAGACACCCTGCAGGGGGCCTACCATGAAAACCGAAATTTACAAATTGCGGGGATTTTTCTCTTTTACTTTCACTAAGACGTAATTAGAGAGACAGAAAAATACCCGCAATTGAAGATCTTCGATTTTCGCGGTTCTAGCCCAGAAGTGGAGCATACTTGCATCGCCGCGTTGCGCAACTCGCCTTGAATGCGCGTGAGCGGCGAGTGCCCTTAGAGAGGTGGTTGACTGTGACAGTTGCAACGCCAGATCATTGTTTAAGGAAATCAACAGTTAATCCTGATAATATTACAACATTAATGACTTTGGCTTTAAAAATGTTCAATCTTATCTTATGATCTAAGATAATATATATAATAATAATAATAAAGCCATTTATTCCATATTTCGCATATATACATCTAAATTTTGTTAGTTGGTTGTAGTAGAAAGAAAAAAAAAGTACATAAATTAATTTGTTAGTCTTAATGCTAATGAAATATGGACCCCTTCTGGGTAAAGGCCTCCTCCATCCTCTTCCATGCCTCCCTGTCCTTGCCCAGCTTAATCCAGTCGGCTCCTGTCACTTGTGTGATATCATCAGCCCACCGCCTTATTGGTCGGCCAACATTTCTTTTTCCCATTGGTCCCTTCTAACGCGTGGTTTCTATGGTCCATCTTCTGTCCTTGAATCGTGAGATATGTCCAGCCCATCTCCACTTAAGTGAGAGCGCGTGCCTGAGAGCATCGGTGATTTTTGTTTGTTTTCTCTCTAAGATAACATAACATTAAATAAGATACAGACACAAGAAGGACAGATGCAACGTTATATGTTTGTTTGAGGAAATCGACGTTATTAATCACTTACAATACTTACATCATGAAGATAGAGATAATCCAATTTCATTTTTGATACGAGTACAAGCTGTTATCGTGGACTGTAGTTTTCTTTCAACTCAGCTAGAACTCATCGAGACAATTCTAATAACACAAACACAATTAGCGTTGTTTTATCTGAGAGTTCCTATGGCCGCCTCCTGTCTCCATCATCAGGCCAGCTCGATGGTATCATAATATTGCATTGTCATCTAATTTACATATGTATGCAAATTTTGAGCTTCATCGGAATCCGGGTCAAATTTAACTTGTAAGATTTGACTGGTACAAACATACAGTCAAGTGCAATAATATGTATCGAAAGAATCGTCTCATAAATATGGTACTACGCTCCTTAATACACTGGAATAAGATGCTATGGGACATATTTTTGAGTAAGATGTTTACACCCATATTTTTACACTTGACTGTTCATTGCAAGTAAAATAAAAAATAAACGAAATAGTGTTTACTTGTAAAAAATCACAAATTCAAATATTTTCATATATTCTTAGGTACAGTCAATATGCTTAGAGTAAATTAAAGCTTGTAATGTTATAGAATATGTTAACGGCACCAATCATGGGACATTTAAGAGAAGATTTGGAGTATTTTTGATATTTCACCGACATCTGTGAAATTTCTACCGCTTTATGCTTTAAAAGTTGAATGTCCAATTCGTCCTTTATGTTTTCTATGTATTTAATGAAAGCTACTTCATTTGGTTTCAATATTATAAACCAATTAAAGCTATGGTTTTTTGCTCCAGTCACGGGATGTATGGCGCAATTAATTTACAAACTAAGAAATATCAATGAAAAATTAAACTTTAACAGCTCTTTGGCTCTTGTTTATGGTAAAATGTTGACAGTGCCTGTTCCATTATAGGGGTGTTTACTATACACCAGTTTAAAAACTATCCAAAAAATTTACATTACGTATAAGATAACATAACATAAGATTAGGTAAGATAAGATGAGCGTTGCGCAACTCTCCTAGAGCGTGAGCGGCGAGTGCCCTCACAGAGGTGGTTGACTGACAATTGCATAGTTAGATCATTTCTTAAGGAAATAATCGTTTTTAATCCGGTTCAATAGTATTTATAACTTACTAGTTTTTGACCTCGACTTCGTTTGCGTGGTATTAGTCATTTGGGTAGCTTATTTTTTATACAATCTTTTTATTCATTCCCTGTATAATCTTCCAGCCCTTTTCACCCCCTGAAGGGATGGCTAATTTGATCAAAATGCATATACATTCTTTAATCCTTACAAAAAGCTAAACGATAAAAGACTTTCTTTTAAAGAAATTAGAGATTTCTTAAAAAAAAAATTGATTGCGATTTATACATACATGTGAACGGTTTAAGGTAACAAACATACAGACACACTAACAACTTTACGAATGTTAAAACCTAAAACAATATTTTCATCCGTTTATAAGTTAAGACAAAATTACTTGAAAGAATGCGACCACTATAGGGACCGTGCGCGTTGGAGGGTCTGCCATCTTGTGCCCTGAATCGGAACCATAAACGTGTACATTTACTTTACACGTCACGTGTTTTCTTGTGCATAGTTGGTTCTGCCATCTTGTGGGCTACATCGGAACAATAAACATCACATTTACGCCTCGCCAATAATCTGACAGCTCCAGTGCTGCCTCCTATAGTTCATGCACGCTCCCTATTGCAGTACAACGTTAGATAATTGTGACGTTTTCAACCACATATCATTTCACATCAGTTGTCGATAAGGTTGATTTCAAATTGAAGCTATATGGAAATAGCGCCTTATTAACAACAACAATAAGTACACAATTATTTAAAGAATGTATCATTTCATAAGAAAACGGGATAATATATTTTCCCCTTCCGTTTACCTCAATACCTAGGTGACTTGTTTTGCTATGCAGTATTCATTGAATATCAAACTCCATGACCTATTTTTAACATTACGAGTAACTAGAAATCCGACGAAGTCGTGACGTTACATTTATAATGTTACACTAAATAAACCAATCATCGTCAAATAAAGGATTTAATACAATGAAAACAGACATAACTTGGGAATCTCTACTAAGGCCGCCATTGCCGCGATGCTCATCTGTCAGTCCTTGCCGCGCTATAGTGATGTGACCATATCCAATACCGACTGTAGGGCTGCACTCGCGAAAGCCTCATCATCGGCTATCAATAAAAATTATAAAAAAACTTTATTATAACCTAATTTTCTGTTCTTATGTCAAAACGTTTTAACAATATTGTCACTTGAAACGAGCATTTTTTTATGGAGTAGGTAGCTGTCACGGAAAATGTTTGTAGACATTTTTTGGAAATGTTTATTTAAGTAATAAAAATAGGGTTGAAACATATTTTCAAATATTTTAGGTGAATATCGTCTCGCTAACGGAAGCCGTTCCTAAAACGAGTGCGATAAGAACAACGCCAGGAAAAATCCTGCGTAAAAATCTTAGGAAACGATGTTGCGTATTCGACTGTTTTCTCCTCCACAACTTAACCAAATGTAACGAAATTTTGAGATCTAAATTGTAATTAAATTATCTATATCGGACTGTTTTGCTTTTTAGGCTAATTAATGTCAGTTTTGAATACCATGCTTCTCTTTGCGCCCTAGTAAATTTTTGCGAATATTTGAAGTGCACTAGTGCCATAAGAAACAAAAATTACAAAAAAAAAAACAAAACAGTCCGACACAGATATTAATAATAATAATCTGTGTTGAAAAAAATCATTGCTCTAGATTCAAAAACTACGGAGGAAACAGTCCAGTATGTTTGTATGGAGAAATGACTACTCCTGTTGACTCTTAAGCATAACTTAATCAGACTTGGAGCAGCTGTTATGGGGGCCATATTTCGACGCAAGTTGATGAAGTAACTGATAGAGAAAATTACTATCGAATTCATAACAGTAGGGATCAGTAAGATGTATTGCGAATTAACGTGCACTATTACACAATCGAAAAAAAAAAACAACACATCCGAGCAAAAGTTAAATTCACGATAGGCTAGATAAACAGTTTTGAAATAGACAGAAACTGGGGCACTCATTAATTTTAAAACCATGGTTGTGACATTAGGGTTCAGTATCTTATGCGGTTGAATTTCTCATAGAGTAACGGGACGATAGAATCAATGTTAATGACTGTACTGATGGGAAAAAAGTTAACACATCGAGCAAACTATATCTTGTTATGTCCTATCATCTGCCAGCCAGGAGACCATTTTTTGAACAAGTAATAGTGTTTTGTAAAGGAGGCAAAGCTGTAATACTCGTACCAATACCCCGTGCTAATATTGACACCCGAGCAAGTGAAAGATTCGAACATTGCGAAGCGTAGCAAGTGTTTCGAAAAGTGGAGTCTTGGACGTTGTGAGGATTTAAAGGCACGGAGGTCAATAAATGCTCCCGAATGAAACACGAAATTTTGAACACACCAATACGAGGAAAATACTAACTGTAAATTACAAATCAAATTCAGATGAACATTATTAAATATTTATCATTTAAAATCATCAGCCAACATGAAGAAAGGAAGGAAGGAAAAGGAAGGAAGTTTGTAAATCGTTTACTTCACAAGCGGGTAGTGAAAAATAATTAATCCTGTTAAAGTTTTAGTCTCTGTGTAAGAAAAAAGTTTAAGTTCAGTTTTTTTCTTGTTGCAAGTACAGTTACAGTTCTAATTTCATGGTAATTGCATTCGTAGAGAGAAAGTGTGCCATATGAATGTATGTAAGCGTCCTTCTTAAAATTCAAATGGACAAGGGAAACGTCAATATCTGTAACAGTACTGGTGGGATGTATACTTTATTCAGTACAGGTTTTTATATTGCTGTAGTATTGTGTACTCCAACTTAAAATTCGCTTTTGAAATGAACCTCACAGCACAACAAAATGAACGCATATTTGATCTGGGTCCTGCCAGTATTTACTTACGGAGCGGAAACCTGGGTCTTTTCAAAAAGAAATCTTGCACAGCAAGTAACCCAAAGAGCGATGGAAAGGAGAATGACAGGAATCTCATTTAAGGACAGGAAAACAAACAAGTGGCTTCGGAAACACAGTACAGTCACCCCCAGTATTTCGCGCCAGGGGATACGGCTATTGAGCGACGTGTGGTCCAGGGGAGAGTGATGGTACCAGGCCACGAAGAAAATCAATGAGATGGACGGACCAGGTCAAAGCTGTAGCGGATGGGTTGACACTTTGCCAGGAAGACAGCCAACAGAATGGCAGCATGTTGTGACGCAAGTCACCGTCGATGATGACCACCATCACTCTGTCAAGAGTGAAATGATTAAGTAGAAGAACTATAGGATTGGCGAAACTAGGGTGGCGGTGGACTGGGCATTTGGCCCGTAAAGACGGTTCATGCAAGAGGTTGATAGAGTGGAGACCTTTGGGAATCAGGCCCAGTAGGAAAGCCAAATGCGTTGGTATGACTACATCAAAATTGGTACAAAGAGTGCAAAATAGAACAAGATGGCAAACATTTAAGCAAGCTTACATCTTTAAGATTGAAAAGGGCGAAGAAGTAGGAGGGGTATAACTGATCGCGCATATTATTTGCCGTTGGTAACAGTACATTTATTCATATTCGTGATGGCTTTTGCACACTTTAATCACTACATCTTATAAAACAAAGTCCCCCACCAAAAAACCATGTGTTTGCCCGCTTAAAAGGGATCGTCGGACAAATGGCGTTTACGACATTTTAAACTGTATTTTCATAAATATACGAAATTTAACGACTTAAGCGCCATAGCTAAGAAGACGCTTTTTTAAATCACTCCTTCATTTAAATTTCAACCTAAGACTTGTCAGCATTAGGTGTAATTTAGTAAGTAAATATAGTCAGCACTTACTCCTGTTAGTTCTGACGATCACCATGGCGCCGTCGAAGTCCTGTTATGGGTTATTAATTACTGTCCGCAACTTTCGAGTTTATCCAAATATGTTTTAATATTTGGTTATAAAGTCTAGAATTCTTTGAATAACATAATAGGTAGTTTTTTCTTAAATTTAGCAATAGTCTATCATTTGGATATGTCAATTTGTTTTAAACTGTGACGTATATGATTATTACGTATGTTAGGTTAACGTTTGACATTTTGAAAGATTTATGCGTGTGGTTTTTAATGCAATTCATTTCACAATATTGGTTTACTAAAACCCATTAAATATTTAGTTTAATATCGAATTCTGCCAAATAAATTTGACCTTTTAGTAATAAGTTTTATTATGATTTTTTTATCATTAGAAACTTCACTCCAAAAGCAGTTAAAAACCTAATAATCGAAAAATAAATTCAATAATTCTGCATAATTATCACATTTTGATGATATTTTACCTGATAAATGTTCAACAAATTCCTAAATACAATTAAATAACAAAATTAGAGTACAATATTGCACTTAGATAAAAAGAAGTTCAGTTGCCATCAGATATATCGGAGCGGCCGAGGCGCTCAACAATATCTGAACACGCACTCTAACGCCTTGTCAATGGACAGGAAGGAATGGAAGTACCTCGTCCGCTCCGATATATCTGATGGCGACCGTAGAACCATAATCCACCTTTTAGGATTCTGTCGGTTAATCGTCAGCCATTTTTTGCCCAACTCATGCTCCATTGCCTCCGCCCCGCCCCGTGCGAAAGGCCATAACCTAATAATTAAAATTTCACGGTATTCCGTAAATGTGTTAGGAAGTCGGTTTTTGCGTGTTTTTGATTTGCGTGATTTATTTCTGGTGTTTAGGACGAATTTGATACTGTGGCATATGTGGGGTGTAAGTAAAGTTTTTGTTGTGACAAGCTTTTTTACCCACGACGGAACGGAGACGGTATTTGCGTTTGGGGTGAGAGGATGTTTGTGCAAACTAATGTTGCCATTTTTCTCAAAAACTACTAGTCCGATTTTGATGCGGTTTTCAGTGATGGGTTCGGGTTTGATTGGTGCATGTTCTTATTTAATTAAAATATGATTAAAAGTATTTTTGAATCTACTTTCATTACACTATCTTAAATTCTGGATATTTCTATTATTGAATGCCGTAATTAATGAACTTATTTATATAACTTTAATAGATTACGATACAATTACAAAAAAATAGGAAAGGAAGAAAGAATATTCGCATGTGTCGTACAACGTTTTACAGTACATAGGGCCCTTTAAATTTTCGACATAGGTACGTAATGTGCTAATTATTGCACTAGTACATTAAAGTAGCACCATATAGATCGTGCCATTCACGAAGACGCCTACCTTGTCTCGTATTGTCATGTCATAATAGGTTAGATTTGACAAATTTGCGCGTCATCATGGATGACACGAACTAGGTATACCTATGTACTGTAAAGATACTTAAGTGCACATTGTTTAAACTACAATTTAATCTTTTTTTTGTTACAGGTAAGTGAAGCTTAACATCGGAAAATATGTGACATTCTACGTGTGAAGGTACCTTATAGTTATGTCGTATAGAACCACATTAGTATTGGGGCGTCGTTAATAGTCGCCTTAACGACAACTGCCATTAGGGTACCTTTTTTTCGAGGAACGTCACATTAAAAACGAAATTTTTCGTTTCATGATTGTAGCGGTGTCCAAAAGGTAAGTTCGTCGACTCGGAAATTATTTCACGTGATATAGCGTCAACGTTTATAATTTTTTGTTAAAAACATCAACGTGTCGTCAATAGGCCGGTAGCACTGAAGGGCGTGCAGTTAGTTGACTGGCAGCTATTTCATATCATATAGCGTCAGCTATTATTTTTTTATCGTGACGACAACGTGTCGTCAATAGGCCGGTAGCACTGAAGGGCGCGCAGTTACTTGACTGGCAGCTATTTCATATCATATAGCGTCAGCTATTATTTTTTTATCGTGACGACAACGTGACGTCTATAGGCCGGTAGCACTGAAAGGCGCGCAGTTACTTGACTGGCAGCTATTTCATATCATATAGCGTCAGCTATTATTTTTTTATCGTGACGACAACGTGTCGTCAATAGGCCGGTAGCACTAAAGGGCGCGCAGTTAGTTGACTGGCAGCTATTTCATATCATATAGCGTCAGCTACTATTTTTTTTATCGTGACGACAACGTGTCGTCAAAGGACCGGTAGCACTGAAGGGCGCACAGTTAGTTGACTCGCTGCTATTTCCGGACGCACAGCCGTGACACAGTTGCGCCGAGCCAACTGCAGCATAACGCAACGCAGTGGTTGCAGTTACATGAACATGGATATTTTGGCACATCATTTAAATTTCGAAGATACATTTTTTTTTTATTGTTGTGTCCTTGAGTATTTTGATCTCAAATTTATTGTACAGTAGTCTTACTGTGTCCTGGAGTATATGTATTTTTGGGAGAAAATTGGAAAATTAAATTTGCTACATTGAACAGATTGTAGAATCTCTTTTACTTAACACTTAACTAGCCACTTTACGTTGATAAATCAAATTACACGTCGATAATGACATTTAAGACAAACAATTGTTGACATCACATCTTGTCAGTTAAATGCAAATGATGATAATTTATTGATAGAATTATAATTTGTTTTTTGTTCGGTAAATGTAAACATAAAATTATATACAAAATCTTAATTTATATTTAAAACTTAAGGGTTTAAATGTCTCTTAAAATATCGACAGCTAATTTGTCAGCACATTATTATTTTTGGTTGTGAAAACCGTCATGGGGCATGAACTATTTGTATACGTAAGTCACTCTGACACAGAAAGGAAGAGCTTCGCTTCTTTCGCTCACAGAGACTTCGGTGAGACACCACTAATGACGAGCTGTCGCGGCCCAATGCTCAAAATTATCTGACACAATCTCATAAGTATGACAGAGTGTCATAACTATGACAATCTTGCGCAAAATATTATAACATCTCTTAGTTAGGACATCTGTACGAAATCAATAATATAGTCACCTGGATATTCAATTTCTTACGGTTTAAATGCAACCACTGTCACTATATGAGCTGTGCCCAATCTCTGCGCACACGCATCAATAAAGTAACTAAGCGGGAACAGGCCTGTTGCCGCCATATTGGATTTTGCATAAAACTAGAGACATGCCCCAGGCTTTGCACGGGTAAACCTTAAAAAGTTATACACCTAAGCCTTCTTCATGCATCACATTTTTTTTATATTTTATATTTTTTTGGGAATTATTGAAAATGATGAAGTAATTGCCAGACTTGCGAGGTCTCAAAGCGAGGTTTCTTTTTAATGATAAGCTACGTAAGCCAAAAAGGACAAGTCCCACAAGTAGGTACCTAGAATTAGTTAACGAGACCACGTGGGATGTTGATTCGACGATCATTGTCCCGATAGTCGTCTCAGCGAACGGTCTCGTAGCGAACAGTCTCGACATCTTGAGAGACTCTCGCTGGATGGCTGGATCAGGGGTCAGATGCAGAAGGTAATCTTGGACACGGCGCGGATAGTCGGACTATGATGGTTCCTCTCTCTGCGGCCCTGACCACCGGCAGCTTGGCTCGTGCGCCCGCTGCCGGCGACACCCTAGGTTAGGTTTTTTATAATGTGTAGCTGCGTAAAAAAATGCTTTAGATTTCCTTAACCTTACGATGTCTACAGAAAGACGCGAACGAGTTAAATATACTACAAAATGTCTATAGGTATCGCCAGGAGAGTTGAGGTGAATTCACACACAGCTACACAGAGTACTTATCGCAAAACCAGCACTGCTTAATAAATGAATGAGCGAATGTGACTTAAGCGCACGGTATTAAGCTAAAAAAAATTAAAAAAAAACCTCGAAGAAACCTTATGGTCCATCTTGGAGTTGGCGATTTGCTTGCTATCGGTACGAAAAAAGAATTCGCTATGTGCACGACTGTCACGCAACCTAGCATCCGCAAATCTAGGGGAAAACATCAATTCACTACATCTTATTAAACTACTCTAAAAGTAAAAACTACTGAACGGATTTTCATACGACTTTCATCTATCAATAGAGTGATTCTTGAGGAAGGCTTAGGTATATAACTTGTTAAGGTTTTGTATAAATTGGTTAAAATATAACTATGTTGTCGGAAAAAATCACGCTGGCTTCGTAGCCAATAAGCAAATAAGCTTTAATCGAAAACACTGCCTAGTCCGTTTTAGGTATAACAACACAATGTATGATAGGGTTGTCTCTCTTTCATGGGTCTACAAAAAAGTCCGCGACGTAGAATATCTATCTTTTAAGGAGAACTTACTATACCCATTCCTATAGAAAAAGATCACATAATATGTGGTATTTCATTTAAAAAGGCTATTTACACGGATACAGTATTTTTTAGTTAAATAAGCAGTATATACAGATTACAATGGTCCCTTACATCATACAATTTAAATGAATATTTCAGGAGTGATCGTAAATTAAAGTTTCATTTCGAGCCATATAACTTATACGGAATGTTAAAGACGCTATACGCAGTCAGTTCTAATTTTTACCACCTTATGAGCTGGGATCGCTTTACTTACCCCCACCACGCACTTCGCACGGTCCTAATAGGTAATTTTATTTATCGATATCAGAACTACCTGTCATCAAATTTTGCTCTCTAGAGTTAAATTATTTTTTTTTATTTTTTTTTATTTATTCTTCAAAATCTCGCTAACATATGTTTTTGTTGTTATTTTCGTGACTTCATCTCTCGCGGCCATATATGTTACCTTTGCGATTTTACGCGAATAACGTAAACTAGACTACTTAAAGCCTATCTTTTACTCACAAATCTGAGCAGTTCACCTCCAGAAGTGGGACAGGATGTGTGTGTGTGTTATGTAAGCGGCTGAGTGTATCCGTCTATTACAGCCAAGGTGACGCGAACGCTGACAAAAACGGTACGTTCATATGTCAAGATGTAAAGCGGGGCATACACGCTGATACCGAACGGTGCCTAAATTAGGCACCACCATCAACCGGCTCGTCAGAAATATTTGTAGGGAACCCGGGGCTTTGCTTTCCTGTTTTCCATGAACCGATAGTGTAAGTTTGTTTTAATTAATGATTGATTTGATTTATTTTATACATTTATTGATTTTTGTGTTATTTCTACTTTAATTTAAATTATTTTGTTTTAATTATTTAAATTTTAATTTTTTTGTTTTGTTCTGGCCTAATTTAATTAGTTATAAGTATGTTGTGTGCCCTAGCAGGGCGTCATGGACTGACATTATTACTTGTTTAACACCTTTTAGATTTTATGTACATGATTTTACAACGAAATAAATGAAATTATGAAATTATAAGTACTCAATGGCCTGTTAGACAAGCCGGTGGAAATCTGGGAATCGAGTTCTTTGAATGATCCACCACTGGTGCCTATAGAGGGCGTGCATGAACTGTATGGCAGGACAGGAGCCTATTCATTGGCGCGAAACATTATGTCAAGTTTTAATTTTTACTTAGCTTTTATTTAACTTGCCCTGTTAGTGTGTATGTTTTTTTGTTTTTGTAATGTGTCATATGGGTTGGTATACCTCAAATAAATAAATAAATATATATATATTTTTTTTTTTTTTTTTGGAAGCTAAATTTGGTACACTTCCCGATTTCCAATTGAGCTGAAAATTTGTTCAATATACCTAAGTCGGGTGACAATGCAATATTATGGTACCGCCGAGCTGATCTGATGATGGTGGGAGGTGGCCATAGGAACTCTAATCAAGTGTATTCAAATTGTTTACTTAATTGAATTTTTATTTGGACACTCGGGAATAAAAAATTATAGGGTACTGCCGTTGACCTAGAACTATGAGCAAGTAATATTACTTATCGTATATATCGTCTTATTACAAGTACAGGAAGGAATCTGAAAACTATATAAAAAATAAATAAGTTAATTATGTACGGAATCCTCGGTGGGGGTCTCTGACTCGCAATTGTCCTTTTTTTTTCTTTCGAGCCAACTTTAAGTTTTTGATCTTCCCTTGCAATTATAGTCTACATTTCGTGTGAAATTTCATTTAATTTATTCTTTTTATAAATGAGTAAATATTCAATTAAAAACTATAATTTTGCTATAACCCCCTTTTAAACGCACTATCTATTCATTGGTATCACTACATCTTTAAACGCACTATCTATTCATTGGTATCACTACATCTTTTAACGCACTATCTATTCATTGGTATCACTACATCTTTAAACGCACTATCTATTCATTGGTATCACTACATCTTTAAACGCACTATCTATTCATTGGTATCACTACATCTGCAAATCGTGCATGGCCCCTAGTACCTTTCCGTCCCAGTCACAACTGACTATCCACTGATAGACCTTATTGGAACGAGTTAAGGTGTACTATAGATCAGTAGTTTTCAGTGTCCGCATGCGACACACATTGTAATATGTTGCGCCACTTACCTTGACGGTCGACGTAATAACGTAACGTGTATATCGACCTGGGTTTGCTTGGTATAATATTGCCAGATATACTAAAATGCTGGATTAATGTGTATTAGGACTTCAATTCTTTCAGTAACAATTTCTTTAGTTTCAAATGCATCTACAATCTTTTCTGCTATGCCCTAAGGTTGACTAGTAGAGAATGCCCCATGGTTTTAAGTTCGCCTTTTGTATATTAAGTTTTTCTCTTGTGCAATAAAGTTTAAATAAATAAATACATTTACGTGATACTTGTTAGTGACCCGTTGGACACGCAAGTAATAGTAATTATTACCGTAACTGCGTGAGTGACCGGCTAGGTATATATTTTTATTGGGTCACTCACACGTTTTAGGTTAGATAGCGTGAGTAATCCATTTTTTTGTATTTTTATCAACTAGCTAGCCACTCGTGGATCTTATTGCGACCACATACGGTGGACAATAGGCAGGATGTTGTCAGTGTCCGCATGCGACACACATCGTAATCTGTTGCGCCACGGACCATGACGGTCGACATAACAGAGGGCCTACCGCGAACACCGAAGTACGCCAAAACCAGCCATCTTTCTCTTTAACTTCAATTAAGGTGTAATTAGAGTGACAGAGATAGCTGTTGGTTGAATTTCAGAAGTTCGGTTTTCGCGGTTATAGCCCAGATTCGATCAGGGTTTGATTTATGGGTTATATACTGAAACAACAAACTAATTCCATTAAATAGGTATAGATTCATTAATATTTACGTTACAAAAATACAAATTTACCTGTGTGTTAGTGACCCGTCAGTAACTCACGGAATTTCATTTTGAGTGAGTGACCCATTGGTCACTCGTTGAATTTAACTTTAATTCAGTGAGTGACCCAATAGGAATATATTTTTAACGAGTCACTCACACATTGCGTGATTCTCGTTATCTTCGACTTGAATACCTGTTTTTATATCCCTACTAATATTATGAACAAAAATTATGTCTGTATGTTACCTCTCCACGCTTAAACCGCTGAACCGATTTAGATGAAGTTTCGTATGGAGATTATTTGAGCCCCGGGAAAGATGATAGTTATTATCAATCATCATCATTCCACGCAGGCGAAGTTGCGGGCAGTAGCTAGCATATGTACCTTTTAGCTTCGCCGTGGTTGGATTAAGAGGGAAGTATAGCATTCGTCCATACAAAACGAGAATATGTTTTCCCACTCCTAATTTTGACGAAACCTATATACCTAGAATATATTATGCTGAAGCGATCGACATCAAAATCAAAGTGATTTGTTAAGATTTGCGGCCCGATTCGAAGAATTATTAAGATACATTTAAGATCGTGGAAAGATCTTTAAAAGATCGATAACTAAATGACATGTCAAAATTGACGCTTATTTCGATTCCGCTGTGATCCCAATAACGTCTATCTACGATATTTCTAACGTCAAAGTGACATTGGTTGTCCGAATCGAGCTGCTTCTGTCAATTATACGACATACAAACGACATCTAAATGAGAACTTATCTAAACCAGAACTTATCGTTATCGTATCTAATTCTTCGAATCGGGCCGTTAGTTAATGGAAACCGTTTTCTCCCGAAATGGAATTTCATAGAAAAAGTACCGTTATTTCGTTAGGATCGCAGAGCTATTCTTCTCGGACGCTCCGGCTTGGAATGCACCACTCGCCGTCGGCAGGGTATTGTATTGTAGTCCGGGCGATTTTCCGCAACTCGACGACTGGCGCCTATTTTGCGTGACAATTTAAATAAAAGTAAACAGAATCTACCCTCAAATGACTCCTTAAGCCAGTTGAGGGTAGATGAAAACATTACAGATCGTTCAATGACAGATCCAGGCGGTATTTTATTTAGTTGGTTAACCAATAAATATTATAACTATCCGAATGTACAAATTGTTTGTTTACTTTTATTTAAATACCTTAAGAGGCTGTCAATACCTAAAGCGCGCACACTGTCTATTTGTATCGGATTAAATGAGATAGCACTGTCGCATGTTACTGGGCCTGGGCAAAGGAATAATAAGAAAAATATTTAAATAAAAAAAAGTGGATTATTAGTGTAATATTTTACTCAATAGCGGTTAAGTATAAATGTTTTGAAATTGTGATTTTAATTGCAGACCCATAAGTCAAAACAATAAAGTCTTAAAACCGTTTAATTGTGATTTTAAGACCAATCTTTGCAATTATTTTCTATCGAGCCGATTTCGTTCAATCATGTATCGAGTACAACCACAGTCTTTGAAATATAATTAATATGAACATATATTTTTCTTACTTGACTAAAACAAATAGTCTTTCTTAAAAAACTGTTTAAGTAACATCAATTTCAAGGACATTGGGTGTTGACAGCCTCTTAAGATACAGAGTTTAGAGTGTGAGGATGGACGCCCTGCCGACGGTGGACGGTGCGGTAATAGAAAAGAAAGCGACCCTTGGCATCATGTTAAACAACCAGGCGATTTGTCTGCTTGTTTGTATGATATAGGAATATCATAAATAAAAGATTAATGATATATAACACCAGTCTGTAAAAGAGAAGGAAATATCTCAAACACACATACATTACAAATATTATGAGACAAGTGCGAAAAGTAGGAAATTCGCAACGTGTGGCGATAAATTAAAACACGAGCGAAGGGAGTCCACACGAGCTGCGAATTACCTTTTATGTTTATATAAGTACGACTTACCCCATAAGCGATACTGGCACTGTTGAATTGCAAACAAACTTACGCGGTTTTCGCCCAGATTTCTTTCAGTTCAGCTAATTTCAGACATCTAATCTAGGTCTCAGGTCGCGAATATATCAAAAGTGGTAAGGAAGGAAATAATGCAGGCAAGGCTTGACTGAGGACGAAAGATCAACGGCCGTACGAGGCCATAATGTTAATGCAATGTTCAAGGTGGCGCCCCAGTTACGATCCACACAAACAACCTAATCATCCACTATCGCTTCTAACCCGTAGCATTAAAGTTTAGAATCATTTAAACCAATGGTAGTGATAACCTTGCAACTGCGCTTATGAAATGCGGTTGCATTGCCGTCAAACACAACGTGGTAAGGTTGGTTTTCCCCTGTTTTTATGGTATTGTGACGTGGTGTTGCCGAGAGACAGATAGGAGTTGACACGAATGCACTCCTTATTAGCTGAATCCCAGTATTGTTCATAAAAAACGGTTTAGATACCGAACTGGGATTCTATGGGCTTATGACGAATGTCATCGTCATATATTCAAGTTTGCATAGTAAAATTGTGATATATATAATCATCATGAAAAGATGTGTCTCGTCGAGTTTCTTGCAGGTCCATATTGGGATACTCTCCTCCAATTGAGAGGGGACTTAAATCTTCTCGGGTCAGAGGTGTAGGGTTAGAGCCGGTGTAGCTTTATTTGACGTTTATAAGCACATTGTAATATGCCTACTTGAATAATAAACTATCTTTTTCTTTATTTTCGTTTTCCTCGCGTTATCTCAGCTTTTTGCCACGGCCCTTAGGGATTAGTTGCCGAGCGGACCCCAGGCTCCCATGAGCCGAGACAAGCCGGGTCAAACGCTAGGAAGAAGAAGAAAATTTATTCAAATCAAAATCATTATAACTTATATAGGCAAAAAAAAAGCCTAAGGCAAGATTCATCCCCTTGAATCTTGCCTTAGGTTATCTTTGTCACACTCACACTTATAATAGGAATAACGACACATGTTGAATTTTATACCAAAATTTAGTTGAATAGGTAGAAAATTAGCAATAAATTGGACTTTTAAAAATATATAGAAATGATAAAAAAATACTAGACTTCGAAGCTTAAATTTTTATTTAAGTACTACCAAAAGAAAAAAATAATGGCACCATTCGATTCCGTACAATGTACATAAAGGTATTTTTAGCGATAAAACCGCCTGTTGTTTACCTCTTGTGTTTCTGTTTTCTTTTATTGAGGTGTGCAATAATAGTATATTACGATACAAGTGCGAAAAATAGGAAATTCGAAACGAGTGGCGATAAATTAATACACGACCGAAAGGAGTGTTTTAAATCGACACGAGTTGCGAATTACGTTTTACGGTACATATGATATGACCCGTTAAATTTTCGACATACTTAGTTACATAATGTGCTAATTTACGCACTAGTGCGGAAAAGTAGCACCATATATACTGTAAAGAGTATTTGTATAGTGTTGTATATACATAAACACAACTAAGTATCTATCTAATAATATATTGTCGTGTAATACCTACAACAATCGTTATTAAGCTTCTGTGGGACTAGGTCGGCCTGAACTGAGATATACAGGATATATTTTCAAACCTTAGCCAACTTCAATGCAACTTAAGTAGTAATTTTTACTATTTGGCCAATCCAGAACTTACATCTCATTTACACTCGATTAGGTAAAAACAATATACCGGGTGGGTCCTGTAATACGAGCAAATAAGTAATTAAAACATATATTATACTCCTCAGACGATAAAGATAATGTTTATTTTTCAAGTAAGCATATGACAATGCGCTTATGAACGACAAATAAAGCTAAAACTTATGATAAGGCTTTTGTTAAACAAACTTAAACTATAGGTTTAGGTTTTAGGTTTAAAGAACTTTATTCTCATAAAGAATAACATGAGAAAATTCACATGTTAAAACTAAGTCTAAGCATACAGTGTACACAAAAAACATGTTATTAAATTCATAGTGGGTAGAAATCCATTACAAGATACTTATTACTAAACGCTCGGAACATATCTTTACGTTACCAGCGTTAACTATGAAGTAAAGACTCCCTTTTTTTTCACAGAAAATTACTATCTTCAATGTATGCTATCACAATTGTAATTGACGTTACTTATCACGCTCTAAAGATAAAATTCACAATACATTTCGTCTTAGAATAAACTTTAAGGTGTACTAAATTCAAATCAAGATACTAGTATTTAAAATTCGCTGAACAAATATTTGTCAGTTCGAGGTAGCCTACATTTTAAGAATAAGAATATAAATAAGAAATATTTATTAGCACAAAAAGTTACAAAAGATTTAGTGATTAGAGATTTGGATTAATATTAAATTGTACATAGAAAATTGCGCTAAAAGGTTTTACTCAGCTTGATGTCCCGAAGTTAGTCTTACGACACACTACGGGACGCTGGTTTTCAGTAAAGCCTGGTAAAACTAAAACTAATTATAAAACTAGAACTAGAACTAAAAAAACTAGATGCTACCAATATCCAAGAAAATATAACACAATAAATATACTCAGCATTTATAACAAAAACATAGAATTCGAATACTTACTAATCTTTTAATGAACATAAAGAACAAACACAAAAGAAAAAGAAAATTTTAATGTATTTCTCCCGTAACAGAATCCACCCTGTATAAGTAACGAAGCTCTAAAAGTATTTGAAGAATAAATAAATATTATAGGGACATTCTTACACAAATTGACTAAGTCCCACACACAAACTATATAGAGATGCTACGCATGTCCCACAGTAAGCTCAAGTAAGCGTGTGTTGTGGGTATTTAGACAACGATATACATAGATTTAGATTTATTTATTTTCATAACGATAAATTACAGTATAAATTATTCTTATGTTAATCTATATGAATTTACATTATGATCGTCAATGATTTGGCATGCAAACATATAATTATAAAACGTCAATAATAATTATCAAAAAAAAAATACAAAACAAATTCGAAATTACCGTCAAATTAAAATAATATCCATGACTCAGGAACAAATATCTGTGCTCATCACTCAAATACTTGCCCTTACCGGGATTCGAACTCAGGACCATCGGCTACATAGGCAGGGTCACTACCCACTAGCCCAGACTGGTCGTCAAATAATAATTTGTTACATTTCATGGACCTTCAACGGTTCGGTTCGTTCTATATTTAAAACTTATTATTCAACTTTGTTTTATATAATAACACAGATATCTAAACACTGAAGCGCTGGTGGCCTAGCGGTAAGAGCGTGCGACTTGCAATCCGGAGGTCGCGGGTTCAAACCCCGGCTCGTACCAATGAGTTTTTCGGAACTTATGTACGAAATATCATTTGATATTTACCAGTCGCTTTTCGGTGAAGGAAAACATCGTGAGGAAACCGGACTAATCCCAACAAGGTTTAGTTTTACCCTCTGGGTTGGAAGGTCAGATGGCAGTCGCTTTCGTAAAAACTAGTTTCTACGCCAAATCTTGGGATTAGTTGTCTACTGTCCCTTGAGCCGTGACAATATGCCGGGACAACGCTAGGAAGAAATAAAATAAACAGATATCTAAACACTATATACATTTTATATTTACCTGCTGGTATTAATAGTAACCATGCCCACATCTCGTGAGCGATTAGATTCGTCCTCGCGCGAACATCGAACCCTCTATCTGGGTCAAAGCGAGGTCCCGCGGCGTTTCCTTGTGGAGAAACTGCTTACGTAACCGCTGAGTGTTGACTGGAAGAGAATTATTTAATGATGATTTTAGTATATAGGGTGATCAATCCAAAACTATCAGTATGGAAAAGTCAGAAACTATAAGAGATAGCCACATCTGTTCTTAGGAAACATGGCTTGGATTTTAAAATTAATAATAATGACATTCAATCTTTTATTAAATCTCTCATACATAACCGGGAATCGAACCTGCTCGAAGTCATGTAAACAATGTTAGGTATAAATTCTGCGAGTTTTTTCGTTGTTATTGTTGATAATACGAATCTTAAGTCACAAGAATTGAAAGAGAAAGCCGACAATAAGATAATTACTTTATTTCAGTAAATTTTCAAAATGGTTTTTTTTTATACTACGTCGGTGGCAAACAAGCATACGGCCCGCCTGATGGTAAGCAGTCTCCGTAGCCTATGTACACCTGCAACTCCAGAGGAGTTACATGCGCGTTGCCGACCCTAGACCCGCCCCCCCTCGTTGAGCTCTGGCAACCTTACTCACCGGCTGGAACACAACACTATGAGCAGGGTCTAGTGTTATTTGGCTGCTGTTTTCTGTAAGGTGGAGGTACTTCTCCAGTTGGGCTCTGCTCTAGATCTGGAATGACATCCACTGGCTGTGCCCTACCACACAAAGCGAGATGACATTCACAATGCCCATACCTCTCTTTTGGACGTAGTTATATGATTATATCCAAATATTTAAATATTTATTTATATACATAAGAAAAATGGATCAAAATTATTTTCGGTGTCTTGTTTTTTTATCGCCTTAAAATGTGACGGAGTGTACTTTTTGTATGAGTATTTTCTCATTAAAATTGTAATATAGCTGCATCCCGATACATTTCTAATGTATATGTTTTATTTGGAAACTATTAGGGTTAGAGCGAGATGCGAGATGGCATCGTATAGAGCTCGGAATTTGTAGGTACAGGTCCAGAAAAAAGGCGGATTCAAAATGGCGGCCGATTTTCAAAATGGTCCGGACTCGCTGAAATTTTGGTCACGGAATCTCGGGCTCCTCTAGATTGCTATGTAAAATAAAATTGGAAAAAATCCAAGATGGCGGAAAAAATATGTTGCGCACAAAGCAACATACTGGTTATAATATACAATTAGAAAGACATTAAATAGCACTCGACTTTATTATTTATTTGATAGAATACACGAATAGAAGCGTGACAGAGTGGTCAGAAACAAGACAATGGAAATTATTTTGACCCAAATACAGCGATGTATTTTAGCTCATATCGTAAAATGTAACTATTTTGCTCTAGTGTAATTATGCTTCAACAGTTTTTTAGGGTTACGTACCCAAAGGGTCAAACGGGACCCTATTACTGAGACTGTCCGTCCGTCCGTCTGTCACCAGGCTGTATCTCATGAACCGTGATAGACAGTTGAAACTTTCACAGATGATGTATTTCTGTTGCCGCTATAACAACAAATACTGAAAACAGAATAAAATTAATATTTTAGGGGGGCTCCCATACAACATACATATTTTTTGCCGTTTTTATAAATAGTGGTACGGAACCCTTCGTGCGCGAGTCCGACTCGCACTTGCCCGGTTTTTTTTTTATATTTAGAAACTAAATCATTACCACATTCAAGTGATACAACATGATAGTGATCCTTGACTTTGAATTGGCATATACACCGTGTTTCGATTGAATTCCGTTAACTTCGGTGTATCGGTAGTAAGTACGTACTAAACACTAATCAATGTGAAAACAGGCCCTAAGGCAAGTGTACACGCTCGTAAGGGCGTTATTAGATATAAATAAATTATTGATTATCTCCGAAATGGAGTTAAATGGAGCGACGGTGTCTGTACGAAATAAACTTAATTTAAGCTCAGGAATGCACTCTTGAAATTAACGGCAAATATAAAAACATGGTGTATATGAACTTACCTGTCAAAATAAAATCATTTTCAAATTTAAATTAAATTTTTAATTAATTATGATGCAAACTTCGGAGCAAAGTAAGTTTGTACGTTACTTTATTTATCATCGCGGCCGAGGCGCTCAAAAATATCTGAACACGCACTCTAGCGCCTTGAGAATAGAGGCGTGTTCAGATATTTGTGAGCGCCTTGGCCGCTCCGATATATCTGATGCCGATTGTACACAACACACACAAAACAGGTAATTTTATTTAGAAATTCATGAGTTAAAAATTATTTGAAAAACGAATGATTACCTAATATATATACCTATAACTTGAAGGTCAGACGTCAGACTGTCGACGTTCCACACTAGAACCTTTAGGTCTTATATTTATGTACCTAAAGTACTTGTAGATGTAGATGTAGTGTAGGGACGCCCGGCCGGAAGCAGGCGGGCTGTCGATCGCGTGTTGCGTCCATTCAGCCCAATTCCCTGAAGTTGGAGCTGCAGGTTACTGTCCCGGCGGCATTCCCATACCAATCTCCTCAAATCTTCTTGTTTTCCTGCAGAACAGAAGGACATCTTTAAGTTCGACGTCCTTTAGTTCGTTTTCTATTAGTGAGTCTCTACCGAATGTATTATATCGCAGTGCCGCGTACATGATACTTTCTCCTAGTAGATGGAAGCTAGTTTCCTCCTTACCACAGTGTGGACAGGAGGCGTCTCTATTTATTTTCATTACCTCGAGATGTCTGTCCTATAACTTGAAGGTCAGACGTCAGACTGTCTACGTTCCACACTAGAAACTTTAGGTCTTATATTTATGTACTTAAGTACTTAGGTCCTACGTCTAGATCCTAAGTCGCTCTTGAAGGTTCATCTCATCAAGTGTTTACGTCTGTTGCAGTATCATATTATATCTATATGATTGTAATTGCTATCATTAACTGTGTTTTGATTGGTCCAAATTCAAATTAAGTTTTCAAAGAAAATGTCTATTTAATATTTGTCGAAGCCATTTGGTTAATTTAGCTAGTTAATTGGACGCCAGCCGTATTGGTATTACGCCGGTACAATTTGATGCCGTGGCCGATGGTTAATTGAACTAGAATCACTCAACGTTCAACAACTTATTTTGAAAGTCAGCCTTTTGAAAACTATCGATATGATCAGCCAAGTGATTTAAATTTATATTGATAATGATTCTGTGGTTCCGTACAAACCTGTAAGTATATATTATTATATGATGTAACTAAAAATCTACGGTTTTCGCAATTTTTCCTTTATCTGTCCTATAAGACGTTGCTTCGTACCAAATTTCAAGATTCTGAGTTCACGGGAAGTACCCTGTAGGTTTTGATTTCCTTGCGAGTGACGAAAATTTGCAGAAAGCGGCATAAAATTTGATTTTTTTCACAGCTCCAAGGGACAGTAGACCTGAGTATTTGATATAAATTCCAGCTTGATACCTCCGCGTGTTTCTGAGAAAAAGGGTCTTGACAGACAGACAGACGGACGGACGGCCAACAAAGTGAGGAGATACAACAAAGTGAGATAAGGGTTCCGTTTTTCCTTTCGTGGTACGGAACCCTAAAAATGCGCGCAATTGACGAACTTTGATCTTCGCGGATACAAGCCACATTCTTGACGACACTCCTCGGTACGGAGTGAAAACATCTCGAGAGATTTTCGACTTAAATTTGTGAGTGACCTGATTTTAAATATACCTATACTTAGATAATATGTCTGTGTCTCACGGAAGTATTGTTATTAAATAAATAAATACAGAAAAACACATATTTCTTATATTTTACTTCCATCCGACATCCGATATCGGATCGGGCAATGTAGAAACGCTCTGAACTCAGACTACTCGCGTGACATAAATATGCGATGCTCTCACAGATCTATAACTTAAAGACTTAGATGACGCAAGTGCAGTACTTCATTCAGTTGGTGTTAAAAAGATAAAAACGAATCTTTTACTGCCTAAAATTGAGAAAAAGGATCTAAGTCTATCCAATAAATAAATAAATATCGGAGGACAATCTCACACAGATCGACCCAGTCCCAAACTAAGCAAAGCTGTATCACACAAATAAAATGCCCTTAGCAGGATTTGAAAGCGGGAACCATCGGCTTCATAGGCAGGGACATTACCCACTAGGCAAGACAAGTCGTCAATCTGTTGAATCAAATCATTATAAGGTTATAATAGTACATTACGATGCAAGTGCGAAAAATAGGAAATTCGAAACGAGTTGCGAATTACCTATTCGCACATGTATTGTACAACGTTTTACAGTACATATGGCCCTTTAAATGTTCGACACAGTAACGTAATATGCAAATTTTCTCACTAGTGCGGTAAAGTAGCACCGTATGTACTGTAAAACATCATGTATGCAAGGTATGCTACTAAAACTACGTCGCCGGTCCTTTCGGGCCCCATTTACTTATTACGTAAGACGATTTAGGGTGGGAGGGGGTTGGACCATGTCTTATTTTTCTTACAAGGGAGTGGGAGGGAGTCTTATTCATCTTATGCAAGATCACAAAAAATGCGCAGTTAGGATTATACTTTGAAATAACGTAGGCTGATTAAAATGTTACATAAAAATGAATTATACAGAAAAAAGTATTGTAATAAAAATTAAAATTATTTTATATAACCATATGGAAAGTTGTATAACCAAAAGCCTTTTGTGGTACTTTATACTTTCTATGTATTTGTTATATTATATCATTTGTTTCGTTTGTGTTTACGAATAAAAATATTTCTATTCTATTCTATTAAAAATATAAAAGTTACTACCTTTGCAGGTACTGGTAATAGGTATTGTTTCTTTGAAACATACAAATTAATTTAAACCAAACTTTTTTTTTTCTTTAGATTCTTACGTAATAAATATTAAACAGAAGGGAACAAAAACTGGCTAAAAACGTGTCACGTAATAAATTAATGGCACCTCGCCGCCTTACAAATGAAAAATCTAAAATTTTCCACTGAATTTTTAACCTGTAGTATGAAAAATAACGTTGACTATGTTTTTTATGACGAATTAAAACAAATTTCACTCTATTTCTACATCATATGATTTCAATTTCATCGATCTGAATAATTGCTGTAAGAAAGTGACCCTTAGGAGGTTAACGCAATGTCGTAGATTATATTTTGTATGAAAGTTGAACGAATTAAAACAAATTACATACACTCTATTTCAACAGAATATCCCAACCCAACTGCCAATAACAATAATAATCAAATAATATCCAATAATATCTTAGCCCAACTGGGGAAGTACCTCCACCTTACAGAAAACCGCAGCCAAATAACACTAGACCCTACTCATAGTGTTGTGCTCCTGCCGGTGAGTAAGGTTGCCAGAGCTCAACGAGGGGGGGGGGGCGGGTTTAGGATCGGCAACGCGCATGTAGCTCCTCTTGAGTTGCAGGCGTACATAGGCTACGGAGACTGCTTACCATCAGACGGGCCGTATGCTTGTTTGCCACCGACGTAGTATAAAAAAAAAAAATGATTTCAATTTCATCGATCTCAGTAATAATAGGGAAGTGAACCTTAGAAGGCTAAACCAATGTCGTAGCCAGGGCCTGTAAGGCAAAGTATTACACTGCACATTCCATTCAGATTACTCAATAAACTCTAGTGTCATTAAATCTCATTCCCCTGGCTATTCCTATTCGCAAATTCCCAGGAGATGCCGCTTTATTAGCATCTCATTTTTGGTCACTGTGTAACCTGTGCCAAGTTCCATATACAACCATAATTGCTGAGCGGAATCCTTGGAATTTACGAATATGTATAGCCAGGGGGATGAGATTGCTGTATATTCTAACTAATTTTCTTCCCTTATCCATTAAATCTGTTTGATATGAAAATCCTCATTCGAGTAAACGCTAATTTTTTAATTTCATCACTATTTTATATTAGGCAGAATTCTAAAGTCAGACCAAGCTTACTCTGCAGGGCATTTTCAATGACAAACTCTGGAAATTTCATCATTAATATCAAATTTCCATGAAAATATGACGTTTATAATGACACTCCCTCGCTTAATTCTTGTTAAATTAAGTGCAAAGTTATCTGAGACCTACTATGAATAACGCGAATAGTGATTACGGTTCTCATTGTACATACTGGTCATGCGGGGTCGGGATATATGTCTGTGGCTTTCGTGACACAAGTATTATAATACGAACGAGGGCATTGCTGAATTGTTGACGGACCTGAAACGGTATCAGATGACATAGAAAATAGGTTTTACTGCTACGTGGGTAGCATGCAACGGTGCATTTACCTTTTGGGTTAGCTTATTGTGCGCTGTTTGAACGGTTTAAATATATACAGAGAAATATAAACACGATAAATATAAAGAGCGTGCCTTAAAGGCCGGCAACGCACTTACAACCCCTCTGGTGTTGTAGGTGTCCATGGGCATAATCGCTTACCATCACGTGATCTGTCTGCTCGTTTGCCTCCTGTATCATTAAAAAAAAAAAGTTCTTCAATTTAGCACAGACATTACCAAGTCAAACTTAAATTTTGACATCGATATGATATCTAAATAATTATATGTATTTATTTTATTGGGCCATTGGGTCACAGACACTCTAAGATAATGAAGACCTGGAGAGGGAACGCAGAGCACTATCGGTTAGGGGTAACATGTTGTCACGCAGGTTTGCTCGCTGTTCCCGTGAGGTAAAAATTACATTATTTAAAACCTACTGCCAAAACCTGTACACGTGCAACCTGTGGAGCAACTACACCCAAAAAACCTTTAGTGCTCTGCGTGTCCAGTACAACAACGCTTTCAGGGGTTTATTGGGGCTGCCCTGGCGCTGCAGCGCGTCAGCAATGTTCGCTGAGTGGAGCACAGACGGCTTCCACGCAGTGCTGCGTAAGAGGGTGGCGTCCCTGTGGGACCGCGTGCGGGGCAGCACCAACACTCTCCTGACGGTGATTGCGGAAAGGGTGGATAGCCCTCTTATAACTCACTGGATGACAATGCATGTTATATCCAATGAGCATTATGTGTTCCACTAACATTCTTCTTCTTCTTCCTCGCGTTGTCCCGGCATTTTGCCACGGCTCAAGGGAGCCTGGGGTCCGCTTGACAACTAATCCCAAGATTTGGCGTAGGCACTAGTTTTTACGAAAGCGACTGCCATCTGACCTTCCAACCCAGAGGGGTAAACTAGGCCTTGTTGAGATTAGTCCGGTTTCCTCACGATGTTTTCCTTCACCGAAAAGCGACTGGTAAATATCAAATGATATTTCGTACGTAAGTTCCGAAAAACTCATTGGTACGAGCCAGGGTTTGAACCCGCGACCTCCGGATTGCAAGTCGCACGCTCTTACCGCTAGGCCACCAGCGCTTCAATAGTGTTCCACGAACATTAATGTTAACTTTATTTTCAAGATTTTTCTTGTTATTTTACTAACACAGTCTTGTAGACAAAAATATGGATACTTGGTGTCTGAATTAAATATTTTCATTTTCATTTCATTTAAAAAATCTGTTCTTTCAGACCTTGGTTCATACACTGTTAGTTTTAACTTCATTTCTTAAGCACGCTAAAAATTATACAAAACAATACACATAATCTTTATTGCACACCTCAATACAGAAACAGTACAAATACAACACATAAAGAAGAGAATTATGTTATTATCATATTAAATGCAACTTGAAATTAAATTAAATACTCTAGTATAAATACTGGTAAAATCCGACAGATTTTAACCACGTATTCTTGAGGTCAAAAGGAGCAAAAAAAATTATAAGAGTTTTGGGCAAATTCGGTTTTTTTTGCCGAGTTTTTTTTTTGCATTCACAAATTGACTATTTCCCACAGTAAGCTCAATAAAGCTTGTGTTGTAGGTACAGTCAGCATTAAAAAGTAGCAGATGAAACAACGCACCAAAAGTATTTGATACTTCGAATATGTTTTCTAAATATAGATAAATCTCCAAAATCCACGTCCAAAATTATATCTTTTACAGTATAATATATAAATACTTTAATACATAGAACCCGGCCAAGGCTCATGAACAAATATCTGTGCTCAACACACAAATAAATGCCCTTACCGGGATTTGAACCCAGAACCATCGGCTTCATAGGTAGGATCACTACCCACTAGGCCAGAACGGTCGGTGTATGCCCTATTTAATTATAGTATATGTCGGCAGTCAATCGTGAAAATCATGTTCTCGTCCCCTGAACCGACGGAGCCCGCTAAGCTATATCTGGATAGGCAACTTCGGGCATCAGAAGCAACCTAACCTATATTGGTTAATGTGACTACCGTCAAACCTCTTCTTCCTAGCGTCTTGCCACGACTCATTGGAGTGGGGTCCGCTTGGCAACTAATCCCTAGAATTGGCACTAGTTTTTACGAAAGCAACTGCCATCTCACCTTCCAACCCAGAGGGTAAACTAGGCCTTATTAGGCTTAGTCCGGTTTCCTCACGATGTTTTCCTTCACTGAAAAGTGACTGGTGAATATTAAATGATATTTCGTAAATATGTCCCGAAAACCTCATTGGTACGAGCCGGGGTTGAAGCCGCGACCTCCGATTTGCAAGTCGCACGCGCTTACCGCTAGGCCACCAGCGCTTTCCGTCCGACAATCCGTATATATTCCGGTACATATACCGTCAAAACATTACACAGGAACTTTACGAACGGCGGCCGTTATTATTATTCAGATATTATATACCTATTCCCATCTCTCCATACAGCAATTATTCGAGACGCCAGCTGTGCAAATGGCAACCACGCATTAAAACATTAATCTATAATATTTGTTTTCATTTTAAACAAATATCTGCAAATAAATGTCTCGTGAGTCATGGTTAAATAACGTACGCTGGAAAAAAAAATTGACAATTTTTTTGGTCCAAGCTTTCATTACTGACTGTACTTTTACCACAGACAACTAGTTAGATCAAGTTAAGTTGGCAGCGTTTTTGATAGCCCAGTATGCAAGTGTTAAGTAAACGTGATAATTTCATAGACGTTTGACGTTTAAAATAACACTTGCATTCTTTGGGCTCTTTAAATCGCTGTCAACTTCTCTTGGTCTGATTTTAATACTCGTCGAGATAATACTAAAAACCCTAAACACAATTAGGTTCCGTTGTTTTGTCATATAATTCCTATGACTAGCTGTCTCCATCATCAGATCAGCTCGCTGGTACCATAATATTGCATTGTCATGTAACACCTCTGGAGTTGCAGGTGCTACGGTGACTGTTTACCATCAGGCGGGCCGTATGCTTGCTTGCCTCTGTCGTAATATTAAAAAAAAAATTGTCACCCGACTTACATATGTACGCAAATTTTTAATTTAAATGTAAAATAATTTAATAGTATAGATATATACTACCTATAAATCAAGTTTTTAGTATTCTTTACATACCCCGCACCAACTTTCCTTCTCTGTTTGACCTAAAGCTCGACTGGTAGCCAATCCCGTGTGGAATTAAGTCCGCCCTTTGTATCTGTACAATCTTACTGCGCAATAAAGTTTAATTAAATATATATCTAAAATGTAACAGGGTGGCGCATTACTGTCTACTTGTTACCCCTTTCTGCCTAGAAATCAAATACATCCCCATTTCCTCCCGGTCCTTTGATGACATACTACTAGGTACGCCCTACAGTTCACAAATGTCACTTTGAGGGAGCTGTTGAACCGAGTCTAGAGGGCGCCTCGACCTTGACTCGTTACGGAATCGCAGACTATGAGAAACGGTAGGGATGGCTTGCATAATTTTTGGTTATTTATTGCATAGTCTTTGCCTTTGATAAATATTAGTGCACTAAGCATGTAGGTGTACAGTTGTTGCATTGCATTTGCAATGACGAAGTGCGGAAATGTCATAATAAATGTCCACTTCAAATTATTTATTTATTTCGGGCTACATGAAACACCAAAATAATAACAATATCAAATAAAAATACATGTAAACGACTAAAAAAAAAATTACAATAAAAAAACACTGTCAAAAAATATATGTTAAGAAGCAAAAACATCAAAGCTCATACGTACCTAAAATTAATATTAAAATGGCACTACAATAAATTAACATTTATTAAAATTTTGACGACCAGTCGCCTAGTGGATAGTGTAGTATGATCCTACTTTTATGAAGGCTTAGGTTCAAATCCTGGTAAGGATAAATTATTTATGTGATGAGCACAGATATTGTTACCTGAGTTATGAGTATTTTCCATGTATTTAAGTATTTATATATTAGGTATACAGGGTGACCTTAGCCATTGGACAAACCCTGAAATCCCACGTAGGGTTACTTCTCAGGAATGCTCTTACGTTAATATTTTTTTAATTAGAACAAAAGATAAAAAAATAAATTTTCGAACAAAAGTTATTTGCAATAATCGACAACAAAAAGAAACACATTGTGTTAATCTTTGGCAGTGTTTTTGACAATTTGTTCGAAATATTTGATAATGATGAGATTTTTCAAAAGTCAGAAGTATATTAGAGTCATAAATAAAAAATATAATCAAAAAGGTCGAATAAAGTTCCATACTATTCTTTGAGGATATTACCTTAGGAGCTACTAACACATACAGGCTGCTTCAAAGTAAAAAATAGTAATTTGTTAATTTCTTCCAAACCGCTACACCGGTTGTTATGATACTTTGTACACTGGTTCTAAATACCCTAATGCATACGTACATTTTGGCTTTGTCCAATGGCAATATCGTTGTCGTAGTACCCACAACACAAGTCTTCTTGAACTTACTGTCTAAGTCAATTAGTGTAATTATGTCCAATATCTATTTATTTATATAAAACGCTGCGACTGCGATGCGAGTGACAAAATAAAACACGTTAGTGGAACCCGTAGAATTATATTAGTATGTCTCACGACAGTTTCTTATTTCTATGTATGACGTTTATAATGAGACTCCCTCACTTTGTTCTGCTAAAGTCAGTGCAGAGTCTTATACAAACTCTATTGACACTTATCTCTAGAACTTGTGTGTACGTGTTTAATCCGGAATTGTATGTGCACGCGAATAAGGAAAGGAACTCATACTCAACTCATTCGCTGCATACGTTTTTCTACTTTTGTTTACTTTGTCAGTACAATTTTATATTATGGACACATATATAAAAGGAACTATAGGCTTAGAGGACCTAAGCCTATAGCTTGGACTTGCTTGCTTGCTTGCTTGGGTTTGGGCTTGGGAGCTTGGACTCTGACTCAGAAAGAAGAGAGCAAGCTCTTAGTGGCGGAGAGGAAAATCTGGCGGAAGATTCTGGGACCTATCAGAGATGAAGATGGAACTTGGAGGCGTAGAAAGAATAGGGAGCTAGAGGAGCTGGTTGTGATGCCCAATATAATTGGCGAAATCAAAGCCACACGACTCCGCTGGCTCAGTCACCTAGAGAAGATGGGAGAGGATCGTGCCGTGAGAAGAGCGTATGTGGGGCACCCGGGT
Organism: Cydia pomonella; assembly: GCF_033807575.1. Lineage (NCBI taxonomy): Eukaryota > Metazoa > Arthropoda > Insecta > Lepidoptera > Tortricidae > Cydia > Cydia pomonella. The sequence continues at coordinate 48,265,709 of NC_084703.1, forward strand.
GGAAAACGTCCGTCTGGGCGTCCCAGATATCGCTGGAGCGACGAAGTCCTAAAAAACCTGTTCGCCCTCGGAATACCCAACTGGCGTGAAGTGGCGCAGGATAGGGCAGAGTGGCGCTCTCTTGTGTCAGAGGCCAAGATCCTGTTTGGGTCACTGAGCCAGTGAAGAGAGAGAGAGAGATAGTCTTAGAGGTCGCAGGTCAGAGTTTGCAGAGATCCAGTAGCGAGATAGTCGCAAAAACGCCGCAATACCGTCGCGATGCCGTCAAATACGATTTAGCATCGCTATAAATAAACGCGCGACTGAATCGTTGCAAAAAGTCGCCTGTTGCGATCTTCCTTATATTTAGTATAGCCTTGCCAAAACTGTGTGGACACAAACATAATGAGAGGAACGGTGGACTTAATAATAAGTTATTGGTTTCATAATTGTTAGTTATTTACTGCATAACTTGTTTTTTTACTTACGTAGACACACCCATAAGGATAATAGCAGTAAACAGCAGGCTTAGAGAGATGAGTTGTTTAATTATTATATTTTCAGTGTTTATTATAATTCAACGCTGGTGGCCTAGCGGTAAGAGCGTGCGACTTGCAATCCGGAGGTCGCGGGTTCAAACCCCGGCTCGTACCAATGAGTTTTTCGGAACTTATGTACGAAATATCATTTGATATTTACCAGTCGCTTTTCGGTGAAGGAAAACATCGTGAGGAAACCGGACTAATCCCAACAAGGCCTAGTTTACCCTCTGGGTTGGAAGGGCAGATGGCAGTCGCTTTCGTAAAAATTAGTGCCTGCGCCAAATCTTGGGATTAGTTGTCAAGCGGACCCCAGGCTCCCATGAGCCGTGGCAAAATGCCGGGACAACGCGAGGAAGAAGATTATAATTCAATGTAAAAACTCCAATTTTTTGCTCCCTCTTAATTTTTAGGTACCCTCAAATACCTAGAATGCTCCCGCCCACCGTTCGTAAGGTTCATGCACTTATTGTTTCATGAAGGGCGACCTTCGAGGGCTTTGCCCGCCCAAGGGTCTTCAATGTTACGTACTTTATATAACGTTCGTGACACTTATTTCTGTCGCCATTTTTTGTAACGTTCATTGATGTTGATATGTTGGAGTAATTAATTTGGATACTTTAATACTGTTGGTATGTACGGTTTACTAGTAGCAACTTTAATAATAAATAAATAAATAAATATTATAGGACATTATTACACAAATTGACTAAGTCCCACAGTAAGCTCAATAAGGCTTGTGTTGAGGGTACTTAGACAACGATATATATAATATATAAATATTTATAAATACTTAAATACATAGAAAACACCCATGACTCAGGAACAAATATCCATGCTCATCACACGAAAAAATGCCCTTACCAGGATTTGAACCCGGGACCATCGGCTTCATAGGCAGGGTCACTACCCACTAGGCCAGACCGGTCGTCAACTTTATTTACTGTGAGTTTTAAACCTCGCGAACATAATTTAAAATATAATGAATGTATAGCCCCGCCATTTTGAACAAAATTTTAGACTGAATCTTTAAAAAAAATCACGGGAATTGGTTCAGAATTTAAACCTGTAGAGGAGAACGTATGTTTATTTTGCCCAAGCTGAAAGGCAGACTTTTGCTAACGCTTGGTTAATTATAGTAATTTTTGCATTATTTTGTGAGTTAGTAGATTTACTTATTTCTTACATTGTTGTGACCCAAATTTCGTAGTATTGAAGTAAGATTGATTGTATTTATTTTTACTGGATGAAAAAGAAATTTTAAGTGAAAAAATTTACCTAATTTATATTTTCACTTATTTATCAAATCTAAGAAAAAATATATTAAGGTTGCTATATTTATTTGCGTATTAATTTTCGCAGTGGGCGGGTGGAAAAATTTACTGTACGCAAAAAATACATAATCAAGTTTCATAACGGATTTACACTAATTATCTAGCAAGTTCTTATTTATAATATAATATTTTACATCATCATTAATATTTTGTTATGTCTGATCGCAACAGAATCAATATATCGGGGCTTTGGACGAGAGAATGTTTAACACTAAAAATAGATACTATTTTAATATTTCTGTGTTCTAACCATATTCAAAGCTTACTGCCTATTTTTACAAGTTTTTAAATATGTAACTTGCCCTGTTAGTGTAATTTAGTTATATGTAGGTATGAAAGACGGGTTGCCTAGCAGTAAGAGCGTGCGACTTTCAATCCGGAGGTCGCGGGTTCAAACAGCCGGGGTTTACCAATACCAATGAGTTTTTCGGAACTTATGTACGAAATATCATTTGATATTTACCAGTCGCTTTTCGGTGAAGCAAAACATCGTGAGGAAACCGGACTGATCCCAATAAGGCCTAGTTTACCCTCTGGGTTGGAAGGTCAGATGGCAGTCGCTTTTGTAAAAACTAGTGCCTACGCCAATTCTGGGGATTAGTTGTCAAGCGGACCCCAGGCTCCGAGCCGTGGAAAAAATGCCGGGGCAATGCGAGGAACACGATGAGGTGTGTATAAATGTTAGTGCGGAAGCTAAATTAAATCTACTTCCCGATCTCAGATTGAGCTTAAACTTTGCATAGGTACCTACATATGTTAATCGGATGACAATGCCATATTATGATGGCTAGGAACTGATCTGATGATGGAGACAGGAGGTGGCCATAGGAACTCTATGATAAAACAAGGTAAACTAATTGTTTTTGGGGTATTTAGAATAACCCAAATTAAACAATACTCTCTATAAATTTAGCACAGATGAGCGGCCCAAAGGGTTTAACGAAAGCCGGCAAATATGGTGCAAACTGAACCGCCTGAGGACTGGGTTCGGTAACTGTTCGTACCTTTGGCACAAGTGGGGATGGAGCGAGTCGGCGGCGTGCGAGTGTGGAGATCCGGGACAGACTATACACGACGTGGTGTTCGAGTGCCCCATCCCAAAATACAACGGACCCGCTGAAGATTTCAAAAACCTAACAAAGAATGCCAGTTTATATCTGAATAATTGTACATTTTGAATTCTTACTGTAGGTAATATATTTCTTTGACTAGTATGTAACCGCCATACTATAAATAAACAAATAGAATTGTCTCGATGAGTATTAGTTGCAGTTCAGTATCCCTAGTGTAAATATTTTCGACAGCGAAACGTGACGTACGCGTTTGCGTTAAGTGTCATTTTGTATGAGATTTTTGACTTTCCAAAACGTCCCGCTTGGCGCGCTGTTCAAAAACCCATACAAAATAAGACTTAACGCAAACGCGTACGTCACGTTTCGCTATCGACTATATTTACACTAGGGGTACAGTTCAGTTCAAATATACTTTATTCATGTAGGCCTACCAACAAGCACTTATGAATAGTAAGACAGTATTACATATAATTATCTTAAGCTAATTATCAGAGCAATTTATTGATGTTGTGAATATTATTCCATATATAATACTAATGAATATAATTCAAATATCAAAAAAAAAAGGTACAGTCAGCGATAAAAGCTTGTACCAAAAATGATTTTATTTCCAAAAACTTATTACGTTTTAACATTTCGGCACTAAAGATAAATACTTTTAATCAATTAAAATCAATAAAAAATGTTTTTTTTTTGCCAAAAAGTTATTATTTCATAGTTTAGTAATTATACGACCTTTCTGACTTTCATTTATTTGTGATTAGTATATTTTGTTCCTAAGTCATGGGTGTTTTCTATGTGTTTAAGTATTTATATTATATCATTGTCTAAGTACCTACAACACAAGCCTTATTGAGCTTACTGCGGGACTTGGTCAATTTGTGTAATAATGTCCTATAATATTTATTTTATTTACATAATTCTCGCCCAAAACGCTGGTGTACGAGAATCACCCTGAAATACAGCGACATTGTTTGACCAAGTGAATAATTTCATTTCCATTCTCTTTGCCCTTGTTGCCTGGGCCATTCTACTCTTGTTATGAGGAATTACTGTTAATATTTGGATTTTTTTACGAATACCCTTGAATTGTAAAATCTATCTGTAGCTTAATTTTTTTATAAATCTATATACACCGTGTTTTTTTGATTTACGTTAATTTCGAGGGTGCATTCCTGAGCTTAAATTAAGTAACTTTCTCAAAGACACCGATATTCTAATTAACTCCATTTCGGAGATAATCAATCATTAATTTTTATCTTATAAGGCCCTTACGAGCGTGTACACTTACCTTAGGGCCTGTTTACTTATTGATTAGTGTTTAGTGCGAGTTCATACATTTGCTACTAAACGTAAGTACTATCTCGGACGATCGACGTTCGAAATGACATTGATATGTCACAGTTTTCAATTGTTTGGTTGAGTTAAATGTAATGCCCGTGTTACAACATTTAGTTACTTATTATAAAAATAAAAATAGTAAAAAAAAGACAAAAAAAATTTTTTTTTTAAATTAACCATGCCATTTAGTCTTCTTAAACGTACTTACCGATACCCCGAAGTTAACGAAATTCAATAAAAACACGGTGTATATATATATATATATATATATATATATATAAATGCGTGTGTCTAATTGACTCATCAACGCAGAACCGAAACTACAAAATGATAGAAAGTTGAAATTTGTACGATAGATTACATTCATATAGTCCTCCTCATCGTTTTCGATGACGGCGACCCTAAATAAACATTACGGACGTTGTCTAGCATGAGCCCTATGTGGCTGGCCAGGCCGAACTTGCTCTTAAATACTCTATTGCACGCATGACAATACAGCTGGCCAGCTGCGTTGAACGAGTACACGTAGGAGGGCTTAGGTCTCAATTTATAATGTGTTCAAGAGATAAGAGGCGATTTTGAGATTTTCAATCCCTAAGGGGGCTTAAAAGGGAATGAAAGTTAGTATGGGGTTCAAATTTTATTTTAAGGTAGGAATTGGATACTTTGTAAAAAAGGTATTTTATTTAAATAGAAGAATACTAATTACAGCGTTTTTAAAAATTCACCCCCTAAGGTAGCGAAAAAGGGGTTGAAAGTTTGTGTCAAGATCAAATATTTTTTTGCGTGCGGGACGTGAAACTTTGTATTTGGGTATTATTAGAATACAAGAAGAGAGATTTTAGCGTTTTTAATAATTCATCCCCTAAAAGGGTTAAAAATGGGTTGAAAGTTTGAATCCACTACAAATGCTTAAAAAGGCATAATAGCCGATTACAAATAAAAGTTATTTCAACGCCTCTATTGAAGAGCGCGTGTTCAGATATTTTCGAGCACCTCGACCGCTGCGATACAACTGATTGCGATTGTACAAAAACTAATTATGACACCCATTTTAACCGCCCCAGTAAGTAGTAGAATCTGCCGAAGAACATACGATACACACCGTTAATAAGGCAATGGGTGTTAGGAATTATGCAAAATTGAACCCTACGAGTATTTGAATTCAGTACCCCTAGTGTAACTTTGATCGACATCATAACGTGACGAACGCGTTTGCGTTAAGTCTCATTTTGTATAGGATTTTGAGTTTCCAAAACGTCCCGCTTGGCGCGCTCTTTCGAAATCCAATACAAAATGAGACTAAACGCAAACGCGTACGTCACGTTTGGAAATCGAATTTATTTACACTAGGGGTACCGGTTAAAAATCAGGTGGGGAAAACAAGACCGATTTCAGAAAACTTTTTACGACATTTTAGTATCTTGCGGTCAAGAATACAATTTTGAAATCTGTCTGTTACCAGCCCACGGTGTATAAGATATAGATAACACTAGAATTGCCCTACTTGTTTACATCGCCTACTACGTCAGCCTATCTTACCCCATTATACCTCCAATACCTATCTTACGTGTGTTAATTTTGAATATTGATCAGAAATGTTTACAGGCACATTACTAATAACACTTTAACGGTTATTAGACCTTAAGCTAGCGCAATAAGGCTCAGGATAGTTCAGGTGTGGGTAACAGCTGTTTAAATGTCTAGCTAGTCCTACCTCCGATTGCAGAGTCGAGCCAAGGGCAGTCACTGAACTGTCTACTCTGAAGGTGAAATCATACAAGGACTGGGTTATGTAATTAATTATTGGAAAATTTTGACTGAGTTAGGTAGCTCTCGTCGAATGATGGCTATGACAGATCCTTCATTTTAGGTTGGACTTATTTACTGAAAGAAGCGGTGGTGGCCGTGTGGATATGACGCCCGACTTTCAATCCGGAGGTCGCGGGTTCAAATCCTGGCTCGTACCAATGAGTTTTTTGGAACTTATGTACGAAATATCATTTGATATTTACCACTAGCTTTTCGGTGAAGGAAAACATCGTGAGGAAACCTGCATACATCTGCGAAGAAATTCAAAGGTGTATGTGAAGTCCCTAATCCGCATTTGGCTAGCGTGGGGACTATAGCCCGAGCCCTCTCGCACATGAGAGGAGGCCTGTGCCCAGCAGTGGGACTTATATATGCTGAATTATCATTATTATTATATTATTTACTCAAGAAATATGTTTTTATCATATTTAATACAAAACTACAATCAAAATATCTATAAAAATACTTTTGGTTCAAAGTGTAATTTATTGTTTCAATAACAGAAAAATAAATGAACATAAATACTTACTAAGTACTTATACTAGAGGAAAAAGATGGCCCAAATCGCCGTCAATGGGGAAGGTGCCCAGAAAGCCGGCCGTATTTCCCCGCTGTATGGCGATACTTACGCGCTGTGCAAAATAGTGGCCCTCTGTTCCCAATTTAGTTACTTAAATGTTACATTTCTAAATATCAACAAGTGGTCAAAAATTAGCCGAAAAACCTTGCGTGATTTGTGCACAAACCCTAAGTCCCACGGTAAGCTCAAGAAAGCTTGTGTTGCAGGTACTTAGACAACGATATATATAATATATACATATTTATAAATACTTAAATACATAGAAAACATCCACGACTCGGGAACAAATATCCATGCATACCAGGATTTGAACCCGGGACCATCGGCTTCATAGGCAGGGTCACCCACTAGGCAAGACAGGTCGTCAATATATATTTTTATTTTGCAAATATTGTTGATATAAGCTAACTTTTCACCGACTTAAACAAAATAGAGGGAGTGTCATTATAGCCATCATATTTTCATAGAAATTTGACATAAATGATGACATTACTACAATTTGTCGTTGCATATGCTCTGCTAAGAAAGGATTTCTTGGATAGCAACCCTTCAGGTGAAATTGGGGTTCAGAGTATCATATTTCTTAGCGGACAAATCCACTACCAATTATAGTAGTTCTAGATCCATAATACGCTGCCGAAAATATCTGAAATAAAAATTAAAAACTTTTAGTTGTTTCAAGGCTATATTTACGTCCGTGTTGTTGAAAAGGGTTATAACTTTTACCACAATTATTTTATTACTTGATCTACGATATAATTACGAACGCTGCTAAAAATATCTGTTATCTTAATTATAAATTGCTGGTGAATCCTTAATAAAAACTTAAAGGGCTCCCCGCGGTTTTCATCGATTTTTGACTAGTTTTGAGTCGTTACTCCTATATTTGCACTATAGATAGAATTATAACACAAACGGCTATCGGTTCTTCAATCTATTATCTCCATTCTGGTCTGCCGGATTTTGAAAAAAATGAACACTTATTTTTTTATATATTTTTTAAACATTGTCTAAAAAAACACTTTTTTCATTACTAGATTGCTGTGAAGGATTTTACACGTACGAAATTTACACATTTGTGTTCATCTTTGATATATTTAATAATTAATAGTAAGTACAAATTAAACGGTTTATAAATAAATAAATAAATAAATATTATAGGACATTATTACACAAATTGACTAAGTCCCACAGTAAGCTCAATAAGGCTTGTGTTAAGGGCACTTAGACAACGATATATATAATATATAAATATTTATAAATACTTAAATACATAGAAAACACTCATGACTCAGGAACAAATATCCATGCTCATCACTTGAATAAACGCCCTCACCAGGATTTGAACCCAGGACCATCAGCTTCGTAGGCAGGATCACTACCCACTAGGCCAAACCGGTCGTCAAATTATGTATTATGTGTCAATCAATTATTTAAAAATGCAATGACGTCCGTGGGGTCCCAGCGCGCACAAGTTTTTTGCAGAAATCGCGCAGCGTCTGTTTGACGAAACTGTTGACCGAAGAGCTGGCGGCTTCCTCGCACAACGTATCATTATTGCGAAACAACGAGGAAATGCCGCTAGCATCCTTGGTACTACAAAGGTATATTTTAGATTTAAGCTAGTTATAGTAATCCTCCGTATTTATGTAATAAATATTATAGGACATTATTACACAAATTAAGTCCCACAGTAAATAAGCTCAATAAGGCTTGTGTTGAGGGTACTTAGACAACGATATATATAATATATAAATATTTATAAATACTTAAATACATAGAAAACACCCATGACTCAGAAACAAATATCCATGCTCATCACACAAATACATGCCCTTTGGATTTGAACCCGGGACCATCAGCTTCGTAGGCAGGGTCACTACCCACTAGGCCAAACCGGTCGTCAAATGAATGATGAATATTAATTCAATTCAGTTCAGAAGTTAGTTTATACATAATTGAAGGCTGTATTCACGTCCCGTGTTATAACATAGGGTGCACACGGGCCAGACAGGGCGTAGAGGGCGGGCGGCGACCCGGTGCGGGCCCTTCGCAGCTACCGATCTAATCTGGGCCAGTGTCGTTTTACAAGGTCATAATTTGTTACATGACATTTACAAGCTTATTTAACTTGCGATGTCTGTGTGTGTTCGGGTCAAATCTTGCAAGCTAACACCCCGCTTCTGTAGCGCATATGAGATGTTTGTGGCGCGTATGGATTGCTTTTATGCGACAATACGGAAGCGATGCTCATCCCTGGCCTCGTAGCCAACGACAATCGTTAACGCTCCGTAGCGTATCGTAGCTATCTCTCTCTATCACTCTTCCATATTAGTGCGATTATGACAGTTGCATTTCGTTCGCAGCGTGAACGATATGCAATATTGAGTTTGGTGATAATGCAATATTTATTTATTTAATCTTTATTGCACAAAAGAAAAACAATCTTATAGTACAAAAGACGGACTTAATGCCACGAGGCATTCTCTACCAGTCAACCTTAAGGCTAAGCAGATTGTGAGCGGTGCTACAATTACAATAGCAAAACAAATACATATAATAACATATACATACAAATATAATACACACAAATACTATATATATAAAGACGAAACATATGAAGCTAATAAATAAATATTTACATTAACCCTTTTTCAGGCATAGTACGATTTATCGACCACATACGTGCATTACAATTTCAACTTTAGCGTTGCGATTTAAGGTTCAAATTAGATTGCGGTTTCTGGAAATGTAACTTGTCTTCAAATGAATCTTCAAAGCTGGATTAATTGGAATATATTTGGATTTTTTGGGAACACTTGTAGATTGGTGGGGTCTGGAAAAGGGTTAAGAATCTTTCATTCTCCTAGCAAAGAAAGCACGTAATGATTTTTTGAAAGCGAACTTATTTGGCGCATTTTTGATGTTAAAAGGAAGTCCATTCCAAATATAATGCGCCACCTGCACGGTGAACGAATTTGACATCACAGATATTTGTTCCTGGTTTATGGATGTTTTCTATGTATTTAAGTACTTATATCTATCTATTACATAATAGATAGATATAAGTCTTTTAGTACCCTCATCAAAAGCCTTATTGATCTTACTGAGGCTGGGTCGATTTGTTTATTAGTCGATTGCCCTATAATATTTGTATTAAGCATAATTCTGCCATTATGCTTTTTGTGTTTTTTTTTCTTTTTTCTTTTTTTTTTTTCGTTCCACTTTTTTTATTTTATTTATTATCACAAATAGTATGGTACATTTTAAACTTGTGTTAGGTTCGCCAAACTTACGTTTAACGGCGAAATGAGGCACTCATTTTCAACGTTAGTACCTTAATCTAAATTATATGACTTATAATACTAAGGTTAATACATTTTTATATCATATTAACACAGTATAAGTTGTTGTAGTATATTTACCTATCCTATTTGTTTATTCAGTCATGCGTTGTACTTATTAGCAACTTCTTAATTTTTGATTTAAAGATGTTTTTACTAGCACATTCGTCTTCTACTGATAACTCATTAAATATTCGCGGTGTGATATAGCTACGTGTCCTTTTACCATAGTAGTTGGTAATACTATTGATATTATTATTCATAATACTAACCCTGAAATAATAATAAAAAAACCCAAAAAAAAAGAAAAAAATCATTGCAAGTTTGTCAAAAGCAATTGTTCGGATTAATCTCTGCCGCTTCTTTTCGTCATCGCCCAACGCGACAACATTTCCATCCTCACCACTTAGATGGTTGGCAGTCCTCAACTGTGCGTTTCTCCAGAAACTTCCTGCCTCGCACAGCTAAACTGTGGAATGAACTGTCGCCTGCAGTACGATCTTCAAACCTTCAAGAAAAGATAAGATAAGCATCAGTCCTGATTGTCATATAGATTTAAGAGCATGTAAGATGTATTATCTGTTGGTAATCCTAAATAAATAAAATAAATAATAAAAGAGCGTACTCCCATCTTAAAGGCCGGCAACGCACTTACAACCCCTCTGGTGTTGCAGATGTCCATGGGCGGCGGTAATCGTGATCCATCTGCTCGTTTACCTCCTGTATCATAAAAAGGAAACGGGGTTGTCGGCCGCGTATCCTTTTTCGACCTCGCTACGCTCAGCCGTCTATATCTACTTGGCCCGCAACCCTTAGTTTCCCGGCCTCTATAGTAACGTACTATTGATTAGCTTATTGGCATCCCAATAATATTTGGCTTTACTACATAAACAGGTGCCTAGTTTTCAGTAAAATCAGGGTCAATAATAGGGTTGTTTCCAATTTTTTGAAACGCTTGTATTACGTTCTATATTAACTAAAAGTTGCCCTAAAATTCAACTTTTATACTAAAAACGGCTTTAAATATGATAAATTAACTAAATATATTTTGATAGATGCTTTCGCGCCCAAAACGCTCTTTGAAAATTGTGTGACGTCACAGTTTACGGTTTGACACATAACTACATACACACGTAGAAGATACGAACTGTCAACTGTCATTTGTCATTTGTTGTTTATCACCTAACTGTCAACAGTGTCAATCCGAGAGTTGTGACGTCATCAGAATCTTCAAAGACGTTTCGAGTTTGGTCACGTGACGTGTGCCAAAAGATATTTTAAATTCAATATTTACAAAAATATGGACATTACAGGTCCCCTAAAAGTAGTCTAACATGTTCTTATAATCCAAAAGAATTTATTGGGATACAATTCTGCCCTAAGATTTGTAGATGGAAACAACCCTATTGCGTACCTTCCCTCACCCGCAGCGGTTGTCTAGGGGCCGGCCCTGGTTTACTGCCCTGACGTCCGCAACGTCTCAAGGATACAGGTTCAGAATACTTCAATAAGAGACAATCCTCTTGACATTTACCCTCGGAGGTGCTCTCGGTGAAAGCGTACGGTATATTTACTGTGAAATCTTTTATATAGTTGTAGTATTTACTCTGCAGGTATATAAGTAAGCTTAGAATTTATTTTAATTGTTTAATAATTGACGACCGGTTTGGCCTAGTGGGTAGACCCTGCCTACGAAGCTGATGGTCCCGGGTTCAAGGATATTTGTTCCTGAGTCATGGGTGTTTTCTATGTACTTAAGTATTTATAAATATTTATATATTATATATATCGTTGTCTAAGTACCCTCAACACAAGCCTTATTGAGCTTACTGTGGGACTTAGTCAATTTGTAATAATGTCCTATAATATTTATTTATTTATTTATTGAATAAATATATGTATATTAAATACAGATGTTCCGATGCAAAAAAAAATTGTGTATAAAATCTAGCACTCTTACATTTAATAAAGGAAACCGTAGGTCTAAACTTAAAATGCAATATTTAGGTAACAATGCCGCATATTGCAAATGACCGTTTGTTTCTTAATAAAAAGAAAAAAAAAATATATATATATATATATATATAATCTTTCATTAAACACGGTGTAACACGAGAAACGCGTAAGTTTTTAACCACGCACGTCTAAGGCCGAAAGAAGTAAAATATGTTATATGTATGAGTTTAAGTAAACTTCGCCAAAAAAATACATTTTTTTCTCTGGGTCATTTTGTAATGGTGTCCCATATTCCTTTTCTTATGTCGGATACTCTGTTCCTCGGTACGGTCACGTCTGAAAAAATCGATACGAAAAAAGTGGCACAAATATGTATACACGACTTTATTGTCCATATATTAAGGTAGTGTATACATATTTTTGACACATGTACAGTGACAGGAGACCCAGCCGCAACGATATTTATATAGGAAACTTTAATCATAAAGGAAAGTTTTGATATGGATAAAATTATAGCCTTCAATCTATTATAAAGGTACTTCTTCATAAATATTATCCTTGGCTTGCGAATTCGAAGGTAAAACCTTTCATTTATTGAAATAATATATTTTAATTCCAGTCAACAACCCACAATATCAAGGATGGAAAAACGTTCCCCAGCATCCTTCAGTCGCAGCGGACACGGGGGCACTAAACCATCGGTGCCCTCCGTGCCCTAGCGGTCAAGGGCAAAGGGCAAGGGCAAGGGCATCTGTGTGCGAAAATTCGGGAATCTGAGGGGCGTAATACTCGTAAAATGGCAGGGTTAGGGATTGTTTTGGTGAAAGTAACGTTTAGGTAATGCTTTCGATTTTGTAGTCTGTAGTACAGATATATCGGAGCGGCCGAGGTGCTCAGAAATATCTAAACACGCACTCTAACGCCTCAACTATACACTTTTACAGTACATATGGTGCTACTTTACCGCACTAGTGCGAAAATTAGCATATTACGTTACTGTGTCGAACATTTAAAGGGCCATATGTACTGTAAAACGTTGTACGATACATGTGCGAATAGGTAATATATCGGAGCGGCCGAGGTGCTCCGAAATATCTAAACACGCACTCTAACGCCTCAACTATAGAGGCGTGTTCAGATATGTGAGCACCTTGGCCGCTCCGATATATTTGATGGCGACCGTACTAGCGACTTTTTGAGCTGTAGACTTCACAGCATAACAAGGTTCTGCATGGCGTTTTCAATGATAAAGTTGGTACATTATTAATGTCAAATTTCTATGAAAAATCATATTTGACATTCCTAACTTATGTTATTCTTTGAGAATATGTCTGCCGTTGCGTCTCACGAAATTTCACGAATCTTAGTAGGGCTTCTGTATAAGCTGAAACTGATAGGTTTAGCTCGAGCTTCACACTACACAACAAAAATATGAAAAACAAGCGCAAAAAAAACTAAAAGTAATATTTGGTTACACGTCCGGGGATCGAAACCGGGTCGTCACTGTTACCAACTGTTTGAAGCGCGGCTGTTTGCCAACTGCGCCGCTATAGGTTATAGTTAAGTCGGTGAAATTAGGCTACTTATTCTCGAGAAAGAATTTAAACAAAAAACCGTGCCGGAAAAATCTTATTTGTTTTTCGCCTGGATCCGGCAACCTGTTATGGAACTTCGTTCCAAAAGTATAATTTTGCTTTAGCCCCTTAGGAATGTAAAAAGCGAATGGGAAACCTAATTTTATATAAAAAAGACACATGCTGCAAAAGCTTTACTTATGAACACGTCTTTTTGACTATACTTACTTACTCCGTTGGCTCAGCGACCCAAAATAAGACTTGGCCTCCGACACAAGACAGCGCCACTTTTCTCGGTCCTGTGCGACCTCTCGCCAATTGTCGACTCGAAGCTCGCGCAGATCCGCCTCCATCATGTCGCTCCAGCGATACCTAGGGCGTCCGATAGGACCCAGGGATCCTAGGGATCTTTTTGACTATAGGGGATATTATTCAAAACTCTGCGTAGGGGGCGCCTCTAGCATATACTGAGGGCCTACCGAACACGAAAATCGTAGTTTCCTTGTCTGCGTCTCTATCACTCTTGCATATTCGAGCGATAAAGAGACAGATAACGGATTTCAATTTTAATTCTATTTTTTTTAGTAAACTGCCTTGATGCATAAATGTCACAGAGAAAACTTCTGAAATGTTTAAGGCATACTGCCCGATTCGAAGAATGAGATACGATAACGATAAGTTCTGGTTAAGATAAGTTCTCATTTAGATATCGTTTGTATGTCGTATGATTGACAGAAGCAGCTCGATTCGGGCAACCAATGTCACTTTGACGTTAGAAATATCGCAGATAGATCTTATTGGGATCACAGCGGAATCGAAATAAACGTCAATTTTGACATGTCGTTTAGTTATCGATCTTTTAAAGATCTTAAACGTGTCTTAATCATTATTCGAATTCGAAGTATGTATAAGTTACTCTATGGTTTACAATATGTGTTAGTGCTGCGCTCTGGCGGCGACATTGCCGTAATTATTCAAACAAAATTGCAACTTTAAAACAGCTCTTGAAGCAATCTCTTCCACCCAACCCTGACCAGACACATTAAGGAACTGTATGTATTATGTACAACGAATATACATAACGTACTTGAATTTGTACCGCAGGGCGAAGCGGACGACCGGGCGTCGACCTCGCCTATATATTTAAAACATATATACATGCAAGGTTACACTGGAAATTCAACTTTATACTGTCGTGTTAAGATTCAAATTTGAAGCATGTCGTAATGTGAGTTGTTACATTGTTTCAAAAGGTATACAACGTTCGTTTGTACTTGTATTTAATATGCATTTATTTAGAAAATAAAGGTTTCAAATGTTCTAACAGATTTAAAGGGCGTTAGGTATTGTTTCGTAACAATAGAGACAATGTTATGTTAATGTCGCATAATGAAATAACGTGAAATCAAACCGAGAGTTGACTACAAAAAATAGTATCGTTATTACTGGATATAGGCATCTGGCAACGGTTCATCGGTGGAGGTCAGAATGACAAGAGTAAAACGGGTCCCTATTACTAAGACCTGTCCATCCGTCTGTCTGTCTGTGACCAGGCTATATCTCATGAACCGCGATAGCTAGACAGTTGCAATTTTCAGAGATGATGTATTTCTGTTGCCGCTATAACGACAAATACTAAAAACAGAATAAAATAACTATTTAAGTGTCGCTCCCATATAACAAAAATATTTTTGCCGTTTTTGCATAATGGTACGGAACCCTTCGTGCGCGAGTCCAACTCGCATTTGGCCGGTCTTTTGCGTACGTTTTAAACTTTATTTCATAAAAAATGTACAACCGATAGATCTCTAGTAATTCTCTACCAGTCAACCAAAGTGCAAACAAATATTTTCACCCATACAATTGTTGTTGCGTACATAGCTAAAAAAAATTCAACTTTACGAGTATTGTACATAGCTAAAAAAATGCAGTTTGGAACCTCTAAAAGCCCATTTTCGTAGAACATGGAAATCCATCCCCCCGGGGTGGCGCTCGCCCGGACGCGCGGTCGTAGCCCTCGTAGCGTCCTCTACGCCGCTACGAGGTGAAACCCGGACCGGCTACGACGTTATGTAGCTGTTTTTTTTGTGACCTGGAGTGGATGCGAGTGATTTGAGACTTGTTTTTTTTTTTTGTAGATACAATATTTTTAAGCCAGTTGTGTAATTCGATTTGAGCGTTTTTTTTTTTGGGTAAACTATAGTGTTTTTTAAAGAAGGAAATATATCACGTGATCGTCTATAAAAAAGGAAAAACGTTTTACCACTTCTAAACATTTTCCATTCTTCATATTTTTTTAGTATGATATTGAAACAATGAAAAACTAAAACCTAGAATAAATTATGCTGAAGCGATCGATACTAAAATCAAAGTGATCAGTACCCCTAAGAATTTGTTAATTATTTGTCCTCTTTTTGATATAACAATTGTATTGAATTAAAATTATAATTAATATCAGTATGACGTGGTTACTTTTTATACGTACTTGGCCTTTGGCCTGTCATGTGCATGCGCATATGACAATCGTATTGTTATGATGATTACTAATTATTTTAACATTTTACATATTTCCTCTAACGAACATTGACAGAAATAAGATGTAAAAAATAAAAGAAATAAAAATAAAAAATCTTTTATTTCGTGTAACAAGAGACACATATCTTCTTAAACTAACTAAAACTAACTAATAATAATAATAATTCAGCCTATATACGTCCCACTGCTGGGCACAGGCCTCCTCTCATGTGTAAGAGGGCTCGGGCTTTAGTCCCCACGCTAGCCCAATGCGGATTGGGGACTTCACATACACCTTTTGAATTTCCTCGCAGATGTGTGCAGGTTTCCTCACGATGTTTTCCTTCACCGAAAAGCTAGTGGTAAATATCAAATAACATTTCGTACATAAGTTCCGAAAAACTCATTGGTGTGAGCCAGGATTTGAACCCACGACCTCCGGATTGAAAGTCGGACGTCATATCCACTCGGCCACCACCGCTTTACATAAAAACTAAATTTTAAAAATCTTAATTTATTAAACGGGCTTTACCATTCGACAGTACTAGTGGGAGAATGTAATCTTCCACAGTATGATAAATAGACATAATCCACCCGCTCGGCTATCATCTTCAGAATGATGTTGGGACTGCCCCGCACCCGACGCATCAGGATGGATGTGAAACGTTTGAAAAACTTTAACCCTACTACGGGATTTTTCCTATGGAAACTCCTTTTGGAAGACAAACACAAATCACGTGACAGCCTACAATGAAAATAGTTATTTACAGTACATATGGTGCTAGTTTACCGCACTAGTGCGCGAATTAGCATATTACGTTACTGTGTCGAACATTTAAAGGGCCATATGTACTGTAAATTCGCAACTCGTGTCGTTTTAAAACACTCTCTTCGGTCGTGTTTTAATTTATCGCCACTCGTTTCGAATTTCCTATTTTTCGCACTTGTATCGTAATGTTCTATTACAATACAAGTGCGAAAAATAGGAAATTCGATACTAGTGGCGATAAATCGACACAAATTGCGAATTATTTATTCACACTTGTATTGTACAAAGTTGTACACTATATATGGCTCTTTAATGTTTCGGCATAGTTAATGTGCTACTTTACGCACTAGTGCGGAAAAGTAGCACCTTATGTACTGTAAATACTTTTCGCCTACTAGTTTCGAATTTCCTATTTTTCGCACTTGAATCGGAATGTACTAATACAGTGCATATGGTACTACTTTCACTAGCACTTTACGAACGTATGTAAAACGTTGTACGATACACGTGTATCATAATAGTACATTACGATACTAGTGCGAAAAATAGGAAATTCGAAACGAGTGGCGATAAATTAAAACACGACCGAAGGGAGTGTTTTAAATCGACACGAGTTGCGAATTATCTATTCGCACATGTATCGTACAACGTTTTACAGTACAGATGGCCCTTTAAATGTTCGACATAGTAACGTAATATGCTAATTTTCGCACTAGTGCGGTAAAGTAGCACCATATGTACTGTAAATAACTATAGTATTTCCTCTATCCGTAATAATTGAATATAAAAGCGAAAACTAATCTATAGCAGGTAACCTAAAGTCATAAAAACGGCCGGATTCGAAGAATGAAATACGATAAAGATAAGTTCTGGTTTAGATAAGTTCTCATTTAGATATCGTTTGTATGTCGTATAATTGACAGAAGCAGCTCGATTCGAGCAACCAATGTCACTTTGACGTTAGAAATATCGTAGATAGATCTTAATTGGGATCACAGCGGAATCGAAATAAACGTCAATTTTGACATGTCGTTTAGTTATGGATCTTTTAAAGAACTTTCCAAGATATTAAACGTGTTTTAATCATTCTTCGAATCGGGCCGTATGACAGGGCCGTCAGAGGTGTAGTGTTAGAGCCGGTGTAGCTTTATTTGACGTTCATAAGCGCATTGCAATATGCCTACTTGAATAATAAACTATCTTTATCTTTGTATATAGTGTTTTCAATAGAACGCCCACAAGTTATCGGAACAAAGTACGGAATTGGCCTTCAATCAGTACCCCTAGTGTAAATAAATTCGATTTTTAAACGTGACGTACGCGTTTGCGTTTAGTCTCATTTTGTATTGGATTTAGAAAGAGCGCGCCAAGCGGGACGTTTTGGAAACTCAAAATCCTATACAAAATGAGACTTAACGCAAACGCGTTAGTCACGTTATGATGTCGATAAAACTTACACTAGGGGTACTGATTTCTTGAAATAAAATAATAGAAGTCTTTGATGTTTTCTTTTTTATTCTAACTTATTATTTTGTCATGTACCAGTTACACAGAAGATAGATCCTTTAGGACCAGAAAGTTGAATTCTCATAAAGTTGAAATTCCAAATCATTATTTCTTTTTCGTTTTTTTACCGCTATCTCTTATTTAGGTACGTCAAGGTATTAAATATCGACGCGGACAAAGTGCCAAAAATATGTATACACGACCTTATTGCCTATACATTGAAGTAGTGTGTAAAATGTAAACATGTCTTTGACGTCGACTGTACAGTCAAGGAATTAAACATCGACGCGGACAAAGTGCCAAAAATATGTACACACTACTTCAATGTATAGGCAATAAGGTCGTGTATACATATTTTTGGCACTTTGTCCGCGTCGATGTTTAATACATTGACTGTACAGTCGACGTCAAAGATATGTTTACATTTTTCGCCTTACTGCAAAGGATTAGGGACAAAAGTGTAATAATTTTTATACAATATATCATAATGGAGAGCTTTTCAGTCGAGTACCGTGTTCCGGCAACGAAGCTTGCTGAGCTGCCTTAGTAAGGTACGAGATTGAAAAGCTAGATTATGTCAATATTGTACTTATACAATATTTTTTCTACGAGCTATCTAAAATGATGCTTTTTCACTATAAAATCTAAATAATAAATGAAGATTGGTTATTATCTTAATAGTAAAAATGTAGTTGAATGAATATGCTCATGAGATAGCCCGTTTGTCTTTTCTACGGGAGCGCGGCGGTACGTGATTGGTCAAATTCTTTATAGTTGACCACAGCGTATCGAAATGAATATTGTTGCATCAAAACATTTTTTTCTACTTTTTCCCAATCAGAACACTATACTGAATATGCCCTAACACATTCACCGCCGAGCTACGGTCGAAGCCCTACGTCGTAGCTGTTAACATGAGTATGTAGCGAAAATGTTTCGTAGAGGCAAAACGACAACGTGTCGTGATTACGCCGAATGGGTTACTATTTATGTTTCACCTTTATGAGCAATAAGGTGGTGTATACATATTTTTGGGAATTTGTTCGCATCGATATTTTCAGACGTGACTGTACATTTTTTTTATTATTACAGTGGGAACATTTATAATATGTTCCATCCCATATGTAAAAATGAAAAATATCCGTTTCCTAACGTTAAAAAGGACAGACGCGCATGTGACAACTTTAATAGGTAAAAAAAAACACCACCGGCACGGTTTATTATTCCTTATTTCGTATTTCTATCCGTTTCTGAAAATAGACTTACTTTTTTGGGGTTCCGTACCTCGCAAGGAAAAATCGGAACCCTTATAGGATCACTTTGTTGTCCGTCCGTCCGTCTGTCTGTCTGTCAAGACCGTTTTTCTCAGGAACGTGGAGGTATCAAGCAGGAATTTATATCAAATACTCAGGTCTACTGTCCCTTAGAGCTGTGAAAAAATAAAACTTCTAAGCCAACGCAATCAAAAGTTTATGCCGCAAATTTCCGCAAATTTTCGACACTCGAAAGGGAATGAAAACCTACGGGAAGTAACCCGTGAACTCAGAATCTTGAAATTTGGTACGAAGCAACGTCTTATAGCACAGATAAAGGAAAAATTGCGAAAACCAAATAGTTTTGGTTACATCATATAATATTATATATCTACAGGTTTCTACGGAACCCACGGTACGCGAGTCCGACTCGCACTAGGCCAGTTTTTTTCTATTATTCACTCGTATTCATAATACCCCAATATTCAGATATTATTGAGCACACCGCCTGTTCCTATATAATCGCAGCTAGGTAATTAAAAATTCGGCAGCCACGCACACAGCGACCCCCGTTTACACACAGCAGGCTATGTGTACGCGCGCACACTAAGGCGCGCCCGCCGGCACGCACACGAGAGCGCGACACCCACACACCGGCACTCGTCTAGACGAGTCGTTAAGACGTTTTTCCGGACTACGACTTTCGTCAGTTGGATAGGTCACGGATCGCTCCGTCGCTGTCTAACTTGTAGCTACATCCCTATATATGGTTCGTGATATTGTTACCATCAAATACAAGCTTTAATAGAACTGTATAGGGTTGAATTTCTAATGCAATCTAACTCAGGTATAAATTTCGCTTTCAAAGCTTTTAGTTGACGATGCAAAACGTCTCAAACGTTAGCGAAACCAAATCAATTTGAGCTTTAGGTAATTGAGTTAAGGTTGGGTTTAGATTACGGGTGGTATCAGGACCTTCTAGGGCCCAGAATGTCCTTGGGCGACCAGAACGAATTAGGCTAGGGAATAATAATTTATGTAAATGTATATAATTATGTACATACAGTGTTGATACAGTCTGGAGCGTGTATATAGACGGGTATGCTATGTATTACATAGGTTTATATATGTATATCTCTTTAACGTGTTAAATACCCTATTGTTTCTACTAGTGAGTAAGGTCGTCGTATTTGTTCCTACTTTTTTAGGGTTCCGTCCACTAGGAACCTTTATAGTTTCGCCATGTCAGTCTTTCTGTCTGTCCATCCGGGGCATTCCGTGGTCGTTAGTGCTAGAAAGCTGCAATTCGGCATGGATATATAAATATAAATCAATAAATCCGACAAAGTGGTAAAATAAAATCTAGAATAAAATAGGGTGCCTAAAGTACCCACGTGTAAAGTGGGGATAATTTTTTTTTTCGCTTTAACTTTATAGAGGGGAGTGTATTTGGATAGGTTTTTTTAAAAGGAATATGAGTCTTAAAAAACTTTTTTGCGCATTACCGACTCTTTTTATGAAACAACCTTTGATTTATTTAGTAAGTAATAGATTTCCTCGATATTTTGGAAGACTAGGCCCTCGAGCAATACATTATTCTAGTATACCTAGCTCAAAGTCTAATTGTCTAGACGTTGTTTCGAGACCCAATTATGATATCTTGTCGTTTTATTTACTCAATCAACTATTGTATCAATACTTGTATTTATTATTTATTATATAAAATATATTTTCCTTGGAACTTGACTTTTTTCCGAATATTTGTAAGTGCGTACCCATACCCATACAGTACCCCTAGTGTAAATTTAGTCGATAGTGAAACATGACGTACGCGTTTGCGTTAAGTCTCATTTTGTATGGGTTTTTGAACAGCGCGCCAAGCGGGACGTTTTGGAAAGTCAAAAATCTCTTTTTAAATGACACTTAACGCAAACGCGTACGTCACATTTCGCTGTCGAAAATATTTACACTAGGGGTACAGGTTATAGAGTACATGTGAAAAAACTAAATAAAATGACTTTGTAGAAGATTATTTACTTAGCTATAAAAGTAGTAGTGTAAAATTTAATAATACAGTTAATAAATAATAGGTAATAATTAATAATAAGTGCGCGTCGGATGTGTAAAGACTTGTCGGCGCGCCTAACAGAGGCTTCTGGTGACCAGAATAGAGGCTTCTGGTAGCCAGATGGCTGGTCACTATTTCACACAGAGTATTAGTATCACCATGCCGGCTAGCCCACACTAGCGTCTTTATAGCGTCGGTATCTAGTCAGCGCTAAGGAAAATGGCGTCGCTGCGCAGTTGCGCCAACGTTGCGTCGAGCAGCAGCCATAGAGTTGACTAGACGCCGACGCTCGGTAGACGCTAGTGTGGTGTCACCCTAAATAAATAAATATTATAGGACATTATTACACAAATTGACTAAGTCCCACAGTAAGCTCAATAAGGCTTGTGTTGAGGGTACTTAGACAACGATATATATAATAAATAAATATTTATAAATACTTAAATACATAGAAAACACCCATGACTCAGGAACAAATATCCATGCTCATCACACAAATACATGCCCTTACCAGGATTTGAACCCGGGACCATCAGCTTCGTAGGCAGGGTCACTCTCACTACCCACTAGGCCAAAGCGAGGAAATATGGCCAGCCTTCTGGACACCTTGCCCGTTGACGGCGATCTGGGCCAAGTTTTCTATCTATAAGTTTTTAGATTTAAATAGTAAGTTTTATTATGTTTGTTTATTACTTCTTTGCTATTAATAAACATGCCATTTCTAACAAGAGGTCGCGGGTTCAAAACCCAGCTAATGGGGTCACGTCTGAAAACATAGATACGGACAAAGTGCCAAAAATATGTATACACTACTTTAATATATGGGCAATAAAGTCGTGTATACATACGTATAAATGTTTTCAGACGTGAATGTACCAAAAGTAATATGCGAAATATAATTTAACGAAAGTTACTAATTGGATTTCGATGAAGGAAATATCTTTTTTTTTTATACCACGACGGTGGCCAACAAGCATACGGCCCGCCTGATGGTAAGCAGTCACCGTAGCCTATGGACGCCTGAATACATATATTAATAAACGACGATTTATTTAATAAACAAACAATTTACAATCTAGAATTTAATATAAGACCCGTCGTAGGCAAAACCTTGAGGAGGTTTGTGTGCCGATGGGGAGTTCAGAGAAAAAAGAACAATACATGTATTAATGTCTTATATCTAATAAAAAAAATATTGTAGGATTCTTAGTATAAGTAGCTTGTGTCGTTTGATATCAATAAGTGTATTATTATTATTTTTTTATTTGTATGAAGTTTTTCTTTTATACTACGTCGGTGGCAAACAAGTTTACGGTCCGCCTGATGGTAAGCAGACTCCGTAGCCTATAGACCCCTGCAACTCCAGAGGTGTTATATGAGCCTAACACTCCGCACCCTCGTTGAACTCTGGCAACCTTGCTCACCGGCAGGAACACAACACTATGAGTAGGGTCTAGTGTTATTTGGCTGCGGTTTTCTGTAAAGTGGAGATACTTCCCCAGTTGGGCTCTGCTCTAGATCTGGAATGACATCCGCTGTGCTATGCCCTACCACACAAAGCGAGATGACATTCATATTGCCCATACCTCTCTTTTGGATGTAGTTTAAGGACATACCCGGGTCCAAATTATATTATTATTTAAGTTTTTATGCTAGTTCTGAAACCAAGTACATTTGCATCGTCCTCGTATGTTTTTTTTTTACTTTATTGTACAGTCAGCGTCAAATACTTCGTAGCAGTCAAAGTAGCCAAATAGTTCGGTGCACCATATATTTAGTCAGCGTCAAATACTTCGTAGCAGTCAAAGTGGCCAAATAGTTCGTTACACCATACGAAAAACACAGTTACAGAGTAAATTAAATGCAACAAAGGCGAACTTATCCCTGTTTTAATAGTAGAACTCATGAATCAATGGGCTTCATCGATTCGGACTGATAAAGTATTCTCATAGCAAACAAGACTTGTATAACATTAATAGGTCGACCTAACTAAGACCTATTAGCTAAGGCTGTGCATAAAAACTATTGTATCCACCATTAACCATTGGCAACCGGAGTAGCCTTTAAGAACCTTGGGTCTATGGACAGGCTTGTGTCGGTTATATGTGTAAAATAATTTATTGACAAGGATTCTACAGCGACTAAACTAAACCAATAACTAGCTTAAACTTAGCAGTTATTTTAATTTACAATGTTAATGTTAGCTTGAGTTACATAATACAATGACCTGTGATCAATAACAGTATGTGATAATCACTCTGAAGTTTAAGTTTTAACATACCAAGGTTTCAATATACATACGTATGCAAAAGCGGCTATAGTTATTAATATTTACAATACCTACTAGTTGATGGAGGGTAGATTTAGTTTTTTCTGCCAACAAACTGTACTGCAGTTTGGCATATTAGTAGTTTAAGGCTTTTTGTAATCTTCTTTTGATTCAAATAAATTAAAAAAAAAACTTACCCCTCTGTCGAAAACCTCGGCCAATGGTCATATGTATTAAAGGCCCTAACATTAGAAAAGCTCCCAACAAGTTTGCTTTCAAAAAATCTGTGCGTGTTTTATTTGCCGGCAGTTCAAAGATCAATTAAGTATCAGTCTCACGAATCGGTTAATTATATAATGTATATATATATCCTATAATCTTATACCTTTAAACGAGCAATTCTTGTATATATAGCTCGTTTAAAGGTATAAGATTATAGGACATTATTACACAAATTGACTAAGTCCCACAGTAAGCTCAATAAGGCTTGTGTTGAGGGTACTTAGACAACGATATATATAATATATAAATATTTATAAATACTTAAATACATAGAAAACACCCATGACTCAGGAACAAATATCCATGCTCATCACACAAATACATGCCCTTTGGATTTGAACCCGGGCCCATCAGCTTCGTAGGCAGGGTCACTGCCCACTAGGCCAAAGCGAGGAAATACGACCAGCCTTCTGGACACCTTGCCCGTTGACGGCGATCTGGGTCAACTTTTCTATCTATAAGTTTTTAGATTTAAATAGTAAAATTTATTATGTTTGTTTATTACTTCATTGCTATTAATATATATATTAGTTGGATACTCCGAGGGCGTTTTAAGGCTACTCTAGCTCTCTATTTTTCCTACGCTTTCATCTTCTCTATCTTCATCTCTGATAGGTCCCAGAATATTCCGCCAGAATTTCGTCTTCTTCACTAAGAACTTGTTCTTTTTTTTCTGATTCAGAGTCCAAGTGTAATACTTACCGATGTTATTCATCAAAATCTAATTATTGTCTTATAGACTTGAATCATGGACAGTCTACTGATCAGCTTGGACACTAGAACTCGGCGAAGCGCTGCTGAGCATCTTAGGGCATTTTGGATTCGAACATCTATCTCCTCTTCCCGATTACTTTAGGTAGGTCTTTTCTTTTCGATCTGCGGTGGCAGCATGGTTCTATTTTTATCACTTGTCACTATGCCCTTCATGACAAATGATAAAGAGCCGACCATCTTAGCCCTATTCATTTGGAGATATTCTAGTGGTTGATTATCAGACCAATTTTCTCTCCTTCCTACTCTACTATCCTAGCCTTGGCCTTTAGGTTGCTTTTGTTTTGAGCCTATAGCCCCAAGTCATCAAGATATCCAATGATCTAATGTTTGCATTGCATTAAGCAACATTCGCATTCATTGTATAAAGTTACTGCGTGACATGATGTACCTATCAAAATTGATGTGCTGTTAGTATTTGAATTGATTAAATATATGAAAATACTATATTTAAATGACAAAATGGTATGAAATTATTCATAAATTTCATTAGAAAATTGTTCCGGTTATAGGTCAATAACCATATTTAACGGATCCGTAATATCCGGATCTTATGACCCGATATTCGGATATTTCGGATATCCGGATCTCAAACCCTACGCGCAGCGATTGTTCCGAGACAGTTTGTTTGACACTTTTGACGGGCAACGAGCACAAATCTTTCTTCTGGCATTAAAACGGAACTATTGTTTTAAACAATATTGAGTGAACTAAGTAGTCTAACGTTTTCGTAAGTATATGGAAAAACGCGATTTTTCGAATTTAACAAACATTGAGCGTACCTGTATTTAATTTGTTGACTGTCTGTCTGCATACTCAGAAACCCTACTATTTTTGCAGTACATGCCACTACTCGTGCCTCAAGAGCCGTGCTTCGTCGGTGCATCTACGCGCGTTCCTTCTCTTGCCAAGTTGCCACTAATCACGCGCTTGTCGCTTCTGTGTATTTATTGCTCTACGTTTTTGGTACTTGATTACAAAACTGCATGTACCGTATAAAAATGCCAATTTTTTATGGGGTGCGAATGTAAACAAAATCAAATGAATATGATTGCATCAATTTCCAATAGTATTAAAAATTCCCCCGAAGTACAACGACAGTAAAACATGAAAAACTACTTTCCGGGTGTCGCACCATGGTGCGAATTTGACATTGGATTTAGATATTTTTTCTAATTATTTACTCAATTTGCACCGAGTACATTACTTTCCCCAGACCCGCAATGGCCAAAATAGATTTTTTTTAATGTTGTTTTTTTTTTGCCTGTTCCGTAGCTTAAATTAACATAAATAACACGTGCGAATTTAGATATAAGTGTTGTAAAACGTACGCCAAATTACACCGAGTACACCTTTTTTCTCTTCTTAGTTATAACCATTACATTATTTTCAGCCGATTTCACCCCTTTCCGGGGGGGTGAATTTAGTAACGATTGTATAAAGTTCGATTTTTAGCCCATACAAAACAATCCGTAGTGATTTTATTAGTCCTTAGAATTAGTTCCTGACTTTAGTGAAATTTGAGTTAATTTGACCGTACTAATATTCTGACTGATTGCAGATATAAGTAAGTAGAGAAAAAAAATGCGATATATTTACCAAGGGCGGGTTTAAATCCAGCAAGCTGTACCCGTACCTTTTTCATTACTTACACAAATTGTTGCACATTGTACCTAAGATGGACTACTTAATAATAACTTTGCCTTAACTAGCATGAAATCATAATTCTGCTATAACTTGCATGGGCGTGTTCAATATTTAAGATTCTGAATAGGCGTTCAGTTAAGTTACATAATAAAAAAAATATAAGGCGAAATTGGGGACTGGTGACGAAGATAGGTTATATAAGAACAATACTTTTTACCTTTAAACTATTTTAACGCAGGTCTTTTTGTTGTAAATTCAATGGATATCTATTTTTTTTTTCAGTACCTTAATCTAATTTTTCGCCAAACTGTGAAACAGTTTGTTGGCGGTGCGCTCTAAAATAGTCTTAAAAATTGAGTAATACTAACCCTGATTTATTTATGTATTGCAACATTTATAACGGAGTTTGGTCGTAATCCCAATATAACAATGTCATTAAAATATACCATTTATTTATTGATATTTTTACCAAGAGGATTAACTGTTGCCAAGAGTCTGATCTCCTGGCAAAAATAGCAACATTTCGCTTCTAAGAAACTTGTAATTATAAATCAACTTATACAAAACCCGTAAAATACAGGATGATTTAGAGAACGAGGTAACAGCTAATCGCAACGATAAACTGGGAAATTTATTCAAGTTGGTAAAGTGCTCATAAGTACTCAAGGTACTCATTGATCTTCAATATTTCTTTTCATAGCCTTTTATATTAGGTAAGAAGCGCTGGTGGCCTAGCGGTAAAAGCGTGCGACTTGCAATCCGTAGGTCGCGGGTTCAAACCCCGGCTCGTACCAATGAGTTTTTCGGAACTTATGTACGAAATATCATTTGATATTTACCAGTCGCTTTTCGGTGAAGGAAAACATCGTGAGGAAACCGGACTAATCCCAACAAGGCCTAGTTTACCCTCTGGGTTGGAAGGTCTGATGGCAGTCGCTTTCGTAAAACTAGTGCCTACGCCAAATCTTGGGATTAGTTGTCAAGCGGACCCAAGGCTCCCATGAGCCGTGGTAAATGCCGGGACAACGCGAGGAAGAAGAAGAAGAGCCTTTTATATTAGGTAAAGGCCATAACCCATGAGCTACACACAGTGCCGGATTAACCATTAAGCAAAATAAGCACTTGCTTAGGGCACCACGTCTAGGGGGGCACCAAAATCATAGGAAAATAAACGCGCAGGCTGCATCAGCATCGCAGTCGTAGTGTACTACACTTATGTACACGAAACTTTTTTATACGTGCGCAAGTACCCATCTAATAACGAAGGGTCGTAAGAGAGTGAGTACACGTAAGCACATCTCCAACCTTACGCGGAGGCTATCAAAGCTCATGGCAAAAAATCTTACCGTCGGGCTTGTGGCCAACCGATTTTCTCGACGTAGATTACCGATTTTGTAGCGTATTTTGGTCTCTTGCACACCAGATGTGTCGGCCAGGCCGAGTTGCTGCAGAGCCGCGATCCTGCGACCTAATTGTCAAAGTGTAATAAAGGGCCCTGCGAAGGCCGAAAAACAAAAGCATCTTATCAAGTTGCGCTTTCGAGTTAAGGCAAAGGCCGAGCAGTAGGAGGACCGTGATTACATAGGTTCGATTTCAAGCCACTCTTTTGCAGTTCGGCGTTAGGTCTCATGCGACGCCAGGCCTTCTACTTTATGCAAACTGCCCCACTTTCGCTTGGCCATGGATCCAAATCCATGCTGTCCTTTTTCGCAGCTGGGCTGCCTTGCTCACACCTCGCCATTAGTTGTATTATATGATAACGCGCCGCGATCTGACGCTGCGGACGTCCAGCTATTCATACCTCGCCATTGGTCAAATTCAAGCCTTGCTTTCTTCCAGCTCGACCTTTGGCCTCATCCGTAAGCGCTGATCGAACGCTCCGCGCATCAGCCTTAGACTTTGCCTTTAAAAACACCTTCACGATTTAGGCCAATCAAATTAGATCCAAAAATAGCGTTTTGAGGAATTAATTCCCAGCAAGCTGGAAATTGTTTTAATACATTTATTTGGTTCTAAATGCGTGTAATCCCAGTTTGCACTATCCTAGGAGGTGTGCATACAGTTTGGGATCCTTAGGAGATAATTTTTTCCTTTGGATTGCCAAACCACTCGATGTAGAAGGAACCCACTATCAATTACAATAGCACTTGGTGGATCAGACACTGGTAAGAAAGCGTTTTCGGATTATTAACATGGTTTTACCAAAAATAAAAAATGTCGACCTAATTTACAATTTAGGTACTACGAATACATATTAAGGTACCTTAAATAAATAAATAAATCAATCAATATATTTTATTGCAAGAACATAGTTAAATTACATTTCGGATCCTCAGATATCAATTTTAATAATACTTGTAATTAGAACAAATTTTCCGTCGGCCGTACCGTTTTCGATTTACAAGCAAATAAACTGAAAAAGAGGAAACATTTATGCACACCTCCTGGAATGGAGCAAACTCGGATTACACGTATTTTTAGGTCGAAAAAATATAATTGTATTGGCCTAATTGTGACACGTTATTATTTAAGAAAACGGGACTTATTCGCGTTTGATTAAGTTCTAAAATTACCTCCAACGTCAAAATAATAATGTCGACTTTACACAGTCTTCTCCGAGACCATGGGGACAACGTCGTCCTTGAAACGTCGGGTCAGAGGTAATTTTAAAACTTACCCTATTAAGTCCCGTTTTCGTAAACAATAATTTGCTATTTAAAACATTTGTGGCCATTGGTACTTGTTCTGACAAAAACCAATGGCCAATGGCTAAGCCCCTACTGAAGCTCGGCCTTTGCCCTCACACGAAAGAGCTTCGCAGGAAAGCTCTAGAGGTTCCAAAATCCTGTGCGGAATACTGCCTATGTCTTACGTCTTCGCTTACTTACACTTGGACCATGGTTGGCTCGGCCTCCGGACTTATGCGAAGCACGGTCTTCGAATTTGCTTACACTTGACCTTACCTACTCTTGGAACATTAATACTGCAGTTCTGTCAATTTCCGTGATAAAATGATGTGACGGATTGAAAATTCTATTCTCAGAAGTAATGCGGCAATAAACGTCACTCAATTTACTAAGAAAATTCAATGTAATCTTGATGAGGGGGCACCATGGTCTAGAAATGCTTAGGGCACCAAAATGTCTTAATCCGGCACTGGCTACACAACTTCCGTTGTTACATTTAAAATATATATATATATAATAATAATCTCGTTTAAGTGTTAAAATATGATAGTAGTGATCGTCTATTTTAAATTCGCTAATATACATCAACATACCACAGTATAATTATTATTGAAAAGAAAAACTAATTATGGAACAAATTCAGGAGCTAAGTAGGCATATTTTACGGCATGTATTTTGAAAAAGAGGATCTTGTTTCTTGCATTTAAAATACGATTATTTATTATTACAAACGGCCCGATTCGAAGACTGAAATACGATAACGATAAGTTCTGGTTTAGATAAGTTCTCATTTAGATATCGTTTTTATGTCGTATAATTGACAGGAGCAGCTCGATTCGGGCAACCAATGTCACTTTGACGTTAGAAATATCGTAGATAGATCTTATTGGAATCACAGCGGAAATTTTGACATGTCGTTTAATTATCGATCTTTTAAAGATGTTTCCAAGATCTTAAACGCGTCTTAATCATTGTTCGAATCGGGCCGAAAATCGTAGATATAATCACACCTCTCAAGCCACCCCGTATCACCACTTCCTAGTGGGTAGTCCTAGACAGCCGTCTGAAGGTCATATAGGGAGGTTCATTCACCCCCACCCTCACCCACACCGACGCGAACACTTACACCGCTACGTGCGCACACTTACACTTGTGTGCGTTCGTGTTTTCGGGGGTAGGGGGTGTTGCATTATGAAATAGTATTAGGTGTTTTAATATTATGTATATGTAGACGAACAGACGTTGGATAAAATTATACAAGGTGTTTGGTGTTGCGTCTGAAACTCGAAATATGGGTTTATTATTTTTTTTTTATCTACATACATATCATAAACCCTCTATGATATGAGTCTCTGAAAAACAAAGGAATTTTATTAGACCTCGTTTTTTGTATAACGGCCCGATTCGAAGAATGAAATACGATAACGATATAAGTTCCGGTTAAGATAAATTCTCATTTAGATATCGTTTGTATAAATAAATAAATAAATATTAATCGACATTAATTACACAAATTGACTAAGTCCCACAGTAAGCTCAATAAGGCTTGTGTTGAGGGTACTTAGACAACGATATATATAATATATAAATATTTATGAATACTTAAATACATAGAAAACACCCATGACTCAGGAACAAATATCCATGCTCATCACACGAATAAATGCCCTTACCAGGATTTGAACCCGGGACCATCGGCGTCGTAGGCAGGGTCACTACCCACTAGGCCAGACCGGCGGCGGGCTAGGCTAGGTCGGTCGGTTGTATGCATGTTGTATGTCGTATAGTTGTCAAAAGCAGCTCGATTCGGGCAACCAATCTCACTTTGACGTTAGAAATATCGTAGATAGATCTTATTGGGATCACAGCGGAAACCAAATAAACGTCAATTTTGACATGTTGTTTAGTTATCGATCTTTTAAAGATCTTTTAAATATTTGTATTGTATTGTATTGTATACATTCTACGAAAACTTCAACTCGAATCCGGAGGCAGTAAAATCAAAGCTAAAAATAAAATAAAAAACGTACAATAATTAATTACCAAACGACACCTTTTTTTAAATATGCCTCCTAATAAAATCGAAAAAGTAAAAATGCTCCACCCTAATGGGAGGCCTGCAGATGGCGCTGAAAAAAATATGTATTGGTATTTATTATATTGATACTAATGATTTTTTCTTTGTTTCACAGGTAAGTGGCAGTCAACAGTGTATTGTGAGTGCTAATTATAATGTAATTATTTAAATAACTGTAAATAAAATTGATGACGACTCGCGTGACGATAAATAATAATATAATAAATCGTTTATTTCAAGTTACACTCATGTCTGGGTTAGTAAAACTTAATTTTAAAATATGTATAAGTACTTAAATCCTAAGAATATATCTATCTACATCTATATAAATTGTTTTTCTTGTAGTACCAACGGCATATGTAACAGACTGCAGCGTAGCAAATAGGGGGAGTCCAGCCTGTCCCCTATCATTTTCATGATGGTGTTGGGGCTGGCAGGCTAAAAAGATGCCTTACAGGCAATTGTATGTTTTTTTTTTAAATTTTAACCGCTTAACTATCTGACAAGCCAAGTCAAAATATTATTTATTGAAGTAGGCTAAGCAACAAGCGCTTTCTAATAATGCTGGCTTTAAAAATAAAGTTTACCTTTCGGGCGTCCGCTAGCAGGTGCGGGTGCACGAAGCGGTTGAGCGGTACGGAAAATAGGATATCGGCTTGTTAGTTATTCGCAAAACCTGACAATCGCGAGTAACTGACAGCATGACATCGTCCGGTGAACTGGTAATCAGTGCACCCCTGAACTAACGCGGACGAGTGCGGTTTTTACTTTCAATGGCACCCGCGTGCGGTGCGGGCGCCCACTCCGTCACCCGCGCCAGCTAGTAATGATTTACCTACCCTACACATAGAGGAACAATTAAGCAAAAAAAGTGAGACCGCCCTCCACTTTAGGTACAACTTCATGGATTAATATAGTATTTTACGAAAGATAATGTGATAGTTGATTAACTTATGTATAAAAAATTATCCTGCCTCTTTTTTTCTTTCGATCTGTATAATTTTTGCTACATTCGACCACGCATGCCGTATTTAATTTTTTTCTTCGAACAATGAATGCACTCACGTTTCAATTCGACTGACGGCAGATTGGTGGATGAGGTAGAGATAACTGTCAATGTGTGTGTGTCACGCGTAAATACTAGAAAATTGGTGGATGATGGAATCCTATTTGTATTTTAGCGAAACTACGTCCTTAGTATTCTAGGTACTTACATGACTTTACAATTATTAATATTGTAATATACAAAAACAAAGAAATAAACAAACGTAATTTAACCTACATGGCAATTATCTTCATAAATATTAAGATTATTTAATTTGCATAAATCATTATTAATTGAATTGATCTACAATAATAAAATGCTATTTAATAATTCCAATACTTCCATTGGTTGTTCTTTTAAAGGGTCGTAAAAAATAGATACTACTAGTTATTTGTTATGCTTGAAACTCAATAGAGAATAATTCCTTTGTATCGTTATATAAGGAAAATCCTGTGAAATTGCTTTCTGCTTATGGTCACGTACAGTCAAAGAATTTAATTAAAACAATTAATTTATTCTTATTTATTATTTATGCGTTGACACTCTCGCGCCGTCCCACCTTCCGGGTACCAGCAGTGGTGCTGGTCGTGCCGCGTCCGCGGCCGAAGACCTCAAACGCCGAAAATACGCCACCCTCGTCAGTAGCTACATTTTCGAGGCGTTTGGGGTCGAAACGCTGGGGCCGTGGGGGCCAAGCGCGCGTCGGCTCTACAAGGACCTAGCGTCGCGCCTTATAGATGCCACAGGTGACCAGAGGGCTGGCCAGTATTTTGCTCAAAGGATAAGCATTGCCATCCAACGTGGCAATGCGGCCAGCCTTCTGGGCACACTGCCCATCGGCAGCGACTTGGGAGACGTTTTTTATTTACTTTAAATTTATTTGTAGCCTTTTTTATTATTATTAAGTTTATTTATGGTTTATTGTTATGAATTATGTAATATTAGTACTGAAAACTCATCAAAATATAAGAATTTAATTTCAGTACCATTTCGCACATTGTCACTGTGAAAAAGTACGAAATGGTATTGAAATTGAAATCATTGCCCCGTACGATCTGAAATTGTTGAGCCGACATACGCGTAATTCATGAACGTCTGTCAAATCTAGCAAACCGTTGATAATCGTGTGTCCTATCCCCTATCCGCCATTTTGATATTTCAGATCCCCTAGTGTACATTTATTCGATAGCGAAACGTGACGTACGCGTTTGCGTTAAGTCTCAATTTGTATGGGATTTAGAAACAGCTCGCTAAGCGGGACGCTTTGGAAACTCAAAATCATTTACAAAATGAGACTTAACGCAAACGCGTATGTCACGTTTCGTTATCGAATAAATTTATACTAGGGGTACTGTTTGTTTGAATTGCATAGATGGCTTTAAAAACCTCTCATTAACGTGTGAATCTCATTCATTATCTATTTATCATTAATGTCTTATAGGATACGATCGTAATGCCGGTTTTACTATACGACGTCAAACGAAATCATAAGCATCTTAAACTTACGATTAAAAAGCGACACAGGTCCAATATAGACAATTTTACTTCCAACTTTACTTACCATGGATTCCGAACCCTAATTTTAAAGACATAAAGTTCAAATTGTAATGTAATGTAAGGTCTCAATTGAATCTTGGCGCGTTTTGTGTTGTGCGGTTCTGGTAGTGCAAGATGCATTTGTGTGCATTCAGAAAGTGCATAGCTATACGGGTGGGTGAGCAGGGGAAACTGGGCGAGGTGCACGATGGTGCATCAGACGTCTCAGGACCGATCTCGAGATATAACACACTGACACATACTCGTATAACGGGTGTGACCAGTACCCCTAGTGTAAATATTTTCGACAGCGAAACGTGACGTACGCGTTTGCGTTAAGTGTTATTTTGTATGAGATTTTTGACTTTCCAAAACGTCCCGCTTGGCGCGCTGTTCAAAAACCCATACAAAATGAGATTTAACGCAAACGCGTATGTCACGTTTCGCTATCGACTAAATTTAGACTAGGGGTACTGTACAGGAGAAATAAATTCGAGTTGGACTTACTAGTTATTTACTTAAATGCCGCAGTGTTATGGACGCTGTTTAAAGTATCATTTAATTGGTGTTAATAAAGGCCAATGATGAAATTAAACTGTAGGCTGTACTTTTCGAACTGACCAACTTGTTCAGCAACTTTTGAAAAAAGTTATTTCGATTTTTAGTACACTCTAAATTGTATTCTAAGACGCAATGTATTGCGAATTTTTTTATTTTTTTTTTTTTTTTTTTCTTCTTCTGGCTTTTACTCCCTGCCAATTTGCACAGGGTGAATTCGCCAATGTCGGTGTTGACTTTCACACGAGAGGAGAATGTTCGGTAATATTTTGAGCTTGTGGAAGGATGTGGTAGGGAGAACCTAAAAAACAAATAATTGTTATGGACATCACAAACGAACACATGACGTATACAATTGTTAGCAAATAAGCGGGAAGCGGATGACAGAACGTTAATAGTGCCAACATGAAGGAAGTGGGAGAGAAGAAAACCATATAAATGTATAATGTAGAGTATGTATAAAATTAAAGATATATAATTAGGTCTGAAAAGATAATACTTTATTTATAGTTTAATGTTATTTGCTTGTAAATATTTAATTAGGATAGAAGTTAGAATAGGATCCATGTAACAAAGTAGCGAGCTGAAGCATATAGGTCGTGGAACATTATCGGGCAATACATCGTACAGTGAGTAGCTACACTTTGAGCATGCAAAGAAAATGTGGTCCAAGTTGCCCTCATCAAGCCCACAATCACACAATGAGTTCGCACGAACACCTATCATAGCCAGAAATAACGGAGTACATACTTTGCCCAAACGTAAACGACAGATGGTGGATATTACCCATTTCGGAGACGTACGGAATCGATAAAACCACGGTTTTCGAGATATACGAGGTTGTATACAGCCATAATGTCTACCTGTCACTAATCTCGAGGTATCCCATTGCTCCTGCCATGTATTAAATAGATCCGACAGTGAACCACTCAGAAGGTCTGTACTGTAAATATCCTCTTTTATTAATCCAATGTCAATAGCTCGTTTTGCCCATGTATCAGCCATCTCATTGCCGCTAATACCACAGTGGCTTGGAACCCATCCGAGAACAATATTTAGGCCCCTTAATTCACACCTACGCAGTACAGCTTTGATTTCTAAAATCAAAGGAAATTTGGCTTTGAGTTTGAATTGGTTGCCTACAATAGCCTGTAGGCAGCTTCTACTATCAGAGAAGATAATAGTTTTTTTAATACTATGGGTCTCTGCATATTTGGCAGCTTCAAGAATAGCAACTGCTTCACCTGTGAAAATCGACGCTTGAGGAGGACACCTAAATGAGAGGACAATATTGTACCGAGGAATCCACACTGCTGCTCCCACACACAAAGTACAATATGTTTGTTGACGAGTACAATATGTTTTAATTATTTGCTCATGTTACAGGCCACATCCCGTATGCGTATACAGTGTGTATTTTTGATATAACCAACTTAAACTAGACGTAGGTTTTACTGCTATAAAACAATTCTGAAAGATTTTTTTAGGTTTAACTCCCAGAGCATAATTATTTTTTTGAAAATATCGCGAGCGGCAAATTTCGAACATCATGGTGACTTGTGGCAATTGTGACGTCGCGTCATTTAATTCAACGTTTAGCTTGCTGAATTGCTTTAAATGGTAAAATAAAGTCGTCCATTTTATATTAAGCCTATGAACGTATATTCATTAAAGTCTAAACTCACTCAAGATTCACTCAAGTTACTGATAACTTTATTGTTACTAACTGATATCTTTGTTTTCCGCTTACTGCTCCTAGACTAGCTACTTATTATTATTAAGGTAGGGCACTCAAGGTCTATTAACACATTACTTATTTTTACATTATTTTTTGTATAAGACTGTTTGTTGCCTAAATAAATAAATAAAAAAAAACTTATGATTATGCGGTCGTATCAAAAATATTCGCCTCGTAAATAATAAATAAACAAGACAATCTTACAAAGCTAGCTTACCTAGTCCCACAGTAAGCTAATATAATAATAAATAAATAATAAATATTATAGGACTTTATTACACAAATTGACTAAGTCCCACAGTAGGTAAGCTCAATAAGGCTTGTGTTGAGGGTACTTAGACAACGATATATATAATATATAAATATTTATAAATACTTAAATACATAGAAAACACCCATGACTCAGGAACAAATATCCATGCTCATCACACGAATACATGCCCTTACCAGGATTTGAACCCGGGACCATCAGCTTCGTAGGCAGGGTCACTACCCACTAGGCCAGACCGGTCGTCCTCAATAAGGCTTGTGTTGTGGAACCAAACGACTATACGAGTATGTATATCATAAATATAAATAAAATCATCGCATTTATTCGTGATAAACTATAACATAAAAAAGTATATAAATTATTAAACATAGAATAAATAAATAGTTTACCACGAAATGGTCCCGCCTCAGCATAAATGCTAACTCAAAAGTCAACGCTGATCTTCCAGCGAGACCATTTGTGGGTCACGAACGCAGCTGTACGACACGGCATAAAACACCGTAAGTGCACAAATAGATACTTAAATACATAGAAAACATCCATAACTAAACATTTTTCGTGGAAAACACTCAAATAAATGCCTTTACGTTAGGGAAGTTCGCAATATCATCGTGTTGCGCCATGAACGGGTATACTTGTGGATTTCAGTAAAAATCAACTTCACCCTTGGACGCTTACGCCATGATATTTCCAACTGACTCCCCTAAGTAAAGAAATTTTTACACAATTCCACGTGTTTTCCCTGTGCCCATAGGGAAACCTCGAAGGAAAAAATAAATATCTAAATGGAAATGAAGAAATATTTGTTTGTGAAATATTTCGTGATAACGATACAGTTTATACACGTGACAAGAAATCAGTAGGGCTAAGATGGTGGGTTTTTTATCATTTGTCACTATGTCTGTCACGTTCTAACAAGAATGTAAGCGTGAAAGTCACGGGCATAGTGACAAGTGATAAAAATGGAACCATGCTGCCACCGCAGCTATTCATAATGAAGTGGTCAATTTTTGTTTTCTAGGTAACTAGATATAATTATATACTCTGGCAAATACGTTTTTTAGTAGAAAAAGGCGTGAGTAAAAGGTGCCAGGACCCCCAATACATATATGATTTATCAGACATAAGTACGAAATTCAGCCTATGCGTCATTTTATCACTTGTCAGTGTGCCTAGCTGTCACGTTCTAACAAGTATGTAAGTGCGAAAGTGACAGGCATAGTGAGAAGTGATAAAAATGCGACTGTACATACATTTTTAAGTTAGAATAATCTTGATTCTAAACTAGGTGGTTACACTGTCAGTTTATATAAAAAGTCCTTTATATCCACCTAATATTAACAATCCTTAAAAAATAAATTATAGCTTACAAACTTAACTATTAATCTTTGCTATCACGATGAATTGTGGTCCTCTTCGCGAGTAAATCCTCCCCCAGCCTCCGCCATTCTGAGCGGTCCTGCACGGTATCTTGCCATTTGTCCGGTATGGTGTTGGTGACATGGTAAATATATTATTTAAACTAAAGTCCTTCTCATTATATTAATTGCGCAATTCATATCCTTAATGGAAGGACAAGTCTTCGTACCTACATTTTATAATCTTGCCGACATTTTCTACGGACTGAAATGTCTTACCAAACTATATATTGTAGGTATAGAATATATTTATATCTCGGGATTTATCATCTGTTGCATCGCCACGTGCATCGTCGTGAACATGAAACGGTTCCCGCGCCCGTTTCCCTTTCGCGCGGGAAAGTCGACAAAAACCGCGGGAAAATGACAGTAACGCGTAATTGACGTTGACAGTTGACATTGACACATTGACCGTTTACGGCCGGAAGCGTTTAGTCAACCCCACAGGTCTACAATGTGCAAGATTGTCTGTAAAATGTCAAAAGTGCGACCAATATCGGAATAATGTCGAGTCATCCGAAGTATTGAATTGAGAAATGATATGTGATGACGTCAATTTATTTGCTTTTACAAGCTTTTATTTGGGGTTGTCGTTGAGATTCAATATTTTTTCGTGCGTTGCTCATTAATGTTGATTAAAGTGTAATATTGATAGCTTATTATGCAGTGAACTATCGTGGAAGTGTGCAGCTAATGAATAATAAAAACTAATCTTGAAACACGTTTGTTGAACCATGTTTCAATCAACATCCGGCAATCCATCGTGGATTGTTAGAGGTCCAACTATCTCTTGACTAAAAGCAACTACCGAACAACGTCATGCTCTACGAGCACACTTAAAAGTTACTACTAAACAAGGACACTTGACGTTGGCAAAATCATCATAGATTTGATGGACGTCATATTTTAAAAGAAGAAGCTTTTATTTAACTTGGCCTGTTGTATTTAAGGTAGAAGTACGAGTGCTTGACGCTGCACTAGTCACCGACATGGGCACTTTATTTCATGGAAATATAGGTAGGTTAAATTTGAACAACGGAGATTTTTCTGTGTTCGAACTTAATCCTTGTCACTTTGACATAAAGTGCCCATGTCGAATACTAGTGCAGCGTCCAGTCTACGTCTAGTCTACGTGTGTTTGTGTGGATCAAATCTTGGAAGCTTAATTAGACGCACTTCCCGGTTTCCGATTGAGCTGAACATTTGCATATATAAGTCAGTTGACAATGCAATATTATGGTATCATCGAGCTGATCTGATGATGGAGACAGGAGGTGGCCATGGGAACTCTATGACAGAACAACGCAACTAATTGTTTTTCGTGTTTTTAGAATTGTCTAAATGAGTACTAGATGCCTGTGGGAAGAAATATGCAGAGATAAAAGCTTGTACCAAAAATTACATTTTTACAAAAAAATTATAACAGTATATTATTTTCTGTTATTGTTTTCTGTTCCTTACTAAAAAGTTAAATTTAACTTTTTAGTAAGGAAAAATGTGATCTACAATCATGGACACCCAACAACACAAAGATACAATACAACACAATTAACAAAGATTAAACCTCTTTAACCGTTATGACAGCACTTTGATAAAATAAAATGTCACACTTGAATGAGATACGATTTTTCAAAAGTAATCAGGCTTCGATGACATTCAATTTGCACGTCACCATGATGTCACGTGTCCGTCTTACGAATTTTCAATCTGACGGCCGCGTGACACCTGACGCCCTGACGCGAGTTTAACATTTTTTTCCCCATCACAAAATGTGCACAGCGCCGCTAAAGAAGTTTTCACTTTTAAAAAAAAAACAGTAATAACAGTAAACAAAAAACATTCATGTATATATTTATCCTCAGCCATACAAATGAAAACACTATTGGAGATGATTTTGTTTTGTTTGAAAATTGAACGAAACAGCAAATGTAACTCTGTTCCAATTGAATAAGACTTAAATTTCATGGAACTGCATAAGTACTATAGATTGGACCTTGGGCTTTAGGAGGATATGTCTGACACTAATTTTGCATTGCTTTAAATTATAATACAAAAAAAGTTCCGTAAAAATTAAAACTAAAATATTGCTTTACTAAAAGGCGATATAATAACGTGCTATACTTGTTTATTAGTGCTTACGTATTATAATTACCTATTTGAGTGTTTATGCAAGCAATAAATTATGGAACGTGGAGGTAAGGAATACAATCTCCATAGGTAGACCTGTTGCAAAAGCGTCCAGCTGTCTGCTATATATAATAGTTCCAAATCTCTCCAAAGTAGCGCTAGAGTAGCTAAGAACCTAGGCGTTATTGACGTAGTGAAATGCGCTGTCTATGATTTGTGTTTTTTTTCAAGTATTCTAGGTATTGTGGCGACACCTTTTCAAGATTTTTTGACGGTCACGTGTCGGTTTTCCTTACCACCATGTTTACAAGCAATAAAAGAAATACTTACGCAAATAAATAAGTACACCAAACCACCACGAAAATGACGAAAGTCGACACGTGTTCCGCTTCTACGAGGTATCATCAGGTGGTCTGTGTCGAAAGAAATACGTCGCGAAACAAGAAACCTATAAAAGACACCGAAAAAGTTTAATTTTAGGACGAAATTGTCCCTATTTATATATATTTTTTGGAAGACGGCATTGCGTCTCGATTTCGGAATCGAGCGAAGTTTCAAAGACGTTGGAGTGGGTTGTGCAATAAAATAAGGCAACGGCCTGTTAGCCTATGTAGTGACCCTGCCCACGAAGCAGGAGGGCCCGGGTTTGAATCCCGGTAAGGGCATTTATTTGTGTGTCTATCACAAATATTAGTTCCTGAGTTATGAATGTTTTCTATGTATACAAGTATTTATATAACTAAAATCTGTCAAGCCATTTCTGTCAGTAAAAAGCGGCAAAAAAATTAAGGCGCGAAGAGTTATCGTCCCATCAAAAAGTTTAATTTCTCGCCTCTTTCTACTGACAAAGTTGTTTGATCGGACTGTATAGGTATATCATTTATGTAACGTTCGTCTAATTTAAGTACCCACGACACAAGCCATATTGAGCTTAGGGACTAGGTCTATGTAATATTGTCCTATAATACGTATTCATTTATTGTTTTAATATTTAAAACAGAGTGATGGCAGGTGGGCCAAAATGCACTCTAAGCCTACTTATTTCTCTATGGTCTAGACGGACTTTACCCTGAGGTGAAGAAGCACCAGAGGAAGGAGACCAGAGAGCCTACCGCGAACACCGAAATTGGCAAATTGCGGGCATCTTTCTCTTCTGCTTCTTCTTCAATTAAGGCGTAATTAGAGTGACAGAGAAAAATGCCCGCAATTTGCGAACTTCAGTGTTCGCTGTAGGCCTTCAGCTCTTCGGGTGTCTTCGGGTCCGAGTCCCGTAGCGCCTCGGAAGCGCTCGTGTCGCTCGCGCAAGTTTCCCTCACACAATGTCGTAATTAGTCCGGGTTTCCACTTTCAATTTCGCTCGAGACGTTGCAAAAACTGTACCGTGCGCAGGCGACTGCGCGGCACGCGATGCGCATCCGATGCGGGCGACTGTAGACAAAACCACCCTTGCGATGTCTTTTACATGTTTCTCAGGCGTACGGCTTTTTTTAAAGATTATAAACTCAAAACGCTGTGTACATATTCGAAATGTGATTCGTTACTAGCTTTCATTTTCATGTTTTTCCTTTTTTCCATGCACAGGAGCACATGTAATTAAGGTCCGACCGAGAACGCTTTTTTTGTCTCGGCCGAGACCGAGACCGAGACCGAGATTCAATGGGATTCTCGGCCGAGACCGAGACCGAGACCGAGAATTTATAAAAAAGAGAAAAAATACGAATTTTGCACTAAAATTGTTTTTATAATCGAAATTCGACGATTTATCAGAAAAAAGTTATCATAATCAATTCCTAGCGCTATTAAACAGTATTTTTAGGGTTCTGTAGCCATAATGGCAAAAATCTAACCCTTGTAGTTACGTCATGTCCTATGTCTCTCGGTCTGTGCGTATGTCGCAGCCATTTTACTCAAAAACTATACGGTATATTTTATAACCAAAGTTGGAACGTAGGTGTAGATGTATTATGTAAGTCGCTTCTTAGTTTCGAAAAAAAAAAATGTAAAATATATACTCCGTATAAATGTAACAAAAAGTAAAAATAAATCATGTGGCTCATCATTAGATAGGTCTTTAAAAATACAGAAAGGTTACTAAAACGTTTTTTTATTAAATAAATACTTTTGACAATATTCGATTTAAAAAAAAATGTGTGATCCCCTCTAACTTTTGAACCGGGAGAGCAAAACCATTAAAAAAAATCTAAATAAGCAAATAATTTTTCAGGAAAATTATTTTGAATATGGACGAGTTATAAAAAAACTGATCTTCTTATTAAAACGACAAAAGTGCCACTAACATACGCTCTTTTGCTTGTACGGCTTTTTTGTATTATATGAAGGTACGGAACCTTCCATTATGCGTGGTCCGACACGCACTTGGCCGGTTTTTCAGTACGGATGTGCACAAAAAGAGGTAAAATAACAATAATCAAAATAAAGAGTTCTATATTGTAACCCAAAATATCCGCCACAGGTGTCGTTTTGTACTTACCTACTGCTTTGCTTTTTCCCTTTGACACAAATATATTTAGTATCAAAATATCCAGTGTCATCTTCCACTCACTACAAGTTAATCTAAGTTACATCCCGATAACAATATACACCTATTTATTCATCAATAACAACTACCATAAAACGAAAAAAACCAAATGAACAAGTCATTACTTGCAACCGCGCCTATCCGATCCCAACACTTAGTATTTGATAAGTAATTGGCTTAAAATGTGGCTATGAAACCAATTTAAATCACTAATAAAACCGGCCAAGAGCGTGTCGGGCCACGCTCAGTGTAGGGTTCCGTAGTTACTCTTCCGTCACAATAAGCTAAACTGGAGCTTAAAGTATAGTAAATTGTTAACCAAGGGATGAAACGGTACCTTTCACCCGAGTTAAACAAATAGGCAAATTTGCATAATCAGTACCTAATTAAAGTAAGTCTTTTTACTATGAAGGGAAACCTTTTTGCGATAACTCAAAAACAGCTAAACTGATCATGTCCGCTATAGTTTTCATTTAATGTCTTTCTTAAGCTCTACTTCCACGATTTTTTTCATATTTTTTGGACCTATGGTTCAAAAGTTAGAGGGGGGGGGACACATTTTTTTTTTCTTTCGGAGCGATTATCTCCGAATATATTCACTTTATCAAAACATGTTTCTTGAAAACCCCTATTAGTTTTGAAAGACCTTTCCAACGATACCCCACACTCTAGGGTTGAAGCGAAAAAAAAATTTCACCCCCACTTTACGTGTAGGGGAGGTACCCTAAAAAAAATTAAATTTTTAGATTTTATTGTACGACTTTGTCGGCTTTATTGATTTATATATCCATGCCAAATTTCAGCTTTCTAGCACTAACGACCACGGAGCAAAGCCTCGGACAGACAGACAGACAGACAGACAGACAGACAGACAGACAGACAGACAGACAGACGGACATGGCGAAACTATAAGGGTTCCGTTTTATGCCATTTGGCTACGGAACCCTAAAAACGTCACACCAACCGGGCGATGCAACCAACGAGTGGCTTAGACCCCGGGGATCGTGCGCGGAAAATTCAAGTTCACCAATGATAACTCATTGCTCATTCTCGGTCTCGGCAAGAATCTCGGCCCATTTTGGCCGAGAGCCGAGACCGAGATCTCGGCCCGATTTTTGGCCGAGAATGCCGAGACCGAGACCGAGACCGAGATCTCGGTCGGACCTTACATGTAATAATAATAAAAAAGTAAGCTTAAAATTCGAATTGAATAATCCTTTTCGCTTTGTTTGCCGTCGCAGTTGGATAAAGATGAATTATGTTTACTTTGTTGAAAAAATTTAACCAAAAATACTTAATTACATTATACATGTCCCGCGTCTAAAAAACGCATTAATTTACACGCTATATTGACCGTGCGCGTTGGAGGGTCTGCCATCTTGTGGCCTGAATCGGAACCATAAACATGTACATTTACACGACTCGTGTTTTCTTGTGTATAGTAGGTTCTGCCATCTTGTGGGCTACACCGGAACAATAAACATCACATTTACGCCTCGCGCCAAAAATCTGACGGCTCCTGTGCTGCCTCCTACAGTTCATGCACGCTCCCTATTCGCAAAAATCGGCCCAATATTTATGACGTTACATCAAAATACACAATACAATAATTACCTAAATCATTTAACCTTCCTCATAGTCGGGTTAAACGTAAAAGTCATCATAAATATCCACGTACCTAAACACCTTATCAGTACCAATGAATACATATTAAAACAAACTACTTATAAGAGTTTTAATTAGCTGTGCATATTAAATGCTTC
Organism: Cydia pomonella; assembly: GCF_033807575.1. Lineage (NCBI taxonomy): Eukaryota > Metazoa > Arthropoda > Insecta > Lepidoptera > Tortricidae > Cydia > Cydia pomonella. The sequence continues at coordinate 48,310,079 of NC_084703.1, forward strand.
TGCCGACGCTACCAGCGGTAGATCACGGCTGTTTTCATTTCACTCTCCGTATTTTTCTTGCTCGTGAAAATTCCTATTCGTTTTCCCTGGCCGTATAACAACGCCACGAAAGCCATCGTAAAAAGGTGAATTGACATTTTGAATGAGTGAATGGAATGAGTGAATGAATGATCTTTATTGTTATGACTTGAATATTGAGTTTCGTAACCCATTCAAGCTAGCCAAGGATGTCAGATTTGCGAAAATTCACGTGACTATTTCCTACAATATTTAAGACGAATATCAGAGGGTTTTTACCTATTATATAATTTTCTCGTCATATATATAGTATCATATATATAGATACTGTAAATAGTATGCAGGGTCGCTAAATACAATTAAAAATAAACAAAGATTAGATATGTGTTCGAGGTTTTTTATATCAAGCCAACTTTAAACTTTTAAAGTTTTTCTTGGAATATATCCTGTCAAATATAATCTCATTTCCGTGTGATTTGTTTCATGGTATTTGCATTTGGTATTTCATGGTATTTGCATTAAGAGTGGTCAATTTTAGGTAACTACTAAGGTGTATATAAATCTAATACATAATGTTTATCCTTCGGAAAAATATCCTAATTCTAAATACCGAATAGGGCCAAGGCTGATGTCTAGACTTGGTGATTTTCGGGAATTAGGACTACTAGTCAGGTGGGGGCGCGGAAGATGTCGCGCCAAGACCTAGTCACAGACTACACATACACCGCACTGTGAAGCGTTGACATCACACAGGTGCAATTTTGTATTTTTTGTATTTTATTTATTTGCGTAATCAGGTATGTACATTACAATACACAGGTGTTATTTGTAAAGTAGGAGGTACAAGATACCCCGTCAGGGCATGCAAAATTCTTACTTGTAAAATGCTACGATTCCAGCACAAGTGAGTTCTTCTACATTTAATAGAACTAAATCTCCTGCCGCGTCTGTCTGTCTGTATGTTCGCGATAAACTCAAAACCGTAATACCAATCAGGGCCAGATTTCCGCCTAGGCCCAAATAGCCCGGGCCTTGGGCCCCAGAAAACCTAGCAATGGTTTTTAGGTGGAGATGTGTTATCTTTTGATGGGGCAAACGATGAATCGCCTGATGGGAAGCAATTACCATCCTCGATGGACACCCGCAACACTAGGAGTTGTAAGTGCTTTGTGGTGGCTTTAAAAGAATAGGCTGTTCTTGAAGGTTTGAAGGTCGTATCGGTCCGGAAATACCGCAGTCGACAGTTCATTCCACAGTTTAGCTGTGCGAGGCAAAGTTTCTGGAGAAACGCACAGAGTTCCGATTAAATGGATCAAATTGACTGACACTATTTCAGGTTGACTGTACTTGATATGTTAGCGGTCTAGTGTCCAGCTGCCCTAATTTCTAAGCTATCTAGGCCAATAATACGTCATACCTATCTAGGTATGAAACATGATCATGTATTATATTCTATGTCGACACAATATTCAATCAAGATACGTGTGACAGCAGATTTTGAGGGATCTGATAATTCTGAGGAATGTCATGAAAGTGAAGGAAACGAAAGAGGTATGTCAGGATCGTAGCAAGAGGAAATCCGTGGTCTCTGCCGACCCCTTCGGGAAATAGGCGTGATTATATGTATGTATGTATGATAATTCTGACGTATTTGTAAATTAATAAGCTATCGAGTCAAATTAAGTACTACTTATTTATTTATTTAATCTTTATTGCACAATAAATGGCGGACTTGATGCCTTAAGGCATTCTCTACCAGTCAACCAATGGGTTAAACCAGAAAGATTAAGTAGGTGCAGTGTCTTTTAAAGTAAATGAATTAAATGTATTTGTAAATATAGTAAATGTATTTGTATTTATGAGAAGTAATAGCAATTTTCAACGCGGATTCACGTCACTATATCATTTAATGAATACATATGTGTTTTTTGTCACTACACCATATAAAACAGTCCCCCGCCGCCTCTGTCTGTGTGTATGTCTGTTCGCGATAAACTCAAAAACTACTGAACGGATTTTCATGCAGTTTTCATCTATCAATAGCGTGATTCTCGAGGAAGGTTTAGGTGTACAATTTGTTAAGGTTTTGTGTACATCGTGCGAATCGGGGAGGGTCGCTAGTTTAAAATAATCAAACGTGCAAATAAGATTTCACTTTGTATTTTTGTCGCGTAAAACTGATTTCATGACTACTGTAGAATGAATTAAATTGTCTATAGTACTTTGTCTGAAATATATATATATATATATATATTAGACTGTATGAACAATAGTTCATTATTTAAAGAACTTGGCTTTAGTTAAATCTCTCCTTGACCCGCAATCTGTTTATACTACTTGAATATGACCTAATGAAGGTAAGTATCAAATAAGAAGTGTGCCCACAACTACACAAATTTCATGAATATCGAATGTTTCAGACAATTTAGAATTAAAACAAAAAAGTCTCTTAAAAGGTTTAATAATTGACTCACAGTTCTGCAGGTAGAGCATCCGAAATTTCGTTATTTGCTTCTCTATCGCTCAAGTAAATAAATAAAAGCAAAAAACGAAATTTCGATTAACGCGCGGTAGCACCTCAGGGTTTCCCGTATCTGCTATCTTTACTATGTCCTTTAACGGGTATATTCACTTGGCAAATAGCACTATCGACACTCGATGGCCACCAAGGTGACTATTTCCAAATGGCAAACAGACTGGAGTGTTTGCAAAATGGGCGATTATCGGCCCTTGGTTACTATAAGCATCTGCGATGCTTCTGCTTCGCACGTCACGGGGAAAACGCACTTAAGTTTTGATGAAACAAGCGAAACACTCGTGCAAAAGAACATACATACATATAATCACGCCTATTTCCCGGAGGGGTAGGCAGAGACCACGGATTTCCACTTACTACGATCCTGACATACCTCTTTCGCTTCCTTCACTCATTTGTCACTATGTCTGTCACATTCTAACAGGTATGTAAGTGCGAAAGTGACGGGTATAGTGACAGGTGATAAAAATTGAACCATGCTGCCACCGCTGTAGATAGATAGATAGAATACTCATTATTGGCACACATCAGTAAGAGATACAGCTTAAAGAAAAACAAATGATTAGTTAACCCACCTGACCTCAACCAATTTGCAAAACCGGAATGTACCCATAGTGAAGAATATTTTGTACGGAGCACTAAAATATATAAACCATAAACAAGGGCGCTTTTCGTAGAGTTGATAAGAATATTGATAAAAAAAATCGGTATGGGGCTCAATACATTCCACGACTCTTCTCTTTCCGTACAGACTCCAAGACACACAACAAAAGACTTGGAACTTTTTCAACCGCAGTCTCGTTAAACCGAGTAGTTTTTTTTTATCAATCTTTTTATCAACTCTAGGAAAAGCGCCCTTGTCTATGGTATTTTTTTGACATCCAGATATTTTAGCTTTATTCTATTGAATTAACGAGATTTCACAGAATTTTAACAAACTATAAATAATCTTAATAATAAAGACTACAAATATACTTAAAGCAAAGGATTTATAAATAAATAAAACCGGACAAGTGCGAGTCGGACTCACCCACCGTGGGTTCCGTACTTTTTAATATTTGTTGTTACAGCGGCAACAGAAATACATCATCTGTGAAAATTTCAACTGTCTAGCTATCACGGTCCATGAGATACAGCCTGGTGACAGACGGACAGACGGACAGCGGAGTCTTAGTAATAGTTTTACCCTTTGGGTACGGAACCCAAAAATCATGCCCCATGTCGCTCCCGACGGGCCACGTTGGATGGCAATGCTTATCAAATATATCTTATTTTGGCAAATTCGTCTATAACTCTTAAATTTAATTAATAACACCCCACGCTGCGTCTTTAAAGTAAAATGCAGGCAGGTCACGAAAGCGTAAACAAACACTTTCTCATATCATATATATTAGTGAAGGATTGTCATGAATCGACGTACCCACGGTCATGCGACGTGGTCCTGTGCTAATGGCACCCTATTTTACGGTTGAGTTACTTTATTATTTATAGGGACCGTGCGCGTTGGTGGGTCTGCCATCTTGTGGCCTGAAACGGAACCATAAACATGCACATGTACACGTCACGTGTTTTCTTGTGCATAGTAGGTTCTGCCATCTTGTGGGCTACATCGGAACAAAAAACATCACATTTACGCCTCGCGCCAAAAATCTGACGGCTCCTGTGCTGCCTCCTACAGTTCATGCACGCTCCCTATTTACAATTTAATTATTGCCTGAGTATATACCTCTCGCGTGGAATGATGGTTCCCATGACAGTTCATTTTTATACAGAGCAGTTACGTATAATGTTTTATACATATTTTTTTACAAGTTTATATGATTAAGAAAGAATGGTGCCCAATAGGTTGTGAAAGGAACCAGGGTGGCCAATGGACACGCTGGGAAGATGACCTCAGGCTCACACCATAAAGTGGCCGGCCCAGGATGTACGAGACTCGCAAGAGATAGGGAGAAATGGAACTCTTTAGAGGAGGCCTTTGTCGAAAGACAAGCTGTTGTTACGAGTACAAAACTCAGTCGTCGGGAAAGAAAAACCTAATATTGTTATCACTGTAGAACAGCAATAAAGGCTTATTTTATTTTTATTTTATTTATTTTATGATTAAGACACGTTTAAGATCTTCGAAAGATATTTAAAAGATCGATAACTTTAGCGACATGCCAAAATTGACGTTTATTTCGATTCCGCTGTGACCCCAATAAGTTCTACTATACGGAAGGTGGAGATAAGGAACGAAATCTCCATGTACTAAAAAGTGTCATCCAAAAACTTTAAATAGGTGGCGCTACAGTACCTAGAGTACTTGAACAAAAAAATCAAATCATAGCGCAATTCACTCCGTCAATAACGCCTAGGTTCTTAGCTACTCTAGCGCTACTCTGGAGAGATTTGGAACTATTATTTATAGCTGACAGTTGGACACTTTTGCAACAGTTCTACCATTAGAGCTCAACGAGGGGGGGGGGCGGGTTTAGGGTCGGCAACGCGCATGTAACTCCTCTGGAGTTGCAGGCGTACATAGGCTACGGAGACTGCTTACCATCAGGCGGGCTGTATGCTTGTTTGCCACCGACGTAAACTTCTCTTAATTCCACACTCCATATTCTACAACGAGTACAATATTTCTAACGTCAAAGTGACATTGGATGCCCGAATCGAGCTCCTTCTGTCAATTATACGACATACAAACGATATCTAAATGAGAACTTATCTAAACCAGAACTTATCGTTATCGTATTTCATTCTTCGAATCGGGCCGCTAGTTAATCATTTGAATAATAAAAATGCGTTAAAAACATATTTCTTCAACTACTTCATTTTTAAATTAGGCTCAACCAAGACTTGAAAGTACTGTCATAGATGATGGTCATCATTGGATACGAGAAATATCTTAGGACTTGGGACTTAGTCATGGAGCCTACCGCGAAAACCGAAATTCGCAAATTGCGGGGATCTTTCTCTTTTACGCTCACTAAGAAGTAATTAGAGTGACAGAGTAAAATGCGCGCAATTGACGAACTTCTATTTTCGCGGTTATAGCCCTTGTAACCGCGCACTAGTTTATTTTTGATTTATTTAAACTTTATTGCACAAATTTACAAAAAGAGTACAAATGGCGGACTTAACGCCTTGAGGCATTCTCTACCAGACAACCATTGGGCTAAACAGAATAAATTAGTTTGGTGCAGGACTAGTTAACGTAGGTTTGAAAAAAATAATGCCATTTACATATATTTTGTATTTTTTCATAATGTTTGTGTTTTTTCATATATTTTGTGTTTTTTCTACTCAAAATCACGAACGCTTTCGATCCTAATAGGATAACAAAAATGTCCCAGAGTTTTTTTTTCTATTGTGTTACCATTTCCCCATATACTTTGTATGGCGGTAACAAAAAGAAAGTTTGAAAACATGTATGGAAATTTTGGAACCCTTTTTTCCTATAAGGATGAAAATACTCGTGATCCTGATTAAAATATTTGAAATATAGTCGGTCAAACAAGTTTATCAGTAAAAAAAGGAACGATTTTCAAATGTTCTATATGACGATAACCCTTTGCGCCTACATTTTTTTAAATTTGCCGCTTCTTCTACTGACGGAAATGGCTTGACAGACTATAGTGTCTAAATAATATATAAAAATGTATTCATATTCGTCTTTATTTTGACGATAAACGACGTAGATATTTATGTGAATTTTCATACTTTATTATGTAATGCTACTCTAAAAATAAATATAAAAGTGTTTCAGACGAGGCGATTTGTCCCCAAATGAACAGCTCGTATACCCATTCAAATATTATGAGCAATGTTTAAAAAACATTCTAATCAACCGCGCGTAAAATAACGAGCATGCAAAATGCCGATTTCATAAACGCTACACCGTAATACATCGACAAACAGGCCGTGCAATCATGCCATGTACTGACCATAACCTATGCTAACTCTAAAAATAAAAGGCATAGACAACCAGTCTTCCTGTGCTAATCGTTGTCAATTACAAACGCGCGAATTCAAAATGGCGGGAGATGGAGAAACTCTATGGTTACTTTAGACGTTTTTCCGCCGCGCTCGAACGCTGTGGTGTGTGCGTGACTGCGTGTGCAGTGGCCTTGAATTCGTGCATCGACGCCGCATCTCGGCCAGCATCGGGAGCGTTCGGAAACGCTCGGGCATGATCGACCTACTTGTGTTTAATCTTATTTATCTATGTTCAATGATTGTTTGGGAGTTTGTTGCGAAATCGTTTTGTCTTTGCGCTCACGGCGGTGCGTGGTGGCTGGCATACAGATAGGAAGGTATAAAAAAAATACAAAGCCGCGTACGCAGTCTATAGGCTGTGCCTCGCCAAGTCTTAACGCACAGATGCATGCGATTACATCATGGTCTTAAATACAAACAAATAAACAAGCGAGGAATTGATGTACTTAGTATACGTACTAAGAATCCTTGGGAACATGTAATAAATCAAAACAACCGCAGAGTTTAAGCTAGTTACAATCGTCTTGATTAGAAGTTCACAACTACAAAGAAACGTACCAGTCAGTTATAAAATAGTATTTATAATTATAACAAAAGCATTTTGATTGATTTTTGACAATTTTGATGAAGAGACACGGTGGAATGTTGCGAGACTTGGCACGTTTTTACAAGAAATGTATTTGACAAGACAAAGCTTTGTGAATTTTTCAATATTCTAGATTAAGATAATTTATTTGTAATTTAATCGTATTAGTATTAGTTAATTGGCTTCTGAATTCTTAATTTATATTTTAATATATTTGGTACCTAAATACTAACATTTTTTTTAAACATTTTTTTTTAATCTTAATTACAATAATCGTACAGGAAAGAGGCTATTTGCCAAAAAAAAACAATGTTATATGATACAAACGTTTACTGTTTGTTATTTTATCCTAAAATCGAGTAAGAAAAGAAACAAAAAAAATACATTAAGTGAACAAAAATAGTACAGAACTCTCTCAAAAGCTTAATCTAAAATAAATTAGGCACTTAGCAAAAACTAAAAATAAAAATCCAGTAAGAATGGTCACTAAAAAAACCATCTAATCCCTAACCCGTACAGCATGCATCCGAACGGTATTCTGGAAACCCCGCGATTGGTCAGCTCCGAGATATGGTCGGCTCTCTTCCCCGCAAGCTTCTAACATCTTGCATCCCGCTCAAGCGTTCGCGCAGGAAGCAAAGATCTAAACGCTTAGATTTTTTTTTGTTGCAACTTCAGTGCAACATTTCCTTGAGAGAATTGTCCCGTTTCAATATGGCGGGCCTTAAACGGCACTTGGGCTATTTTATTTAAAGTGGTATACTACTCTTTTTTTTTTTTGTTTTTTTTTGTGTTACTACTACTCGGAATCCAGAGCTTTTTCGATCCTAATAAAAGAAATGCATGCTCAGAGTAGGGTTCCGTAGTTACTACTCCGTCACAATAAGCTAAACTGGAGCTTAAAGTACAGTAGATTGAACAACCAAGGGATGAACTGTGGATGTACGTCTTTTTACTGTGAAGGGGAAACATTTTGCGATAACTCAAAAACAGCTAAACTGATCATATCCGCTATAGTTTTCGTTTAATGACTTTATTAAGCTCTATGTCCAAGATTTTTTTTTATATTTTTTGGACCTATGGTTCAAAAGTTTGAGCGTTTATATCCGAATATATCCACTTTATCAAAAAAAATTCTTGAAGACCCCTATTAGTTTTGAGAGACCTTTCCAACGATATCCCACACAGTAGGTTTGAAGCAAAAAAAAATTAGATTTTATTTGTATTGTACGACTTTCTCGACTTTATTGATTTATATACCTATCCATGCCAAATTTCAGCTTTCTAGCACTAACGACCACGGAGCAAAGCCTCGGACAGACAGACAGACAGACAGACGGACATGGCGAAACTATATCATATTGACTATGGAACCCTAAAAAGTGTCACAAATATTCCGTACATTTTTCGTTCCTTCCATTGCGTTACTTTTTTACAAAATCTATGAAAAATGGTAACTGAATGGGAAAAAAAATTAGAACACTTTTCTCAGAATTAGGATCGAATAAGCTAGTGATTCTGAGTAGAAATAAGAATAACATCTAAGTAAGAAAATGGTCCACTTACTTGTTGTTAGTTAGTGTGGGTCAAATTTTAGAAGCTTTTGACCCACTTCCCGGTCTCCGTTGAAGCTGAAAATCTGCAAATTCAGCTTCCAAGATTTGACCCTCAAATACATACATACTAACAGGGCAAGTTAAATAAAAGCTTGTAAAATACGCAAGATATGATATGGCATTGTGTTAGAAAACTGAAACGCGGAAAGTCGCCGGGCCACGACAGTCTAAGTATTGAACATATTTTGTATGGGGGCCCATTATTGCATGTAAAGATGGCGCAATTATTTAATTTGCGTTTAGCGCACGGCTACTTACCTGATGAAAATACGTATATACCTATCGGCCCGAATCCAAGAATGATTAAAACATGTTTAAGATTTTGGAAAGATCTTTAAAAAGTCGATATTTAAACGACATGTCAAAATTGACGTTTATTTCAATTCCGCTGGGATCCCAATAAGATCTATCTGCGATATTTCTTACGTCAAAGTGACATAGTTGCCCGAATCGAGCTGCTTCTGTCAATTATACGACATACAAACGATATCTAAATGAGAACTTATCGTTATCGTATTTCAATATCTTACGCATCTTATTAGAATTTCTAATAAGAAAATCTACAAAGCATAAAGAATCTTTTTAAATATTTTTATTTATTTATTTGCGTACGTATTTTCCATTCTGCACCGAGATTGTATTTTTATATTAAATTCCTTGTCACGCACGAACGTGTGACCTTTATAATTAATATCAAAAGTTAGTTTCGTTGTTCATCTTGCAAAAAATCATGCATTCTCATCTCTTCGGCTGGTTTTAGTGACGCACTGATCGTGCGGATAGCAAAATACTGATATTCTTAAAAAAACGTACTAATATACACAATAGTTATTTGTACAACAAGAGAGTAAAGTTGGATATTTCGTCGAGTGCTTATTTTGAGGCCCTTGCAAGCGAAAGAATCTATAATAGATTCAGGAGCGTAGCGAGTGAGTTTAATTTAGAATCTTGAGCGTAGTAAGGTAGTCAAAACCGCAACGAGATGTAAATATATAACTTTGTGTAGTAAGTACGCAAAACTTTTCATGACAGCAGTAAGAACTTATTTGGAAGGTAAAAATACAACCTGACAAAATGTAAGTCGTCTTCATCACTATTTCACTCATGTTTTCTTAAGTTATTTAATTCTAACATTTAAGTTTAATTGCCGCAATAAAACAAAACGCAAGAAATGCCAGTAAAATAATATGGAACTAATGAAATAACGAACATCAATTGACAGTTCAATCGACAACTTTTTTTTGTAAAAAAAAATGTAACATACGGTCCGAATTGCGGATACTACTATTTGTCAACTATAGTAGAGCTCGTTAAAAGTAGAATTATTTGCTTAATTACAGCGTAATTTTTTAAAAATTCATACCTATACGCGTTCCCAAGAAGGCTTTTGACAGACAGACGGACAACAAAGTGATCCTATTAGGGTTCCTCTTCTTTTCGTTTGAAGTACAGAACCCTTTACTTTTGTATGCTTCACTTACTTGTAACTATATTCTAGTACAAATGACGTGTATGACTTTCATCTATATTTAAACCTAACCTACAGGCGTATAAAAACGAAACAAATTTAAATATATTAATTTTTAACCAGCAGAAACGTCTGCGACCGATGCTATTAAGCTTAGAATAAATTTAAAACTGTAAAAATTACTGTCTTGGTTGAGACTTGAACTAACGGCCTCTGGAAAATTTGCTGCCTATGGATGAGGTCTTGATGGCTCAGATGGCAGAGCGCTGGAGTATCTATCCAGAGGCCGTGAGTTCAAGTATCACCCAAAACAGTAATTTTTACACTTTTAAATTTATTCTAAGCTTAAATTTAAATATGTAATCTAATATTATAAAGCGATGCGCACTGACACGCTTATCAGGGGTCGTCTTCAATCGACAACGTTCGTCGAACTTATTTACGTAACACAAACTAAGCAAGGTACATGATAACAATTACATGTAAAAATATCGCTTAAAACTTACAAGATTCTATTTGGCCTTGAGATCGGTACAATCAGTACCCCTTGTGTAAATTTATTCGATGACGTAACGTGATGTACGCGGTTGCGTTAAGTCTCATTTTGTATGGGATTTCCGCTTGGCGCGATGTTTCTAAATCCATACTAAATGAGACTTAACGCAAACGCGTACGTCAGGTTTCGCTATCGAATAAATTTACACTAGGGGTACGGTTAACATATGACAATAATGTGCGTTATTATTAACTAACACAAACGGGACTTAATCGCGTATTAAGTTTTAAATTTACCTCCGACGTTTCGAGGACGGCGTTGTCCCCGTGGTCTCGGAGAAGACTGGCTAAAGTTGACATGAACATCTTCTAGCCGCGCGAGTTTTTCGAACTACCCGCACTTGATCTTGTTTATTGACTTGAACATTCTGCGCACTAGGGGTGTTACTCTGTCGGCACACAACACTAACGATATTCGATTTTTCGACTGTCGATATTCGTTCTCGCTTACATAAACTAATGACTGGATTCCATGTGGATGAGATCCCCAAACCCTCGTTCGGATTGAAATTGCAATGTTTTTTTTTTATTTCAATGGCTTCCCGCACTTTTCTGCTGTAGATATGGCGATCCGTGGAAAGGATTTTGGGGTTATGCAGCTCGATTCAGTGTCTAGTACCTATTCGTTATTCGTTATTCGTATTCGCGGGCTGGGTTTCCGCAACTCGACGTCGCAATTCGCGCCTATTTTGCGTGATGGTGGGTTTACGGCACTACTCCTGCCAACCCAACTCTACCAGGAAGCCTAGCAGACCCTTGATGTTGCCGACGACTTCTGGGAGAGACCCCGGGGAACCGAGGTATTGTGCCCGGTATTCTGCCACCCCTGGGCATTCAAGAATGGCGTGGGCGGCTGTCTCCTCTTCCTCCATGCACGCTCTGCAGAGGGGACTATCTGTAACACGTAGGGTTAGTAGGTGTTTGTTTAGTGGGGCGTGGCCGGTTATGGCCCCAGCCAAAAGCCGGAGCTGTGGCCTCTTCAGCTGTCTCAGCCTCCTCGACAAACCGGGGTCGATTGTCGGGAGGGCCTCCTTCGCCTGCCTGCACGTGCCTAGGTTAGACCAGTACTGTTGGTGTCTAGTACCTACGTAGTACATTTATGTCAGTAGCTGTGTGCAATATAAGTGAATAAGGAAATGAAAATTAATGGGAAACCATAACTTTAGGTCAATCATATTCAAACTCAATTAATTAAAACTGTCCAATTTTATCGATCCTCGTTGCACGGATTCTTTTCGACCACATTCGCTGTAGCATCAACTTATTTTTCTCGGATTTCCTATAAATTTTCCCAATTTACAATTTTATGCTACAAAATAACTGGACTTCCGCGAGGCAAAGGAATTCTCAACAAGATATTCAGCTTATAGTGCACGAATTCGGGTAAATTCCGCAACATAGTATCAAAATTACTCTAGAAATATCTTTAGGGGAAACTAACTAGATTTTAAAGTTGTTGACGGTTTACTAGCTTAATTTTAACTTATTAAGATAATATCGCTTAGAACAGGCTGTTTTTATTGTTTCTAAGAATACTAGCCAGTTTTTAGTTTAAAAAGGGGTTCAAAATTTTAGTTTTTTTATTGAATTTTTACACGTTTTCATCAAAGGCAAATTTGGCCTAGTGGGTAGTGACCCTGCCTACGAAGCTGATGGTCCCGGGTTCAAATCCTGGTAAGGGCATTTGTTCTTGTGATGAGCATGGATATTTGTTCCTGAAGTCATGGGTCATCATATTATATATATCGTTGTCTACGTACCCTCAACACAAGCCTTATTGAGTTTACTATGGGACTTAAGTCAATATGTCCTATAATATAATAAATACATTTCAAAAGGTTAAAATTGGTTCGATAAAAAAAAAAACATGTAAAATTTTCATTTAATTTCAATTGTATCGTTATAGTTCGTGCCATCCACGATGACGCGTTAATTTTGTCAAATTTTAAACGAAAAAATCACTACAGGTCACGTTAGCGGAGGGGGGGAGGGTTATAAGGAGACCTCACGTCAATCTTCACTTCGCACTCCAAAATGGCGAGTCTATTTTACGAAAGTATCATCACATTCATAACGGAAATAGAGAAATAAACAAGATTCACTATATAACGTACTTACTATTTATTTTAGAATTAGGTAGAATGAAAAAGCTTCAAACAAATTTCAAATAGATAGCTTAAGTGATTCTCGAGATATTTAGCGATGTGACAGACAGACAGACGGACGAACGGACAGAGTCGCACCATAAGGGTTTCCTTCTGTACCTTATAGGAAGCTTGCATGAACTATAGGAGGCAGCTCAGGAGCCGTCAGATTTTTGGCGCGAGGCGTAAATGTGAAGTTTATTGTTCCGATGTAGCCCACAAGATGGCAGAGCCTACTATGCACAAGAAAACACGTGACGTGTAAATGTGCCTGTTTATGGTTCCGATTCAGACCACAAGATGGCAGACCCTCCAACACGCACGGTCCCTATTGGTACGGAATCCTAAAAAGAGTGTTTAAATCAGGTAATTTTATACTGATAGGTACTGTATTTTGATGACATACTCATACAGTCCACGTCAAGATGTTATTGCAATGTATCCTTTTAAATGTTTTGTGTTTATCAGTTCTGTTAATTTTATATCTGTACAGGAAAACTGATGGTTTATTATATGATTGCATCATCTGCAGTTTAACGAAACAAATATCCTACTGATCAAAACTTCATTAAATACTCTATATTAGTAAATATATGCTTTAGAATTATATTAAATTTTGTATGCATAATCAATTTTAAAGTCACTTGCCAAACTGCTTATGCAGTCTAATTTTGTTATATCGCAAAAATGATTATAGTCCCGGAAAAAATTGCGGTAAGAGCATTTTACTAGTTTATTCATCACGAATATTTCTACCTGAGTTATGGATATTATCTATGTATCTAAGTATGTAGTTATATACATAAGTTAACCCTTATTACAAGCCTTGTTTAGCATGCGTCTAAGTCGACCTGTGTAATATTGTCCCAAAATAATTATTTACATATTTATTGAATTTAAATTGTTTCTATTTTGCGGACAGATAATTAAGTAATGATGACAACTGTATTATACTGTAGATATCCCACTTTGTCAGAAGAAAAAGGCGGGAAATCAAATCTTCACGCCTACATTTTTTAAATTTGCCATCTTATTGTACTGACGGAAATGGATTGCCAAACTATATTAGCATCGTAAACTTTAGTTTAAAATACAACTGCATTCAAATCCCTGACTATAACCAGCTATCTTAATAGCGAACAAGGAAAAAAACCGCGTAAACAACTATTTCCTAATAAAAATATAATCTGCGTCTAAACGGAGTGACATTGGTCCTACATTCTCCACGCCCTATCTTTAGCTGCCAGATTACCGAGAGCCCTGCGGCTCGGTACGGTGCGTATGATCGTCCGAACAATTAGCTGACGTTTTCTAAACCTTATTGCGACGATACAAAGTCCATTAAAGGTCGGTTAAAAGCGTTGCTGTTAGTGCCACTGGTCGAGTAAAAGTTGGCAGAGGGAGGGAGGAGAGGTCAGCTTGCGCTGGCCGCTGTTTGTATGTCACGTGGTCAGTCGCCGGCGCATGTATTAGTAAACTCGGTCAATGCCCTGAGTTAGATAAAAAAAACAATGTTGAATTACGCAAAGATCAGCGGTTCCGGTTATTGATAATTTTGTTTTAGTGTGTTGGTTTTTTGTTGCGAAATACGGGTTTGGTTTTTGGTTTGAGTTTTTTTAATGCTATGTAGAGTTGTGTGTGTTTTTTGTAAGTTATGTATTTTATATGTCATTATGTAATTTTATATATATTAATAATAATAATTCATACGTATATACCTACCTATTTTTTTAAGTAAAATAATATTCTTATTTTATGTTGATAAATAATGTACGCTATAAATGATTAATTAATTGTAAATAGCTTTGTATTTTTTTACAAAATTTGCTATCTTGAGTTAGTGTTTAACAGTTTGATACAAATTGAAGTTATTAGAATTACGTGTTTGCATTTTAAATATTGTAAACAAGAATATTATTAAATTTCCAAGAGGTACTAGAAAAAGTCAATTGGTCAGATCTCCGTGATCCGTCCCGTAGCGCGGCGCGCAGACAGGTTGCTGAAAAACTTGAGAAAAGCTCGAAAGTGGAAAATGCACACACGCGCAAAACCACCACACCGGCCCTCGCGTGTGCGCCACGCACACCAACGCGCGCTACGAAAACGAAAGTGTACGAACAGCGCCGAGCGCGCCCGAAGCCGCCTTACGGAGTCAGTAGAACTCATCGCAGTCGCTCGAAAGTAGGACATCAGTCTACAAACCGATGCGAACGCCGGTGGTCGCGTCGAGATTACGCTTCATGACATAATAGTATTGTGATGTGTTAGATAGTGTTCATGTTGACCATGATGGCAGTGGAGGCGCGTGCCGACCGCTCCCCGGAGCCGCGAACCCTGGCCGCCCGGAAGGTGTACCCCGAGCTCGACGATGCTCCTTTGGACTTGACCACACATTCGCGTAAAGAGATTACTGTTAGAGATTTCGCGCGTCACTCCTTCGCGGACCCCACGGACTATGTTAGGGCTCAAGTGATCCTCCGGCAGTCGCGAGACTATCTGGCCGCCGGCAGGGACTCCGGAACCGACTCCGACGACTCCGCCGGCCGCCTCAGCCCCGGCGAGGATGGCATTTCCGGAAAAGCCTACAAGAAATCCCTGATGAAGAGATACAGTAAGCGATTTTCTCGAATTTCAGCGGCGAATTGTAAGCAGAGCGATTTTTCCGATTCTGACCTACCACAAGCGAGCGAAGATTAGTTAAAAAGTTTTTTTTAACTGGTCTTTTAGTTTTAAGTAGTTTAAGATTAGTTTAAGATAGTTGTAAGTTAGTTTTAGTTTTAGTATAGTTTGCACTTCAGGACATTTTGAGCCGGTAATTAACCTTAAATTGGGATTTGAAATAATTTTTAGACGCGTTTTTCCTCAAAATGTCTTCTGCTGAGCGAGTGCGCGGGCGAATTTTTTTTTTTTCTACATATAAATGTTTTTAGGTGATTTAGGTAAAGTTCCTGCTTCATTTTCCTGGAGGAGGACATCGAGGAAGAAATGCTGGTACACATACTTACAGAAAAAATTGCATTTCTGTCAGTGATCATGCTTTTAGTAAGCATGATCACTGACAGGATTGTTTGTCAGTAGTTTTTATTACTGCCGGTTTTTTGGTGTTCAGAATTTTCCGGGATTGATATTCGAACTGCATTTTCCAATACCATTTGTTTGTTGGTATTTTTCAGCTTCGTTTCGTTACGGTATTTCGTATTTTTTGTTTGAAGCTATTTTTATATGAGCCAGGTTTTTGTGTTAAATAATTCATATATTACGAATTTTTTTTTATCGACGATAGAGAAAATTGAGGTAGAAAAAGGAAGATATACTCGTATTATGTCCCCGTCTGAAATAGGAAGCTATATTTTTTAACCGGCTACGTATAATTTTTGAACACTAAAATTTGAAATTTTTTTTTTTAATTTTTACTATGTTTTTTTAACTGAATTATTGTTTTTTTTCATAGTTTTGTATAATGTCAGTTTTATAAATTTGGTACTTTCTTTTTGTGTCTCACTTTTTTTTAATTGCCTATAATATATATGACTTCCGAGGATAGGGACACGTGGAAGAATAAGAGGGAGGCCTTTGCCCAGCAGTGGGACAGTATGGGCTCATAATAATAAATAATATATACATTTTATTTTTATTTTGTTTAGGTATCTATAAAGTAACCTAAGTGGGAGGTTATCTTTACGGGATTTCCGAATATAAATAGCATTGGTTTCTTCGTCAAATAACAGTTTAGGGCATTCCTAGAAAACTCTTAAGTCTGGTTTTTTGGGCGGATAGGAATATAGCCTCAGTGGCTCTCGTAAAGACCGGTTCTTTTTGGGATTAAGTAACCAAGCGGACCAAAACCGGGTACAACAAGAAAGTCCTAAAATGAGGATTGTAATCTAGGTTTCTCAAACATAAAGTGCAATGCGATAATACTAAAAAGCAAATATTTACATTATATTGCTTTTTTTAATATTGTCCATTTTTTATTTTTTGAGACACACTTAGAATTAACTTTTATCCGAAAAACACTCGTTTTAAACAAATATAAAAATCTAGAAAAAAACAACAAATATAAAAATACTCAGAATACTAAATACATCTAAATAGTCTTACCTTAATAATATCCTGTAAAGCTATCAGATAAGCTTTTACAGCTTTTTTTATAATTCTATTTTTGAATCCTGTCCAGAGCACGGCAAAAAATAAAAAGCTTAAAAGCTATATTCTCTCAAGGGAGTCCAGAGCAAAGGGATGGTACAAAAAACACGACTAAACTTAGTGTTGGCAAAGACGTTCGAGTCCTCTGCTTTATGACTCGGTTTTTCAGACTCTAGTCGAGTTTTTCCGAAACCCGTTGGTGTGTCGCGTTTAAGTGCGTCCTGGGATATAAGACGACATGCCGACCGATCAGGTTAACAGCCGATACTAATTAAATTTAATGCTCCTTATTTAAAACAAAATGGAGGACACGCCTGTAACACAAAAGTATGTAAATAAATATTATGGGACATTATTACAAAAATTGACTAAGTCCCACAGTAAGCTCAATAAGGCTTGTGTTGAGGGTACTTAGACAATGATATATATAATATATAAATATTTATAAATACTTAAATACATAGAAAACACCCATGACTCAGGAACAAATATCCATGCTCATCACACGAATAAATGCCCTTACCAGTATTTGAACCCGGGACCTTCGGCTTCGTAGGCAGGGGCACTACCCACTAGGCCATGGTCGTAAAAAAAGTAGTCCTCATATTCCTCTCTCTCACATTGATATTATTAAAAATTCAACACTTTTTGTTGTATATCAACCATAGCGATGCCTTTACGTTTGATTTTTTTTTCGAATTTATTATGAGAGTTGGAAGCATTAAAAATGATTTATGAAATCTGTTTTTTGCTCCTAATTTTTACATTAATCAAAAAATCAAATTATGGAAAAATATTTTTCATAATGTCAAGATTAAGAGAGGAAAATGGGGACTACATTTGTATAATGGGACTACAAGCGGCCGTCTCTTTCCTCTTAAAATGGCCAAGGAGTGGGTCTCGAATTTGGCAATTTTCTTAGGTGGGTCTGAGCTCAGTCAACTTTGGGAACCACTGCTCTTGTCATTAATTCGAAACTTGAGTTCTTGAGACATGAGTCTCCTGTCCAAAGTTGAGTCCTTCAAAGATTTCCTTAGTGGTCATTTAGATAAAACCTACATTTTTATGAAGTCTTTTCGTAGGCCCAAGTTCTTTTAAGTTGCGCTTAGGGACTTGATTCGGGGCTTAAAAGAAGGCTCAATTAATGACTTGACTCGGGACTTAAGACTTGACTCGGGCTTAAAAGACTTGACTCGGAGCCTAAAAGACTTGACTCGGGACTTAACAGACTTGACTCGGGACTTAAAAGAAGATTCAATAAATGACTTGACTCGGTGCTTAAGACTCGGAAGTTTTTTAAGCGCAGAGTCACATAAAACGAGTCGAGTCCCTCACATTTGACTCGAAAGACTCGAATTCCTATTCCCACCAACACTAAGCTAGGTATTTACTTTGAGATAGTTCGTAAAGTCGTCTAGACAGGAATATGGGTAGAACAACGGCAAAGCGGTTGTACACGCCGTCAGATATATCGGAGCGGCCGAGGTGCTCACAAATATCTGAACACGCCTCTATCGTCTAGGCGTTAGAGTGCGTTTTCAGATATTTTTGAGCACCTCGGTGATTCCGATATATCTGATGGCGATTGTACAGAATAGAACAATACGTAGTATCTCACATTGATATTTAGTAAACAAATTAAAGTAAGAATAGTTTCGCATATTTAGCTGTTCCGTTTCAATAACAATTTGTTTATTGTATATTTGAGAAGTTTATTTTCAAAAGGACTTATTTCTCTATGAAATCCATACAAAAATAAGCCCTTTCGAAAAACACCCCTCATTTATACTCGCTGATAAAAATGAATTAAAAATGTTACAATCTAACGTTTATTTGTGTGGTGAAAACGGATTATTCTTATTGTGGTTTCTATGTATTTAAGTAATGCTCATCACACGAATAAATGCCCTTACCAGGATTTGAACCCGGGACCATCAGCTTCGTAGGGCAGGGTCACTACCCACTAGGCCAAACCGGTCGTCAAAAAGATTGAAATCGCTGATTGAAAGATTCGAGTTAAGTGTTTATAAATATATCGTCGACGAACGTTCTGGCCTAGTGGGTAGCGACTATATGAAGCCGATGGTCCTAGTTTCGAATACCGGTAAGGGCATTTATTTGTGTGATCAGCACAGATATTTGTTCGTAAGTCTTGGGTGTTTTCTATGTATTTATTTATAGGTATATTATATACGATCAATCCAAAACGGTCAATATGGAGAAGTCAGAAACTATGGGAGATAGCCACATCTGTTCTTAGGAAACATGGTTTCGATTTTAAATTTAATAATAATGATATTCAATCTTTTTAACGATGATCAGTGGCATAACTTTAGTACACGTTTATGAATAAGGGGGTTAGTCAATTTGAGTAATAATTCCCTATAATATTTATTTATTTACCGAACGTCGAAGTCCAGTCACGGACTTAAATTGTTCATTGTGATTGGGCCCTAAGGGCCCCTAAATCCGGGACTGTTTTTTACGGGACCTCCGAGACAATTTTTCGGTACTTTTTTCTCTCACACGCTTTTTTCGCTACATCGTATATAGAAACCCAAATGCAATAAAATTGCAATGATTATACATTTCCTTATGTAATATACACGCGTCAACTAATTAGGTGTTACCGGTCAATGCCCTGATGATTCATGATCTCAACGATATGACATAGTAGTAATACGATAGCTGCTGAATCATTATATATATTTCATTAAAAAGCGGTACCATTTTAAATTTCCCGATTTCATTGTAGCATTGATTGGAAAGGAAAAAAAGTTTTTTTTTACTGGTTATATTTCATCGCTTCATTCTTCAGATATAATAAATAACCAGGTACATAGTTTCCTTAACTTGCTAGTCAACGTAACACAATTTTCAGAGTTAAATAAAGATTTTTAATTTAAAAAGTAAGTGTATCGACTTTATAAATCAATTCGGGTAATGCAGAAAACAATTTAAAATCACTAATATGTCGGTGGAATAAAATCCCCTTTTGGAATTACCCTAATACACCTTACAAGGTTATTTTTAAAAAATGGAATAGTAAATGACATGATATTTATGATCAATATTTTGGTGTCCGCTGTTATAGGTAATTCTAAAACCGATTGTATTTTATTCGAATAAATTATTAATTGAAATACATAGTTCAATTTCCACCTATATTAATAACTGTATTCAATTCTTTTTTTTTTTTTTTACCATATCCATAGTGTACATTTCTTAATCCCATGTTAGGTAAACCAACACTAAATTATAATAAATTCGTATAATAAAATATAATCCGGATCCGGAACGCCCTAATTGCGGCAAAATTATTAAATCTATTATATACATGTAACCTGTTGTAAATATATATTGACGTATAAGATGTAAATTTTATGAATAAATATTTGAATTGAATATAACAGAGACAAAACTACTCGATTAATATCAAAATGTGGCTAATTCTAATATTTTGAAAGCCCTGATAGGATTATCGAAATGGCAAAAGTAATTCTGTTGGTTAATTAGGCAGAAGTTAAAGAAGGTATGCTTTACGTGCACAATATTTAAAATCAAATGAAACCATAGACAATGTTTCGATTAATCAGCAATCCTTGTTTGTCGGGGCATCGAACCTCGTTACTGAGAACCGTGACCATCCAAGAACATGCAAGCACATACTTAACAAAGTATAAACAGATAGACTATAAACAATATAGACTATGCCCGCCATTAAGGTGACGTATTTTTTTAATTTGGTCACAAATACCTTGCTATAACCAAAAGCTTACCATTATGCGTATGCTAGTTTGCCGACGTGGTATTTAAAAAAAAACCGCTAAATGTAAAGAATAATAATGTTAGGTGACATATTGCAAAATCTTTCAAAATAACCCATACATCAACTAAAATATTGCATAACTCTTAAAGTTATGGAACAAACTTTGTTAAACACCTTTTGTATAGTTTCATATCATATAAAATACCCAAAAAAAGTTTCGATCTAACCCGATCACGTATTGTCTATGGGACTTCCTTCGTCAGGGAATCTTTTTTATCCACCTTTCACTTCCTGAGGCTGCAGGTAAATTTCACCGCGATCAATATTAGCAGCTGCCCTAAATATCCTGCATTGCATATCATGGAAAAAAAAAACATTTGCTACATTACAGGCCGAATGCAAATCGCGCAAATCCGCGAATGCTACAAAAAAGTTACAATTAGGCGTTTTTTAATCCGTGATTCGAGGTCGATGTACTATTAGATGTCTCCGTTAATAATATTGCAAGCTAATTTAGCGCTAGACACAACAAGCCGTAGGCATGTTTAAACACCTACAATTGGTACCGATCGGAACACTGGCTAGCTACCTGTTCATTCGAAATTTAAAAACAAAAAAGTATTTTGAATTTATATTAATTCATGTCCTATTCTCATTTGAATCAAAAGCCAGTTTACGTCGTTTGATTATAGACTTTAACGTGTACTTTATTCGGTCGAAACTTAATTGGATTGGTCGTGTAATATGACATTTAGTGTTGACGTAAACAATAGAATGTCAAGAAAGGGTGAGGAAGGGTTGTTCTTTTTTTGAATAGCTTCCTGCAATATGTTTGTCTTCTTCACACGTACGTTTATTAATAGCGGCGGATTGTGACGGCGATACGTTTTTTTTTTTAATAAGTTCTGATATTTAAATGACAGCGTATCCGTTTTTAGAATTTCAAAAATAAATAAACGCGTTCGGAGCAGAATTCTCGAAAAGCGGGTTTACAACTTCCGTACTTTGTATTTGTGACACTAAATTATTTTGGGTGTTCGATTGGTAAAACAATACGAGTAACAGCATTATATAATAAATACTTTAAAAAAAATATTTTTTCATGAAAATTAAATTTTATTAACTATTTTTAACGATAGAAATTGTGTATTTCCTTAAATATTGACGACCCAAATAAATAAAATAATTTAGAGTCCGTCTAACGAAGCGAAACAAAGTGTGGTGATGCCATATCATATGTCACAATTTCACAGGAATTTGACGTTTTTAGTGACACTACCACACTTTGGCACTGAAAACTCACTTCAAAGCTAACTTGGTCTGAGGAAGCTACAAAAGCTTGTCAAAATGATTTGACAGTAACCTGTTAAACTGTCATGGATTGCAAAAGTCAAAGTGTAGGGTGAAGAGGTATAGGGTTAGAGCCGGCGTAGCTTTATTTGACGTTCATAAGAATAGAATAGAATAATTTTTAGTTTTCGTAGACACAAACAAGACACATTAAATTACATGTTATAACAAAAACAAATTAAGTATAAAGTGCCACGAAATGGCCTCATCTCAGCATGTTGCTGGTGGCTTCCAGCGCTGATCTTCCGATGAGACCATCAAGTGAGAAAAATCACGAAAGGTAACAGACAAGAACGAAAAAGACATAAAATAATATAGAGTGAACAAATTGAAAAATAGATAAAAGATAACGACTAAATTAAGTAAACATTATTTTTATATCAAGCATCGTAAACATAACACTGTATCGGTCCGGTCCAACCATACCTTGGCTGAACATTACAGCTGCATACGCAACAAGCGCCAACGGTAGCTACACGAACTAAAAGGCAATGACAGACCAGACCAATATCGAGCGTCCATTTTATGAATTTACAAGATTTTTATATTATGAAATATAAGCTTATTGTAATATGCCTACTACTATCTTTATCTATTTTTAAAACAAGGAAGCCCAAGGAGGTCCCGCCCTCGAGTCCTGGTAACGGCATTTAATTGTGTGTTAATCACATATATTTGTTCTTAAGTTATGCACGTTTTGTAAGTAATGATTATTTAAGTATACCTATATATTATATACATCGTTTTCTAGTACCCACAACACAAGCCTGTCCACCTGTCTTATGTACAATAAAGTGTTTACATACATACATAAAATAAAAAATAAATATTATATCAACTTTTTTTTTATGATGCGGTCTACGGTGGAGCACGCTTACCTATGAGATACCTATTTACCCTAGCCTTGAAGAGACCCAGATTGTACTCATGCTGAAACACAGACTCGGGAACTTTTAATAGCGTTGACTTCTTGAAACTATTGTTAGACAAATAGCAAAGTAAATTACCCAGTAAAAACCCAGTAAGTTAAGTTAATAACCCAGTAAAAATTACAATCATCAAAACTCCGTTAAATAAAGAAAATACTTTAAAAATGGCGGAGTAACAAGACACAGTATAGAATGGGCTTGATACACAAATTAATATCTTAAATATGTATTATTATTACCCTTTATTTGTTTATAAAACGAAAAACATAAGAACAATTTTACTATCAAGTAAACTTACAGCTTATAAGCACTTACTAACAGTCTTCAATCAATCGTAAACCATAACTTAAACATCCTATTAAAAACTAACCTTCAGACCCCGAAAACATGTGAACTGATTATTAAAAAAAAAACATTTATAGGGTCGTAGTAAAAACCAGGGGTTTCCGTAACCGTAAACCGTTCACCTTGGTCATATCGTCTGTCAGAAAAAAAAAATAACCCAATTCCGAACAGTGTAATATAAAAAACCTACCTGCCTCCGGTAGCGCCCCCGCATAAAAAAACCTAACTGTAGTTTAAAAACCAAAAAACGCCCTTAGAAATGGCAACCGTTTTTTGCGTCGCGCCAATTGCATTCTATTTATGGTTAAAAACTAACGGTACCTCTCTCATTGTTGTTGTTGCGAATTCAAAAAACGATCCTAAAAATTTTAACAACTTTGCCAATTCTTCGACCTTTTAATGTTGCAAACAAACAAAACAGTTGACAAGCCGATTTCGAATTTCCTGCTTGACAGACCGTTTGAACTTGAACCTTGGGGCTTCTTAATTAGGTCGATATTGGTGTGGTTTAGTTAAACAATGGCAGTTATCAGGTTCGTCTAGCGCGCGCATGCGTCATGGCGTCCAGACAGGAGATATCTGTGATGTCATTGGCTTCCGGTCAAATGTACCCACTCAAATAAGGAAACACGATTTGAAAATGCTCTAACTATCTGAACAAGTTCGGTAGTTACGTCATTTTGGGTTGCATTTTATATCAATCCCAAAATTATGGCTTAGTATGTCTAATTGCACGTCCTTCAGAATTTAGAATCGGTCACTTTGACACGTTGTTTACAACACTAAGTATTAAACTATGTTTTTTTATGTAAAATGCAGTGCATGTGCACGTTGCTTATATATTTTTTATCTTAAACCTAACCCCCTAACAAGCGCAGTGCGTTGAAAATAACTATTGTATCGTAGGTATGCCAAATCGATGATTTTTGCCGGTATGTTTCGTCATTTCATTTCTTTTCATGATAACAGCTCTGTTGATAAGAGATTAGCTTTGTTTCCGCACTAGTAATCCATGTTTATGAAACGTGAAATGCCACTTCGTGAGACAGTATTACGATTAATGGTTGGCTGTTTAAAATAACACATATCACGTAATAAAATGAACCAGCTCATCGTTCGAAAATTCAAATAAAGAATGTCACATCACGATTTCAGAAAGAAATTATAACAGACAACGTAAACAGAAACACTGTCAACATCCTTGCTATATTGCCACAGAGTATAATATCGTCCATCACGCGCGTATTCGCTACATTGTTTCTTAAGATTTTTAAAAACAGAACTGTATACTGGCCGGTAAAAAATACGTTTAGTACGGAACAGTTTGAAAGGCGTATTTTGTAATGGTAGTGGGTGTTCAAGGCTCACCGAGCGTCAACGTGCGTGCATTGCGTCACACGTCGGATATTGGGCAAGCTGTTTTGTAAAAAACGCCTCAGGCAAAAACGTACCGGCTCATTAATGCGTCTCCCGGCGCTCTTATTTCTTACACTGTAAGGAAAAAATTCGAATGGTAAAAGTTTTTAGTAAGTTTGGATGAATGTAGGTTGAGTTGCGAACTCTTTCGATGTCATGTCCTCGTAAGGTTCAAGATATAAGTGGAATCAGGATTCGTTGCGTAAACATTGGCGAGTTGTTTCCGCGATTTCAAAAGCTCGAGGGCTACTCGCTTAGCTTTAAGCTTACGCAAATTTTGAGAAATAAGCTTATGGTTGCTTTCTCCGAAACGATTTAATAACGCCAATGAAGAAATCTAACTTCAATACAGCCAAGGAAAAGCCATTTCGAAAACTTGAATTACAAAAATATAATCATATTTTATGGTTCTTCTCATTCAGAATCAATTTCTTGTATTAGGTACTTAAAATTATGAATAAAAAAGTACAAACTTTTGCATTGATTGTATTTTGTCACGTAATCTAAAAAAAAATATTTCTGTAATGTGGTATTTTACATAAAAATAACACTATGAAATTACATTTCTACTACTAATTACATAAATAACAGCTTCAAAAATTACAGCTGAAAAAAATTTTTTGCCTAAAAAATTAAGCAACGATCTCCACTCCAATTTAGTAAGGTATTTGCTTTCGTGGTTTCGCTATACATACACTCACGACCGATCCAAAGCGGCGTGAAGCAATCGCTCATACACGAGCAACTTATGAAGTAACGTTTCTTATTAAACGATTTCCTGTTTTTAAAATCTCAGTGTTGCAATGTCCGCCGTCAGATGGCGAAGCTGGCAGCACTTTAGACTCATCAAGGCCGAAAATATTTTAAAAAGTCTGAAGGGCCGACTGCTACTTAATCATCTGTATCTCGGACTGTTAAAACAGTTTAAAATTCTTCTGTTTCGGATTTCGAACGCAAAATTTCGAAATCTATAATGAACAAACGAGATTACTTCAAACGTTCGAATTCTTGTTGGTAACCTTCACGTACGTGTGTCATTGACCTTTTCTTCACTCACCTAAAAGTAAAATATTCCACAGGTCAATCATAACACTTGCCATTTTATATCCTAAAAATACTAGGACATAAAAATGTCATGTTAATATTGACTCGTTTTCCGAAGACATCTTTTTTACACCTGGATCGCCTAAAATACTTCCCCGTAACCAAAACTCGGTATTTCGTAATCATGTTGTTTTTTATCGCACTATTCGAGTTCGAGAAAAGACGGCCGGTTCAGACAATCGCTTACGAAACCGGCAACTGTGTCAATGTCGCCTAACTTCTCGCGCTAATCAGCACTGGCCGGAAACCACAGATAGTCGAATTCGGACGAACATAAAAAAAAATCTAAACGTAAACGATTTGTCAGGGGCGCGAAATTAGAATATCGAAGGTGCTTACGAACGAATACCTACAATGAATGTTCTTTTCTAGAATAAATGTAATTATATTATGTTATGACATTATTATCTACCTACCATATCAGTGCCATTAAACATCTCAATTGTAAAAAGTCACATAATTATCTGTAATAGTTGCACTTACACCGTTTCCACCAATGACAGCGCAGCATCCTGGCCGCCATGTTGGCTCGGAAGTCGTAAAATACCGGCGCGGGCGCATAAACAAACAAACACAGAGGGATTGTCTTCCACATGTTTTCGTGTTTACCACAAATATGCAACATATCCTTCTTGTTTATAAATAGAATTTTTCGGCACGTTCCTAAAATTTTCTACAAAAAATATATTCTGGGTATTGTAAGTCGCATTTTGGTCAGTAAATGTCTTATACATACAACATGTTTTAACACATTCGCTGCGTTACGGGAAGCATTTGGCCGTATAAGACTTTTCGCCGGTGCGGACCAAAACTAAGTATACTCCCGAAATTCCATTTATAAAGAAAAAAAAATCCGGGAAGTATTTGTCCGTACCCAATCACCCCGTCCCGCACCTAAAGGCGGGTACGCAGCGCTCAGAGGGCTGGTCATAGTGCTGTGCATTGTTCACGTTTCCGCGTCGATACGACATTTTCTTATTTCTGAAAAATAAAGGTAAGTAAGAAAATAAGTAACCAACAATAAAGGTGTGTGTCAAAGCAAAAATTCGGTGTCATAATCTCTGACAGGTATGGACTAAAGGGGAGTTCTTTCGACACGTACGGTAGCGAACTCGAAAAACGCCCAAGCTCAGTTACACAACACCGACAACAGGAAAATTTAATACGGCCGTTCGTGACACATCATGTCATGAATGGAGAAATGAATCCCGCCGTGATTCAGAGTAAAAACCTGTTCATTCTAAAATAGTTGATGGTAATTAAATATAGGTGTGGCTTACTCCTTAAAGACAGGTGATAAATGATAAATAAGATTTTCATTTTAGTTCAAATTTTAATGGTGAAAGGGTAGGCCAGTTACAATTTGGTGCACCAGAATAGA
The DNA here is from genome assembly GCF_033807575.1 of Cydia pomonella. Taxonomy (NCBI): domain Eukaryota; kingdom Metazoa; phylum Arthropoda; class Insecta; order Lepidoptera; family Tortricidae; genus Cydia; species Cydia pomonella. The sequence continues at coordinate 48,337,426 of NC_084703.1, forward strand.
TATCTAAAATTTAAAATATATTAAATTGAGTGTGAGTATTAAGTTAAGCACAAAAGAAAATATGTCCTATGTCAATAGTCATACGGTGATATTTTATTTGGCAAAAGCTCTATAGCTTTTTCGCTACCAACTCAAAATTAAAACCAATATTAATGGAATTATCAAATGCTGAACAACTTCTATGTTGTTCAGCATGTTCTCTTGTCAGTCCGTTTCGTGTTTATTGTTCGAATTGGAGATAAACATGAACTCTTGTAGAAGTGAAATCGTAAAATATGTATAAATTTGATTCACTGGATTTATACGTTACGTATTTTATATTAATTATCCTGTTTTTAACATTACGCCCTATTCTTGACGTATTAGTAATACAGTACTTACCCAATTTACATGAAACCTTGAGTGAAATTACATAGGTACTACGCCATGAAAAAACCAGACGGACAGCCGAATGTTTACTAATAGTATTCCCAACGGAAACCTTCGGAATTCCCTACAAGTCATATTTCTCTATGTACTTGTGTAAGCTTCAACGTGTAACGTCGTCGACACAGTCTATTGCAAAGAAAGTTTCACCAAATGCCAAGTAAAACTGTTAGAAGTGCTGATAGAAGTACATCCTCAATTTAATTCTTTGCCGAATTGACCAGACCGATGACATAATTCGCGCTGAAGTCGGTGTATGTGGAAACGGAAACGATTGGCAAACGCAGCCGGTGGGCGAGACTGGGTCAGACCTGCCAGGTATTTACCAGCACACTGTTCACTGACGATTCGTAACCCTTTTAACGGAGAAGTAAGGTCAGTTTCGAGTCTGAATTGGTACGCAAAGGAAAATGATCCTCTTGGGAAGAATCATTTGTGAAACGCCGGAGATGCTCTTAAAAGTTCTCAAAACATTTGTAAGGCTACATTTATAGGCTACAGTGACCGCTTACTGAGTAACTTGTTTTGTAATTGCTCGATTGACCACTATTATGAAGTGTCTCGGATTTAGAATGCAATAGTTATGTCACAGTTTAGTTTAACTCGTTTTCTGGTTCAATGTAAAGTTCAATCGGCCTACGCAACGCTTTATCGGATCCGGTTTACTAGTTTTGCAGATTTTTAATTAAAATGTAAATGGTGGATTTCGATGGCTGTCTAAATTATTACACGGGTTACAAGTGCAACCTGAATTTGAATTATTAAGAAATATAAGGGTCTGTGTCAGAAAGTCTGAGTAAAGTATCAGATAACTAATTAACAAATAAAACTTTCTGCAAAACTTTATCTACCAGTAAGCTTATTTGAAGATTGCGAAACGCTAACGATTACTTTATTGTGAAACATTTATTGAGAATTGGCTTTAGCTAAATAAAAACGCAAGTTAATATCGAGTTAACGTAAATAATACAAATATTATAGAAAAAAAACCGAACACAACTAATAGATAAAAACCTAAGCGGCAGCGACGTAAACAAAACTGAAACCATAGGCCAAACGCACACAGGCGCGCAACTGGGTCAAGGGAGTGCGGTGCATCGCTAGATCTCACTTTCGCACTGCAATGACGTAGTCTGTGGTTTTCCGGTTCCACAGACTATATAGATGTAGCGGCAAACTTTTCAAGCGCAAACTTTTACTAGAAAAAAGTGACAGCGCCTTTTCCCGGCATCCGACTTTTTTAAAACTATTATCGCGTGGATGGTAGTCCTTTAAGGCAAAAGTGTTCGCCAGTCGAAATGTCTTAGGCGTTTTTTCGGACGGTTAAACATTACCGAAAATTTCAAAACAATTATAATCAGGCCAGCATGGGATTTAAGTCATGTTGTAATGATACACGTGTGTAATTTGTCAACAAGGCTATCTGTATCCTTGCCCCTATTTCTATTACGCTCATAATCGTGATAGTAAAATATGTTATCATAATGGACGATAGCAGCTTTGATTCAACTTGCTTGCGTCAATAAAAATACTTAAGTACGAGTAATAGTGCAAAGGAAAACAACACACAGTTTACCGAGCACATGAAAAGTTTAAAGTAAAGCTTAGCCAATTCTATAACAACCCCCATTTTTCTGTGAAAAGAGCTTCTTATTTTTTTATTGTAAGTACTTTCGCACAGACCGAAACAAAACGATACCGGCTTCCACAGATAATGAAATACTTTTAGCATTAAAGTTTCCACAGATAAAGAATTTTCGAACGTGCCTAAGGCGGCGGGAATAGGTTTGTATAGACGCTCAGTATTGCGTATAAGTCTTGGATTGGCTACATTAAGTGGGTCAGCGGCGAAGGGCGCCCGCCGATGCGCGCGCGCACCTCATCCGGATAAAGCTTTCAACTATTCGACGCCGGAGCAGAACTATCCAGAACTCTGATTTTGTAATCGTTTTCGAAAGGAACACCTAAGAAGATCATTCATACAAAATATTCCAATTCAAAATCTATTCAAAGTCAAAAAAACTCCTTGCGTTCATTTACAATAATCCTTTCAAAACGATTATATCAGTTCTGAGGCTGTACATATTTAAAAGTACATTTCATATTTTAACAATCAATGCGTTATTGTAAATGGTATTGTGACATTGATAAAAGCAATATAACAACATATTGACAAGACGCGTTGTTAAAAAAATCTATTCATCATTGATATAAGTATAAGTAAAATACTTTTGCGTCCTGTCGAAAAAAAAGATTAAAAAATAACAACAGCCTGGCTGAAAAATCGCGTTCTAAAAGTCCGTTTCGAACGTCTGTCGCAATCAATTGTCTATTAGTCATGTTCCTAAAGGCCGCTGGTTGTTTTGGACCGCTTTCAGCGACCTTGCATCAGGTGCTAATTCGTTGCGCTGATAAATATAATTTTATTGTTTACTTCGCAGTGTGTCAACTACCATGTACATGATAGTTATTGTTTTTTTGCCTTAGGCCATCAGAGAATACAATTTTAATTATAATTACAACCAAAACTCCACAATTCAAGAGCGGTTAAAACATTTTGCTCACTAATTATTTTCAGCTTAATATTGCTTGTAAATGAATTGTCAGCAACATTCCCGATTTAATGTTTCCGGGAAAATATAATAACAAAATGACATGCTGATGATATTACGTATGATCACTACACAAATATGCAATTTATGAGCGGAATTCCTCGAATTCCAATCCAATTAGGAAATAACTCCAGAACTCGGATCAACATACATTTTAACTACGGCACATGACAATCAAAATCATTGATTATCCGTTTCCCGCTCTTATTAACGTCAAAGTATATCAGAAAAAAGTACCATCAGAGATTTTGAAAAAGGAACAACAGGTTATTGAAATGTATCTTAGTAGCGGATCGTAATGTTTTATTCAGAACCACTCTTTTAAAATATGCTAAATTGGAGATGTCTAGTCTAGACATTTGGTAGACAGATATTTTTTTACATGAGGCCTCATTTTGAATCTTTAACAAACCTATAATAAGTTAGCAATGTATGTGAAAGCCGCCGAGAATCAAGTTATATAGACGCCTAACTATAAATACATATGAGTGCGATTTAAAAGACAAATCTTGTTTTTTTTTTTAGTGTATTTATTTATCAAGGAGATAACACAGAAACATACATGGAACGTGCAGGTACAATAAAATTTTGGTTACATATTTGAGTACAGATGTTTCCTTAAGTATCTCACTGTGAACACAAAAATTTAAATGCCATGACAGTAGAGGTTATAGAAATACATATTAAAGAATGACAAAAGACTTCATAAGGAAACAATTCTTTAAGTATAGAAAAACATTTGACCTTAAAATTGGGAAATAGTTACATTATATTTTAAGCTCCCACGATATATGCCAACAAAATCCATTTTATGCTAAAATTGCCCTACATCATTTTGGAAAACCGCTCTCTTCAAACTGTTCGATCGATTTCTATGAAACATAGCTAAGAATCATCGCAAGAAAACGTAACGTAACGTAATATACGTTGAAGAGCTACGATGCCACTAACAGACATTGGCGTCAAACATATAACACTCCCCTTTTTGCATCAGGGGTTAAAAACAAAGATAGGTGAAGCCACCTTCTCATACCTACTTTAACCTCTATGAGTATTGGGTAAATACTAAATACATAGGAATGGCGTTATCAACTTTATATTAGTAATGCAGCTAAACCCTTCCTGTGGTTGACTTGACCGCATTCGTGCTCTAGTCACGTACACACTTCCAAGTTTCAGATTAATTTAAGCATTACATTCAGAATAAATCTTATAGGTACTAACAATATATAAAGAAGCTAACCTAATTTTAATTTACAATGGAGCGGACGAAATGATTCTAAAGTATTTACGACATTGACAATTTTTCATTAGTTTTGGAACGCATCCGTCTTTGGATGTATCCCGACGCGACGCGTTTTGTCTCTAAGCATCGATTCTAACTTCACAGACTAGTTTGCTAAGATAGCTAACTGGGAGACCTAGTGCGTGCCACTAGAACGTGTTATCAATATAATCGCGCGGTTTCCATTTCGCCAAGCAACTTTCCTCCGTTTCCCAAGAGGGAAAGTGCCCGCGCTTTTCCTGACGCCATCTTGAACCGTGGCTTTTTAATCTGTTCCATTTTCAAATTTATAAGTCACGTGTCTTTGGAATTTCGAATTGATCGTATCATATATCGACTTATTTCGTACATTTCGGAGCTGTTCCATTTTCAAAATTCAAACAATGGATGTTTTTTATTCGTTTTTTCAGTGCACCTTTTTCTATGGGTGTTAAATTTTCCAATTTCATTTGCTAGCCAGTATTTTTCTGGTTTTATTGGTTATCATCGGTGTTCCTTTGTTGTTTTCCATTAATCCCATTGACAGGATTTCTTTAGAAGTTAGGAACAAAGTGCTGGAAAATTAAAACGAACACGCTTTGACGTTGCAAATATGTTTTGTCAGATATTTTCGACTGTACTTAGAATCCACAATTACAATTCAGTTTCTTAAAATATTAGCTTCGTCGTAATACGTTCCTGAGTTTCGATAATACATGTAGAATTAGCATTATAGACTTGACACAATGTTTTTCTTTATTATGTTTTTAACCTAACCGTATTGTCTCGTGTCAGAGTCTACCAAACGTCTAGACATCTTTAGATCTTACACTTCATTGTGAACAGGATCCCAAAAGATAAGTCTAATTTAACATTTCAATTCAACGTACCATAGCAACCGAACCTGTACCTATCTTTGGAAGACACTAACCACTTTACTTGTAACTCTTTGTGGTGCCCATTTGAAAGAACAGGGGGGTCATCAAAACTCGTCAGTTTCAATTGCCAGTGTAATAAGATATCTTCGCTTATAGAAATGTAAGGTGTCCAGGGACCTTTCTAGCTGGACGTCTTTGTAATAACTTCCCGGATGTAGCTCTGGCGTCAAGAATCTCGTTTGAGAGATTTCCTTTGGAAATTCGCCCGTTTTTTCTTTAGAATTAAGACGATTTTCAAGTGTAGTCTAGCATCTTTATTACGGCAGTGGTACAAACATTTCTTTGATTTTGTGGAAATATTTATAAAAAGTTAAGTACAGTCACGTCTGAAAATATCGATAAGAAAAATGTGCCGAAAATATGTATACACTACCTTAATATATGGGCAATAAAGTCGTGTATACATATTTTTGGCACTTTTTTCGTATCGATATTTTCAAACGTGACCGTACTCTATGGATGATTTTGTTTTTTTTTTTGCATTTAAGTTATTTTTTGCCCCCTTACCGGATTCCGATGTATGATATGCAATATTATGGTATCATCGAGCTGGCCTGATGATGGAGACAGGAGCCATGGGTACTCTGAGATAAAACGACGTAACTTAACTGGACGAGTATTAGTTGCCTGTTGAAAGAAAAATACAGTCAGCGATAAAAGCTTATATCAAAAATTTTATTACACAGAAAACTTACGAACACGTACTTTATTTGCATGTGTTATCCAAATCCAGAATCATTGGACCATGCTAGCAATTACTTAATTTCGTACCACATTTAGTATTGTTCAATTGGGTTTTTGTTATTGTACTTTCTTCCATTATTATTGTCTAATATGAACCTGTTCCCATTCAGGAGTTCATAACTTGTGCCGTACGTATTGCGTCAAAACGTTACGCAATCGATGAAAAATGACACATTACCGACTTCCGCGTTGCAAATTTAAATTAGAGAGAATAATTTGTGCCGCTTTTAAATATCTCGTCTTCAACATGATCTTGAAAAACATTAAAAACTAGGAATTCTATTTTAATTTTGAAATAGGAGAGGCAACTGTCTACTTGATTGTCCATGGTCGATTTTCTACCAGGTAAAAGAACAATGGGGTTGGCTGGTCTAAGTATTTTATAGATAGTATCTAGGTTTTACCTGTCAGTCCTCAGCAAAGTGTCAAATTCATGTTTTTTTTTTTTTTTTTATGGCCTGTATGCTAGCCTTTTTAAGCCAAATCTCAAAATCAAGCTATGCCGGTGCCATCTATGCAAACCTTTGACAGTAGCCAACCCCATTGCCGATATATTACCTACGTATTAATTTTAAAAAAGCACCATCTGTATTAAGATTCAGTCATTTCTTGGATGTGTATTTGCTCCAAACGTCACCGATGATCGCACCCAATTTGCGATACATTGCGGCATTTAATCGATTGAATTCGTTGCTCCTACTTAGCCGGCAATGACCTAAAATCGAATACCATTTGTTGCAACGTCTGTAGAAGCCTAATGCTATACTTTTTTTACAATTATGGCATGGCTGCGAGTCCTTTCAGCCACGCTAAACTTACAGCATGAGGCGTTTTTCTTAAACGCTGTTCTGTCAAGTCACTTTAAAATTCAACTATCGAACGAGACGTTTTTTACCCGCGAAAATTGTCTTTGTGCACAAAAATAAATCGTTAAATTATAAATAGTCTCATACAAGTGCAGCCAACTGTCAGTTTGGATGATTACTTCTGTTTTTCTTTAACACTCACGTTTTTTTTTCAACAGTACATTTCCGTATTTTAGCGACATTTCTAAAGTTATTAGATTTTTTTATTTGTGTTATTTTAAGTGGGTGGCCGAAGACTTAGGCACCTAGCGATAGCAGAGGACGCTAGTTCAATTCCAGCCCTGAGCACTGGAGGCCTTGGTCACGTTTTCGTAAATTACATTTATTTCAGTGTACTATTTGAAAACTGCGAAAACTTTTAGATAATTTCTTTAATACTATTTTTCTCCTATTGTCTTATTATATAATGAATAAAAATAAATATTAGACATTATTACACAATTTGAACTCAAATAGCTGTCAATAGAGTAGAAGATTATATCAGCCATATACGAGTATATAGGTTGCATATGCGGTAAGGGGTTAAGTATGGTACTTTTTAGGTGCATAAAAATGTAAAAAATGAGCGCTGTCTCGCCAACAAACCGCATAAGCAGTTTGGCGAGTAACTTTAAAATTGATTATGTATATGTGCCTTTGAAAAAAAAAAAAAAAAAAAAAAAAAAAAAAAAAAAAAAAAAAAAAAAAAAAAAAAAAAACAAATTGACTAAGCCACACAGTAAGAGAAGACTTGTGTTGTGGGTACTCAACGATACATAATACCTTTCACGATCATAATGCAGCCTTCCATATTATATGGAAGTAGTGTACAGTGGAGACAGGAATATCGATTTCGGCGATCGGCATGCGTACTTTCAGACAGACAAGATAACAGACCAGGAATAATTCATACAAACAGAAATAATGCAAATTTTAACACATTCGCTACCAACGTTTTCGTGGCGCTACCCTCGTAGCCGACCCCAGCGTTTTCCCGCTTTGTAGAGGAAAGCGACAACGAACAAAGAATCCGCCAAGCAGGTACCCGGTACTCAATGTGTAAAGCTCCTAACTTTTAGAATTATTTAAAAAAATGTAAAAAACTCGAACGAAAGGACTATGGTCAATGTACATTAAATTATGTAATGTTAATATCGAGGGAGGAAAATGGGGACAACGTTTGTATGGAGAAGCAGTCTTCTACTAAACCCAGACCATGATAAGTTAGCAGCGATTTTGATAGACGGTGCAAGTGTCAAGTAAGCGTCATAATTTCATAGAAATTCAACGCTTAAAATAACCCTCACTCCCCTCCCACTCCCAATCACTCTTAGATATTAGTGCGATAGAGAGACAGCGTTTCGTTGTGGCATATACTCCAGAGGAGTTACATGCGAGTTGGCGACCCTAGCATTCCGCACCCTCGTTGAGCTCTGGCAAACTTACTCACCGGCAGGAACATAACACTATGAGTAGGGGTTCATCCCGCCATCGCCGGTGGGGTCTGCCAGATCCCAGATTGTGTCTGACACTCTCGGCCCGAAGAATGAAATACGATAACGATAAGTTCTGGTTTAGATAAGTTCTCATTTAGATATCGTTTTGTTGTTGTTGCTCGACTCGGAGAAATATCGCAGATAGATCTTATTGGGATCACAGCGGAATCGAAATAAACGTCAATTTTGACATGTTTAGTTATCGATCTTTTAAAGATCTTAACCGTGTCCTAATCATTCTTCGAATCGGGCCGTCTGAGAGACATAGGTAAAATGAGCATAACTCATTTCATCATGTAGATTAAATGAGAATTAATAATTACACACAAGTAAACCTTCAGTAAATTGAACTACAACCAACACAGACAAATGCGAAAACTCCACGCCCTGAACAGAGTAGAACGGTTTAGAGTAGTCCATCTTTACAGAGGAACGCACGAAACCCCGCAAATATCGGGAAAAACATACGTACTGCCAACCATCGCTAGTTGAGAGGCACTAAATGAGAGATCGCGGAAAAACGCTACCATACACCAGATATTGACGTATAGAGTCTACGGATATGGAGTTAGGCGTTTTATTTTAACAACTAGCCGGAAACAGTACAAATCGAAAGTTGTAACAGTGATAGAGACTTTCTTTTACAATTATGGCGTGGATGGTAGAGACTTTTGTCCAAGAGTGTCTTTTGCAAGAGTGAAAATTCAATCCAACTGGCGGGCGCGAAGAACAAGCGACGATATATTTAAAAAAAGCCTCATACGTACTAATGATTTAAAGACTTATCAACGAATCTATAATACCAAGATTAAATAGAAGATCAATTACAACTCTTAAGTACCAAAATAATTAAAGTTTTCTCTTATCAAAACTAAAACTCATATATTATCAGCCAGCCAAGGCCCATAGATTCCTTACAGACTAACATAAAAACTAAAAATCATTTTTGCGCCATAACAGTTTTTTTGCAGAGTCACCCAATCAGTTACGGCTACCTTAACTTTGACACTCACATATTTGCTAACGTCTGCGTAACTTTCTATACATCTCGCTCGCACTAATAAACCAGTACAAGCGAGATGCACAGAAAGTGATTTACGCACACCCTAGCGAATATATCAGTGTCAGGTCCGTGTCAAGCTCGTGGTGTAGGATTATTTATATTTGTTGGCCTCATAACGGTCAAGTTTGGCGCCAAAATACTTCACAGGTAGATTACTGTCGTCTCTTCACTGTGGCTAGAGTTGGGCACCTCCCACCACAACATAGTACAGGTAGCGCACAAAACGTACGTTGCCCCGCTTCGTATATACTTGTGGAGATATATAGCGTGTATATTGTTCGTAGTGACGTTCTTGAAAGCCGAAAGTCTCCCTTTAACGGTGGTAGAGTCTAAACTTTTGCAGCGATTTGATTAGAACAAATTGAGGGTCATTATAAACGTCATATTTTCATATGAATTTGACATTAATGCTGACGTGGCCACACTTTGTCATTACAAATTCGATGCAGAGTTATCTTGGTCCGACTCAAATAGCGAAGTTTATCTTGCCTTTAGTGTTACTTTGTCCCTACCTTACCTTTAATCACATTTACGCCGAAGAAAAATCACGAATCTTATTAAACATACTTAACATGTGCATACAAAGACAGATAAAAAAAATTAACCTTTGCTGTAGTCGAATTAAAATGACGACTCAATGATTCCACTTATACTATGGTTACATTGAATTGGCTACTTGCATTTTACGGATTCATGAAAATCAAATAAGGTGAGGTAGGGGAATGTCGCCATGCCGTCTAAGTGCGCCTACCTTGAATATATCGAAAACTGCTTATATACTACTAATATTACTAGTATTCTACAACACTCTTAGAGTCTAAGTGTTGTAGAATACTAGTAATATTAGAAGTATATAAACAGTTTTCGATATATTCAGGGTAGGCGCACTTAGACGGCATGGCGCACTTGGGGTACCTCACCTTATATGATTGTCTTCACAGATTGTTAAGTCTAAGCCAAATTCATGCTTCACATTTGCCAGCTTCTCTAGAAGGCTCTGTGCGGCTCCATTATGATTGACGAATTTCTTTTTATTTTTTACCGTATTGCACAAAGTACAAATGGCGGACTTAAAGCCTAAAAGTATTCTCTATCAGTCAACCATAGGGCTGAACAGAGAAAAGTTGTCGTTTGTCAATTCCGTTACAAAGAATAGGCACATTTTTTTTTACATTTAATTTAAACAATGTTTAAAACTAAACAGAAGAAATAAATTCGGTGAAACTAGATTCGGCATTCGCCGGTGCAGCGGCCGCCAAAAGGGTGGGGGTAAACTACCCCTATAAGCTCGTGCATTCACCCTGAGGGGGGAGCTTATGCAAGTTGGTTAATATTTAAATCAGGAGAGAGTGGTTTCAAGACAACTTATTATAGAGCTTTTATACATGTACATATTTTGTAATAAGCTTTTACTTACGATTTCCAATTGGTTTTAACGTTTGATTTCGTAATGCCGTGATCGTTTTTAAATTAGTTGAGATTGTTATATTTAATTACGCTTTTACGTGGCAATGAAAAAGCTTTTTGCGGCGTTTAATATTTAATTTTAAAGAAGACTTAGTGAAGAAGGTTTGAGATGAAGTTTGTCATTCAATGCTAATAGTTAAACTGTACTTAATTCGAATTCGATTCGAACTTTAATTAAATTAGATGTCATTGTCAAAAGTGACGTTTCTTAAAACAAAAACTTCATTTTTGTCACTGACATATCCATATCATATTTTTAGGAAATTTCTGACGTACCTTAAAGTTTGAAAAATTTTAACGAAATATCCGTAGTTCAATTTAATATATTGAATACACTTTTTTATGGAAAGATTTATAAGCAAAAAAAAAACTAAAAATACCTCATAACTCTTTCAATAAATTATTTATACGGTTACAATAGGTATATGGTATAGGCGAAATATCATAGACGTCAATTTTTGTTCTTCTGCGAATCAGGCAACAGTAGCGTCTCTCCCACTCAAAATATTAACATAATCATTGTGTTTTCCAACATTTTAGCCATTTTAATAAATTAGTCTTACAAACGTGGGCTTGCGGTTTTAGTATTATTCAAATTAAACAAAGAAGACATGAGTATTAAGTGATAAATCGCTTACATTTTGTACTTGTCTTCGCCGACAGTGTCTAATTTTCAAATGTACAGAATTTTGTATTTGGAATCACAATTTTTGTGCCAATCAGGTTTATATTGACAATCGTCATTTTTCTACAGTGACAGCTGCAGTAGCCATTTACACAGACCCTCACTATACAACTTAAATACATCTGCTCTTACTTTATGGGGTCTCGTTTTAACAGCTACGCCAACCGTAGCCTGCTACGGCGTAGGCACTTTCACTGCTACGAAACTCTACGAAGCAAATGTTAATGATAAAGCAACGATTAAACAGAAATAAACCCTATTTTTATAAGCGTAAGGACTGTTTTTAGCTATCCGATTTGACAAAAAACTAAAAGTTTTTTTTATATATAACTTCAAATTCCAGATAATTTCTAGCATATACCAGTAGCCTATATACGAGCAGGCCTCCTGTCTTGCACATATACATATACAGTAGAATCCGGATATAACGACCTTCAAGGGACCGGCGATATTATGTCGTACTAACCGGATGACGTATAAAACGGATATTTATATATGTATGTAATTATGTATTAAACCGAACTTGAGTAAATAATATCGACGCTAAAAACGGTTAGTCGTTATAAGCGACGTCGTTATAAATGAATTCTACTGTATGTATATATCAAATAGGTTGCATCCGACGATAAGCGGTTACCATAGCGAATAAACGCTTGCAATCAAGGGGTGTCACACCTTTTTCTTGAATGCAATTTTCTACTTTTTTTCTTTAAGCTATTTTTCCTTGAAGTGAAGGTATTGAATGTACAATGTAGTGTAAAATGCAGATAAGGTGCATTGATCCCGAGAAATGGCGCTGAGACCGTCTGAACGCTGCATCCGGATAAGGTGGTGAGCACGGTGCGGATCGCTTCCGCTAGGCTTGAGCGGATATTGTTCGGATTAATCCCTGCCGCCTCTTTCCGCCAGCGCTGTACGCGATAACATTACTCCACCTCCTCCTGTCCTCAGCAGTTTCTTCAGAAATTTCCTGCCTTGCACATCTAAACTGTGGAATGATCTGTCGCATGCGGCATTTCCGGATCGATACGACCTTCAAGTAAAGAATGTATTCCCGTCTTAAATCCAGCAACGCACTTACAACTCTGGTGTGGCAGTCGTCCATGGACCCGTCAACTTTGTTCACTATGACCAGATGGACATACCATATATATTAAGATTAATACAATAAATTTTTTGACACTCCGGATCACGACACCGAAATCACCCAATAATAACAACCACCTACAGATGTTCACTTACAAGTTAATAATCGTTTGTCCCTTTCCGACGTATCAGTACGATGAAAAGGGACAAACGATTATTAGCGGCTTGTTAACTTTAGTAGACGTTTATGAATAAGGGGTAAGTGAACAGTCCTTTCCCATCGTATTTTCTCGGAAACGTTCGCATTTGCCATCCTACTTCAGTCAACCTTAGTACGTTTTGTATTGAGACTGACTGCAAAAGCATACCTACAACGTATCATTAGATATCGTTTTGATATCAATTATACGTTCCAATTGGCCTCTCACTTGTCAACATTTTCATAAGCGGAAGCGACTCTCAACCCGCTACATCTTAAGCAGCTTGCTTTAATCCAACCACTCAGCTCGCTCGATTTACTAAATTAAAACCCTTTGCAAACAACTCTAGTCCATCCCTCCATCGTATAAGGTCCTTTTTCATTTAAAACACATGACCACTCATGTCCTTATGGACCTGAAAGGAAAACTTCTATTATACTGTTCTTTGAAAAACTGTTTGTCTACTATGGCTGAAAGAAAGGCTCGCAATACGGTTAAATTTCCAAACTGTTATATATCTACAGTTATATATATATCATTGGGCCGCAGCAGTAATGTCGCAGCATATGCAGCTGCAGTTGCGATCCGAATGTGACCTTAAACGTCAGTAATAGAAATTGCATTAAACAGGACTCTTTAGATTATAAATCTAAGGAATATTAAAGTATTCATGGCGTTAGTGGATCAATAATTATTTTACTGTAGGCAATTAACATTTATTTTATCTTAAAAATTAATGCATATAATTGTAGTAAATATTTAACAAATTTAACCGTAACGAGGAAAACTAAGCGCATCACGCATCAAAATAAACTGCATACCTACTTTCACACATTTTGACGAAAATTAGACTCAATAAGAACACATGACCACACTACTATTTTTTTTCTATAATTATGTCCTGGATGGGAGTCTTTTAAGCCACTGCTTTTGACTGTATAAAGAACTATTACATTTTATTTAAACCTAACGGTATATTCCAATTTCAAACTTATCGTACGGAACGAGCGCATTTTGCATTCCTAACATTAAAGAGTTCCCGTCTAGACGTTTCGACCAGCGGAACCTTGCGTCCTTGTCTATTACACATGCGCAAACGGGGGGGAGCGGGACAGGTGACTTTCGGGGAACTCGCGGTTGCAAGGTCAGGAAAAACGTCTGGTATGGAAATCCTTACTCTGATATCCTTGATGGGCGCGTGGCCGTATTATGGCGGGTTTTGATCGAGTAATAACATTTTCATCATTTTATATCAAATTGAAATTAAAATAGTATTATGTTCTAATAGAAGAAAAGTCTCGTAAATTATCCGCTCATTTATCGTACCGTCTTACAAAATATGGAAAAAATAAACGCTTTAATAGACATAATTAATAGAAATAACCACTTTACTTTTTATTAAAATGATTGAAAATATATATTTTAAAATTTATGTTTTAAAAAGTAGGTTCATCTGGATAAGCATCAATAAACGGCAACGTACATACATTTTTACTTTTATTTAATTATAAACAATACTGGTAATTTTATTTTTTTCAATTATTTTACTATAAAACCTTTCTAAAACTTTAAACATTACCTATACACATTATATATAAATACCTGGCGAAGGTTCTATCCGATTATATTTAATAGACAAAGCAAATCTCGAGGCCCCAGTAAGCTACTGACTACCCTGAGGCACTCCCATAATACTAGTACCATTATCAAGCTTAGATCTATAAACTTAGGGTTTCATTCTGAATGTCATTTTACTTCAAAGGTATTTCAGGCATGATATGAGCGTATTATGTATATATGATACTCGTCGTTTTGGGTTGGGATAAGTTAGACGTTAAAGAGTTAGGGCTAGATTTAGAGCTCATGTCTATTGTCTAGGTATGTCTGGGGTCGGTAGATAAGGTTTCATGGTGAATATTAATGCGGATAACTGTTTATTTTACTTAAATAAGTCAGACAAACACAAAACTAGTCACAATAATTTAAAGTTGGTTGGTCGGTAGGCTCTGCTTTAATCACTTAAAAACTATCTGGTATTCCACCAGAATATTTAAACGAGTCGTCATCAATATTAAATGAAAGTTATATTTTATTTGCAATAAGCTGCAATTAAAACATTCGTCTTATTTTTTTACTGAATTTATTTTGTTTTAGAAGGTAGATCGATGATTTTATTAATTTTTTTCATTTTGCCAAACACCTGTCATTGTATGGCGGATAATGGCAAAGTTGTGTCTGTCATCAGGCACAATTGCCAGATCTGACTGGCGTTATAGAGTCTGTAGCTAGCGTTACAGGACAAAGTGAGGAAGTGTTATTATAAATGTCATACCATAGAAATTTGACATTAACGATAACATGACACTTAGCTCACATGACAGTTAACTCGGTTCGACCTGTGTATATCCTTTTATCCAACATATATTTGTGTTTATTTTTCGTTGAATACATATATTTTCTTCCCAGTGGACGGCGAGCCAGCCGGACTGCCACTCGGCGCCCGCGGGCTGGGCCGCGCGTTGCTGCACGGACTCCTTGCGCCGGCGCAGGCGGCGCGGCACCCGCTCTACACGGCCCCTAACACTGGTAATGACTCTGCGAATTTTATGTACACTATAGTAAATCGTCTGACAAGCAAAACTCACTAAATAACAACACAAGTTCATAGCCGTAATGAACCATATTATTACTTAAATAAGGTTGATTTTTGATTAATTCTTTTTTAGTAACTAGTGAGTTTTGCTTGTAGCTGACAAAATGTCCCAATAGATGACACCACTGTTGATAATTAACCCAGCGTACTTGTACAAGTACAAATTCTTTAAACTCGCGTTTTGTAAGTAAATTTTAGTTATGACATAATATTGGCCTGGGTCTCTATGAGTTTAAAGATGACATCTATTGGGACGCGGTGATGAGCACTTGGACGACATATCGGTAAACCGATATGGGTATATTTTTAGTATAAATTAGGGATATGCGCTTTTCCTGTGGACATAGAATAAACGGGCTTTTGTTATTGGTGGCATGTTCAAACCTTTTATTTTTCATGCAGTCAACTTCTGGTCCTCTTTTTATTTGGAATTCGGTTATGAATTTCATCTTAACTGTCCATATTTACCCTTACATAAAATCGGTAAAGAAAATTTTGCGTATTACCTTTTTGGATTTAACAAACTTTCAATACTACTTTAATACTTTGAGTATATTTAGGACGAAAGGAGTTACATGTTTGTGTATAAATTGGACAGTTACATGTTACATAATATTAACGAAGTTACATAATAAGTTCAAACGGTCTTATTTGTTGAGCAACATTAACTGTCCAGGGTAAAATAGGACAATTCGTTAATAAAACCTAGTTAGCTTTGTCTTTGGTTTCTCGTAAAGAACTAATAAATATTCAATAAACCTTCTGTTTTGAAAATTCAATACGTCGTATTTTTAACTATCTATAAATTAACTATAATTTTTATTAGCTTAAACTAATAAACAAACTCATTTATTACTCGTAACTTAAGGGTTACCTATGCATGTCGGTTTACTGTACAGACTTTATGTATCTTCAGTGACAATTAATAATCAGTTATACAGAGATTTTTTTTGTTTCAAAACTTATAAGTACCCGTTCGATTATTGCTTTATCATTTTGCAATATGTATTTGTAATACGCGGGGACTTATAAGGGCAGAAGTATAGAAGATGAGTAGTTATAATATTACTAAGCACTGCGACAGTATATACTATAATGTATTTTACAGTACATATGGTGCTACTTTATCGCACTAGTGCGAATAGTAGCATATTACGTTACTGTGCCGAACATTTAAAGGGCCATATGTACTGTAAAATGTTGTACGATATATGTGCGAATAGGTAATTCGTAACTCGTGTCGATTTAAAACACTCCCTTCGGTCGTCTTTATATTATCGCCACTTGTCTCGAATTTCCTATTTTTCGCACTTGTATCGTAATGTACTATTAGTATACGTATAACTAAGTATCCTAAGTAACCTCAAGTGATTTTCAAGAACTCTATTTAAATTTGTACTATGTAAAGGCGCTACAAACATTCAGTTTCGTAGTTAGTTATAATATACATAGAGCAAAAACTAATGATAAAGACCAATGAAGCGGAACAATATAACCTAAAATAACAGTAAATTACGATATAGGTATGTTATTATAACTGTCTCCTAGTACACAACGGAAACGGACCCGACTGATTCTGGAAGAAGAAATTGTTAGTATTGTTACCTAAGGGATGATTCCGGTAGGAGCTGGAACAATTTCCGGCGAAGCGAGCTACAAATACAATATAAATATAAATACGGAAAACGTGGGTATTAACGGACGTTTTGGACGCTCCGGTCAAGTCTGTGTCACAATGGAAGGGCCAAACGTTTTGGTATTACTAATCAGCTTCCGTACGGTATATAAATAAATATTATAGGATATTTTTACACAAATTGAGTAAGACCCACGGCATGCTCAAGAAAGCTTGTGTTGTGGGTACTCAGACAACGATATATCTAATATATACTTACTTAAATACATAGAAAACAACCATGTGAAAACAAATATGTGTTCATCACAGAAATAAATACCCTTACCGAGATTCGAACCTAGGTCCATCGGCTTCATACGCAGGATCACTACTGACTAGGCCAGGGCGTTGGTCATGAATATAGAAAGCAAGTTAATTCGGAGTATGGCGCTGTTATAGCAAATATGTATACGATTAAGGACTATTAAAAATAAAATATTAACGATTTTTGTTTTACACATCGTATTCGCAGAATTCGTGTTTCATTTCTCTATTGCAAAGAAAGTAACGCAGCCATGCTTGCGAAATTATTTTATAAAAGTTTACCTATGACAGATTCGGATACCAAATTCCGAATGAGAATCCATTTCATACTTGGGTCCCGCCTAGCAACCCTACAATACATACCCATAATACAGTCTCGAATTTTAGGTAACCTGAATAAACATAGGTTCAGAATTACATATTATATTATGTTGGAATTCGAATATAATAAGATACGAAATATTTAATCAGTTAATCTTACGTTCGTAGCAAAGTTTATTATACTCATTGAAAATCAATACAATAAAACTGTGCTAAAGCATAATTTATTTATTATTATCTCCTTCTTGTTTAAACACCTCTTCTTCCGCCTCTTTAATTAGTTTCTTTCCCAGAAACATTGTCCCTCCTGGAAATACATTTTTTTGGCGTCAAAACAAATTATAATATGAAATATTCATGGCGGTATACGGGTATCGATCGCGGCTATCAGCTGATGTCCAATGTCAGGGTGGCACAAAGAGCCACCCCAGAGCACGGCGGCCCACCGCGGTGTGCGTGAGACGTACGCATGATACGCTTTACACAGACATTACGCAATGGGCACACATTAAAGAGTTCAACGGTATAAAAAGTCACATACGCCTTTTAGTCGTGGACTGTTGCGATTTTAGTCCAAATTACATGTAAACTATTTTTGTTTTGTAAAGGTTTACTAGAATGCGTAGTTATGTCTAGTTTTATGCTTAGTTGGGTGCGACTGTGGCTCATGCTGGGTAGTATTTTAATTTAATCGTTTCTAGTTTACAAATATGGCAGAATTCCAGGAAAAAATCGTACTTAACAACTTAAGTACGATTTCTAGTATTTTTTTTTTTCTTTTTATATACGTTTACGCACGTGTTGGCGCACTATAACTCCTTTTCTCGGATAATTACATAATAGTATTCAACTGTATAAAAAGTCTTAATTGCTTATATTCAAATACTAATTTTGACCAAAGATGACCTTGCAAAGTAAATTTATTGCCGATTTAATGAGAAATAAATAAGCAATCAAGAAAACATGTTTAAATTAAGTCTTTGAACGTCTACGCTGAATCAACACTTAGTATCTTCCGAAAAACAGCATAAAGAATACGGAAGTACCTAGGAAAGTGGAGCCCTCGCACCTACACGTACGCACACACCCACGCGTTGCGTAATACCAACACAAGTATGTTAACAGAATCGATAAATAGGTAGCCTGGACGGCCTAGAGTTCGGGAGTCAGCGTTTTAGGAATCTGTGTCACTGTCTGCTTCCTAAATAGGTAATGAGTTGATAAAACTGGGGTAAGAACGTCACAAGATAACTTCAGCGTTTATTTGACATCTTGAAATATGCGCTATTACTGGCTCCCCGAATTAACGCTTACGCTGAACATACTTTCCTCGCGTATCTGTATGTACTTGTGGAAGTACAAAATTTTATGCGAATTTTAAACTTATCCGGAAGGCTTCTAAAGGCAAAAAAAAAAAAACTTTTTAACATTATATACATATAGAATCCATAAATATGTTGCCAGCTATATTGAAAACGCGGGCAATGTAAACATATATTATTTAGAAAATATTAGCAATCAATATTGAAATCGGGATAAATATAGCACGCAATATCTTGCGTGGAAGCAGTACGTATATTGAAGTACATTTTTGGTTTAGATTTTTAATGCTAACAGTATCACTTTTGGGATATTTAAATATTTTAGAATACTTTAGCATCTGTAAAAACTATTATTATAAAAAAATCTCTAGTTTTTAAGATGATATTTAAGTTAATATCATCTTTACCCTTCAAAATATTCAAGCCCTTTTAAAATATATCTTAGTAAACTACAAATTTATAGTTTTCAAAAAAATATTACATACCAAATATATCAACACATTTGTTAGATTTTAGTTGGTACTAACTTATACGTATTCATCCGTTGCGTGCAATTTCTTACACAGCAACCCCACTTCGTTGTCCACGAAACATTTGGGAACAATAACGTCCGCGTTGACAGCCCTGACAATACAAATTGCAACCACAGCAGTCCGCGAAAGCGAGACAGAGGAACTCCGCTATAGTATTGAAAAGGGATGGCGCCGTAGGGCTGTCATATAGGGTTAAAGAGTGTTATGTTACAAATACACTGAATATTTTTTAAATAGTATTTATAAAACAATTGATGTTATGAAAAAGACGAAATGATATAGTTTGGTTCGCAATTTACTTACACATTAATAGTACATTACGATACAAGTGCGAAAAATAGGAAATTCAAAACGAGTGGCGATAAATTAAAACACGACGGAAGGGAGTAATCAAATTCTTCAAACAAAAATATATATATATATATATATAAAATACCAAAAAACAAAAACACTTACAGCACACGTAAAGCACTTTTTTAATGCATAATAAAATAAGTTACGTCTTAAAGGCCAATAAGGTCTTAATAGCAAGAACCATGTGTCACAAAAAATCGGAATTCGAAACCCTTGCATCAATGGGTCATCCTAAACAAATGCAGCTTGAGCCCAATCAAGTGACGACTTGAAAAAAAGGTAGCCTTTTTTTGCAAAATGGGTTACTTTGACTGGCCCGATTTGTGACGGGGCGATTCATTAGCAACTTTACTGTCTACGACAGAGGGTTCAAATAGGAAAGAAGAAAAAAACTATTTTTTGCAAAATGGGTTAACATTATACACCTTGCGCGGCCGAAGTGAGCAACTTTAATTTTACGACAAATGCAGATCTTATTTCAAAGGGTTAAGGATATTTTTTCTGCGTAAATATCGCAATTTTAACTTGGTTGCAATTGACACCTGGAAGGAATTTTACAATCTTATGATGCATTTTGACGTAATAGTTCACAATGATAGAAAGTTACATAAAAAAATTGCAAAGAGGATCAACTATCTTTTCGTTGTCTTGTTTCTGACCACTCTGCCACGCTTGTATTTATGTCTTCTATCAAATTAATAAAATAAAGTCGAGTACTACTGCCTGTCTCTCTAGCTATAAATTATAATTTACACAAGAAAAAAAAATGTCTTCTCTTACAAAAAGCCTCCGTCACATTTAGTGGGGACGAAAAACAACAACGTAAAGAGTTTTGACCCAAGAAATGGTTTCAGACGCCGTGTTTCAAAAATATCTATCATATGTCGAATTAAATTTAGGGTTATATATAGAGCATATAAACACTACTGTCTGAAAAAAAAAAAAAAAAAAAAAAAAAAAAAAAAAAAAAAAAAAAAAAAAAGAACTGTTAATATATACAATTTGCCCCCTTATACACAAACATAACACATATAAACATGAGACCAGGGTCCCCTATTCCATCGATTCTAGCAACAAAGAATTTAGCTGGCCGGTCATCTCGCATCGGTCCATAATAGAAACATTCGGAGCATGTGGGAGTTGCACAATCTGCAACCCTTTGCATCTGCCAACACAAAGGACGTGAAAGTTGCCAATCATAATAGCCATGTGTCCTATTCAAAGGACATCTGGGGATTGCGCAAATTGGAACTGTTTGTCATGGATGCTTTTAATCTGACCGGTGCTAAATGTAGTAGGGTTATATTTTTTTTATACTTCGTCGGTGGCAAACAAGCACACGGCCCGCCTGATGGTAAGCAGTCTCCGTAGCCTATGTACGCCTGCAACTCCAGAGGAGTTACATGCGCGTTGCCGACCCTAAACCCGCCCCCCCTAGTTGAGCTCTGGCAACCTTACTCACCGGCAGGAACACAACACTATGAGTAGGGTCTAGTGTTATTTGGCTGCTGTTTTCTGTAAGGTGGAGGTACTTCCCCAGTTGGGCTCTGCTCTAGATCTGGAATGACATCCGCTGTGCTGTGCCCTACCACACAAAGCGAGATGACATTCACAATGCCCATACCTCTCTTTTGGACGTAGTTTAAGGACGTACCCGAGTCCGGTAGGTGATTTTTTTAAACAGACATGAAGCTTGCCCAATAGTAAGTGGATACCGCAGCATATAAACACACTTATAAACACTTTCCATAAATATGTACGGAACGTTTCCTGCGTTTAGTTAGACCAGCGTATGCTTTAAAAGTGCGTCCACATCATTGCATTAGGTATTTTATTTACAAAACACGGCAGTGTGGACGAACCATTAAGGGTTCGAACCAGTTTCTAACCTCTATCTATTAAAGGCCCTAATGGTGGTCCGTTTTGTAACTTTCCTTTTGTACCATTTTGATGTTAATGCATATTAGCATGATCTTTCGGCCGTTGGGCATTCGGAACCGGAAATAATTCAAAGTCAGACCTCAAGACGATTCGTGTTTAAGACTAGTTTAAAGACAATTTAGACTCGCGGACTTAGAGTGCCAATCTTAGTTAACATTTAAAAAAAATAGCCATGTCATAATGTAATAGGGTCGGGCGAAGCTGACTCTGCGTGGCTTTTGCAGTGACAAAGTAAGTGAATGGCATCATTAGTGTAATTTTTTTATGAAAATGTGGCATTTATAATGACACGACCTCACATTGTGAACGAGTTTCAACTTTGCAGTTTAAAGACAAATAGATGTAGCGCACTTTTTTTGTAAACGTATGATAAAGACATAGCGATGAAATTTTTTAAATATATGCGTTGTTTAATATTTAACAAAATCATCATTTCCAACCTTAATACCTAAGAAAAAGGGTTCAAATTGCAACCATGTTTCCGAAATCCCAGTAAAAACCGTCCAAGCATTCAGCAAGTAAATATCCCATTCAAATGCAAAAATCATTGCAAATAAATATCTAACTCCAACAGATTATGGTCTAACACCGACAGTACAAAAATCTCAGCGGTCACTCCATAAAGATGAATGATAAAATACCCTTTGTAGGACTAATGCTGACCAGTAGACCTGTTTCTTTATACTCATTATATTATTATTTTGATACTGTGAAGGGTGCGTATAATTTATTTAGGGGTACTCTGGGGACGACACAATGGACAGTATGATCTCGTCATGCGAGCAAAAAACCACTTTTGTGCGCCTTTGTGGCGTAATCGGGCAATGTTTTATGTAATTGGCAGATTGTGCGTGTGCCTCAAGTCTTCAATTAGAACAAATAAAACCGAGAAAAATTGGAAAGTTATCCAAAAAAATGCATTGTATATCGACGATGCGTACCTTGACTTCACTCGTATCGTCATATCATTAAGGGGCTGTCAACACCCAATGTCCTTGAAATTGATGTTACTTAAACAGTTTTTTAAGAAAGACTATTTGTTTTAGTCAAGTAAGAAAAATATATGTTCATATTGATTATAGTTCAAAGACCGTGGTTGTACTCGATACATGATTGAACGAAATCGGCTCGATAGAAAATAATTGCAAAGATTGGTCTTAAAATCACAATTAAACGGTTCTATGTCTTTATTGTTTTGACTTATGGATCTGCAATTAAAATCACAATTTCAAAACATTTATATCTAAACCGCTAACGAGTCAAATATTACACTAATAATCCACTTTTTTTATTTAAATATTTTTCTTATTATTCCCTTGCCCAGGCCCAGTAACATGCGACAGTGCTATCTCATTTACTCCGATACAAATAGACAGTGTGCGCGCTTTAGGTATTGACAGCCTCTTAAAGATTCGATTTAACACATCTGCGCGTCATAAAGTAACTAATTCGGTAAATTTGAAGAATTTAGGCGCGAAACATCTCCCAATTTCTGAAAATCGCGCCCTTTTCTATTAAAAAACTTGTTTAAGTGAACATTATGCCTAAGACTAAACGCGAGACTCGCGAAAAAATGGTGACGTGTTCCATATTTGAATTTCGGTTACGAGTTTATCAAAACACGCTCGAAGCCAAACGTAAACAATCGAAAGATATCCGTAATCCCTGAGATCACTATCTCACTCTTATCTATTCGCAAATTTCTTTTGATACTAGCTTCCGTACAATTCCAGATGACAATACTTATTTATAATTATTATTTACACGATCATGTACAGAAATTCCACTTATTAAATACTTACGTCGTTAGAATTATCAATTTTTTTTTTAACTTACTAATGAGATTCCTAGTTTAAAAAAAACTTATAATAGTCCAAAATAAACAAGTATGGCTCTAAAATGTTATTCGTAGGTAAAAGAGCATTAAAATCTCCCAACTGGTTTACTACGACCGTTACATCTAATCCACAGATAGCGTAAATCACGCATTTGATTATTTCCCCCTTCGATTGTTTCCGAACTGACCATCGTGTGACTTTAATTGCCCCGGTGAAAGGGGTACGGCCGAATAGTCTTCCTTTTCCCATGGATTGTCCCTGGACAATACTACACAATGTACACAAAGCCGTGTCGACAGCTAGACGGTCAAATGGTCAGTCCCATAAGGAAATGAAAGAGTTGATTATATTATTTAAATTCCGAACGACGGTTACCCGTCAACGGAACATGAGAAAGTTTAAAAAAAAAACATTGGTATATTTTTAAGTCCGAAACTTCACGTTGCATGAATGTTTGTTATTTTAGCCGTTCAGAGAATATAACTTTTTTATATATTGGAGCGCAAAACAATTTATTGTTTGTCCACTTTGCGAAATCGGTTCCAAAAATACGTTAAACGTATTTCTAAATTCAAACGGTCAACGGACTTTTCATATTCCCACCAAAAGCTACTAAATCATCAAATAAAAGGTTCGAATCTTTGCAGATTAAAAAACACCAGTGGTCAAATTACAATATAAACACAATACACCCCTTCTAACGTTGCACGTTGCACCTTTTGCATAATCTGCATAATAATTGCATCTTAGATGCAGTAACAAGTGCTGCGACCTCTGACCGTTGGTCATCGTGAGAAAACTGGAGACGTTAGAAATGCAAATTTGGAGTGTTAGTTAAAGAGTTTTTTATGTAAATTTTGGACAATGCTTTATTAACCGTTGCATTACACAGGTGAAGTACCTTAAGAATTAATGCATTCGTTCTTAAAAAACGGGTGCAATCTGATCTCTGAACTGTCCATGGAACAATCCTTAATTTTTTGTGGTTTTTGGTAATAATTTTGACCCTTTCTATCCTTCGACAGGCTCCCTGCCTCCGTCACCAGCGGACTCTGGTGTGTCAGACGTCGAGTCCTCCTCATCAGGGGCCGGATCAGCGGAGGAGCTGAAGGCGCGGCTGCAGCCCCCGCCCGCGCCGTACGCCCCATTCCTGCCCTTCTACCAGCACCACCAGACTATCGCTTCGCTGCAGCATCATGCGACGCACCCGCGACCACCCGGTGAGTCTCTTGATGATTTATAAGCGCCTGGTACTTTTTGATTAAGGAGCCCATTGAAGATTGCGGAAATGTGCAAACTCTGCAAAGAGTTTGCAATGACAGAGTGTGAGTGACGGCGTAAAAGTTAAATTCCTTTCATTTTTAATTCTTTTTTTCGCTTACTCCGACTATACATTCCACGTTTGCTTTTTGAAAAGTTCGATAATGGATCTTCAATGGGAAACCTGCTTTCAAAAAGTTAATTTATTTCAGTGTGTCTGACTTTTTGGCAATGCCAAGGACCTAGCGTGTTACTAGATCATTTGAAAGACGTGTAATTCATCATTTGGCATGTATATCGATCGTTCAGTGTCAAGTCAACCCAGACGCGGTGTGGATGAACTACTTGACGCTTGTCATTCGACTGTCAGCCAACATGTTGCATTTTAGATCTATAACACTTGGTTTCCGTATGCTATTTTCAGATCAGCTAAATCTTACTGCAGTATGACTATAGGTGACCTAACGAATAAATTTAATCGCAAAATTTAGCTAAACTGTCTAAACTGCAAATCGACGGATAGGTAAGCTTAAGAACCGTACTATCATGCCTTAAATCTGTCTGCAATTGCCGTGAATATTACATATAGTTGAAATAATGTAAAATAGTTAAAACAGAAATGCATTGTGCAATAAACATTATTTATCTCAGTGCGCATTATCATAGTTCCTACATATCACGTTTTGGGCGCCGTGCTCAGAGGTGACTCGGTCGTTGACCCAGCGGGTCACCTACAACTATTGTACTTATCGATGTTTTTACATATGTATTAAAGCAAACAAGTACATACAAGTGCAGTTGAAAGGTCGAATGACAGTCTTTTGCAACTTACTTTAAAGTATCTCAGACTGTAGTTTTTGCAAGGCTTGGCTTGGTAGAAAAAAAACACAAACATGTCTAATTTTCAGCAGTATAATTTTAATATAAAATAGCTAGGAATATTCCCTAGAGATCTGACTAGCAAAACTTTAAACAGAAGTATATTTTCGGAGTAATTGAGATAACTAAAAGACATCGTAACGAAAACTAATACCAGACATAGATATTACGTACATGTTCATGCCAAATTTCATGTAATTCATGCAATGAGAGCGTAACTTCGATCGTGTAAGAACAACAAATTTGTGTCACGCTTAAGTCTTTTAAACGCAGTCTCTTAATACTGATACGATTTATTCTAATTGTTGATTCTTTTTACGAACTTTAGTTTAAGAGACAAATGAAGATCATTGCAAACATTGTCCCGACCTTACTCACCAGGAACAGGTTTATTTATGTCATCGTTGCAAATCCAAATAAATTGTTTTGTTTTTAAACGTTCCTCAGTCGCAAGTGAGCAGATGTTGTGAATTATTCGAGCAATTTGTGCATTTTAGTGTGCAATTTGGGATTTTTACGGACGCCAACTTGGATTTCGGCCAGAATGCGTCGCGCCTCCGGAAGTATTATTTAAAAAACTACGGTCATTACATTATTAATCTTCTGGCTTATTTAATAAAGTTCGTATTTGGATGGCTTCTTTGGCTAAAACGCTCAAGCATAAAGTGATTGAATACGATCGTTGACCAAGGTCCCTGATCAAAAGAAAGCGTCTAGCTTAATTTCTTTTTAGCAATTAGGTTTTTCCTGAATTAATTTCTTACGCCGAATTCAACAAAAATCAATTTGGGCTATAAATAATATGATCACATTTATAAATAATTAGATAATTACCTACTATTAGTAAACAAAATACTTTGTTATATTGTTAATAAGTCTGAAGTCATAAGAATTATTTATTTGCAAGCGCATAAGTCATTGTCTACCAAGTGGTCGGACATCCCGTTTTCTTAGAAAACGGAATAAAATTAATATGCCATTACATTACAGATTACAAGAAAATAAGCTTGGAGCAAATTATACTACAAACTATTTTATAACTCTTTAAGTGTATTCGTATATGAAAACATAAGTTTTATGACGAGAAATAAGGGAATCACGAAATTCCAGATCCGTATTTCGTGCGTAATAATCATTTGTTGTACCTACTATTAATAACACGGCAATCAATACGAAACGTATGTAATAAATTTAAAATTAAACATGTAAAGTCGGCCCTATGATAGCGCCCTGTGGAACCCGGATCCCCGTCCGCCGTTTCGCATCAACAATGCCTTTGACATAAACCATAAAGTATAGATAACTTTTTAAAATGCACAATCGAGTCGTGGAACGCGACGAGCATACGCTTCTGGCGTTTTTTTCATTTTTATTAGGAGCACTGCCCTTGCACAATGTCAAATAGCTTTGGCCAAGATGGACGGCGGTGGGTGATTCTTTCCATTTCCATTCTTTTGTACAGGCTATCTGTCAGAAGCTCAAATAGTTTAACAAATCTCTGAAATACCCTCTTTGTCAGTAGAAAAAGGCGCGAAATTCAAATGTTCTTCTCTATCTCTAACTGACTCTGGGAAAGGCCCTAGCAGCTGCTTTCTCTAATATTATAACCCTTCGAGTCTAATTTGTTTTAACTTGCCGCCTTTTTCTACTAGTGGAAATAGCTTGCCAAACTATATCAAATTATTATAAGTCGGTAAAATGGTTGATGGATAAATCGGGTAGAAGATTGGGGAGTATTTTCTTCTTCGATATTTCATTTAGAACCAGGGCTTTAACCGCGAAAATCGAAGTTCGTCAATTCCGTGCATTTTTCTGTCACTCTAATTACGTCTTACTGAGTGTAAAAGAGAAAGATCCCCGCAATTTGCCAATCCCGATTTTCGCGGTAGGCCCCCAGGTTTGGAGCGTGTTACTTGTTGAATGATATTATAAAAATAGAATTATAAACCACCATTTTTTCTCCTATGTAATCCTATTTGAAATGTCATAAAGTCAGGACAACCTAACGCTCTAAACACGTAGATACACCCAACGTGTTTTGCAAAAAATTCCGCGTCTTATTTTCGTAAGGAAGTGACTTGATTTGACCCTCAAACCTGTTTGGAAGTCAAAACCCATCTTTTATTTGGGTACTAACTTACCAGTCGGACCGAACCAACTTTGCAAAGAGTTCGTTGTGACAGAAGAAGTGTCATCACAAACATAAAATTAGTATGAAAATACTAAATACTATTCTGACTCAGGACCATCGGCTTCATAGGCAAGGTCACTATCCACTAGGCCAGACAGATCGTCAAACAATATCCAGCATTATACTTATTTGTAAAAATACAAATAAGAAAGTGTGAAAATAAAAGTATTTTAATTTAGGTAATTTAATTAACTGCATGTAACCAGCTAATCTCATTAATAATAAATACATAAAACTATACGAGCCTCAATTAGTTATGTTATATCTCTCTCTTACAAGTAATTATGTCAAAATAACAGATAAAGGATGCTTGTAGGGATGTACGAAAAAGGCTAACCAGGAACCAGTTCCGAAGCCCGATGAAATTTAAATTGATAATGTCTATGGAACTAGTGTGACAATCCAATTTTATACTTTTAGTACAGATGTAGGTAGTGAATTCTTTGCCATCGTATTTCCTCGGAAACGTTCGTATTTGTCATGATACTTCAGACAACGTCAGTACTTTTTGGTACCGAGATTGGCTGAAGCATAAAATGTTCGTGCGTTTCCGTGAAACTAGGATGTAAAGGATTGTTCACTAAATCTGTACAATCAAGCTATATTGACAAATGCCGATGGTTGAACAACTGTTTAGTAAAATGTGTAACTTTTTGAATTTGATAGAATCGGAATGGAATTTACAATGGGAAAATGTGGTAACGTCCTCATGAATTAAAGAAAAAAAATACATTTACAATGCCACTCCCTCACTATGTTCTAATCAAATCAGGACAAAGTAACCTAAGTTAGCTTAGAATAATAGATAAGTGTCTTAGAAAAAGTACGGTGGGCCATACAGCTTGTATCGTTTTTTCTGTTAATTAACTGCAAGTTAATAAACAGCATACCTAAGAGTTCTAAGTTAATAATTTTAAACGAATTACTTGCTTGGTGACGTCATCCCAATAACATTTATGAATGAACACAAATAACAATTAAATACATTATATTCTGTGCTTATTCATTGTTAGAGCTAAAATACCCAATACTGTTTATAACATATCTTACGACTTAAATACAATGAGTTTCCGACTTATTTACCACAATACATTGTTTATTTATGTCATTGACAGGGAAATACCATGAAGGTATTATTTGTCTTATTCTTGTTACTCAATTAAGTAGATTTAGAACTATAATTTTACTAAACGATTCTTATTCCAATTAGATTTTTTTTTTATGGAAATGCTTCTTTTCGAAGTTATCCTTCAAATAGAAAGCTATAAAGTAGCAAAATATCCAAACACTTAATAAAGAAGTATCGCATCATGTAAGAGTATATACAGAGCCTTATTTTTTGTCAGTGGCGCGACTTACGAGTATTGCTTGATAGTTGACAAGTCAAATACTATGAAATATGCATACGAGAGTTCCCATCTTTATATTCACATAGGCGTTTTCCTCATATCTTTCCGAGCATTTCGCTAGGCCAGAGAAACAGTGGAGCGTGAACACGGGCCTAACACACGAAATTGGTGTTACGTGTTTCGTAACCAGTGCGCAACACGACCTTCCACGGCAGACCAAACCTGTCCGCGTGTGTGGACACCACAATGGTTTCATAAAGCGAATTTTTACCACGCCACGGTGAGGCATGCTCGGAAAGTCTTATGACGTGAAACAGAGTTGTGTTTGATGCTCTGTCGTTTTAATAGGCAGAATTTGTCAGAAAGTTTTGACACAAAATAGTGATCATTTGAGTTCCTTACCATTCTAACTGGATTATTAGAAATGGTCAGATCAGTCTATTATTACAAATAGTGGTGACTGTTTTAATATAAATTTAAGTATATTAAATTACGTCTAAATTCGTTACTCGTATAGCCGAAATTTAAATAACAGTGACCCATTCAAAGGCAAACTATAATAAAGCCTTAATACAAAGTGGTCACTTTTACTTTCGCGTATCACATCATAACCTAGGCCAAAGTGTCTTTAGAACTTATTTCCACCGATGTAGTAATTTATGAAATGATTATTTACATTATGCTATAGCACATCAGTAAAAGAAAGCTAATTTTAATAAATTAGCTCAATTCGCATTCGCATAATTTTGACGCACTGTGTGATTTATACATTCACGCGTATCGAAATTCAGGCCAATAATAACAGTATTTTCATTAGATTCATTTGTAATTACGTAAACCGACGAATGTCAATCCGAGGAGCGCGAATAGCGTCGCTATTAATACCCGATGCTAGCTGCACTGCCCTTGAATACGTGCGATCACCTCTGCGCGATCCTAAGCTAGAGGCGCGCGCGCACGGCTGCCCTTTGGAGGATTTTACCCGTTGCCCTAATCTCTATGCTTGCGATTTTCCGCTTAGTTATAGTAAGGTTAGCTGGGTTTCTGATGGGGATAAGATCTCCTTTATAGCCTTTCTCAGAGTTATAGTACTACTAAGATGCATTGGGTTGACGTCGAAAAGGGTTAATTGAAAGTAGCAAGAAAACTACACAAAAGCACTTTGACACATTGTGTTTCTAAAGCAAGTAGTAAACAGTGGAAAAGCTTGTAATGACTACTTCAAAAGTACGTTTTTAATGCATTTTTTTTTTCTTTCGTTTTCACTTTCAGGATACGTTCTGAAATAAGTTACACCACAGAAATAAATTATATTATAAAAATTATATATACTGAAAAAAATAAGAAAAACCCATGTAAAAGGTTAGAACAGAATAATACGGGCGGTAGCCTTTACCTGCTACCCACATATCTCTGCCAGCAAATAAAATCTATGATTTACCTTTCATGAATTCTGAATCTTCAATATTGTACCTTTGTTCAATTGTTAATCCCTCTGGCTTTTAAACTACTTTATCCCCAAGTTATAAAATACATTCGAAACCTGAAGATTATTGAAACTAAAATCATTATCGCTTGCGACACCTATTTTAAAAACATGTTCACTCACTCCATCTATATTTCCATAGTTGCGAAATCTCCCGAAACTCAAAATGACAAATCCCTACACTACTAAACACTATCAATGTTCGACCTTAATTCTACTGCAGTAAAGTGCATCGCGCTTGCACCGCGTTGATGTAACATTTCAATAGCGGCTTGACCATGTACGGTGCCTCCATCTGCCGTGAGTTGCGCGATCGTAGCGACCTAGATGCGCCGCGCGCGCTGCCAAAAGTGCCGCTAGATCCAAAATGGCAGACGTGTCGAGAAAAATGAGGGATTTATGACGTTCTTCTGTATTTGCGCTGCGGCCAACTCGGATACGATTCCTTTAAATAATTGTGTTAGGGGTTCGGCCCTTTCTTCAGGTCACGATCAGTCTTTATATATGACGTAACAACGTAATTTTTAAATAATTGGCGTAATGGGAAGGTGCAAAACAGAGTGGTTTTTGATGCAATCCCACACAAGCGTCCCGTTTTTTTAGTAAAGTTGAACAAATTGTCGAAACTATTGACATGGTATAATATAACACAGCAAGAACCCTATTTCTATTATTAGCTGTACTTATGTAAAAGTTATAAAGGTGAAAAATCTCTTCAAACTTAAACAAGGACATAGTCTGAATCATTTTACTTTCAAGTGGAGTGTGAAGTTTTTCCAATGATTCACGAGATTTTACCCATGAAGACATGCCAGTTGACATATCGGCTGTTCGCTTCACAAAACCCCAGCACGATCCGTAACCTAGCCGACCTTAGAACGGATTGGACAAACAACTACTGTAATGTCGCAACCGTAGCATCCGACTGCGAGTTGAATGGTCGGCCTTGCGACCACGCAATACTGACACGCTATTCTCTAACCATAGACTATTGTGGATTTAATTCATTGTACAGAATACGGTACTTGCTATTGGCTAAGTCTGAAACTCTGAAGCAACTAATGATCGCGCTCCAAGCTGCACAAAGTTTCGTGAGCTCCTTACTTTAGAAAAACATTAGCATTCCTTCCTTAACCCTTTACCAGGCTGACAGTTCAAAAATGACAACTGAATGTCAGTCTTACTCATCGAAAATAGAACACATGTTTGAAGTGCTTCATGCGGGAAATATATATCCCTTAGCCTGGTAAAGGGTTAAAAACTCTTTTGAAATTGTAGACTACGGATACCTTTTAAGTACTTACTATATATCGTGAAATACGATTTTTGTAAATTTTGTATCTCTAAGTGTGATAAATATCAAATATAAATATCGATGTTCGCGGTTGAACCTTAATTTAGCTATATATCACTCAAATTACCAACCACAGAATTGGAAAACTTTGCTCCTTCTTCGGACAGCAATAATTTCAGGTTACCAAGAAATTCAAACGTACGATAGTTTAGGTAGGTACAGATGTGGTGACATGGTAATGACAATACCAAAGTAATTTACCGCAATGGACAAACTTTACTCAGTGATGACTTATTTCACTGTGATTTTTCTTCTTTTCTGTATTAGTTTACCTTTATCTGTTTCAACTAAAATGTCATAAGTATTTTTGTTACGCGTGAAGATGAAAAACGCCTCTATGATAAAATATAGTCTCACATCCAGGCCATAATAAAAAAAAGAATATAGTCTATTCAGCCTGTGATGTCTCTAAACACGCGGCAAATGAAAAAAAAGTGTGGCATTTATTTGATTTTCGCACCAATTTTAGTATTATCTAAGCAGACCACTTGACCAGCCTTTGTTTATACTTATTTTCGTCGATATTCGTAACTTTAACACTAAGTATAACACTTTTTAGGGCCATATCGTGTCAAAAAACAAGCGAGACAAAGCTCAATTTTATTAATGTTGGAACAGGATGACTGCCAATTTGTCGTAACACCATAAATTATACTAACAAGTGTAAGTTAGCGTGCTAGGGAAGGCATGTGTTTGTGGATAGGAAACCACGCCTAAGTCCGTGCAAAATGCACTTTACATCTCCGCTTGACATGAATATTATAGATGTTTGTCCTGTCATTCCTCTGACCCCCTCTCCCCCTAAGTGTTATAGGACGATCTGTTCCCAAGAGAGGAAAATGAACGCCTATAATCCTCTGTGGCCTGTTTTCTTTGAATTGGAAAATTGAAATATAGTCCGCCGTAGGGCTGAATATAAATAACAAGTGGCGGCCTAACACTGACCCCCTTAGGTCCGCGGGGTCTACCAGGATATATTTAGCGGCTTTGACGCTCCAACACACTTAGGGATGGGATGTGTACCGATTTTAACGATAGTACATTAAGGACTTTCGACGAGAGAAAAACTGAACAATTTTCCTAATTATTGTGAGATCTCAGATAGAATACATGTTTAAAACTCGACCAGAAATATTTGATCATTGTCAAGAGGGCGCTGTTATTTTCATGTATAGGATGACAGTTCAGTTTAGTATGAACAATTTAGTTCCAATGAAATTCCGCAATATGGCGCGTGATCATATATTACTGGTCAGGCTTTAAATGTTTGCGATATTTTTTTTCTGCCAGATCATTTCACATACACTGAAAGAATTTTACTTAAGTATGGTTATTTATACACTACGAAAGTCAACAATATACCAAAATTGTTTGAATACAGCGGGGATTAATATCACAGAAGTTATATGTATATTGTGCCCTTGCTGTCTTTGTCCCAAAAATCCGGTACACATTCGCAACTCTAGCAGGCATTGTAGCGTACAGGAGCATGGTTCACAAGCGGAAGGGAAGCTTCCGGACAACTGGTCCACGCTGGCACGCCTCAGGGTCGAAGGTTATAACGTACGTAACCTGTATAACTTGCTACTCTTTTACTACGTACAACTCGGCGATCCTGACTTCAAGAGGTCCTCGCGTGACACTTGCAAATTTAGTGTCATAAGTTTTTAAAGATGGTTTACACAAAGCTCTTACCGTATTTTCACATTCTAGGCTATAAGCGCATAGATATGTGGAGTAAAATTAAGTATAAAAACATGAAAAGTAAATAGCACAAGTATCTTTGAGCTTCTTCTATAGATGCAGCATTCTTTGACGTAACCTCCCGAGCCGTGGGAAACTAGAGCATTTAAATATAGTTTACGTTTCGAAATATTTATAATGGAAGTTATTCGAGAACGCCACCTGGGCTAAATATTGAAATTAGTGTCCCAGTGATCGCTTATCATCGATATTCAGTTATTTGTTCTAATCTGGAAATGAATTGAAAATCGTGTTAACTTGAGTTCTATCGTCGATGGGAGGTCATTGTTATAGCCATTATTATATAATTCCACTCATGTATTACTTTTGATGAAAAATAACAAAAATATGTTTTATTAATTTATTATATGTTGAAAAACTAAATTAATTTTTTGCGATGCATGTATATTCGGCAAAGGCAGAAAACAAACAAATACCAATGCGCAGTGGCTAGCAGTTCTGTTTTTGAAGTACACAGTTTACTACACCGTACGCTAGATGGCGGTTGGAGGGACCTCGTGCTCGATAGTGTTGCCCAATCACCCTTGACTCGGTCAATCAGTCCGTAACGGCGTTTTTCGATCGCTTAACTACATGTTTTTATCGATAGATGTCGCTGGTATCGTCGAATTCGAATACATATATCGTATAATATTTAAATATCGAACATATTCTCGTAAACATATTTTAAATGTACTTACTGTTTTTAAAATTAATAAGATATTGGGTATTACGTATTTTAATAAAGTATGGCTTGATTATATTAAACACAATTTTAATGACTTTTAACACTGCAATGTCATATAGGTGAATACGAATTTGTTAACTTTACTTGAGAACAGCTCACTAATTATTATTGTTCATTTATTTATTTATTGAGCAGATAAAACAGAAAATTAACATTCGAATACAAGTATCTCTAACACGAACTTTAAAAGTTTCGAGTTTAGAAACTTACATACAAAAGTTAGTTATACAGTGCCAAAGTTAGGCTAAGTAAATGATAGAATAGTACAGTTCAGTTTGTCGAATACTGCAGCATCTTGAACTTTAAGCTAAGCTTTGCCAAAGCTTTGTTTGCAAACAGATATTGCATGACCAGCAAATTCACGCGAATCCAGTCCTTATTACACACCTAATTCAAATATCTGTACATTTTAGAGAAAAATAAATAATGACCTTAGTCGTTGTCTCATAAAAATAAAATAAAAAGATCAAACGCCAAAACCAGTTTTCCTAGTTGCGTGCTTCGCGCAAATTTTTGCTTTCCGTTTATCTTTACTATCGATTTCCTGTAATGTTTCCTTCGGCCTGAATACATGGCAAAGTCCAGCACGAACGTGATTTTAAACAGTTCTGTAAACAAGGTCGGCCATCTTGGATTTCAGCTTCTAGGTATTGGCCTTTAAAAAAACCGGCCAAGTGCGAGGATTCCGTACAAACCTGTAGGTATATAAGTAAAAGTTCACCCATCACGACAATCGAGTCATGTCAATTATTTAAAATATTTTTATTATATGATGTAACTAAATATAAACGTTTTTCGCAAATTTTCTTTTATCTGTGCTATGAGACGTTGCTTCGTATCAAATTTCAAGATTCTGAGTTTACAGGAAGTACCCTGTAGGTTTTGATTCCCTTGCGAGTGTCGAAAATTTGCGGAAAGTTGCGATTGGCTTAGAAGTTAGATTTTTTCACAGCTCCAAGGGACAGTAGACCTGAGTATTTGATATAAATTCCAACTTGATACCTCCACGCGTTTCTGAGAAAAAGGGTCTTGACAGATAGACAGACTGACGGACGGACAACAAAGTAATCCTATAAGGGTTCCGTTTTTTCCTTTCGAGGTACGGAACTCTAAAAAATACGCAGATAAAGTTTAAGCGCTTTAAAACTCCTCTGTTCCTGTAAGACACGCAGGCTTATATAGGTTTTATTTTATAACAGGAAAGTATACAAGTTTAAGAAATTCTATTGTCTATATATGGCAATGTGACGATCATCTATCAAATACTTACTATAAACAATGTCATTAATTTCCTATGTTTGTTTGCTGTCAGTTTATTACAGATATGAGGTTCCCATTCATTTTGTACAAACACAATATCCATTACTGGACCGCATGTCATATTTATGCCAATAGCAATGCATTCAATAATTGTATATAACCGTAAAAATTAACGCTTTGTAGCATTATATCGGTAAATAACTAAATATTTTAATTTTTCGCCAATATACCGTGACTCATTAATTTTCGACTGTCAAAAACACGCAATGATATTTTATATGTATGAAAACGGTTTAACCCGTTTCGAAATGGCAGGAAAAAATAATTTGCATATTAATTGTTCGTTATTTTTCAATAGTTATTAACCGAACGGAATTGACGTAAACGATTTTAGTCGCCGTGATCAGAAAGGGTGTATAAGGTTTATGTGTTTGTGTGTGTTATGTCATTTTTCTTTCGCGTCGTAAAATTGCAGTTGTATTTTCCTCGCAATGCTAACAATATGGGTAAAGAACCTGCAAAATCGTGTCCTACATTTACATTTGAAAAGGTATCTTGAAAAAATGACGTCTTTGCTTTTAAAATATGGCGCCCTCTGTGCAAATAAAATGTTATGATACATCGGTTCCAGCCTAGATGTTCAATAATAACAAAAACTGTTTAATATTTATTTTCTACTAGTATTTCAAATAACTGTATTTCATTGATTAAAATCGTACCTAATCAGAAGACTTTTCTGTAGGTATTGAAATAAAAAATGTTAGTTTTCCGCAAACCCACGCGCTTAAAACTCAAAAGACGTCTGATTGATCAAACATGGCGTCTTGGGAAGTGCAGGAATTCGCGGCGGCAGCGGGAGGGCGGCGAGGGTGCGCGGGGGGGTGACCTTCGCGCTTGATGCAATGTCGCAGTGTCATTGACCACGGCGAGGCGCAAGCAGCCCCGCGCGCTGTCTATCGCCCCTCCGCCCGCTCCGTATGCAATTACCTACAAATTCGTATATTAGAGCTGACGTCTGTCATTCGATTTCGACTCGAAACCAAAAACAATCTAATAGGTGTACACGTTTTAATTGTGTTAGAGCATTCCATTTTCAAATTCACTAGTCTTTTGTTTGTTATTTATAACTTCTAAATTCAAATTGGGCGCTGCGTAGCTAAACGTCGTTTTGGACGTAACGCGAAATAGGTTAGGTTAGGTTAGTTCTTGTCTCGATAAGCTCAGCCAATATTCATGTTGCAACATGTTATCTCGAATATTTACACAAATTTACAAAGTAGTCAGTTAAATATCATTGCGCCGACCGATATGACTTTTTGACAAAAACATAGGTATCAATAGGAATTTTCCTTTCAAATAATTATGTTTTATCGTGTTTATCGACAATGAAATGTTAAATTTCTAGTAGGCGGAATATCTTTGCTAAAATTAAACTATCCTTATACCTGTATCAATAAAGACTTTTTCAACCTTTTGCGTGGCTATTTGTCAGTTTTCTTAGTGTTACGCTTCAAAACACCTACACCAATAATATAGGTATGATACCTACTTATTTAATATTGCACACAGAAACTGTAATCGATAGTGTTATTTTGTTAGTTGCGAGTGTTTACGTAAAACGGGGTATTCGAACTCGGCTCACCTTCGTTGTCCGAAACGCGGGTCGCGATGTCGATTAAAATAGTCGATAGGTGGCTTGACAAACAGTAGAAAAGTCAAACGTACAGAGATAAACGAAATAACATCATATCGTCTACTCGGAACTTGGTGCAAAAAATTTAAGGGTTGAAAAACCTCTCAGCCACAATAAAATCATTTTCGCTAAAAATACTGATATCCGAGCGGGTAAAGTAAAAAACTTGTCATGCTAGACGTACACCAGCAAGCCAAAATATCAGTAGAACAAGGCGTGAAATTCAAAATTGGAAGATCGAACTACCACATGTTTCTACCAAGAAAGGTGGCTGCTCAGAGATAATTAACATTATAAATATCGCTATGACTAAACTTTCATCATATCATATTAATAATCTCATAATAAATAAAACAAAAAAAACCTCATTACTTTTAAGCACTTTAAAATACGTAATACCTATCTGTTCTTAACTTGGCGACATCCATTTTGCAAATAACTTTTTTTTAAACCGGAATCCAGAGTCAACGGCAGGTGATCATTCAGCGAAGCTCGTCAGTTGAAATAATGATGAATTGCCAATTCACGTTACCTGTACCTACTCATAAAACTAGAAATAAAATTACGTTGGTCGTTGTTATGAACTTTCCAGCACTAGGTATCTCGTATTTTATTTAGAGTAGCGTACAAGCATAACGATTACTGCACGTAGTCATATCTCATCGTGAAACGTGAGAAAGTTAAAAGTAGGAACTTGACCGCTACTGTACCTTGCGACATTTTTAACCGATAACCCCGGGGTCCCCGGGGCTATCATACACAATATTTTTGTATGATAGTGCAAATAAGCGGCCGGATGCAGTTTATCACTCTTTATTTAGGCGAAGTGGTTGTGCGAGGTCAGGTTCGCGAGCAAAGCTGAGCTGAGCTTCCAAATACGCTCCTTATTTTAACCCTAAGGTCAAGTTACAATAGTCGAGTATAACGTTTTACTACAGCGCACAGTTAACTTTTATTCCATCGCTTCGGGATTTTTTTTTTTTTTTTTATAAGACACACCAACAGTACATAAACAAAGCTAGCAAAGTAACAAGTATAGTGGCCACGTATAATATCTATGCACCAATAACAGGTGTGCAACAACACTCAAACAGTTCGAGGCTTTTTACACTACATTATTAACTACAACTATACATTCATAGATTAAGTGATTGAAACATGCATAGGAAAATACTTTTTTTTTTTAATTACTGATACTGTTCGGGTAACTTCGATTCTAGAAGCGAGTGGTTTACATTCTATAAACTTTCTCAGGTTTGCTTTATTATGATCTTTAAATGCAGCGAAAATACTTCGATTTTTGACTCAAACATAAATAATTGCTATGATATAATATGATTTTTACACAAAGTAATTCGTTTCGACAAATTATATAGTTTGTACAGCCGTGGATTTTGCGAACGCCATTTTAAAGTCATTGTCACGGACACGGATGCGGAACACGCTGTGCACACAGAAGTTCTTTATAGTGAGTAAAATTTAAATTCGGTGAGTTTAGTAGTAAGTCAAAGAAAGAATACTTCCTAGGTTATAAAAATATATAATTCGAAATAACCAACTTATTCATCGTCTTCATAAATTTGTCCCGGTGGTTTTGGGTTTTTTTTTGTACTACGTCGGTGGCAAACAAGCATACGGCCTGCCTGATGGTAAGCAGTCTCCGTAGCCTATGTACACCTGCAACTCCAGAGGAGTTACATGCGCGTTGCCGACCCTAACCCCACCCCCCTCGTACTGTTTTTTTTACCCTCGTACTGTGATTACTGTTTAAAAACCGGAGAAGTACGAGTCGGACTCGCCCACCGAGGGTTCCGTACTTTTTAGTATTTGTTGTTATAGCGGCAACAGCAATACATCATCTGTGAAAATTTCAACTGCCTAGCTATCACGGTTTATGAGATACAGCCTGGCGACAGACGGACGGACGGACAGCGGAGTCTTAGTAATAGGGTCCCGTTTTATCCTTTAGGTACGGAACCCTAATAAAAATATCGAAACAAAACAACAGTGTATAATTTGAAATAACTCCATCAAACTATATTGCAAGAAAGAAAAAGACAATACTTACGTCATCTCAAAGTCATTTTGTAAAATCGATCAAAATATATTAGTCAATAAGTATTATCCCACTATACCTATATTCAATGACGGGTAATTGTTTGAATCTTGTACATATCCGAGAGTTATTCGGTACGCGGATATGGACGATTTGATGCGGTTCAGAATTCCGTCGAAGGTTCTCAATACACGGTAGGAGTGCATAGTCTGCCGAATAAATCAATAATAAATAATGTAACAACTGCGTGGAAGTGGTTAAAATTATATCATTTTAATAATTTCCTACGTGATTGCTTAATTATATAATCATTAATGTAATGCAATCTGCAAAAATTTTATGATTTCCGTAAACTTTATAACCTAAAATTATTTCAGATATATGGCATCAGACAAACCCACGATAAAGATTATACAGAAGCCTCGCTATCAGTCGTTGCAGAAGGTTAGACACACATTGCAAAACAACCTTCTGTGGTAGCCGTAAGCAAACGCTTTATTTGTGCAACTGTTTTGCCGCCATAACACCGCGGCGCGCATACGTTATCGTCCGATTAAAAACTACAGAATGTCTATGGTGCTTATTTATCGTTTTAAATTTGATGCACACCGTGAAATTATTGACGCAACAACTTAACTTTGTAATAAAAATAAACTTAAGATTAAAAAAAAATTGTGAGTGTTTTTTGCGTTTGATAGTATAGTAATCTCTAGAAAACGAGACAAGTAATAGATCCCGACTTGAAGTCATGCATTCGTCATATTTGCAAAGAAAAACACTGTTTATTAAAACAACTCTGACAACTTTAGACATGCTTCTTAACTAAGCGTTTAAGAATGAAACCAGTGCATTAAATGGTGCTTCAAAAACAAAATGCAAATGTGCGTTTAACAATCCAAATGCATTGGAACGGAAACGCTGGATTGTAAAGGTCACAGGCCCACGGCTATGACATCACCGAACGTTGCCTATGCAGCGAACAACTGTTTTGAAGACCACCTCGTTGGAGTAACAAGCACAGCACTAGCATCTTAATAGACATTGTCCCAATCGCCCGCGTTTAAAAAAAAAGTCAAATTGGTCATGGCTCAAAAACGCCATTTACGTCAGTATTCATGGTGGCAATTTTTTAAAATATAGACGCGTACGGTTGTCCTCCCATAGATCACCTGAATTTCGCGCCGTTTTCTACTGGCAAAATGGGTATACTATAGATACAAGATTTTTAATAAGTACTAAATATATTCTGGCGCCGAGATATAGTTTGTTAATTTTATCAAAACATTCACGAGTTTAGATAACATGATCTAATTTATCTCACTATTGTCTATGAGGTATACGCGTTACTATAAACATTATACGATGCCCAAAACGATGACAACTTCCTATTTCTTGAATAGAACTTCAAAACAGCTTTTTATTATTGTGCTCATTCATTTTGTCTTGCATTTAATGTCTTCGTTATTATATATGGTCCTAAATTAGAACATAACCCTCTTTGTCTATGACCCAGACTCGCAGTGGAGCGAATCATTCGATCCTCCATCAACAGTTTTAGAATCGATGTCGGAACAACACGTCCCAGTTTCCAGTCCCCGTGACGTCATCGCACCTTTAACAGATTGTATAACATACAGAAAAGCTAAAATACAAGTGTACGGTATGATAACAATGATTTATAATAGATAAGTCAGATTGCGTCAAGCGCGCCTTGACCCCAATGCGGTTGCCTGTCACCAATACAGTCTGTACCTAGGAAACATAGCATTAACCTCGTGCAAATAAAAAAAACCGGCTGAAGAGAAGGCATAGATCTAATACTTTTTTAACATGCGAATTTCTTAATTGCTCACGACGGAAGTCTGTTTGAGGCACAGAAAAAACTTGTTATTATTAGAATTCTTTGATGACGAATACACTTGTTTGTTACACGTTTTCGGCGTTAGGGCGCGTACACACGGAAAAATTCCACCTTCAAAAATTAAGAACTTAGAAGCTTGTTATTGTGAATTTTAGTGCGAATGTGAATTTTTATGAGTAATTTCGGTAAACACAATTATATTGATTTTTAATATTTTATCCTCAAAGTATCAACTTGAATAAATAAACGAGCAGTGCTGATAAATGCGTCAACGCATCCTTTGACGGATATTACGGAAATAACCACAAATAAGTAGGCCGACGGAGCATTCGACATAATATTGTACCTATACATAGGTCATACACTCCGGAAAGTTAAGAATGAACTTTATATTAACTCATTAAGCGCTATATTTGTTTATTTTACCACTTTTAATCAAACAAACACGCCACAAATTGGAATTACTAATGACTAGGTCTAGGTACATGATGTGTTACATTCCTTCTCTTGAAAC
This sequence comes from Cydia pomonella, assembly GCF_033807575.1. Classification (NCBI taxonomy): domain Eukaryota; kingdom Metazoa; phylum Arthropoda; class Insecta; order Lepidoptera; family Tortricidae; genus Cydia; species Cydia pomonella. The sequence continues at coordinate 48,379,547 of NC_084703.1, forward strand.
TGATGTCATATTAAAACTCAATGCTCAATCTTATTTATTGCATTAAAAATACTGGCATACATTTTTTTCAAGTCCGTTGGCAGAAAAAAATAGATTAGCGCTAGTGTGGCCGCCATCTTGCAAATCATCTACGCGTATTTTCGCACTTTTATCGGAGGTCGTTCACCCGGAGGCACGTGTTACCGTAACAAGAATAATAACGTTGCGTAACGCATATGACAATTGTATCTTCAACTTTCCGTTTCGTATGTTCAATCACCACAAATCCTTGGCTCCGTAACTTTGTTTGGACTAGTTAGGAGAACATATCAAATGTCTCCGGCAGATGCCCTTGAGCCCGGCTTATATTCTTAGCTCTGCGTTTTACAAATATAATTACATGGGTGTCGTTCTTTATTCTTCCTGAATGCTGTATTGAAATACAGCATTCAGGAATTTTATAATCATCTGGGAGTCTTCGAATCGGTTGCACCAAACCGTCTATCTTCGTTTAAACGCGAATTATTGTATGGGAAGTTTCATAATTTATTCAGGAATAAATGTGATCAAGATTTATGGTGCAACAGGCCCTAACTATAATAGGTTATCAGTAGCATAGATAAGTAAATAGAAATCCATTTCAATTGAAAATTCAACTGACAATATTGTTGTAAGATTTATTCGAAAATTTTCCTTGTCCAATACCGCCTTTATGACGTTATGCAGTTTCGGTCGAGTCAAAGTATCCGGTCTGTCAATGTCAATGAAGAGTCGCCGAAAAAACTGCCTGAATGTACATCATTGTTCATTGTATATTGTAGATGTGGCATCTTCCCTGAACAGCGCTTTCGCGTTCCGCAGTCCCACACAGGGTTTGTGGGGCAACCCATATACAGGCTACGCGCAACCGGTTCCCCCTCCTCCCGCTCGCATACTTGCATCCGGGAATAAAACAACCCGCTTGGAACAGGAATACCCACCCTAACTCCTGGGTAATAAAGCTGCATCGTTTACTAGTTGTTTCTTTTTGCGATAGCTTCGCAAAGTTATATTTACGCTCGGGTGCTGCGTTGCTGAGCCACTTACGAGTTTTCTTCCTTGCCGTTGGGTTTAACAGTTGCTCCCGCGGCTGTTCGTGAAACTTTGCTGGCTAGTTAGCTCTGGGTTCTAAGACCGTAGGGTGGTAGCCTTGATCTTGAAGTTATATATAGAACGCGCTTTTTTTTGGTTCTCAGGCTTTCAGACGGGAACGGTTCATGTTAATACTGTTATAATGGTTTTAATAGACGTTAGTGATTGCTAATTATAGATCGGACTGACACAAAAACTGGGCTCAGTCAGTTTCACTAGAAACCAGCGTGCTTTGTTGGACGCTGAGGTATATTTTTTATTTAAGAAAGAAGAAAGAAAGAAATGACATTTATTCCATAAAGCACACATACACAGGACAAGAAGATGAAAAAAATAAGATAGAAAGAACAACAAAACAAAAAAAAAAAAAAAAAAAAACAACAGATATAAAATTAAATTATGTACACATTAAAATCCGAAAATTACACACTTGGGTCCAGCAATGTGTGCAGTAGGGAAAAGGCCCTGTCTCAGCATATTGTTGCTATTCGCAAACGAGGCAAATTGCAACGCTGTTATTCTGCCAAGGCCTTGGGGAGTGACATATAAATATTAATAAATAGGTTAATATAGTAATATAAAAAGGTATTTAAAAAAAAAAAAAAAGAACTAATAATATAGTAAAATTATAGTATAGTATATAGTATAGTATAGTGAAGATTAAATTAAATTAAAATATTAAATATTCATGCCAATAACAATTTATACCAATTTATACCTCTAAAATAATAACAATAATTAATGTGCAGCGGGTCCAGATTTAATTTGAAAGTGCAAAAGAAATTCACGCAGTTTCCGTTTGAAACCGAAATTGGAACCACAGTTTCTAATAGGCGGCGGCAAGTCGTTCCAGCACTTGGTAGCTTGGAACCGGAAGCTGCCACGGAATGCAGCACATTTATATTTAGGGGTGATAAGCGGCTTCAGGTTAGCGATATTACGTTCTGTCCGCCTTTGTTGCCGCCAGATTAATTTTTCCGAAAGATAGGACGGCTTTCCGTATTTAATTACACCAAACAGAAGAGACGCTAAGTGAAGGTGTTGCCTATGTTCCATCTTAAGCATCCTTGCATTGGATAGGTAAGGTGAAACCGATGTTCGAGGGGGAATGTTAAAACAATAACGGGCACAGGCATTTTGAACCCTTTGGATCAGCTTTTGAGTTTTCTTGTACAAACACGGGCCTATAACCGTGTCACAGTAATTCAATTTAGACAGTACAAGAGCTTCACAAAGTTTTATTCTCATGTCTACAGAAATGAATTGACGCATTCCGTAAAGCACTTTCAGCCTATAGAAACAGTTGCGGACCGTGTCAATAACGTGTTCCTCGAAACGAAGGTGACAATCCATTAAAATACCAAGATTACGAGCTTTATATACTCGCTCAATTGGGATACCAGCAATTTGAATGTTATCATCACACTGCATAAAGCCAGAAATTTGTTTTTTACTTCCAATTAGTATTTAATGAACACTTGTTTTATGGTATCTTGAGATCTAAAACCTTTTGTTAGGCATCTTTAGCCTCCTTAATGTCACAGGCTTATCTATACTAATTTCTTTTTCTTCCTAAATGGTAGCGTATATAAGTAGTTACTAAGAGAATTGAAGAAAACGGCGTTTACAATCTATAATTAGCTCAGAGTTGGGAGGGGTGCAGGGCAAAGAATTGTAGTGTTCATCTGGAGATTCAGTAAGAAACATTCGCACACTTTGCATCCATTTTCAAGCAGCCACAAAATACTTTTCCTCCAAAGGCCTGTAACCAGATTCCTCTCCATAAGGGCTTGTGCACAAACCACGCGAGGTTTATTCGACTACTTTTTATATATACATCTACAACATACTTTATCTTAGTTTCGTTCACTATAAAAAATACACGTGAGGTCTCCTTATACCCCCCCTCCCCCCACGTGATCTGTCGTGATTTTTTCGTGACCCCCCCCCCCCCTCCCCCCATATCGAACCTCGCGTGATTTGTGCACAAGCTCTAAGTAGTAGAACTTGTAGAAAATAAGACATTCCTCAGTCGGATTAGTTTGCTAGTATCTATTCCTATTCGTTTCCGAACCTGTTTATCTGGAAGATAACTAACTACTCGTACCCAATTCCACTTGCGTCAGTAAGTATCCAAACATGACTCCAATGGTGCATTATCTGACATTATCAGTTTGCCGAAATTTTATCGTATATTTTCGCAAAAGATTTAGTTTGTTGATAAAAATTCCACAGCAACAGTCGGTAACGATTAAATATAGTTTTATCTGTGACATGGCGGAAACGATAATGTTTTATGCGCTTTATCAATTTCCTGGCTCGTGAATGAAAGTAATGTAATTCCAATGAATAACTCTAGCATCAATATGTAGAATGTTTGTGGCAAAATGAAAACTTCACTGCTTGCGTGTTCCTGGTGTTAAACTTTTTTTAATAGCCAGCAATCTCTTAATAATAGAATAAATTAATAGTTTAAAAAACACTAGAAAAACACGCTTTCGTGTTCAAAGTGCAAACACGGCTATGATACGATATTCCGTCATGGAATGCCAGTGCCTATCTTCCGGCTTCATCATCAGACCTTGAAACCTAATCGTGGTCAAAGTTCATTACAAGACTTTTCTAACAAATCCAAACACAGCTGTGATACGATGTTCCATCATGAAGTTCCAGTTCATATCTCCGGACTCCATCATCAGATCAGTTCGACAGTACCATATTATTGTATTGTCATCAGAACTACATACAGCTGCCAATTTTCATGAGGCTACGATCCTTGGAAGATGGTTAAATTAGTTACCTTAGATTCCATTACATAGTTACATACAGGTCGACCTAATAAAAGCGTGTTAAAAATCTACGTGGCCTGAAACACGGCATTTGTTTATTCCAATTTCAAACAGACTATTTTTCTTTAAAAAAAATGGAAATACCATAAAGCTATTACGTTTTCAACATTCTAGTGTCTTTGGCAGCATTCAATAGAATTGTAAAATTCCGTGTGGATCAAAATAATCCATAATTTCCAAGTAAAACTGTCGTACAAAGAAGTGTAAACTTAGGCAATAATCGTGACGGATCCCACATCCTTAGATTCCGTCCTGCGTGACCGGAAAGGTGCGCGAGTGTGCGGCGCAGCCATTGACCAGGAAATGGCGCCGACGGCTGACCTTCGGCGCGCCGTTTCGCTTTCTGTGGCATGGCACTTTCGCGCGTTAGATGCGTTTAGCATGAGGCGTTTTTCGAACGCTTAACTTCATTACTTTGTACATGGTAGTTAGTGTGTAGAGCCCTTTAATTTTTTTTTAATGAATATCTCAAACTAATTAGAATGAGGATGTTATTAATTCAATTTACCTATAATCAACAAACGGTCACACGACTGCAATATTTTCGCAAATACATTGATAACCTTAATACCTAACCAAATAACTTACATAACGTCTCTTATCTCGCGTTATCAACAAAAATGTTTATAAATTAGACCGAGTCACCTTGGCTGAGTGCATCCGAAACTCAGTCTCCGGTGATTCGTGAATTGATCACATTAAAAAAACACAACAAAATAATTTAAGTTATATTTGAATGCAAAATATTAAACGTGTTTATTGATTTCGAGCTAGTATATACGAGGAGATATGTTTTAGTTTTATTTATTTTATTGGACCGGCTTTATGTGTTATAAAATAAATGTGATATTTTTAAGCTGCATAGATGTTTCGAGAAATCGTAGGCGTTTTACATCCGAAAATGTAATTAATCCGGATGTAAAACAAAAGCCGAGAGATTCGTAGAAACAGTTTAATTTCGTTATTAGCTTCCAGATATTTTTATAATCCCCTTTAAAAATATATATGAATACAAATAGAGACAAGCTTTTAGGGAGAATTTCTGTTATTTTTTTTAGGGTTTCATAGTGACCTAGAAACCCTTATAGTTTCTCAATGTCCGTCTGTCCGTCTGTCCGCGGTGGTTGGTGATCGTTAGTGCTAGAAAGCTACAATTTGGCATGACAGAACAGTAAAATAAAAAGTACAAAATTTATTTTTTTGGCTTTTACCCAATAGTGTGGGGTATCGTTGGATGGGTCTTCCAAAACGAATATGGGTCTCCAAAACATTTTCGATAAATATTTTCGGAAATAGTCGCTCCGAAAGAAAAGAATATGTGTCCCCTCCCCTCTAACTTTTGAACCATGGGTCTAAATATGAAAATAATCGTGAAATTAGCTTACTTTCAATGAAAACTATAGCGAACATGATCGGTCTAGACGTGTTTGAATTGTTGCAAAAAATCTTCTTTTCTTAGTTAAAAGACGTACAAAGCGCTGAGAAGGTACTCCCTCATGCTTGATATCTACCCACATGATACTTACTAATTAATTATCCCTATTTGGCCTGTTCTGACTTAATGGTAACTACGAAACTCTAACACTGAGCATGGCCCGACATGCTCTTGGCGGATTTATTTATTCTGTTTTTATTTGGTTGTAGTAGGCCTTTTTTATGAGAAAGAACGTTTTCCAAATTTAAATTTAAAACCCGCGCATCGAATCGAATACAGATTGCACAAGTGGTTCTAGAGCTGCACCGGAAAAATCGCGATTAAAATATAAACCAGCGGAACGGAACGTAACTGTTTAAATTTGGAATTCATCCACGCATCGCGCAACGTGTTAAGTAAGGTCAGCGCAGCGCCCTGTTACGTAACATGATAACAGAGGGCGACTCTGTATTGGGGTCACGTGCACCGGACGCTGTCACGCGATTGTGACCATAGACAACTTTTTTTATAGGCACCCATGGACCAATGCTTTTTGTGCGAATCCGTTGTCAATACAATTTTATAAATTTAGCAACAAAACATGCTCATAAATTAAATACCACAGCATTAAATGCAAACAAACAGAATATTCAATAGATTCAAAAAGCCGCAGGAACTTAACCAAGTCAATACCAATAACTTCAGTGTCACATTCATTACACGAAAATGAACCTTACGTAGACCTTACTAGGTTTAAAATCAACTAGTTATGTCGTATTAGCTTCCTCGTTGGCAATCTGTAAGTTGGGCCAGCTAACTGGGACGGAAGGAGGCATCTTACTTGAAGTTTGCGATCTAACTTGCCGGCCTACTTGGCCGAACAGACACTAATGTAGGTGCACACGAGAATCCCGACAGAAAACGGAATGTATTCGTATGACAAAATGTCTTATAATATAAGATCGAGATGTTAATGAAATTGTTCTTGGTTTTCGCGAAAATAGACTCGCTAGATGCAGGCAGCAAATAATTTTACACACTTTCTGCATCTGTATCCCTAGTGTAAATTTATTCGATGGTACACGTGACGTACGCGTTTGCGTTAAAGTCTAATTTTGTATAAGATTTTGTGTCCAATACGTTCCGCTTGGCGCGCCGTTTTTAAATCCCATACGAAATGGGACTTAACGCAAACGCGTACGTCACGTCACGCTGTCGACTAAATTTACACTAGGGACTCGACCATGATACTATAATACTTTGAACTGTCGCATCAAACTCTTTCTAATAATCGCAGGAAAGTACTTAGACGAAGTAGACGCATACTCGTAGCTAGGTAAACTTTTTTTGACAAATGTTCTAATGCTTGCGAAAAACAAATGCCGTCTTGCGTATACGCTTACCACAAGATCTAGTAACACGACTACGTAGACCGGAATCAACCCAATATACCCTAGGTTTCTATATTGTTTCATGTAGACCATCATGACTAAATGGGTGTTTTGTTTCCAGCGGGCGCCGTGAGTGAACGTGACGCCTACGGCTATGGGTACGGCGGCGGCGGGAGCTCACACCACTTCGCCGCGCCCGCGCCGCCGCCCCTCCCCGAACACGACCTGCCCTACTCCGTGTTCGACTTCGGCGACTACCAGCGGCACCACCACCACAACAAACTCAAGCCCAAGAAGAGGCCGCGCGCCGACGCGCCCCCCACCCCCGGCGTGAAGCGCAAGAGTCGGGAGGGCTCCACAACTTACCTCTGGGAGTTTCTGCTCAAACTCCTGCAGGACCGCGAGTATTGCCCGCGCTATATCAAATGGACGAACCGCGAGAAGGGAGTCTTCAAGCTCGTCGACTCCAAGGCCGTGTCTCGCCTCTGGGGTCTTCACAAGAACAAGCCAGACATGAACTACGAGACGATGGGCCGCGCCCTGCGGTACTACTACCAGCGGGGCATCCTCGCCAAGGTGGACGGCCAGCGCCTCGTCTACCAGTTCGTCGACGTCCCCAAGGACATCGTGGAGATCGACTGCTCGTTGGCTTAGAGTGTGAATCTCCCAGTGACAGGACACTGCGTTCGAACGTTTCACTTAAACATTGATTCACTTTAGTAAATTTGTCTATTTTCATCAACGCGTTATAATCGCTTAAGAGTGTTTTCGTGATTAATCTACGTGGATAAACTAAATTTTTAAAATAAAATAATGTCGTTGAATTTAATATTTATACAAAAATAGGTATGGGGAGACGAAAATGATTGCTCAAATGTTTATATATATTTAGGGGATTCACAGAGAAGTACTAAATTTGCTACGCGAGGATGGAGCGATTTTTGTATAATGTTGAAACGAATTTTTAAATGTTTAAAGACGTTTCTGTACATATATATTCCTATAGTCGTCGGCCGGCGCGGGCCGGCCCGAGTCGAGAACCGAACTGCCGAGGTACCTCATGCAGACTACGCAAACTATACTTCATAACTTTATACACTTCATATTGAAACTACAGTAAGAACCTTATTAATAGTCTTTTAAGAGTTTATAATAAAGAAATATTTACGTGAACTTGGATGTTTACTATAGTGACAAAAATATCATATTATATTACCTTCTTCTCAGATGATGTAAGTATATCTTGGTGCTTCACGCATTAACGGTTAACTGTGACTTCATAGGAGCTGTCGCTCGCATATTCTCGTTATATAAATAATTATATGTTATGAATGAAGGACATTTTAATAGTTAACTTAATTCGTGAGCTGAGTTTAGTTCTTGGCCGCCAGAGGGCGCCTCAACGAACACTACGACAGAACTGATAACTACTGCCAACTTCTGTTTAAACCTGATGTTTTAATTAAGGAATGATATTTTGTGCGTTAATTGTGTTAATTATTTTAAATAGTGTTTTTAAGTGAACTTGCTCTAGTTTATGTATGTTTATTTAATAATTATATTAAATACGATTTAAGGGGGCGTCGTGCGTCAACACATTTAAGTACATATCAATATTTAAACCCGTTGCCCGCCAACTGCATATCAGAAACCCTCACGCAGACAGATGTAAGTCTCAAATGACATAAAAGTATTCTCTTACGTCATTTTAGACTTGCAAACACGCGGCGCGACGCCCCCATTTTTTGTTACCTGAATTAAATATTAATAATTAATTACGATTTGTGGTCCAATGTTATAGAAAACATGATAATTTTTAACTAGATAGTTTTAAAAAGTGTAGTCTAGATATCTTTATTTTCGTACAACTCTCATACTATCAAGTAAACTAAATGACCGTGAAGTGAGCGGAGTTCTCTGCGCTGTGATTGGTTAATAAACTCGCTCTCTGATTGGCTGGGAGACCGGAGTGCCTCTGGTGAGCCCTCGGTTGGTCCCCTGGCCGTCATTAGTTTGCCAATACCGTGTTAATATTTTCACACGGTCCGTATAGGATTGTTAGAAAGAATAGGAAGTGTCCATTATGTCGCACGGAGCTCGCACTGCGCCACTAAGTTTTCCGATGTTATCATGTAATTTTTATATTATATTCAAAATAATTATATCAATTATGTAGTGGTAAGGATGTTGTAGTGTTGTGGGAGGTGCGCGCTCCGCCGGGCTGGCCTTAAGGCAGTTGAAGGTGCTATGTGGGGACCGCAGGATCTCTTCATTCGAAATTAATATATAACAGACCAATCCAGACTATGCAGGTATATATATACACCCAGTGTGCTAAGTATAAATTCTATTAAAGATCTCAGTGTCCAATTCTTCGAACAAATCCAGTGTCCCTTGTGATTAAATTTTATATATACCTTGAAATGTGGATTTAATCGTATTTTTGTATAGCTAGGATTCAAAATTTACTTTTCAGCAGTTGTAATGCTTTTGTAAATATAATTAATAGATTAACTTATTTATTTCTTGGATAAATGATACGTGTACCTTGCGATGGTCGGGTTCGCGTTTGCTATTAGCGCTCTCTAGCGTCACGCGAACCTCACCAACGCTCCATGTTTTACTTTTTAGGGAATTTCGTTCTTTAGATTAGAAATTTTATTGTAAATGGATAATTGTAATTAAATTATAAATGTAATGATTGGACCACGTGATGGAATGTGAGCTCTCAGGACCGATAGGCTCTGCGTTAGACGGTTACCGGTTACCGGAATGTTTGAGCAAGCATTTAAAACGATGCTCTGTCGTATCTATAGTCGAATTGATGTTGTTAAAAAAATCAAAGTTTAATAAAATAATGTACTTATCAGTGTAAATTTTATGAGCACCTCGAAAATCGAGCCTAGTCGTAGAATTTTAAAAATTATTTGTAATTGGAAGCCATATTGGTATGAGGTTTTCGAGATTAAAAAAAACGCACACGGCCGTTGGCTGGCAGAGAATCAGGGGGGCGGAAGGTTAGTGACTCGAATTAAGATTGGCGTGTGCTGGCGGACAGATTTGCCATACTCCCTACTGAGTGTCCTGGGCTGAATGGCAACATTCCTTCGCCCGTTTCAAAAATGAGACCTGAAAAAATGTTGCCACAATTTTACTACTACAGTCTTAAACGGTTCGCGCGTTTTTAAAGGCAGTATGGCTTAGTGCTTTAGCCTATCCATATAGACAAAAAAAAAAAAGGTCGGTGATTTTATGTCAAGTACGTCTTACCTAAAAAACGTAATAATATATGGTGAGTTTGAACAAAATATATCAATTATGTAAATAGTTTTCGGATGAATTCGGTAGTGTTCGAGAGTATAGGAAAATTGGTCCGTCGAGTACCGCGGCACGCACTGAAGTTTTATGACGTTTTCAATATTCAATATATGTACGTACTCAATTGTTAAATTAAATTAAATATAAATTAATGTCGTATTTAAAGAAATTTTAGAGAATTTGATTCCTTCGGGATTTTTAATGTTTCCGTGTGGCTGGAACTTCTACCCCCACCCGATCGTTCGTGGCGCTCCGAGAGCAACTGCGCGACTGGCGCAGGCACTAGTTTATAATCAGTTAAAAGTCCGTTACGTTAATATAGTTATAAAAGATAATTTAGTTGTTATTCTCTACAAATACTGTATTTTCTGCCCGATAGTTAAGTTATTTTTCTATGTATAGTTAGTTATAAGTGTAAATGATTTAGCACTTAAACTTGATGCATGATGATACAGTTAATAAAATATCCACTATAAAAAAATGCTGGTTTTCCTCGACAACCCTTTAGGAACCCCTATCAACACACGCACAGACACTTGCGATTATATATACTATACACAAGAAGTAAAGTAAAAGAATCATTATATTTAATTATAATATTAAATATTTTTGGGACAATCTCACACAGATCGACCCAGCCACAAACTATGCAAAGATTGAACTATATGGGTGCTAGGCGGCTTACTAATTCTTTAGATAAATACATACTTGGACACATAGAACATAGAGATCATTCAGGAACAAATATTCGTGATAAACACACAAATAAATAAATGCCCATACCTTATGTAGGGGGTCATTACTGACTAAGCTAGGAAGCCGATAAAACTTAGAGGAGGCTAAGTTTCATTTGAAACATTCAAAGATGAATTGTTACAATTACTAATTGTTTTTGATAAATTTGATAACATATTTTTTATCAAATCAAGTACCTAGTAAGTAAAATCATCATTGATTAAAAAATTGATAACGGTGACTTAGAAATTTGTCTAGTTGTCATAAAACGTAGCGGTTATTATTTATTTACTTTGGATACGATTGTGCCGCACAGTGCCGCACACCGGTGGAACCCGCCTTTATAAAAAAAAATAGTTACTAAAATACCTAAAAGTTGAAAACTCTGATTTTAATTAAAGCGCCATCTTGTAGCGTAGACTAGAACTGCACCTAAATCAACCAGCCTTTCTGAGCAATCTCAGTATCAAGTTTGGCTACTCCCCACTAGGTGGCGCTTTTATTAAACTTTTTGTAATTGAAAACTTTCATTGTGATTTCATCATCAACTAGCTAGTAGTCAATTATTATCAATTAAATGTTCCTTATTTCTACGCTACGCGATTTCAAGTTCCTAATTGTTAAGCCTGACGCTTGTCAAGACTTGATAAGCGTCAGGGACTCTGTTATGCGTTAGATATGCGTTAGTATTAGAAGGAGCAAGCGATATTGCTATCTCATTCCACCGCATAGCTGCGTCCCTGACGCTTGGCAAGTCTGGGCACGCATGTAAACAGACTTTATAAATCCCTGAACGCAACTTAACTGTCATTATGGCTGACGTGACGGTTGTCAAAACTGTCACCTTTACTGCGGTTACGGTGACGTGTATAGTATAGCAAAACGCTGCGTATAGCTGTGTAACCAACTTGCCATTGCCACAGTCGCTCCCAAATAATGTCAAGAAATACACGATTGTTATGTGAATAAATCGAACTTGTGCTGTTTATAGAGCTCAACAGACAATTATTTAGTGTCGGAACATTCATAGTATTACGAATAAACAGTTATCAACTTAAAAATCCAATATGGTGCTTATGACGATGATCGCGCGAGTTGTCGACGGCCTGCCCCTTGCCGCAACCATGCAAGACGACGAACAGGTACTCGAAATACTAGCCACAACTCTTACAAGCCCGTAAATACTCATAACTTTGTGTTATCACGTTGTTCTAATTAGTTATTTCAATTTATTTTGCGTTCGGCAGAGCGGCTGCAATATCTTGGAGTACCAAAATCAGGCGAAAATGCTGTTCCGGAAGCTAGGACCGCAGTCTCCGCTACGCTGTTCGATTGAATCCGGACCTTTCTTGTTCCAGTGAGTTGCTTTTTCATTTTTGTTTCGATTTACTATTATTTCTTGCACCATAATTAATTCACGAGTCATTTACACGGCGCCTATTTACCTAATATCCGAGTACATATTGAAACGAAATAATACCTGTCGGCTGTGTTTTTAGTAAATTAAATCTATAAACAGTATTGACTGTAACATGGTACAGACGTAAAAGTAACTCATTGTCAAAGTAATAAGACTCAGTTTTGCGTGACAATAAACCGTACCCGTGTTAACAGTCGGCTACATACTCAGTGCACTTTCAACATAATGAGTATTATTACTTGTTGATTGCCACAATCAAGTAGAATACAAAATGGCACAGGTACATTTGATACTTTGGTAATCACACAATGTTTTTGTATGCATGGTGTCTAAGTTTACATTATTTGGTATTTCAAATATGGAATCTCAAATGAAATGTCATACAACAGGCCAATGGCCAATAATTTTATTATTCTACAATATTACCTTCAGTAATAAGATTTTATCTGTAAAATGCATCAATAAATTGCTCTGATAATTAGCTTAAGATAATTATATGTAATACTGTCTTACTATTCATAAGTGTTTGTTGCTAGGCCTACATGAATAAAGTATATTTGAACTGTACTGAAAAAATAATGAATAATCCAGCGTCATCCCACTATTGGGCACCTGCCTCCTCTCAAACATGACAGATTAGGCTATAGGCCCCACATTGGCTCTAGACGGTTGGAGACTTCACATACACTGTGGAAATTTTTTGTTGATGTGTGCTAGTTATAATATTATTATAGGGACATTCTTACACAAATTGGCTAAGTCCCATGGTAAGCCAAGAAGTCTTGTGTTATGGGTACTCAGACAACAATATATATAATATACAAATACATAGAAAACATCCATGGCACAATGGTTACGGTCGGCACCGCGCATGTAACTCCTCTGGAGTTGCAGGTGTACATAGGCTACGGAGACTGCTTACCATCAGGCGGGCCGTATGCTTGTTTGCCACCGACGTAGTATAATATACACCGTGGCCCAATTAAACCCGACAGATTTCAACTACGCATTTCTGAGGTTATAAGCAGCAAAAAATGTTATATGAGTTTTGGCCAAATTCACCAAAAAAAAATTTTTTTTGCCGGAAAAAATTAATCCTTTTGCGTTTTCTGCACACGACACGTTATTTATTTTTACACCTTGGTGAAAAAAAAATCATTACCACGAATAAGTAAAGTTTTTATTTTATTTACAGACGTAAATTGCGAGTTTACTTTAAAACTTTAATATCTGTCAGTAGGTATGTCCAAACCAGTGACATACCTACATAGTGGCAGCGTCACACCTAAAAAGGCGTTTTTGACTAAGTTATAAAAGAAACAAATTTTCACAGAAAGTTTGCCGCGGCATCTATGGTCGAGTAGCAGTTGGTTGGATTCGATAAAAAAGAAACAATATTCGTGCTTTTCTTGGGGTGATCAGAGGCGACGTGGGCCACCGCCTACGGCCTCGCGTCCGAGGGGCCTCGCGCCTCAAAAAAGTACCTATATCTCGGACACAACGTAAAAATGTTCGTTCTTTCTTGCGCCACCAGAGGGCCTCGCTAAATGTACCGTGGCCATATAAAATTTTGGTCTTGCCCCGCCACTGGAGTAATATTACTATAACATACACATAATCATGCCTATTTTCCGGAGTTGTAGGCACAGACCACGGATTTCCACTTGCTGCGATCCTAACATACCTCTTTCGCTTCCTTGACTTTCATAACATTCCTCATTCTCTCGGCGGTTTAGGTTGCTCTAGACCTAAGCCTTTCTTCGGGATTTCCTGGATTTGATCAGAGAAAGTCCGCCAAGGTCTACCCTTTCCAGCTCCCTCTTCTACTTCTTTCTCCCTCTGATATTACTAGTATAAGAAAGACTCTCTTTCTACATTATATTACCATTATTTTATTTGTAACCATTAACATTAACACAGTTTGAATTAAAACAACATTTAATATTGCAGCTATCTGATTGAGAACGAGATCTGCTACCTGGTGCTGTGCGAGAGGAACTACAACAAGCGGCTAGCGTTCAGCTACCTCGAGGAGATCGCTCAGGAGTTCTACCAGCAGTACGGGAAGAGGGTGAGTTACTGCTGCCAAATAGATCTGCTACCTGGTGCTGTGGGGGAACTACAACAAGCGGCTAGCGTTCAGCTACCTCGAGGAGATCGCCCAGGAGTTCTACCAGCAGTACGGGAAGAGGGTGAGTTACTGCCAATAAATAGATCTGCTACCTGGTGCTGTGGAGGAACTACAACAAGCGGCGACCGTTCAGATACCTCAAATTCAAATGTGTACAAATATTTGCCTTAATGTCGTTATCCAGACAGGAAAATGTGGACTATATTCTTAAGGTGCCGTAGGTTCAGAGAGCGGAGTGAAAAAACCCTCCGCTTTTTACAAGCTTTTATTTAACTTGCCCTGTATGTGTGGGTCAAATCTTGGAGGCTAAATTTGACCCACTTCCCGATTTGCGATTAAGCTAAAATTTTGCATTCATATGTAAATCGGATGACAATGACATGAAGCTGATCTGATTATGGAGACAGAAAATGGCCTCAGGACTCTGTGATAAAACAACGCAAACTAATTGTGTTTGGGGTTGTTAGAATTGTCTCGATGAGTATTAGTTGTATGTGCAAGACTAGTACAGTCAGCGATAAAAGCTTGTAAAATGTAATTTTTGCCAAATATAATTTGTATGGATAACAATATGGTTGTAAAACTTTAATTAGCAATGTTGAGGATTTCCTCTAGAGTCCCTAGGGACTTCAGCGATGCGAATCCAATTTTTTTGACGCTTGATAGAAAAAACTCACGAATATAGGTCAAATCGCACTTTTTTTTACAATTTGTCCAAAAAAGCTAACAATGAGAAAATTGCTTCTTAATAACGCAATTCCATTTTCGAGGGAACACAGCTTTTACTTTTTCCTTTATAAAATTTACAACAAATTGAAATTCAAAAACATGACATCCCCCTTCCCGAACACGCACATCTATCTCACTTAGAGAGTGAGACAACAACACGAGCCAACGAGACCATAATGGCCGCTCGAGCGACTTATGGTTAAGTACCAGTGTTGGCTGAACGTTGATTGCAATTGACCAATATCCATTACAAAATTGAACCGTAAACCGTAACGGGCGGTTTTTTTTTATACTACGTCGGTTGCATACAAGCATACGGCCCGCCTGATGGTAAGCAGTCTCCGTAGCCTATGTACGCCTGCAACTCCAGAGGAGTTACATGCGCGTTGCCGACCCTAAACCCGCCCCCCTCATTGAGCTCTGGCAACCTTACTCACCGGCAGGAACACAACACTATGAGTAGGGTCTAGTGTTATTTGGCTGCGGTTTTCTGTAAGGTGGAGGTACTTCCCCAGTTGGGCTCTGCTCTAGATCTGGAATGACATCCGCTGTGCTGTGCCCTACCACACAAAGCGAGATGACATTGACAATGCCGATAAGGTAGAAGTACTAGTGCTCGACGCTGCACTAGTACTCGACATGGGTACTTTATGTCAAAGTGACAAGGATTAAGTTCGAATACAGAAAAATCTTCGTTGTTCAAATTTAACCTATATTTCCATGAAATAAAGTGCCCGTGTCGGTGACTAGTGCAGCGTCGAGCACTACTACTTCTGCCTTACCTCTCTTTTGGACGTAGTTTAAAGACGTGCCCGGGTCCAAAAAAGGTTAAAGTTTACAGTTCAATTTGTTATGGTGTATGGTTACTGGTCAATTGCGTTAACATTTCGAACAACACTGTTAAGTAGTAAGTTTTATTTTATCGATTGCGTCTGTCCTTCAGGTGAACACGGTGACCCGACCGTATCCGTTCATTGAATTCGATACGTGGATGCAGCGGGCCAGACGCCAATACAGCGAGGTAAATAATTCAAGTTCTTCTTGTCTGGGCATTTTTGCCACGGCTCATGGGAGCCTGGGGTCCGCTTGACAACTAATCCTAAGATTTGGCGTAGGCACTAGTTTTTATGAAAGTGACTGCCATCTGACCTTCCAATCCAGAGGGTAAACTGGGCCTTGTTGGGATTAGTCCGGTTTCCTCACGAAGTTAACGGTTTCAGCAAAATGACTATCATTACATTATGACTTTCAATAATGGGGTTGGCCGGTCGAAGTATTAAACAGATGGCGCCATCATAGCTTGCCCTGTCAATCCCTAGAATTGTGTCAAACTCTTGTTTTTTTTTTGGAATTTTGTGACCCGGATTCCAGTACTTTAAGCCAAATCTCATAGAACAAAACTAGAGACAGGGGCAGGCTATGATGGCGCCATCTATGCAATCCTTTGACAGTTGCCAACCCCATTATGCCAAACAAAGGGATCCGTATTTTGAGATATAGGTTTTCTGCAATTGTAGTGGTTTTGCGATCCCATCCTCATGCAGTCTCATTTTAAGATCCAGGTGTTTTGATACCAACCCGGGTTACCGGTTGAACCGGTTTACAATAAACATCCTAATATTATTACTGAATTGTCTGTTAGTAAATTTAAAAAATATTTAAAACGTAAGCTTATCTCTAAAGCCTATTATAGCACACAAGACTACATGAATGATGAAACACCGTGGGATTAAGTGTGATTGTAAATAATGAGTTATTTATTGTTATGTTAATAATGATGAAATTGATAATTCAATGTATATATACCGTATTTTTCTTTGACATTTAAATTTTATTCTAGAAAGTTTCCAGACTAGTATTTTTATACAAATTTGGTGTTTGACGATCCTTTTGTGAAATTCTTATTATTAAGTTTGACATATCTATAATAATTCAATGTTTTTTTAGAACAATAATAACTGCATCAATAAATTGCTCTGATATTTAGATTAAGATGATATTTGTAAAATTTGACGATTTAAAAGTGCTCGTTGCTAGGCCTATTTGAATAAAGAACCGACTAACCCCCTTATTCATAAACGTTTACTAAAGTTGACAAGCCGCTAATAATCGTTTGTCCCTTTCCATCATACCTATACGTCGGAAAGGGACAAACGATTATTAGCGGCTTGTCAACTTTAGTAGACGTATATGAATAAAGGAGTTTGACGTGGGATTGTGGAAGTGGCCCTAAGGGGTTATGACTGTTTGTTTGCTTGCAGGGCGGGACGCGCGCGCGCCGCACGGGCGCCGCGGCCGCCCTCGGCGGGCAGCTGGGCGACGTGCAGCGCATCATGATGCAGAACATCGATGACGTGCTGCAGCGGGGCGCCGTGCTCTCCGGTCAGTATTTATTGATGGTTCTCATTAATTATTGATGGTCCTCATTATTTATTGATGGCTTTCATCCTTTATTAATCTCAGCACGCAGAGCCTCATCTTGATGCAAAAACATCGACGACATGCTGCAGCGGGACGCCGTGCTGTCTGTGTAGTATTTATTGATGGCCGTCATTATTTATTGATCGATTTCATGCTTTATTAATCTAAGCGCGCATAGCATTGTCATGATGCGGAATATCGACGACCTGCAACAGGTGAACAGGCGGGGCGCTGTACTGTCCGGTCAGTATTTATTGATAGCCATTTTTATTTATTTATCAGTATTTACCACATACCATATATTTTTATTCTATTTTATTTTCTTTATTAGGAAAAAAAACAGACAAAAACAAATGTTTGAAAAAATAAAACATGACATTCAAAAATATCAAAAGAACTAGCAAGAACTTTATGCACAACATTTTTTGTTTATAAGTCCACAGAAAATCATTCTCATTTTTTAGGGTTCCGTACCCAAAGGGTATTACTAAGACTCCGCTGTCCGTCCGTCCGTCTGTCACCAGGCTGTATCTCATCAACCGTGATAGCTAGACAGTTGAAATTTTCACAGATGATGTATTTCTGTTGCCGCTATAACAACAAATACTAAAAAGTACGGAACCCTCGGTGGGCGAGTCCGACTCGCCCTTGACCGATTTTTTGTTATCGTCCGTTATGCCACTCTGCTATGCGAATTATATATTTTTTTACTAGCCTATTATGGTATCCCACTGCTGGGCAAAGTTGCTCTTCCGGCCAGTCGTTGAGAAAGATATCTAGGTCGTCCCGCCATCTCCGCCTGGGCCTGCCGCGTCCGCGCCCATCTTCTGGCATCCACTTGGCAGCTACACTAGCCCACCTGCCTGGATGCATGCGGCAGACGGCCCAATCCCATTCCAGCCTAGCTGTCTTCTCTCCGACGTCAGCAATGCGAGTTCTTATTGCATTATCCTAATTAATATTGCAAAAGCGAATGCATTGTTTGTTTAATATCTTGCGCGTGGTAACAGTGGTTGCTTGGCGAATCAAATCCGGCTAACTACGCCATAAATTTGTTTGTATCATTGATTTCTTTAGATCTAGCTAGATATAGGTATCAAGTTATTTTTCTTTATCATGCGATACATAAAGCATCCAAGCAGACAGATACAGTAAGCTGAGATAACTGACCCCCCTGCTAACAAGTTTCTATGCAGAGGGGGTCAGTTATCTCTACAGCTTTCTGTACGTACAGTCAGCGTCAAATACTTCGTAGCAGTCAAAGTAGCCAAATAGTTCGGTACACCATATATTTAGTATGGTGTACCGAACTATTTGGCCACTTTGACTGCTACGAAGTATTTGACGCTGACTGTACAAAATAAATGCAAACGTCAATACTAAAGCTAAGATTAATTTAATTTAAAACAGTTAATTTAGTCGTGTAACATTTTTAGATTCAACCATTCATTCATTTTTCCAATTCAACAACAATGTACATCACATTGTTGTTGAATTGGATTTACACAATTGATGTCTAAATTGTTCGATCTTGGCGTTGGCACTGCCGTGCCAAATACTAGCATCGTGGGTATATGTATCTTTAACAATCTATATATAATGTGTATACGTCCCATGTATTTCCACTGATATGTAGTAAATATCGGGATATCTATCGTGTGGTGATCTATAAGTTCCCGCCCGCGCCAGGTGCAACAGGCGCCGTGACCTTTGCACTGTACATTCCGATATACTACGCATGTCTCCTAATAATTAATAAATATCGTGAGATCTATTTTGTAGTGATCTATAAATTTCCGCCCACGCCAGGAGCTACCGGCGCCGTGACCTTTGCAGTTTACATCCGGGTTGCACCATGCATGTCCACTGATATGTGATAAATATCGCGAAATCTATTGTGTTGTGATCTATAACTTTCCGCCCACGCCAGATGCAACAAGCTCCGTGACCTTTGCAGTTTACATTCGGATGCACTACGCGTGTCTCCTAATAATTAATGAATATCGCGAGATCTATCGTGTGGTGATCTATAACTTTCCGCCCACGGTCGCAACAGGTGCCGTGACCTTTACACTTAAGATTATTATTACTTAATTAATATTTCTAATTAATTGTATTAACGAAGATAAAAGGCAAGCATTTTTTTTTTAATAAATATGCTGACCTCCGGTAATCCGGACCTAGTCATTACCCTGCCTATTAAGCCGATGGGTTCGAATCCCGGCAAGGGCGTTTATTTGTCTGTTAACTCACTGAACAGACATTTGTTACTGAGTCATGGGTGTTTTCTATGTAATTAAGTATTAACCTATTCAATATATCGTCATCTGAGTACCCACAACACAAGCCTTATTGACTTTGAGACTTAATCCATTTGTGTAAGGATCTTTTATAGTTTTTTACTGAAATTAAAATCTTTCTTTCGAACTTGACGTCCATAGGGTTAGATAATAATAACTTATATATCTAGAGTTAGTATTACAGTTAATTAGACAAAACAAAACATTACATAACATTTATAAGTTTCGCGGCGGCGTACCGCTTGACTAGGGGCGAGTCCCAACGCTGCGGCAGCGTACTTAGGATACTGTTCGTGCTGCTTCAGCATCGCTTCCTCATGATGGCGAAAAAAGGTCAGTTCGTGCCTCAGGAAACATCTCTGAGGCACTGAAATAGCACGGCAACCTGAACAGCATCCTAAATGCATCATTATATTTTTATGAGGCCCACAAATACGGTTTTGCCTTGTATGCCCGGGCCGCAATATGAAGTGACAGCTCGGCTTAAAGGTCTCGTAACCAGGCCAAAAAAAATGAAGTGACAGTTGATAGGTGACGATTGGATTTTAAGGTTATCGTAAAGAGATAAAGATAGTTTATTATTCAAGTAGGCATATTACAATGCGCTTATGAACGTCAAATAAAGCTACACCGGCTCTAACCCTACACCTCTGACCCGAGAAGATTTCAATCCCCCCTCAATTGGAGGAGGGTATCCCAATAAGGCCCGGCAAGAAACTCGGCGAGACACATCTTTTCAAAACATTACATCTTATAATTAACATGCATTAAATAAGAAAAATAAAATACAATTTAGATTACTATAGAAAGCATGCAATTACATACAGTAGCTACTTCTCTTTATAGAAAAATTGATAAAATATATATATATATGTATGTATGTCATATAAAATCATACAAATACGTAGCTCTTTCAGAAAACATATCGAATTCGAAAGAAAAATGAATTTAATAAAGAAATGAGAATATACATTTTATAAGTCTGACAGATTGCGTATTTTCTCGGATTACGTTCGTATTTGTCATGCTACTTCAGTCAACCTCAGTACTATTTGTATTGGGACTGACTGAAATAGCATGACACGTTCGTGCGTTTCCGTGAAAATACGATGGGAAAGGATTATTCACTACATCTGTATCTATATCCGGATCACCTGGCGGGCCACCTAAACAAGCCTGGCGGGCCGCAAATTGGAATATCACTGCCTTAGGGCATCCGCTAGCTGGCGCGGTTGCACGGAGCGGGTGATCGGGTTAGCGAAAAATAGCAAATACAAATACGTTTATTTCATTACTTTTTACAGCAGTTCATAGGCATAAATGTTAGGTAGGTAAGTAGTCCATCTTAAGTACAAAGTGTAGGTAAGTATTTATCTCAACAATGTGCAACAATTTGATTGTGTAAGTAATGAAAAAGGTGCGGGTACAGCTTGCTGGATTTAAACCCGCCCTTGGTCAGCTAATTGGAGACATATCGGTATTATTTCGCGAATGTAGTCTAGTCTAGTGTAACGCTTTTTTTATATTACATCGGTGGCAAACAAGCATACGGCCCGCCTGATGGTAAGCAGTCTCCGTAGCCTATGTACGCCTGCAATTCCAGAGGTACATGCGCGTTGCCGACCCTAGCACTCCGCACCCTCGTTGAGCTCTGGCAACTTTACTCACCGGTTTTCCGTAAGGTGGAAGTACTTCCCCAGTTGGGCTCTGCTCTAGATCTAGAATGATATCCGCTATGCTGTGCCCTACCACACAAAGCGAGATGGCATTTACAATGCTCATACCTCTCTTTTGGGCGTAGTTGCTTGCGTGCGCCCGCTCCGTGCACCCGCGCCAGCTAGCGGACGCCCTTATTAATTATTATGTGCTCTGTCTAGTAGTCGAAGTCTGTGCCGTCACCTTTGTACTTTGCGCCACGCTTGCCCGATCGATTGCACTAACTACGTCACGCCTATTTTTAGATAGATTCCCAGGGATTTCGGTGCGATTTGACGTCAATACATGACACTCTTCTTCCTTCTCACGTTGTCCCGGCATTTTGCCACGGCTCATTGGAGCCTGGGGTCCGCTT
This sequence comes from Cydia pomonella, assembly GCF_033807575.1. Taxonomy (NCBI): domain Eukaryota; kingdom Metazoa; phylum Arthropoda; class Insecta; order Lepidoptera; family Tortricidae; genus Cydia; species Cydia pomonella. The sequence continues at coordinate 48,401,436 of NC_084703.1, forward strand.
GGCAACTAATCCCTAGGTTTGGCGTAGGCACTAGTTTTTACGAAATCAACTGCCATCTGACCTTCCAACCCAGAGGATAAACTAGGCTTTATTTGGATTAGTCCGGTTTCTCACGATGTTTTCCGTCACCGAGAAGCGACTGGTAAATATCAAATGATATTTCGTACAGTCACGTTTGAAAACATCGACACAACCGAAGTGCCAAAAATATGTATACACGAACTTATTAGGGTAGTGTAAACATATTTTCGGCAGTGAAAGAAGGTTAACAAAGAGAGTGTATAAGGGAGAAGTAGAAGAGGGAGCTGGAAGGGGTAGACCTCGGCGGACTTTCTCTGATCAAATCGGGGAAATCCTGAAGAAAGGCCAGGTCAAGAGCACCCTAAACCGACGAGCGTGTATGAGGAATGTCATGAAAGTGAAGGAAGCGAAGGTATGTCAGGATCGTAGCAAGTGGAAATCCGTGGTCTCTGCCTACCCCGGGAAATAGGCGTGATTATATGTATGTATGTAAGCTAACATTAAACGAGCAATTCTCAATTTATATATTTCGGGAATGTCGGATACGGCTCTAACGATGTCGATGAAATTTGCTATATGGGAGTTTTCGGGGGCGAAAAATCGGTGTAGGTCTTATCTCTAGAAAAACGCGCATTTTTGAGTTTTTATATGTTTTTCAAACATTTGCCAGTTATGTATTTTATGTTTAAGCTTTTAACATTTAGCAAATTTTTTGTGTTAATTTGTATTTAATAAATTACAAAGAATATAATTATTATTGCTCTGCGATTTTATTTATGTATTTTGCAGTGACTATTTTAAGTTAAAAAGTTTCTTTTTAACGCAAACAAATATATAGGTAAAAAACTTAAGTAAGTCACCTGTTGTATGTAGTTGTGACGTGTTCGAATAGACATTTGTTTTGTTTGTGTGTGTCTTTTAAACATGTATTGTCTATTCGAACACGTCACAACTACATACAACAGGTGACTTACTTAAGTTTTTTACCTGTACTTTTATTGGATTCATAAAATTTTCCTATAATATAAAAGCGGCAGCGAGCGAGCTTGGCATGTAACTTGTTGCCATGTATCTCTAAAACCTTTGAACTTGAATTACTTCCGACTTTAGTGCTTTGGAAGGTGGAAGTAAGGAATACAATCCCCATAGGCAGAACTGTTGCAAAAGTGTCCAGCTGTCAGCTATAAATAATAATTCCAAATCTCTACAGAGTAGCGCTAGAGTAGCTAAGGACCTAGGTGTTATTGACGGAGTGAAGTGTGCTGTCTATTATTTGTTTTTTTTTTTTAAATATTATAGGTATTGTCGCGCTATCTATTAAAAAAAAATTGACGGACACTTTTTGGTACATGGAGATTGTATTCCTTACCTCCACCTTCCATATTTAGTGCATTCCATGAGTTGTACCTATATTTTGTTCAATGATTCAAGTCGATGATTCTACTGAGCATTTTTCACATCTATTGTGACAGAAAAAACTTGCAAATCTTTAGTAAATTCACGTTTGTACCGAACAACTGTAGATAGTTCCGTGGAATGCTCCATAACGAAGCGGCCTACTCGCAGCAAAGCGATGTCTTCCCGCCAACTGCTGGTGCTTAACAGTCCTGACGCGAAACACTTGTTCATATCATTTCATTTTGACGCTTGCCACCTTTACACCTAATCTTATTAAATTAATATTTTATCTGAATTAGAAGACCTTTTACATTTTCAAATTTAATATATTATTAACTGACTCTGTTATATTGTAGTAATTATTTATTTTAAGATTATTATAATATGTTTATCCGGTATTGGCTGATGTGTTTATAAATGTTGCTATGTATGTATATGATTGACTTGTGAAAGAGCCTTTGAGACCTACTTATGTTTTTGGCGGGACATTTAAGAGAAAATTTGGATATTTTTATATTTCACTGACACCTGTCAAATTTCTAACGCTTTATGCGTTAAAAGTTTATTTTTTCCTTTCCTCCTTTCCTTCCTTCCTGTTCCTTCCTTTATGTTTTCTATGTATTGAATGAAAGCTGCTGCAATTAGTTTCAAAATTATTAACAAATTAAAATTATGTTTTTTTGCTCCAGTCCAGTGGGTATGGGGGCCATTAATATTCAAACTAACAAATATCAATGAAAACTTAAAGAAGTCTTTTGATCTGTATTATGTTAAATGTTCCCAGCGTTTAAAAACTGGATATTTTACAGGATTTGTCTATATCCTATACCATACCATTAGGGCCGGTACAGACGGACTGCAACTTGTATGGGAACTGCATGCCGACTGCACTCCAACTGCAACGTCGACGTGCAGTTCCCATACAAGTTGCAGTCGAGTTGCAGTCCGTCTGTACCGGCCCTTACTGGTGTCAGTCCCATCATAGGGGTGTTTACAGTTTTTTTAAGAACACCATATTAACCATACTCTATCCCTTCCAGAGCTCGACACAAAAACGCAGTCCCTCTCCATGATGTCGCAGAAGTACAAGAAGGACGCCGCTTACCTGAACACCAAGTCTATGCTCATCAAGGTAACAGCTGGCGCCGTCATACTGCTGGTGTTTGTGCTGTACTTCTGGATCCTGTAAACCTGGTTCTGTCAAATTGGAGCGGCCATTTTGTTTTGGCGGACATCTTGAATAGTAAACTTTGGTAAAGGCGCTTCTGGATTACGTTTAAACGCATAAGGTGGCACATGTAAGACGAATGGTATACTATTGAGGGCTCATTGAGAGGCCGTTACCGATTTTAGTCGCAAAAATGACAAATTATATATTTATTCGATGAAATTGTACAGCTTTTGTTAACTATTAGAAATAACTAGTACTGGTTTCTATTAGCACATCTTGTTATCTTTCATTTTAATAAATCATTTTTTTGAAAACAGACAATTAGTAATGATGTTTTTTCTCATGGACGTTTAGGTAAACGCGCGTAAAGCACTAATTTTGGAGCTCTTATTTGTAACTTTTGTAAAGTTTCGACTGCTAAAAATGGTAATTTTGTATTACACATATCCTTTACTTCAACTTTAATAAACTACATTTTTGTTATTATAAATTTGAAGTAGTGTAAATGAAAGTTAGTCGACAACAATTTTCTCCAAAAATTAATTTAAATCAAGTGACAATTTCTCTGTAAATCGACTTAATTTCAACGTAATTTTGTTACTTAAATAATCTACAACATTTGCTAAAACTGTCCTTATACATCATTTTGTATAATTTACCACCATAATTTTTTTAAGAGTTTTTAAAAACTGTCCCTTCTCGTCACATATTACCGGGGACGCACGCTTGCGACCTCATTATTAAAAGGCAAGACGAGAAGACGTGCTGATAAAAACCAATACTTGTTATTTAAATATTACGTAACAAAAGGTGTACAATATCAACGACTAAATTTATCAATTTTCATTACATTGCGGTATTTGGTCGGTCGGCCGAATTGATTGTAACCTCAATAGTCCGTAATGTATGTCTAAATCAGCCCTTACTTAAACACCAAGTCCATGCTTCTCAAGGTCCTTGTCAAGTTAGGGCAGCCATTTTGTTTTTTGGCGGACATTTTGAATGAGCATGAAGATATAGGACGCTTTTGGATTATATAAAACGGTGTAGGTTACAACTGAGGTGTTCCACGCGGCGTATTGTTTTAAAGTATATACATAAGATTCTATGTGTTAAATTAGATTACATACATTTATTTTAACCGAAATTTTGTAAGTATAAAAGAGTCTTTCCATCAAATGTGTTGTTATTCTTATTTTTATTTTTTTATTTTGAATCAGACTTTTGAATGATTATTTGTAGCCTTTATTTTAATAAAGTTAACCTATTATTAAATCTAGTGTGTTTAAACTTTTTCCAAATGTCTACCAAAATATCAAAATGGCCGTGTTAAGTGTCTAATAACGAATTCCTCCATATTGAACCCCGACCCACAAATACAATGTATAATGTGTGTTTACAATGTATAATATTATATATAACTATTCGATACCCAACAACCGTAGAAACGACTAATAAAATATATTGTCGAAAATATGAAAATAATAATAAACATCGACTTATAAAATATATAATTGTAATATATTCTTAGCCGGTTAAGAGTTAGTGTCAAATGCAGTCTACTTGTTAGTAAAAATTCATGTAAGTTTCTTACTTCGCTCTGAAATCCATTCTATATGTATAATTGCTGTAATGTATTCTTCACACTTTTCAGCTGAAAAACCAATTTTTCATACTAAACTTCGCACGGCAATATATTTGAGAGAAATTGAGACTTGCTTGCATTAGAATTAAGTTCAATTTCCATGTTGTTTTTGGCAGCGAGGGCCTACAAGGCAGCTTTTCTATGTCGTTGAGGCCAATTCAAACTTTGACATTAAAATAATGTTCTTTACTCACGCTTCTCGTGCATCCCGCTCGCTCCAATACAAAAACGGGCACGTATGAGCGAAATGCACGCGCAGATATAACTAACTTACATAATTTTGATGTACATTCAAACAAGGGCGTCGGGGGGAGGGGGGCAAGTCCATAAGGCCGATGGCCAAGGGGAGGAAGGGAACATGCATATAGTCAGAAATTTTGTTTTCGGGGGCGGGAGGGGGCAGCTGCCCCTTGTCCCCCTTGGCGACGCCCTTGCATTCAAATTGACCTCCTTGTTACAATACGGCTTGGTGAGCAAACAATTGTTATTTTCCTTTCAATGCAAACCTTTGTTTATGGACATTTATCAATATATAGTTCGTGTCATTCACGATGACGCGCAGATAAGTCAAATCTAACCTTTAATAACACGACTATACGATTCAAGCCACGCGATAGTCCCACGAATCAGAATATTTAGTAAATATGATTTGATCCATGTTTTTGAAACTGCCTAGTCTGTCCTACCTTTTCTTGGTAGTGGAAATATTAAATGTAATTACATGGTGTTTTTTTATTTATTACGTTTAGGGTTGGACGCCTGGATGGCGATATATTTGTAAATATAAAATAAATATTCATATGTTGTTTTTTTTTTGACGTGAAACGTTAGGTTAGTAACCCGTAGAGGATGGGTCCAAAAACCAGATACCTATAATCGAGGAGTAAGTAAGTAAATATTCTTTACAGTACATATGGTGCTACTTTACCGCACTAGTGCGAATATTAGCATATTACGTTACTGTGTCGAACATTTAAAGGGCCATATGTACTGTAAAACGTTGTACGATACATGTGCTAATAGGTAATTCGCAACTCGTGTCGATTTAAAACACTCCTTTCGGTTGTGTTTTAATTTATCGCCACTCGTTTCGTATTTCCTTTTTTCGCACTTGTATCGTAATGTACAATTATTGCACCAACAATTATACATAATAGAATATCCAAGAGAATTTTAAATAGAGGAAAAAACTTGGAGGACACGTAAATTTACTGCCTTTTAGAACGCCATTTGACTTTGATCCTTATTCTTTCACTGATATGTGTTAAATTGGTTAAATATCAAAAAGTGGCGCCATCTTATCGGGCACAACCTAAAGGTTATGGCGCCATCGCTCGCAACAATGCTGCCATAACTTTGGCCTTTGATCTATTAGATGGCGCCACTTTTTGATATTTAACTTTAACACATCAGTAAAAAAATAAGGATTAAAGTCAAATGGCGTTCTAAAAATGTTAATCATCTGTCGAAAGATGGCAGTAAATTCACTGTGGCTATAAAATTTTCTTTGACAATCCAACTCAAATACTCTTTGATATATTGAAAAATGTTATGGCGCGGTGACCCATACCTCTAACTATAATGCCTATAAGGAGTTTTGATATCAGTGTATAGATGAAAGTAGCCATTACTCGGAACTGCTTGTGCAGCAGACAGATGGCGCTGATTCTGCGCTAGAAACACCCTACGCAGAGCTCGACCTTCGTATTAGCTGTCCAGACGTTTCACTTAAAGTCGTAACCATTGTGGCAGTGTCCCTGAAACAGCCTATTCGCATTTTTTTATATATTTTAAGTCGTGGAAAGTATAATACGAGGGCTGGTTCGAAAGTTTTTATCTGCTCCAGCATCACTCATACGAGTTTAACCTTCTGAACGCCACGCCTATCGCACGCGGGGCGTAATCGTGAACCTTGTCGGTACGCATGAAGGTTGATATTGGGCTGTAGCCGCGCGCGTCATATGACGTCTTTGGCGGTCAAAAGGTTAATAATGTTTAAGACGGAAGTATCGTCCATACAAAAAGAGAAAAAGTTTTTCCACTTCTAAATATTTTCCATTATCAATGATTTTTAGAATGTTATTGACACAATGAAAAACTAGGTTTATAGGCTCCTTTATTCTAAAAAAATTTCAAAACATTTTTTTCCAAAATAAGGGTAACCTAGGTACCTACGCCTAAAATATATTATGCTGAAGCGATTGACGTCAAAATCAAAATGATTTATAAAGATTTAGTGGAAACCGTTTTCGCTTAAAAATTGAATTTCATAGAAAAAAAAACCGTTATTTTGTTATATTCAAAATCTATTCTTCCCTTTTAAGGTGCATTGGGGTAACTTCAAAAGCTGGATAATTTGCAAAATGATAAATAGGGTCAAAACTCTTTTCGTTTTCTTGTTTCTGACACGCTTGTATTTGTTTTTTCTATCGTATAAAAAAAACGAGCGCCATTGTATGTCTTTCCAGCTGTAGATTATAGTTTACATGAGAAAAATTAAAAACTAAATTTCATCTCATACAAAAAGCTCACTCACTTGACAAAAAACAAGACAACGTAAATAGTTTTAACCCAAATATCCATGAAACCAGAAGCACTACATAGTTCAGCAACACTTACCCTACTAACGTGAATTGAATAGACGTTCCTTTCGCATTTATTTTTTAATATTAGTGCATTTAAACAAAATATTTTGGCAAAAAATTCATTTTTGGTACAAGCTTTTAACGCTGACTGTACTTTTCTTTCCACAGGAAACTAATACTCTTCTAGACAAATCTAAATACCCCAAACACAATTAGGTTGTTTTATGACCGAGTTCCTATGGCCACCATCATATCAGCTCGAAGGTACCATAATATTGCATTATCACCCGACTTATATATGTAAATTTTCAGCTAAATCTGAAATCAAATGGGTCAAATTTAGCTTCCAAAATTTGACCCAAGTCAAATAAAAGCTTGAAAAATGGTTAAAAGAAACAAACCCGTCAACACAACAATTTATTTAACATTCAGCCATGGTCAAGAATAAAAAAAAAAACCATTCAGAATACACAATTTAACATTTTTGCATTTACAACAACAAAGAACGTTAACACATCAATTTTTGTTCACAACAGTTGCAATATTTGGATATAAATCTAAGCATCGGATTAGTTTACGACACCAATTATATTAAGTTGAAGCTGCCGAGGCGCTGCAGCGCATCCGGCATGTTCGCGGAGGCGCGAACGTATGAATTTTATGCCATTAGGCGCAAAAGAATAGCGCCTCCGAGGGCCTACCGCGAACCACGTTCGACGTGTTGCCTCCCTATCACACTTACGCACGAATTTACAAGTGCGACAGAGAGGCAACACGTCGAACGTGGTTCGCGGTAGGCCCTCTGCTGACACATGGGCTGCAGTAGCAACTGCCTCCTAAGGACGTCGGCTGAACGCCTTGATTGCCATCTCACGATGCGAAGAAATTTGATAATTTAATTTTATGTAGTCGGTACTAACGTAGGGTGTAAGAATTATTTTACTGTTACTAACAAAATGTATGGATCTTATCGGTCTGAAAAAAATGTTTTTTTTTTAGTGGGGTTTCTGAATGACTGACCAAAATGGCAGATCCATGTTAGAATGCATTCATCCGCCTATTTGCTACTATTTACTACCTACGTTGACAAATATGCTACGTAAGCTTAAAAAAAAAACAACGGGTTGTACTCCGGGAGTGCCGGCAGAAGTGAAAACTTGAATATTAACGTTGTGCATTTTTGATATTTTGGAATGGTTAAGGAATAATTTTGCACGAATTGCTTTAATTATTAGTATAAATGTACTATCATTTATGTGGTAAAATACAATACTTCTTCTTTACGCCGCGCCGGCGGCCAGTAGGCTTCAATGACATTGTAACAGTTTTTCGATCAGGTCACGTGTCCGTCTTGCGAATTTTCAATCTGACGAATCTGTCGGTCACGTGACCTGACGCGAGTTTAACATTATTCCCGCATCACAAAAAGTGCACAGCGCCGCTAAAGAAGTTTTCATTTCAAAAATATGTATTCAATAAAGTGGGCAGTCATTCTGACGTCAGGTGGCCCACATTTATTATATCGTGGTTATAAAATATATAATATTCGTCCTAAAATATTAAATTCTTAAAATTTTACGAACAACATTGAACAATACAAATAGGTAAAGAACCCTGTTTCCTTAAAAGTAGGCCAAATACGTGATCATATTTAGAGACTAAAGTGTGTTTCGAATAAAAGCATCATTCATTCATTCATTCAAAAAGACTTTTTGATTGATTTTTTACCCCTGTCTCCACTCTGTCTAGTCTAGAGATCTTTATTTAATAAATTTAAAGTGTCTTCTTCTTCCTCGCGTTGTCCCGGCATTTTGCCACGGCTCATTGAAGCCTGGGGTCCGCTTGACAACTAATCCCAATATTAATAATAATAAAAATAAAAATATTTAATTCAGTAGCTTAAACTCAGAGGGTACACTAGGCCTTGTTGGGATTAGTCCGGTTTCCTCACGTTTTCCTTCACCGAAAAGTGACTGGTAAATATCAAATGATATTTCGTACATAAGTTCCGAAAAACTCATCGGTACCTACTCTCACGCACCATACTTGACGCACTTGGCATGGAAACTGAACGCAGTCCGACTCACGCTCACTAAGATCCACACCCACTATCAGAGAGCCTACCGCGAACCACGTTCGACGTGTTGCCTCTCTGTCGCACTTGTAAATTTGTACGCAAGCACAGGGAGGCAACACGTCGAACGTGGTTCGCGGTAAGCCCTCAGAGACGGCGTTAGGCGTGGGCGACGTGGGCCACCGCCTACGGCCTCGCGTCCGAGGGGCCTCGCGCCTCAAAAAAGTACCAATATCTCGGACACAACGTAAAAATGTTCGTTCTTTCTTGCGCCACCAGAGGGCCTCGCTAAATGTACCGTGCCCACATAAAATTTTAGTCTTGCCCCGCCACTGCCCACTATCAATTCATCAATTGGGAATATTACGCGAAACTCTACGTACTCTGCGCCACTACCACAAATACCACAATCCATCACAATCGGACAATCACGAAACAAGAAAATCGAAATTTCGTTATATAACTAAATTTAGATTTCCGGTAGGCCCTTTCAAAGAGAATTAAGAAGACCAAGAGTGCTCACTCCATACTTAAAAATACTATTATTTTCGTAGTCTACATCTAGCGTCAAGTAGCGGAACTCTCAGTACTGCTACTCGACAATAGATGTCGCGGCAAACAAAAAGTCTAATGCTTAACGATTTTCCGCTAATATTGTAACTAGAGTAACTGGAACTCAATTTTCAACTCCTACGCTTACTAGCTATACACCGTGGGCCAATTAAACCCGACAGATTTTAACCACGCATTCCTGAGGTCATAAGGATCAAAAAAATTTATATGAGTTTTGGCCAAATTCGCCAAAAAAATTTTTTTTTTTGCCGAAAAAAAATTCCTTTTGCGTTTTCTGCACACGAGACGTTATTTATTTTTACACCTTGGTGGAAAAAAATCATTACAACGAATAAGTAAAGTTTTTTTTTATTTACAGACGAAAATTGCGAGTTTACTTTAAAACTTTAATATCTGTCAGTAGGTATGTCTAAACCAAGTCACATAGTGGCAGCGTCACAGCTAAAAAGGCGTTTTTGACTAAGTTATAAAAGAAACAAATTTTTACAGAAATTGTCATTATCTCTAAAACAAGACCGATTTCAGAAAACATTGTATGACATTTTAGTCTCTAAATGCGGTCAAGAATACACCTTTGAAATCTGTCGGGTTTAATTGGCCCACGGTGTATAGCGCATATTCGCTGAAATTCTTAGAGCATTAGATTTTTTGTTTGCCGCGGCATCTATGGTCGAGTAGCAGTACTGAGAGTTCCACTACTTGACGCTAGATGTAGACTACGAAAATAATAGTATTATTGGTAACAAAACCGTTGTATGGAGTGGGCACTCTTGGTCTTCTTAATTCTCTTTGACCTGTTGTAAACAAACCGCCTTGATGCATCAATGTTATATTTTACTATCTGTAAAAACTTGTCAAAAAACCGAGAAAATCGAAGTTCGTCAATTGAGGGCATTTTTCTCTCTCGCTCTAATTACGTCTTAGTGAGAGTAAAAGAGAAAGATCCCCGCAATTTGCGAATAGGCCCCCAGTACGTATGGTTTACGAAAGGTGCTTGTGCTACACTCTGGCGGCAGAACATTACAGTAATACTCCCTATTAAAGTCAATTTATTATTTAATCTTATTTTAAATTTTAATTGAACGTCTCATGTTCAAACTGTCCATAATCTATGTTCGGATCGAAATCGATATCAGACAAATTTAAATCGATCGAATCGTTCGAGTCATCGAACTGATCGAAATCTATCATCGAAGCATCGAAATCGATCGGGCTCTCTGCAGCCCTGATTTCGTTATCAGGGGATGTAGATCTAAAATAACAGTACCCAGTGTATTCGAGGAACATGAAGGTAGTTGGGGTGACAGGAGGCCGCTGGAGGCCTGTGTAGGCCTCTGCTGGCTGACGGGTATAACAATACTCGTCCTGATGAATTTGTCATTCGTCCTGAAAATGTACAGATGTTATTATTGCGGCGACACATAAGTTTCAAGAGCTCTCTCGTTCGATTTTTCACTTGTAAGGCTCGGTATATAAAATACCGGTAAAACCGGTTTATTTCGGTTTTCCTCCGTACTTTTATAAGACCGCGAACGTTATAAGAACTTTATTGTAAGCTAAATAAACCGGTTTATTCGACGAGCGACGAGACGGCCGGCCGGCTTGGTGGTGTGCCATTTAAACATAGACACCATAGGAAGAAACCGGTTTTTATTGGTCTAAACCGGTTAATTTGACAAGACCTGTTATCATAAAACCGGTTAGAAATATCGGTTTTCAAGCGAAACCGGAATTAAAAGGTTTTGTGCCAAGTACAGTCAGCATTAAACGTAGCGGATCAAACAAGGTTTCAAAGTATCTACCATTCTGAAACAGCTATACAAAATGTGGTGGTTATAGATGTAGAACAATGAAGACGATAAAAGATGAATGTAAATTTTGGAGATTCATCTCTATATTTGGAAAAGTTATCCGGGATATCAGATACTTTTGGCGCGTTGTTTCATCCGCTACTATTGATGCTGACTGGACATGATGACGGTTTGGAAATTTAATCGGTTTTCGAGCCTTGCTTGTGCTTACCCGGAGAGGTTTTACATTAACCAAAAAATTAATAAAAACTGTAGAAATAGAATCTATTTTAACATTTGTTAGCACATTCGGAGCTTACTACCTATTTTTAATTGACCGAAGCGTTAGCGAAGGTCTACGTTTAGACTCGGGCCATTGACATATATCTAAGGACGGGCCTTACGGGCACTAAGAATGGTCCAAGAAAGACCAACCGCGCGCGTGATGCGAACTCATCAACCAATCGCGTTGCGGCGTTAGACTGCACGATTAGCTCGAATTCGTGAGTGACACCACTGAACTAGCACCATTCTTAGTGCCCGTAAGGCCCGTACACCGTGGGCCAATGAAACCCGACAGATTTTAACCAAGCATTCCTGGGGTCATAAGGAGCAAAAAATTTTATATGAGTTTTGGCCAAATTCGCCAAAAAAAAATTGTTTTTTTGCCGAAAAAAAAATTTCCTTTTGCGTTTTCTGCACACGAGACGTTATTTATTTTTACACCTTGGTGATAAAAAATCATTACAACGAATAAGTAAAGTTTTTTTTTTTATTTACAGACGAAAATTGCGAGTTTAATTTAAAACTTTAATATCTGTCAGTAGGTATGTCTAAACCATGTCACATAGTGGCAGCGGCACAGCTAAAAAGGCGTTTTTGACTAAGTTATAAAAGAAACAAATTTTTACAGAAATTGTCATTATCTCTAAAACAAGACCGATTTCAGAAAACATTGTATGACATTTTAGTCTCTAAATGCGGTCAAGAATACACCTTTGAAATCTGTCGGGTTTAATTGGCCCACGGTGTATATGTCAATGACCCGGGGAAATTTGCTTTTACGTAGTAAGCAGGTTCAGTAGCTACATAGAATAAAATATCATTTTTGAAGACCTATGCATAGATACTTCACACGTATTTGATGAAAAAAAAAATTTTGTGAGTTTCAGTTCTAAGTATGGGGAACCCCCAAAATTTATTGTTTTTTCCTATTTTTGTGTGAAAATTTTAATGCGGTTCACAGAATACATATAATTATCAAGTTTCAACAGTATAGTTCTTATGGTTTCGGAAAAAAGTGGCTGTGACATACGGACGGACAGGCAGACAGACATGACGAATCCATAAGGCTTCCGTTTTTTGCCATTCGGCTACGGAATCCTAAAAAGTTATTCATACACAAAATCATTCCCGTACCCAAAACCCCGGGGTATGCTTATAAGATTTTATGTTTACTACGTACGTTTGTCATAGAAAAATAAATAATCTACAAATAGATAGGAGTTGTTAAATAGTAATCTCGCATTAATTTATGCATACGGTAAACACATTTCTGGGGGCCTAGTCAAGATCACAATCGTTTGCAGAAAACGAAACGCTAAGATAAACGTAATTAAGCAATTCATAACGTTTCGTTTCGTTTTCTGCAAACGATCATTTCAGCCAGACCCCCTGGACATTCAAAGACACAAAATAAGTCTCGGTTTCACCAAATTATTCGTACCGCAAAACAATACAAATGGGAACTTTCATCTCTGCCGAGTGACGATCAGTCAATTGTGATTGGTGCAACTGGTCTTAAACCTAACCCTTTGGACGCCGCGCCTATCGTGTGTCATTGTGAACGGCATGCACGAAGGTTCACATTGGGCTGTAGAGTTAGACCAACGCACATAGACTACCAAAAAAAAAGTTCTACCGTAAAAACATGGGGGTGATATATTATTCGCCGGTACCATACTAATTTGTTATATGATAGCAGTTCAAGTGTTATTTTAAACATATTCTATGAAATGATGACGTTTACTTAACACTTGCACAGGATGGGCTATCACAATCGCTGCCAACTTAGTTTGGTCCGACTCTAGCCCCGCGCGTCTATTGACGCCCTTGCCGGTCAAAGTCAGAAAAGGTTAAAAGCGTGTCTTAATATAGAAACAGAAACGAAGTACAAAGATTAAGTCGTCTATAAAATAAACTTTATACAGAAAAAGAAAACACAATACAAAATTACGTGCATATTCTGGATCATCACAGAACAGTCGCCATTGTCATAAATATGGTATAATATAAATATTATAGGACATTATTACACAAATTGACTAAGTCCCACAGTAAGCTCAATAAGGCTTGTGTTGAGGGTACTTAGACAATGATATATATAATATATAAATATTTATAAATACTTAAATACATAGAAAACACCCATGACTCAGGAACAAATATCCATGCTCATCACACAAATACATGCCCTTACACAGGATTTGAACCCGGGACCATCAGCTTCGTAGGCAGGGTCACTACCCACTAGGCCAAACTGGTCGTCAAAATATATAAGGTCGTAAATATAATCTAAATATCTAAACACGCCTCTATTGTCACGGCGTTAGAGTGCGTGTTCAGATATTTTTGAGCACCTCGGCCGCTCCGATTCATCTGATGGCGACTGTACCTAGGGGCGTTATTTCGTCCATGAATTACATGAGATGTGTTTGATGACTTTCCATTCACAAAAAGTTACGTCATATTTGGTGATATACGGCTTGACACCTCCCTCTGCATATCTCACGTAATTCATGGACACCCCTCCAAAAAGCGAACCAGATTGATTCCAAGCAAATTAAATTATATATACAATCAAGTAATCTGATTCGGAAACAGTAAACACATCGAATAATACAAAAACTGTAAGCCACAACAACACAACACAACGATGAAGTGTTCACCCATACCCGAACAGATGTTCCCATTTCTCCCCTTTGTGTTTCGCTAAACTCCATATTAGTATTGGCATAAGTGGTTTGTGACGTGCTGTATAAGCTGCGGTAGAGAGCCTGACCATTGGCATAAGCATCAGCGACCGATCGATTTAAACGTTCACCGTTCGCTACCATTACTTGATCGGTAGCATACGTTCCAAAGCGTTGCCCGTCGTCGTATTCACTGTTCGCATATGTATGGTTTTGTTCGGACATACGCATACACTGCTCACATTCAGGGTCAAAGCTTGACGTTTTTGGGCATTGATCTATCTGATTCATATCGGCAATACGTTCTTGAATAGTGACGTCACTTGGACGTTCGAATGGACTATTTTCCTCCGCGTGTTGAGGCTCCATGGGGTCTTTGGGGTCTTTTACAGTTTGAATGAAATTATAGTTGCACCAAAGGCATACCCCTGGAACGGACATTGGTAATGCGGTGAGAAACGGCCTCATCGGGTCCGTTGGCCACACAGGAATATTCCTGTCAACCCTCATATGGTCAATCGTATAAGGCAGCGTTCGCACAGTCCCCTGTTCAATCGCCCCCATCTGATCCATTTGCCCTGTGTCTTGGTAATTTGACTCCATATCTGTCAAAATCGGCAAAGCCTGATAATTATCGCACATAAGCGCAGAGGCCTCGATTTCCTCGTACGTCATTTCGTCAAACGCGACTGGTCCGATCGGCTCCATCTGTACATGTAGTACAACTTGGCCATTTGCCTCGATAGCCTGCATTAGATCATGTTCCATTTGGTCAGTTTCTCCTTCGCCGGGTGCTACCATTTGAACATTTTCCGGTTGATATGCGACTATCGGATTGGTACTTGCCGCTGTTATAGTTTCTGCTGGCCGCCTCTGAGGAGCAATCGCGAAGCTTCGCTGTTACACGGCACTATTATTGAGTGAAAATTTAAAAATAAACAAAATTACACCTACATTTTTTTTTTACCCTGATTCCTAAACGGGATAAGTCCGAAAATCACATACACCCTGGCAACACATCACTGGGTACTTTTCATGTATGGGCTCCCAACTCAACTATAATATTCATTTCGTAACGGCTCGCCGCGGTCAAGAGGACAAAACGATAGCTCAAATTAATTATTTATTTTAGGTTGTATAGTAGAAACAATTGCTTCATAAGTCATAAACGCACATGTGACACCCTTAATATAGCAACATCCATAGACTACGAAAACCGCTTACCGTTGCTTGTTTGTCTCCGTAGGCTACGGTGGCCAAAGTCGAGAAAAAACTGTCTAAAAATTGAATTTAGCGCAGAGCAAGTACCAGGGCCTCATGAGTTACGAGAAGGTGTCGTCGACCACCCCGCCGGGTCCCGGCGGCCGGGGCGCGTACGAGTATGAAGGTATCGCGGCTGCTCGCGTATCTTAAACAGCTGTATACTTTTGGCTTGTTTACCTGTATGATTTTATTAGTTTGAAGCAAGTTTAAAGTATTATTATATTATTTATTGACTCATAGTAAAAGTATTATATACACCAGTGATATAATCAAGCTTTTCAATCTCGTACCTCACTTTGGCAAACAAAACACGGTACTCGACTGAAAAGCTCTCTATTAGATCACAATTGTATAAAATACTATTATGCAACCGTTGTATAAGAAGGTTAAAAAAAGTCGAGTGGCGTGAGTTACAATGTGAGCCGAAGGCGTAAGCGAACATTGTAAAGGAACGAGTATTTTTTGACCTACTTATACAACGTTGCATACCTACAATACTTTCCCTACGAGTCAACAAAAATAAATCTTAATTTAGGTAAACAAAGCAAAGTATATAGCTAAAATACGCGAGCATACCTCGTTACGCGCCCGGCCCGCCGCGGCCCGGCCGGTCGGCGACACCTTCTCGTAACTCAAGAGGCCCTGGTACTTGCATTTTTGGACAGTTAGCCTATGGAGACTAACAAGCAACGCTAGGCGGTCTTCGTAGTCTATGAGTGTTGCTATCGGTGTGGTTACGGGTGTCACATGCGTGTTTCTGAGTTATGAAGCAATTGTTTCAATTATGCAACCAAATTAATATTTTGTAAGTTGGCAGCAATGCACTTAGTTTGAAACTGTATTCGTTTTGATTTTGTTAGGTTGGTAGCCATTAATCGCAGTAACGTTATAGCGATTTTAAAACACAAGTGTTATGTTTGTTATGAGGAATAGACAATATAGACTTTTGTTGAAACCTTTCATGTATGTTCTTATATGCGTGTCAATGAATGTATACAATTATAAATGACAGATAACAGTAGAGGAGTAGGGAAAATTAATAAACTACCTCCTGACTTCAAAAGTACTGGCCCAAAGAAATTTACATGGTTTTTGCGCAAATTTCTTTTGGAAAAATGTTATTATAAGGTTTTAGACTTTCTATGTGATAGTAGTATATATGTATATTGACATTGAATTTGTTATATTATACCTAAATGTAATTTAATATTAAACTGGCTGTACATCCTTATTAGTAATTGTAGGTTTATTGACAATTACTTGTTTTTTTTTTGTTTGTAACATGTATTTTAATTATAAATTAATTATATTTGGGTAGTTGTGTTTTTAAATATCGTACGCCGGAATGGTACATGATAGCTTCTACATGTGAAACATCTTATCATCTGTACTAAATGTATTTTACACCTATGATGACGAAATAATACATAATTGATTGATCGGTATATTATACTTAGGGCCCACCAATTTTATATATACACTGTGTCCCTAGCCATTGGACAAAGCCGAAATATACATATGCATTAGGGTATTTAGAACCAGTGTACAAAGTATCATAACAGCCGGTGTAGCGGTTTCGAAGAAATTAACAAATTACCATTTTTTACTTTGGAGCAGCCAGTATGTGTTAGTAGCTCCTAAGGTAATATCCTCAAAGAATAGTATGGCACCTTCTTCGACCTTTTTGATTATCTTTTTTATTTATGATTATCAAATAGTTCGAACAAATTGTCAAAAACACTGCCAAAGATTAACACAGTGTGTTTCTTTATGTTGTCGATTATTGCAAATAACTTTTGTTCTAAAAATGTATATTTTTATCTTTTGTTCTAATTAAAAAAATATTAACGTCAGAGCATTCCTGAAAAGTAACTCTACGTGGGATTTCAGGGTTTGTCCAATGGCTAAGGTCACCCTGTATATAATTGCCATAAAATTACCATCGCGGTCCGTTTCTACTTCAGTTTATAATGAATTATACTATAAGTAAAAGTCCTCTTTAAAAGACTGACCAATTTTTTTTCACACAACGTGCTACATAGCATGAAAGCTAAGCGTGGTCCGACTCTCGATTTTTTTCGGAACAAGAATGAAAGAGACAGCAACATGTACAATGAGTCATTAGATTTACCTTTCTCCTTCTTTCTGGGTTCACCATCTTATGGTTATTGACTATCCATTCCATAGTGCTTAAGAGTTTCTGAGCTACCGGCGGAAAGACGTCCTGAAACAAAAATAACATTGGGAATAGTTGCCAAACAAAAACACACACACAAACACACACACACACACACGCACGCACGCACACGCACACACAAACACACACACACACACACAGTGGGAAAAGTTGTTGAATTCCTAGGAATTCAAAATAAGCTCAATTGTACTTAGAAATTGTGCAATGAGGAGGGGTAAATGAAATTTTGAATACCAGCAGCCGCAGGCTAGAGGGAATTCGAGACCCGAGTTTGAAAAAAAATAAAGTTAGACACAATGTTTTTCATCACACTTGCGAAGAAAAAACTAATTTTTTTAGAAAAATAATTCTTAATTACGGTGACATTCGTCCGCCATTTTGTAATTTCTTGACAGGTTAGGCATCGAGGGCACAGACCTATTCGGCATTCAGCCACGAATATTTTAAACGGCTGCTAAATTAATCAAATTCTTTTTTTTAATTATAAACAAAAATATTACAAGTAAAACTCATTTATGCTAGTTGGTTTATATGAATACATGGCGTCATTAAAAAAAAAAGCTATAAGTCCCTAGGGAGAACTAGCTTTTTTTTTCACAATCCATAACTCCCTTCGGGAACAAAATAGGCCTTTGTCCTTCAGTACACCTGCATGAAATAAGATCTTTTTCGAGCAAATGTGATGAACAGTAATTACCAATTTTTTGGCTAGTGTTTTTACCCTTACCCCCTTATTCATAAACGTCTACTAAAGTTAATAAGCCGCTTATAATCGTTTGTCCCTTTCCATCATACCAATACGTTGGAAAGGGACAAACGATTATTAGCGGCATCGTAACTTTAGTAGACGTTTATGAATAAGGGGGTTAATGTTTTCATCCAAGGGGGTCAATGTTTTTTAAGAGAGGTATGGGTAATGTGAATGTCATCTCGCCTTGTGGTAGGGCACAGCACAGCAGATGTCATTCCAGGTCTAGAGCAGAGCCCAACTGGGGAAGTACCTCCACCTTACAGAAAACCGCAGCCAAATAACACTACACCCTACTCATAGTGTTGTGTTCCTGCCGGTGAGTAAGGTTGCCAGAGCTCAACGAGGGGGGTGGGGTTAGGGTCGGCAACGCGCATGTAACTCCTCTGGAGTTGCAGGTGTACATAGGCTACGGAGACTGCTTACCATCAGGCAGGCCGTATGCTTGTTTGCCACCGACGTAGTATAAAAAAAAATCCCCGCATCCCAGGGGTATGATTATTAGAACGTGTCTCCTCTCTGAAAACCAGGAACGTGTCTCACATGAAGACCAGGCGCAAAGTTCGTCAGTCATGGCCTCCCGGTTGATACTTTGTCACATGATAGTTTGGGTACTATCATGAATTAAAAAAAAATGTCAGCCGGTTGTATCGCGGTGGAAAGTCCGTCAGCTGGTCACGTAAACATGTAAAAAAATTTTATTTCAGCCATCTCATCGCCTCACAATTGATACTTTATATGATATTATGAATAAGAAAACCGTCACCTGATTGTATCGGGGTGGAAAGACCGCCAGCTGGTCGCATGAACGTGTAAAAATACGCACCGGACATCTAACAATCTTCTGACAAAGTTACATTCGGGAGATGACTAATCTTTTTTACTTGTTTCAGCGGTTGCCATTCCTCAACCCACCAACGGAGCGGCAGCTGACTTCAACGAGGATTCATTACTTTAACCACTTTAGGAGTTTTCGCCCAGGAGGCCATAGGAGG
The DNA here is from genome assembly GCF_033807575.1 of Cydia pomonella. Lineage (NCBI taxonomy): Eukaryota > Metazoa > Arthropoda > Insecta > Lepidoptera > Tortricidae > Cydia > Cydia pomonella. The sequence continues at coordinate 48,420,868 of NC_084703.1, forward strand.
TCATGGAACTATGCTCCTGGCTCGCGGTCTATACGGACATAGTTGACAGAAATATTGGTTACCTTGATGGAGATGGCGTATAAGACTGGCGCGCCGAAAAACCAATGGACGAAGCCAAGTACATGCGCAGTAAAAGGTCTCCCCGCGTACGGGAAACACGTTTTCATGTAACGCAGAGACACTCGGATCTCTATGGAGCTGTCGTCAATCTAAAAAAAGGTTTATTTCTCAAAAAACATGATTCAAGAAATTAGGGTATAGGTCAGAGACAAAACTAGGCTGGGCCTTATCTCGGCCATCTGCGAGTGGGGATAAGAAGATTAGAAGACCAATTTATGATCCACCCAACGGTGCACGAAATGGTGCTAATTCTGGCACTCATACTCATATATCACTGATTTTATACAAGCTTTAATCCAAGACAATACCATGAAAAATGGACACGGAAACTGGACTGTATTTGCAAGGGCAGATTCTTAAGAACAAAAGCTTGAAAGGTTAAAGTTGGCTCGGCGGAAAAAAAACACGAAAACATGTCTAATTTTCAATCTTTTCAGTTGTAAAGCATAGTTCATATAGAATTGGTACGCACTAGAAGATTGTTATTTTTTTAAGTTAATAAAGTTATGAATGGTGAATGTTAAATAGTAATGTATTTAACTTTCAAATATGTATAAATAAATAAAAAACCTCTGTTATGTAAATAATTACGAACTGTTTTCATAATGGACCCCCGTCATTTTCTGCACAACAGTTATGTCGACATTTTTGGCGTATTGATTTCTTGTAGATCGCAATGAATTGATACCCTGGACAATTTGACTAGTCTTATTTAATTTTTTTTTCATGATTGCCCAGTAGTTTTTGATAGATTGAAATTGGGAACAATTCGAAGGATTCATCTCGCGGAGTATGTAATTGGCCTGATTATTAGCATACCATGCCAAAAGTTTTTTTGGGTAGTGGCAGCTGGCTAAATCTGGCGAACATTTCACAGGACCGTTATGGGTTCTAATAAATGCCAATACTCATTTCTCTAAGCACCCTTTAATATAAAGGTCTGACTTCATTGTTGACTATGTTATAAAACTTTTCGTCTTACAGCCGCAATTATAAATTCCTTGCCATATCATATGTTTTTTTGCGAACTTGTCAAGTTTCACGAACTTATATTTTTCGGGTAAATTACCTCTATTATTGCCCATATAAAACTTCCAACCGAGTAGTTGATTAAAATCGAGTTTTACATACGTCTTGTCGTCCAACAACAAGCAACCTTCGAATTTTGTCAATACTAGTATTTTAGCTTGTCGGATCTGTTTAACAGTCCGATTTGGCTGTTTTATTGCTCGATAGCTCTTATAGCCACCTCTGAGGTGAAACATCTTTATCTTTTTAGAAGTTTCTTTGAATTTTTGGGATAAATCGTAATTAGACCGTCCTGAATTTTGTTTGATTGACCTTTGGACTTTATTGATGACATTACCAATTAGATTTATTTAAATAGTAAGCATATTGTCGACATCTGTATTTTAAGATTTACTATAATTTACTTCTTTGTTAGCTTAATAACGACCCTAATGGTGACATTATTTCTTATGCTGACATTATTTCTGTAACTGTTACTATTTATTTTCTACCTTAATGACGACCCGTTCTTGGTGAATTTATTTATACAATTGAAATTTAAAAACTTTAGTAATTTTAAATGAATTATTAATTGTCACATGTTTTTCCTATAAATAAAATAAATAAATAAATAAATAAATATTTATAGGACATTATTACACAAATTGACTAAAGTCCCACATTAAGCTCAATAAGGCTTGTGTTGAGGGTACTTAGACAACGATATATATAATATATAAATTTATAAATACTTAAATACATAGAAAACACCCATGACTCAGGAACAAATATCCATGCTCATCACACAACAAATGCCCTTACCAGGATTTGAACCCGGGACCATCAGCTTCGTAGGCAGGGTCACTACCCACTAGGCCAAACCGGTCGTCATGTATATAAAGTAAGACAAACCGACAATCACAATATAAATTCCTAAGAATTTACCACGCGTAGTTTTAAGTGAAATTTTATATTGTGAGATAAATAAATCATATCATATCATATCATATTCCCAAAATCTTGTTATTTGTCCCAGACCTCCGATTAGTTTGTGTTTTCCTGTCGGCTGATAGAGTCTCCTTGTAACGTTTTATGACCCTACAAATACTAGCTTTTAGCATCTTAAGCGGCTTAGCTGTCTTTGTTCGGGAGCGATAAAAAATTTCGAAGTATTTGTGCACGATCAATCTCCTGTTCTCAATTTTCATGGTCGAAAACTGTAAAATGCATAAAGCTAAGAAAATAATATTTTCATCATTAATACTTTGAAGGTTGGTGATTGAACTGTAATTGTAAAAAAATAATCCCGCCATGGAATTATTATTTTTTAAACATTGCTAATTATGTGCCAATTCTATATGAACTATGCTTTATGTCGCTACCCTGTATAAAAAACTGTTTATTTCATTGTGTTCATCCAAAAGTTGGAGGTGCAGTCAGAACTCAGTTACAATTTCTATGCTTGTTAAGAAATATTTGAAATAGAAGTATATCTTATACCCAAGGCCGTCTTAAACTATACTGGGGCCCCAACATAAGAATTTAGCGCCTTATTTTTAAAGAAAATAATGCGAATTAAGCTATTTTTTCTACTATAAGTTTCTATTTATCTGATATACTGTTAACTGCGTGTCTTTTGGGGCTTCCTGGAGATGGGGGCCTTGGACACTGGCCCCGTGTGCCCTTATTGTTTTAACGTAAAGCAGGCTAAAAAAAACAGTTAAGTACATAGCTGTCATGCGATACGCGTGTGACAAAACTGACAAGGAAGGGTACCCAACTGTCCGACTCCGATTTGATTCATTTTGATATATGTTTTTTTTTTTTTTTTTTATACTACGTTTGTGGCAAACAAGCATACGGCCCGCCTGATGGTAAGCAGTCTCCGTAGCCTATGTACGCCTGCAACTCCAGAGGAGTTACATGCGCGTTGCCGCCCCTTAACCCGCCCCCCCTCGTTGAGCACTGGCAACCTTATAGAGTGGTCTAATATGTTATAGAGTAGTCTAAAATAACGGACACGTATTTTTTTTTTAGCTGCCCAAACTCAACCTGTTACATACAGACAGACGCGGCGGGGGACTTTGTTTTAAAAAGTGTACTGATATTTCGTGTATTCCGAAAACGGCTAACGATTTCGATGGAATTTGCCGTATTATAGGGGGTTTCCGGGGGCTAAAAATCGATCTAACTATTCGTAGGTTTTATCTCTGGGGAAACGCGCATTTTTGAGTTTTTATACTTTTTCCATCAGTGCCCCCAGTGTACATTTATTCGATAGCAAAACGTGACGTACGCGTTAGCGTTAAGTCTCATTTTGTATGGGAGTTTCCAAAACGTCCCGCTTGGCGTGCTCTTTCCAAATCCCATACGAAATGAGACTTGACGCAAACGCGTACGTCACGTTTCGCTATCGAATAAATTTACACTAGGGGTACAGATAGTTTTCAGAGTAACTGATATAAAAGGTAAAAACCTACACGGAGGGCACAAGTATCGCACGGCGCCTCAAATCTTTTGTTTTCTCGTAATTTCGAGACTTTACGCCCCCTCAATAACCAATTCATTGTATAGGTATATTATGGGTTGTTATTGCCTTCATTTGGCAGTCCCTAGCTGCGAATACCATAGCTCCGATTGACCTGATTAAGTGGGATGTGTTATTTAACACATGTGCGAGACTGAAAATCATTGTACTATAAAATTTATGCATTGATTAATTATAATTACGATATACTGTAAAATATTATACAAGAACATCCTGTAACTATAATTTAGTATTCTTGCAAATAAATGATCTTGATAGATTGAACTAAAATAGACTAGTACAAGAATAAATTACAAATGTTGAGAGGCATGGACCATAATCTAGAGATCGCGGGTTCAATATCTGTGGTTCTCAATTTGTTTAAGCTTCAAAAAGTTATCTTGTATTTTTTTCATAAATTGTTTTACGATTTTTAATTTTTTTTTAAGCCTGCTGGTCCTCTAGGTAGCCTCAAGAATGATTTTTGTATTTAAAATTTTAAGGACAGTACATGATATCCTGTATTCCCATTTGACTATGCCCCGCGTGACAACCTCCATGAATGAGGTATTTGTCCCCAAATGGGAATCATACACAATGTGTCTCTACTCTCTGGACATTAACCGAGATCCCGACTAGAGTTCCTTCTCAGAAATGTTCCAATATGGTAAATTATTTGATTAGATAAACATTAAAAAAACATTGTATTAGTTGTTCATGATGATGATCATACCCCGGGGTTTTCGGTGCGGAAATGTTTTCTTGTATTTATAACTTTGTCTATTGTAAAATAATTAGGAAACTATGAATTAAAAATAGAAGGTTAGCTTCAAATGCGCTTAGAAATATTAAAATAGTATTGGTTTTTATCGTTTTAACCTGTCTTTTGGCTAGTGTAAAACATTCCCGCACCGAAAACCCTGGGGTATGATGATGATGAGATTAAAGTAACACTAGTGACATGACAAACTCTTTACTTACTGTGTATCATTAATATATAATAAATTGTAAATCATTAATTTCTTCGTTAATACTGTGGCATGTGAAATGATGATGGGATGAGGTATGTAGGTTAGAAATACCCTAATCGACACATCCTATTCATCTAAGTCCAGATATTGTATATGTAAACACAGGTGTGCCCAGCAAGGACCCAGGACATCTATGATATTGGGTCAGTGGGATACGAATGTGTATGCGCATTGAGATAAATTAAAGAAACTTACATCACACAAAGTGTAGCCCTGGCTCTGGCTGGAGAGGATACCAATGGACGTGCACTGGAAGACAGTGTGTTGGTGCTTGGTAATCTTCGCTACCAGCTTCTTCAGTGACAAAAACTCGTGGTAATCCTCCTGTAGATAGTGGAGCATCGACATATTATCGCAACATACAATCTAGCACTTTTACTTTTCAGCTTATTTTGAAAAGTTATAACGCGCGCTCTTCACCAAGGGCTATAGACTAATGACTGATAATTTAGCCGGCCTGGGCCGCGCAGGTGCAGCGCACGGCCCACGCTTGACCTTGTTTACAAGTCTATCAATACAAACATTAATGACAACATTGCAATGACCAAGCAATTAATCAATACAAATGCAACTTCATTTAGCATCATACACAGGGCACTTACGTTGGCTATTTCTAAAGAAATCGGCATTTCACGATACGATGAGTCTTTTACGAACGGCATTGCGATGTTTTTGAGACGGCGAGTGATGTCAAATTACAGTTGAATGGAAAATGACAATTCGCGCCATTTTTCATAAATTTTAAGGTTTTTTTTTTTTTTTTATTAATGGCTTCGCGCTCCTGGCGCATTCAGCCAGACGAGTAAAACGGGGAAACGGAATTAAGGATTACATTAAAACGGGTAGGACGGAATTTTGGAAAAGGATCAGGAAAAGGTTAATAATTCAAATAATTTAAAGTTTAATGTTGTGACGTGAAATAAAAGAATACAATGATTTAAATATATATGGAGATGAATCATTAATATACAGGAGTGTTGTAATAGATGTGGGAAACGGAACTTTTAAATCTGACAGCTGTCTTAATAATATAGAACGGTCATATAGGTTACAATTACCAGAAAAAAAGATATGATTAAGATCAGCGGGATCAGTTCCACAAATACATGCAGAACTGGCCACACGATTTTGTAGTTTCAGGTGTTCCGGTGTACATACATGGCCCAATCTCATACGAATCAACATACTAGTTGCAGGCTTTGGCAAAGAGATTTTAGCAAACCAAGGTTTGGCAGGAATTGTTGTTTGTATGCTACGATAATGTAACGCAGCGGCACCCGCACCAGATGCCCATAATTTTGTCCATTCCATTCTTAGATATAATTTAGGCAGTGCCAACAGGTCTTCAGCAACATTCCTAAACGGAAACATGTCCCCAGAACTAATGGCATCTCGAGCCAAGTCATCCACCCTTTCATTGCCTTTAATCCCTCTGTGTCCAGGGATCCAGGCAATGGAAACCGAATACCCTTTAAGACGACATTTTAACAGTTGGCTACGGATTTGATAAATAATTGGGTTATTAGATTTAGATTTGAAAGGAAATTTAGCTATTGCCTGAAGTGAACTTAGAGAATCTGAGAAAATAATAGTTTTTTTAAGATGCATTATAATGATGAATTCTATTGCTTTCAGAATTCCAAAGCACTCGCCACTGTACACAGAGGACTCTGGAGGCAACTTTATTTTTTGGTAAATATTAGACTGGGTGTGAAGTACACCAATGCCAACACACCCATTGTCAGACATCTTAGAAGCATCTGTGTATATATGATCAGCAGCTAGGCCATCTGTTCCAATGAATCCCAGGAATTGTTGATTTTGTTCAACATCATTCTTAGAAATGCCGATATTAAGGAGAACTGGAGGATCAAGTATTACAGATTCATATTCATACTGGAAAATGGGAAGTGTTGAAGAGCTAACAGTGGGAGCTGAAATAGATTTAAGTTTTTGAAAACTTTTAATCAAACATGGAGGACTCTTGTGCTTCCAGTAGTTAGAAGTAGTTATTTGAAGCAGGAGGTTAGACAAGATAACCCAGAGTTGATGATTAGAAAATTGGGAGCAGCGGAAAATAAACCTATCACAAAGATATTGGCGTCGTAAATGGAGTGGAGGCTCAGCACACTCAACTTGCATAGCATTGATAGGGCTTGAATTCATGGCACCGCATATCATTCTCAGGGCTTTTGATTGAATACGATCTAATTTTTGGAAGCCTGCTACAAATCCTGGCTCTAACAAAAATGTTCCATAATCTAGAATACTTCTTATCAAGGCATTATACATTAATTTTATGCAAAGAGGATGCGAACCCCACCAAACTCCTGAAACACACCTAAGGATATTAATATTTTTTTCACATTTAGAAACTATGTAATCACAATGTGGAAGACCTGTTAATTTATTATCTAAAATAACACCTAGGAACTTGGTTTTATCTTTAATGGGAATGGAGCAGTTATTAAATTGCACATTGATTGGAGGAGGAAACAGTTTTCTAGTAAACAAAACTACAACACTTTTAGGAACTGAGAGTTCCAGACCATTTGAATCTAACCATAACTTCAATAAACCCAAAGAACAAGTAATGGATCTACTGGCCTGTTCAATAGAAAGGTTTGGTGAATATAATAATAAATCATCAGCATATTGCAAAATTCTGACAGTGCCATTTAAGGATGACTCTAAATTGGATGTGTAGATATTATATAGCAATGGACTTAATACGGAACCTTGTGGAAGACCTCTCCAAACTAAACGGGAAATCCTATTGTTGTCATCTATAAGAAGGCTAATGGACCTTTCTGATAAAAGATTTATTATGAAATTGCTTAACATTATTGGTACAGCTAATCTATGAAGTTTTGCTTGTAATACTGAGACTAAAACATTATCATAAGCGGCACTTATATCAAGAAAAGCAGCTACTACAGACTCATTTCTAGAAAATGCTAATCTAATTTCTGCAACTAATATACCCAAACTATCATAGGTAGATCTACCTTTTCGGAATCCAAACTGACTATGAGAAAGTAATTGGTTTTTTTCTACAAAATATTCTAATCTGTTTTTAATCAAATGTTCTGCTACTTTAACAAATACTGAAGAAAGGGCAATTGGACGATAAGAAGAAACATCTGTTGCTTGTTTGTTGGGTTTTAATATAGGAATAACTATTTGAGATCTCCAAGAATCCGGGACTGTACCAGATTGGATGACAAAATTTATTATATTCAGATAATAAGAGAGAATACCATCACTAGCATTTGCTAAAAAGGAATATGGGACTCCATCATCCCCAGGTGAAGTATCTCTTAAACTACTTAGTATACCTTTTAACTCTTCTATTTTAAAAGGCCCATTAAATACAGTATAATAGGAAGAGTCAAATGAAAAGGCAGCAGGGTGGAAAACATGTTCTTCGGGGACTGATGCTGGTGCTAATTTGTCCATGAACTGATTAGCAAGGTTAGGAGGAAGTGTCTGTCTAGATGGCTCATTGAAAGCATGTCTGAATCTTTTAATATTATTCCATACTATGGATGGTTTCACGTTAGGACTAAGAGTACAAAAGAGGACAAAATCGTCTCCAGCCTTCGAACTTTTTTTTGCGCAGTAATTTTTTAGTCTCACGAGCAACTTGTATATATATCTCGAAATTTTCATTTGTCATCGAATGACGATAACTTCTCTCTGCCTCCTTGCGGTTTCTGATTGCTTGAGAACAATCATCATCCCACCAAGGAGGAGAAGGTATTTTACCTGATACACTGTTTTTTACAGGGAAAATTTCATCAGCTGCTTCGGTAATCGTCTGGGCTAAGGCAACTGAGCAGCTAACTACATTACTAGCATCTATAGTGGGCAAACACAACAATTTCTCCTCTACGCGGCTATTGAAAAGTTTCCAATCAACATTACTTAAATTATACTTAAGCCTAGGGCTAGGTTTTGGAGATGGAGGAATGGAAGATGGAAATGTAATAATAATAGGGTAGTGATCACTCCCATATGTTGAATCTAAGGTATGCCAAGAGAGAGAGGATGCAAGATCGACCGAACAAATAGATAAATCAATAGCGCTAATTGACTCTGTTGGCGCTGTTCGGCGGGTTGGAGAGCCAGTGTTTAAAACACAAAGGTTGTGTTCGTCTAAGATATGTATGAGACGATCTCCATTATAATTAGATGATGAACTACCCCAAAACTGGTGATGCGAGTTAAAGTCTCCTAAAATTAACACGGGCCTAGGGAGAGAAGAAATTATTTGTTCAAGCTCATCAAAAATGGATGATGATGGATGAGGTATATATACAGAAATGATACAGATGTTATTTACAATGGCAGCAACAATTGAAAAATCATCGCTATGGGATGGAAGATTATAAGGTGAAAATGAAATGGAATTCCTGACGAGTAGAGCTACACCGCCCCATCCGCCAGGACGGTCCTCTCTGAGGCATGAATATCCAGTAGCTCTAAGAAGAGCTCCAGGCTTTAGCCATGTCTCAGAGAGGGCAAAAACAAAAGGTTGAAATTTGTTTAATAAATGTATTAGATCTTGCTTTTTATTTATTATGCTTCTGCAATTCCACTGAATAATTGTGGCCATTATTTTTAATAGTTGTAACAAGTACATCAAGCATGGGGGCAACGTGGGACGGTAGTTTTACATTGGGCTGAGATAAATGATTAATTAGGGCTTGAATTTCGTCAGCTACTGATGTATTCTCTTTGCGAGAATCTTGCTGTAGTGCACAGCCATTTGGAGGAGATGGAATGGTATACTCATTAACTAGTGCATTATGAGCTGCTACATCATACCCTGTCATGGTCTTTCTTACTGGACGTGGCTTCAAAAAAGTTGTTTTTTTGTAACTATGGGACTGCATGGTTGTGCTCGGGGCTGAATTATGGACTCTGTGATGTAAATTTGGCTGGGACTGTAACTGTGGTTGTGGTTGTGTCAGAAGGACATCGGCGAATGATTTAGAAACTGCAGGATGTAGTTTGACAGCTTCACCGTAGGAAATACAATTATTGGCCATAGTTATTTTAATATCCTTCTGTCTCTTATGCTCCGGGCAAGCCCTGTTCGTGGCGAAATGAAAACCATTGCATAAGCAGCAAATGGCATCTTCTTCCTCCACTGAACAGGTATGACCGGAGTGCATTTGACCACACTTAAAACACTTTGGTTTTGATCTGCAATTAGTTTTGGTGTGTCCGAATTTAGTGCAATTATAACACTGAATTGTGGGGAAAATATACAATTCAACAGTCAGTGAGTTGTAGCACGAAAATACCCGTTTTGGTAAGACTTGGCCATCAAAAGTTAAAACAACTGTTTCAGAGGGTTGCCACGAAACAGAACCATTAACCGTAACTCTATGGTTTAAGCGCCGCACTTTAAGAACATTTCCGCACCCAATGGGCACGGAAATGTTTGACAAAATTTCTTCATCCGACCACTGTGCAGGAATGCCGCGAACCAAACCCATACGGGTCACAGAAAAAGACGGTATGTATGCAGTAAGATTCTCTAACTCGAGACATGGGTCAGTTACAAATAAATTTGCATCTAAATAATTTGAGAATGACATTGCTATGCGAGTTCTGCCAATGCGCTTAACACTTCCGTTAATAATGTTTCTGAAGGCCTTTTTGACGAGGAATTTCCCAAAAGATACCGGGTGCAGAGATGAGCTTGCGTCAGTCTGTTTGAGTTGGACGTGAACCATAAAGGGTGCAACATCTGAATTTGAAAATAAGTTCCTACCAACCTTGGTGCTAATAGCGCTATTGTTTATATTTGTATTTAAATTGTCAGAGGGGATTATGGTAGGCTGCGTGCTAGAACTCGAAAGAGCTTGGGAGTTTTGTATGTTTTCCTGGCAATCGCACGAATATTCCCCGCCATTATTTTTCCTTCTTTTTTTATTGCAATTTTTGCATCTTTTTTGTACTTTATTTCTTTTAAGTTCACTCCTGCTACCCACAGAAGTGTCAGTATCCATTGCCGAATCAACGGTCACATTACATCCGACCTGGAGGTTTCCACCTCCAGGATCAGGAGGATCGTCGTCCCCCATAGAAAATTTACACGAAAAAACTTACCAACTATGAAGAAATCCACTAATTATATATACAAATAAAAGAATATATACAAAATATGTGAAAAATTATATACAAATTACCGATTTCCTGATATTACAATAAAAATAATGTACGAGAAACAAAAAACTAGACCGCCGCGTTTCACGTTTCCCGCGCTTTTTTTCAATTTTAAGGTTGTTTTGATGTCAAATCTTGTTTTTTTTACAAATATGGCCTGAATACGAGTTCTTCGGGCCAATCATTAAGGCGTTTTTACGTTTTAAACAACAAATGTTGTACTTTGTAACTTAGCTTAGGCAGTGTCTTATTTCTACCTGAGCGAATAACTCGCGAACGCGAAGCGGCGCGGCGCGGCGCGGGTGAATTCAATCCTTTCATACCTATGGAAGTGTCCTACATGGGCGATCTCCGAATGCCGTTGAGCCGCCTCACCGCGCCGCGTCGCGTCGCATTCGCGAATCATTGCCCACGTAAGCCGCGCTGTTAAAGAACTCGCATCCAGGCCATAATTGTTATAAAAAAAATGAACGTTGTAACGTCAAAAATGACGCGTGGTCCTTATCAGTGACAGATAGATGTGCAAACAATCGGCATTTCAGTTCTAGGATACATTTATTTTAAAGAGAAAATTGTCGCAATGCCGTCGAGTTTAGTTGACCTGCGGCCGGATCGTCGTCTGTTGGACCATGAGTTCGAAGGTTACAAGCTGAATCTGCAGGCGTTGCCTCACTACAGCCACGAGCTAACGTCACGCGTAGACCGTGTATTCCCCGACGACGTCCAATACTCTTTCATTCACGCGAAGCTCTTCGCACTTCATAACCACCTGGTTGCGGACAAGTGGGATTACACGCACAGTTTTTACTACATAGATGAGAAACAACAAGTTAGGCATATTAGTTTCGATAACGCTAATCTAACGTTTCAAAACACCGTTGTTTACGATGTCCCGGCTCATGTGGAGCGGAAACCTGGTCATTTTAACCTGTGCCTGTCGTTCCCTTCGAGTACTTTGGCTCTGGTGAGTGACGGGACAGGGTATTTGCATATAGTTGACACGCGCGCTCGCAGCAGACCAGCCGAACGCAATGCGCAATGGCAAACCCAGCAGTCCAGTCTCATCTTGGGCGACGATAATTATTTCATAATTGTAGACTCTAGAATTGTAGAGAAAAACAACACAGAAATCTTACACTGCCTCTTGCAGTCAGTAGAGCAGAATGAGTCTCAGTTTGATTCTGTTTTGACATGGGTCACATTTAAATTTGACGAAAGTAACTCAACCTGGTGTCAAATGAGCTTTAGACAAGTGCAAGGCAAAGGCATTGTACATTATGCCGCGTTGGAGAGTTTGTGTTCGGCTATCTATGTAGCTTCAGATCATCCATTCAAATTTACAAAAGATTCTGAAAAGGAAATAGTAGAAAAAAAGGAAGAGATCAAGACGATTTTGTACACATGGCTGCAAACATCAGAAGACATAACTATTACGTTGAAATTGGAAGAAAACTTTGATAAGAAGCTTTTCCGAGTGGATATTGGTCCATTGGAAGTTAAAATAAGCTACGGGGGTAAAGAATTTGTGAGTGGCCGGCTACGGAACAGAGTGGACAGCGAGTTAACTACCTGGAATGTACAAGATAATGGCCAAGCTAATGTATTGTTGACAAAGTCTGACAGCATGCTGTGGGACAACCTCATTGAGGGTTAGTATGTTAAACTATGAGTTTTCTAACACTGTACAATCAAACTGATTAGTGATTCGCCATAGCATGTTTTCACAGTAAGTGTAACAATATTTTTAGTTTTAAAATCAATTATGCCAATGACACATCATATAATATTTAGTTTTGTTGACCGGTCTGGCCTAGTGGGTAGTGACCCTGCCTACAAAGCCGAAGGTCCCTGTTTCAAATCCTGGTAAGGGCATTTATTTGTGTGATGAGCATGGATATTTGTTCCTGAGTCATGGGTGTTTTCTATGTATTTAAGTATTTATAAATATTTATATATTATATATATCATTGTTGAAGTACCCATAACACAAGCCTTATTGAGCTTACTGTGGGACTTAGTCAATTTGTGTAATAATGTCCTATAATATTTATATTTATTTATTAATATTAGAACCAATACCAATGATGTAGTAAATATGAAAAATTTCAGTGGGTCAGGAATTAAGTTGTATGATATTACAATACCAATACTTTGTTATTATTTTATTATACACAGTGTAACATGAGGAACCCGAAAGATTTAAACAACGCATTTCTGAAGCCAAAAGAAGGAAAAAATATTATACGAGTTTATGTAAATTTAGACAAAAAAATTTTTTTTTTTGTTTTTATTAAAAAAAAATTAAAGTATTTGTACATAAGGATTAAATGTTATTGGTAAAATGGCACCCAAAATGAATTTCTGAAAAGAAGAAGAGAAAAAAGTTCTCGTAAAACCTACTTTGTGCAAAGTGTTGTCCCTTTTTGAAACTAGGTTAATCCCAGAAAAAAATATAGGACATTTTAATCTTTAAATGTGATCAGGAATAGAGAGTTAAAATCTTTCGGATTCCTCGTCTGTGCTGAAAGAGAAGAGTCGTGGATTGTTAGGGAACCCATACATTACATTACATTATAAAATTTTAAAATTGTATGTATGTATTAATCATATTATACAACACATACACATTGCTACCTCGTACATACTGTTTCGTTCCATTGGAATGAACTCCACCAAAACAATAATTTAAAAAAATCCACAGGTGGCGATAACAAGGGTGAACAGATTATGGACGAGAGTCTGATCGAGGAGGCACATCGCAGACTGTCACATCTGTGCTCAGAGACAGAGGTGACATCCGTTGAACAGTCAGCTCCAGGGCTCTCCACACAAGAGTTGGAGGAGTGCGATGCAGCTTCCGAGGAGGACACAGTGCTAGGTGAGATATTTTGACAGTTATTGCCTAATCTGTTACACAATCTGTCTACTTTTACTAAAACTATGGAGATCATTTTAATCTAGTGGCCAAACATATCATCAGACTAGGATGGAGGGTGGAGCGCAATTTGTTTGGTTTGGCGTCGCGTGCGTCCAGTCCGCTATGAATTTAGGTTTAGAATGCACTGCGATTAATTTCTTGCGGTTTCGGTCTTGCAAGGGCGCACGCTTGAAGCGCTCGCAAGAAATTAATCGCAGTGCGTTCTCAGCCTTAGTATGGTAGTGCGACTGCTTAACCACATCTAAGTTTACAATCTGAACTCATGTATGTTAAAGTTCTACAATAGTTGAGTATCAAATATGAACATGTAATTCAGTAGTGCTATTAGGGTCGTATAGGAGGCATTACTGCAATTTTCTTCCGCCAGAGTGCAGCACTAGCTGTAACCGTAAACCATAGAGTAACTTATTGTATACTATGCTGTAAAAATTAATTGAAAAGTTTTTACTGATTATTTGTTACGAATAAATATATGACAAAAAGCGAGGCTGTTTACTCAAGGGCGTAGCCAGCCAGTGAACTAGGGGGCCGGGGGAAGTTGATATCGCTGGAGACCTGGTAAACACAGCTGCCTACGCCCATGTGTTTACCGTTTGTGCTAGTGGCGCCCCCTATGAAAACCTTTGCGTAATACTCCCTATTTACACATGTTTTGTCCGTTTAGACGGTGTTCAAAGATATTAGAAATTAACTTTTTATTCCCAGTTCGCCTAGACACCAACCACGAGACCACCCACCGCGTGCCGCTGAGTGTCAACCGGTACCTCTTCGCCCTCTCCATCGACCCCCAACAGTCGCCCGCCATCGTCCTCCGCCACGACGTCGACGCCTGCATCTGGCAACCTTACCCTACCGACAACCGACCCTTTCTGATCCACGAGGGAACTTTAATGGCCTTCGGATATATACAGTCTTCTAAAACGAATAGAAAGTTTATTACTTGTCCTCCTAATTTATCTTATGGAGTAGTGTGCGAGAGTTCGAGACATATTTTCGTGTATCAGCATAAGAATAGTGGGCAGTTGAGGAATAGGAGTGGGGGGGTGAATAGGTTGGTGAAAGTGGGGCAGCAGAATGTGTTTAATGTGGAGAGGTTTGGTGAAGTGGTGGGGATAGAGGCGACGAATGATTATTTGTTTGTTTTGACGGAGAGTTCTTTGGTGGCTATCGGTATTCAGTAGGGCATGAATACCGGAATAAATATTACGATGTTTCAATACCGGAATTGAAGAGGATCAATATCGGAATTACGTTGTTGGAATTTTTTGGTTTCATTTTGGATTATAATTTAAAAAATTATGATATTACGACGCAAACTGTAATAAATATGAAAATAGCCGGGTCCACACAGAGACAATTTCCTCACGCACAAGACGGCCAGTGTAGACGTGCCTCGCCCGAGCTCGCTCTGTGTAGACTCGGCTAATGACGAACAGAAAATTTCCAGATTATTAATAAACAGTATATGTGTGACATAATAAAAAAAATGTCATAACAATACCGGTATTAATTCCGGTTCTGGGTACTACCGGATTTCAATATCGGTATAGATTACTGTACGCTGTTGGAAACCCTAGTCTTATGTTATGAGTATTCTACATAATACAATTAGTTTTGACTTATGGTGCATATATCACATACATATTAAGAGTCCTTATTCCTACAGACGAGCGTATTTTGTAAAATGCTTCCTTTTTCATTCAAGATTACGACGTAACTATTAGTATTTATTCAAAAACTGATAACGTACTTAAATAATCGTTTCCTAAACTAGGGGCTCCAACAGTTCAAATTTTCATTTTCTCTTTTAAACCTCTTTTTAATGAGGTTTTTTGGGAGTCTTTCCAAATTTTGCAGTGAGATGTGGCGTTTCGGTTCTCAATTTTGCTATAAACAAGAATCATTTGGTACATGAATGACTACAATTTGATTCAAACATATCTCGTACGAGGGGCTGGAATGATTAACAATCGAAGATTCATTGAAAAAACTGATAAAATACCTTCCGAGTTTTCTTCATTTTTTTGGCGAAAACAGGGTTTTATTATATTTTATTTCCGCAAATTGTACGCATATTTTGCTTTAAAAATAATATTATAGCAAACTGTAACTTTATGTTAACCTATAAAAAAAAATCGTAACTATGGGACCTACATTGCCGTAAATTTATATTTTTTTTAAACACGTATAAATCACGCAGCAGCGACGCCCCGCTCTCAGTCCGCGCGGAGCGCGCTTAGAGGACGGACCTGTGCTCGATTGTCAGGCATTCGTTGCGATCGTAATCAGCTACGGAGTTCCGAGAAGTGCTATATACTGCGATTAGAAAATCTTAATAAAAGTTCATTTTTTACAGTATGCCTAACAGACTCGCTTATTGATGGATTTTCAGTGTTATTTTTTTTTAATACTAAGTCGGTGGCAAACAAGCATACGGCCCGCATATGTACGCCTGCAACTCCAGAGGAGTTACATGCGCGTTGCCGACCCTAACCCCCTCCCGCCCTCGTTGAGCTCTGGCAACCTTACTCACCGGCAGGAACACAACACTATGAGTAAGGTCTAGTGTTATTTGGCTGCGATTTTCTGAAAAACGCATTTTCACTTGAAATTACGTTAGGGTTTGCATTATTATTTTTGACCCGGATGAAGTTCTCATGATGGAGTCAGGAGTTGGTCACCAGAACTCCTAATCTACTAATTATAATCCCATCATGTTTGGGCTCAAAAGATTTGCCCTGACGAACACCATCGATCTAGATGAGGTCCAGGGTCTCATGATGGAGTCAGGAGTTGGTCACTAGAACTCCTAATCTACTCATTATAATTCCATCGTGTTTGGGCTCAACAGAGTTGCCCTGATGAGCACCTTCAATCTAGATGAGGTCCAGGGTCTCATGATGGAGTCAGGAGCTGGTCACCAGAACTCCTAATCTACTCATCATAACTCCATCGTGTTTGGGTTCAATAGAGTTGCCCTGACGAGCACCATCAATCTAGATGAGGTCCAGGGTCTCATGATGGAGTCAGGAGCTGGTCACCAGAACTCCTAATCTACTCATCATAACTCCATCGTGTTTGGGCTCAATAGATTTGCCCTGATGAACACCATCGATCTAGATGAGGCCCAGGGTCTCATGATGGAGTCAGGAGTTGGTCACCAGAACTCCTAAACTACTCATCATAACCTCATCGTGTTCGGGCTCAATAGATTTGCCCTGACGAGCATCATCAATCTAGATAAAGTCCAGGGTCTCATGATGGAGTCAGGAGTTGGTCACTAGAACTCCTAATCTACTCATTATAATTCCAACGTGTTTGGGCTCAAAAGATTTGCCCTGATGAGCACCATCGATC
This sequence comes from Cydia pomonella, assembly GCF_033807575.1. Taxonomy (NCBI): domain Eukaryota; kingdom Metazoa; phylum Arthropoda; class Insecta; order Lepidoptera; family Tortricidae; genus Cydia; species Cydia pomonella. The sequence goes on from NC_084703.1 coordinate 48,438,029, forward strand.
TAGATGAGGTCCAGGGTCTCATGATGGAGTCAGGAGTTGGTCACCAGAACTCCTACTCTACTCATCATAACTCCATCGTGTTTGGGCTGAATAGAGTTGCTCTGACGAGCACCTTCAATCTAGATGAGGTCCAGGGTCTCATGATGGAGTCAGGAGCTGGTCACCAGAACTCCTAATCTACTCATCATAACTCCATCGTGTTTGGGTTCAATAGATTTGCCCTGATGAACACCATCGATCTTGATGAGGCCCAGGGTCTCATGATGGAGTCAGGAGTTGGTTACCAGAACTCCTGATCTACTCATCATAACCTCATCGTGTTCGGGCTCAATAGATTTGCCCTGACGAGCATCTTCAATCTAGATAAAGTCCAGGGTCTCATGATGGAGTCAGGAGTTGGTCACTAGAACTCCTAATCTACTCATTATAATTCCAACGTGTTTGGGCTCAAAAGATTTGCCCTGATGAGCACCATCGATCTAGATGAGGTCCAGGGTCTCATGATGGAGTCAGGAGTTGGTCACCAGAACTCCTAATCTACTCATCATAACTCCATCGTGTTTGGGCTCAATAGATTTGCCCTGATGAACACCATCGATCTAGATGAGGTCCAGGGTCTCATGATGGAGTCAGAAGTTGGTCACCAGAACTCCTAAACTACTCATCATAACCTCATCGTGTTTGGGCTCAATAGATTTGCCCTGACGAGCATCATCAATCTAGATAAAGTTCAGGGTCTCATGATGGAGTCAGGAGTTGGTCACTAGAACTCCTAATGATGATGGTGCTCGTGAGGGCAAATCTATTGAGCCCAAACACGATGGAGTTATGATGAGTAGATTAAGAATTATGGTGACCAACTCCTGACTCCATCATGAGACCCTGGACTTCATCTAGATCGATGGTACTTGTCAGGGCAAATCTTTTGAGCCCAAACACGATGGAATTATAATGAGTAGATTAGGAGTTCTGGTGACCAACTCCTGACTCCATCGTGAGACCCTGGACTTCATCTAGATCGATGGTACTCGTCAGGGCAAATCTTTTGAGCCCAAACACGATGGAATTATAATGAGTAGATTAGGAGTTCTAGTGACCAACTCCTGACTCCATCATGAGACCCTGAACATCATCTAGATTGATGGTGCTCGTGAGGGCAAATCTATTGAGCCCAAACACGATGGAGTTATGATGAGTAGATTAGGAATTATGGTGACCAACTCCTGACTCCATCATGAGACCCTGGACTTCATCTAGATCGATGGTACTCGTCAGGGCAAATCTTTTGAGCCCAAACACGATGGAATTATAATGAGTAGATTAGGAGTTCTGGTGACCAACTCCTGACTCCATCATGAGACCCTGGACTTCATTTAGATCGATGGTACTCGTCAGGGCAAATTTATTGAGCTCGAATACGATGGAATTATAATGAGTAGATTAGGAGTTCTAGTGACCTACTCCTGACTCCATCATGAGACCCTGGACTTCATCTAGATTGATGGTGCTCATCAGGGTAAATCTATTGAGCCCAAACTCGATGGAGTTATGATGAGTAGATTAGGAGTTCTGGGGAGTTCTGGTGACCAACTCCTGACTCCGTCATGAGACCCTGGACCTCATCTAGATCGATGGTGTTCGTCAGGGCAAATCTTTTGAGCCCAAGCACGATGGAATTATAATGAATAGATTAGGAGTTCTGGTGACCAACTCCTGACTCCATCATAAGAACCTGGATGGACTTCATTCGGGTCAAAAATAATAATACAAACCCTAACGTGATTTCAAATAACACTGAAACTCTATAGCACTAATGTGCGCAAACGATTGGCATCTTGACTACGCAGCATGGGTGCGTAGCCACCATGCCACTCGATACGACAACGAAACACTATCTGTCTCTCTCTCGTACTAATATGCACAAACGATTGGCATCTTGGCTGAGCAGCATGGGTGCGTAGCCAACATGCCAAACGTTTACGATACGACAAGGAAACACTATCTGTCTCTCTATCGCACTAATATGCGCAATCGATTGGCTTCTTGGCTAGGTATCACGGGTGCGTAGCCAACATGCCAATCGTTTACGATACGACAACGAAACACTACTCTCTCTCTATCGCACTAATATACGCAAACGATTGGTATTTTAGCTAGGCACTAAGCAAGTGTGTGGCCAACATGCCAATCGTTTACGATACGACAACGAAACACTATCTGTCTCTCTATCGCACTAATATACTTTATTTATACCTGCAGTCATTTAGTAACTTCTTCATTTTCCATTGGTGTGAAAGAGACAGAATAAAGAGCAAGGGTTATAGTACACTCTGTAGTCTGTACACTTAGTAGTAGTGTACATTAAAAAAAAAAACTACTGTGCATATACAATAAAATAAAGAGTGCCCATATGATATCATATGACACTAAAATTAATGTTGCTTGAAATTATATTGAAAACTATCAAGATTATTCTAGTCTGCATTGAAACGCGCGTCGCGTTGCCGGCGCTCGCGTACCGAGCGCCAACGCCATCTATCGAGCGTTATTTCGTGAAATCGGAGAACGCTCCAAGGATTAAGGGCTCTTAACCCTTCAAAAAAAGGTAAGAATCTAGCTTTTCTTTATCCTCCAAAGTGATGTACCTCCATTTTATCATTAAATGGAATTAATATTAAGTGTTAAGCTACAGTTCTTGATGAATGCTATAAAATAAAATATGTTTTATCAACGATAGCTTTTATTTTCAACCTATACTGCTGTAATGTTTTAACGATTTGTTGTTTTAAAATTAGCTAGACTTACTAATAGATATTACATACATATTTGAATTTTGCAATACAGATTCTTATTTGTAATACAAATTATAAAAAAATATCGTGTCATCAGGCGGGTCCACACAACGAGCCAGTGTAAACGTGCCTCGGTCGAGGAAAACGCGCGCGCCGCCTCGGCCGAGGCACGTCTACACTAGCCGTTTAGTACGCGAGGAAATTTCCTCGCGCGAATGTATGTACGCTCTGTGTGAACCCGGCTATTGACATTGAAGCGCTGATGGCCTAGCGGTAACAGCGTGCGACTTGCAATCGCGGGTTCAAACCCCGGCTCGCACCAATGAGTTTTTCCGAACTTATGTACGAAATATCATTTGATATTTACCAGTCGCTTTTTCGGTGAAGGAAAACATCGTGGGGAAACCGGACTAATCCCAACAAGGCCTAATTTACCCTCTGGGTTGGAAGGGCAGATGGCAGTCGCTTTCGTAAAAACTAGTGCCTACGCCAAAACTTGGGATTAGTTGTCAAGCGGACCGCAGGCTCCCGTGAGCCGTGGCAAAATGCAGGGACAACACGCGGAAGAAAATTGACTCAATGAAAAACTAGGTTTATAAATTTTCCTTTTTTTTATTTGGAAAACAAAAATGTTTTTTTAAAGCGGAACTTTTAAACCTAGAATATATTATGCTGAAGCGCTCAACATCAAAATTAAAGTGATTTGTTAAGATTAAGTGAAAGACGTTTTCTCCCGAAATGGAATGTCATAGAAAAAACACCGTTATTTCGTTAGATCAAAAAAGAAATTCTTCCGTCTTAAACGCCGAAAAAAGTCGCAACACAGGAAATAAAATGCGTCCGTACGAGGCAGCCCGTAGAATGCTCCATCTCCTACTAGCAACTTGTCCACATTCCTTAGTTCAGGGTGCTAACTAGTCACCATTCCTATGTCGGCTTTTAGTTAGCAGTAGCAAAGAGAATTAGAAATAGAGGTGTATTGTCAAAGAAAACTTTGTAGCGACTTAAATTTACTGCCATCTTTCGACATATAATTAAAACTTTTAGAACGCCATATGACTTTGATCCTTATTCGTTCCCTAAAGTGGCGCCATCTTACCGGGCACTACCTAAAGGTTATGGCGCCAGCCTGCTACACCTTTGGCCTTTGATCTATTAGATGGCGCCACTTTTTGATATTTAACACATATCAGTAAAATAATAAGGATTAAAGTCAAATGGTGTTCTAAAAGTTTTAATGTGTCGAAAGATGGCAGTAAATTTACGTCGCTACAAGATTTCTTTGACCATACACCTCTATTTCAAATTCTCTTTGGCAGTAGCACTGCCAAGTGTCAACCATATAAGAATATGGACAAGATAAGAAAGTGGACGAGCTAGGTGACGATTCGGAACAGTACTGATGACGTGGCATTATGGACGTATTAAAAAGGTGACCAAATCATTCAGAGCCAAGGGAAAGAAAATGACGCCTTTTGTACTATAAGATTGTTTTTCTTTTGTGCAATAAAGATTAAAATAAAATCAACGCTGGCGCCATCTGTGAAATACTTCGACCGGCCATTAGAAAACTTACTTTTCTTTTATAGCGGGAAAATTAATAATTACCACAGACAATAATTTTAAATATTTCATTTTTTAATTTCATCATCACTCATGTCTAAACTCTCCTCGGAAGAGTACCCCGTCGTGAAAAGCAGATTCTTAGGTTTCTTCTTTTTATCTTCTTTGATCTCCTGCTGTATTTCCTTCTGTTTCTCCAGCGCCACTTTCTCCGTCAGCAGCGGCCTCTTTCTCTTCTGGGCCTCGTTTTGTGAGGGAGTTTCTGTCGCGATCGGTTGTTCTTCAAACTCATCTTCTGCAAAAATAAAAACATTTATCGTTCCAACACTAAACCGTAACTCAAAATTTCTAATTTTATGTGTGCAAGTGTTATTTATTGTATATTTAATGTTTTTTTTTTTTCTTTCTCATTTTGTTAAAATTGTTAATAAATTACTGATTTTGTAATTATGGATCGCATGTGTCTGAAATAAAAGAATTTATTATTACAATAGTATATATTCCCGCAATAAATCATAACCGATGATGTGTAAAACACATCTCCATTTTTAGGGTTCCGTACCTAAACGTAAACGGGACCCTATTACTAAGACTCCGCTGTCCGTCCGTCCGTCCGTCTGTCACCAGGCTGTATCTCATGAATCGTGGTAACTAGACAGTTGAAATTTTCACAGATGATGTATTTCTGTTGCCACTATAACAACAAATACTAAAAAGTACGGAACCCTCGGTGGACGAGTCCGAAGGCTTCTACTGACCATAGGCGGCGCTAGGCTTCGGCGACGTGGGCAACGCCTGCGGCCTCGCGATCCATGGGCCTCTCGCCCCAAATACGTATAACTCGGATGCAACGTAAAAAAATAGTTTTAGTTTATTTATCTCTCAATACAATGTTCATAGTTAATGTAAAAGGATACATAAGCAATTACTTATCGTATAGTGATCGTCGGATAAAATGTCAAATCTAATTATTCAATTTATAACTGTTATGTCTTGCGGCACCAGAGGGCCTTGCTACAGTTTTTTTAGATAATTGCTCGCTTAGGAGCAACGAATTCCATCGATCGGCCAAATGCCGCAATATATTCTAAATCGCATTATCGGTGACGTTTGGAGAGGCCCGCCATGAAAGTTTGCCCACCACTGGATTAGATTGACGGGTGACCGATTTCATGAAGTCATATTTACCAGGTGTGATGATGTCGAAATTGTAGGCGTGGTCCTTTAGCACGACGAACACAAGCGGGAACTCAACTATGCACTTCCCGGAGAGGTTCTCCGCTAACGTCTCACTCGGGTCCAGCTCAAAGAACTTGCGGGCGCACCCCTTTACTTTCTCAGCTGAAACAGTGTTACTTATTAGGAAACAAATTAAATATTTTTCTTGAAAATATTGCTAATATTTTCTTATTTTTTTTTGTTAAATAGGGTAATATCAAGATGCTGAGGACGCTGGCACTATTCCAAGTCTTAATGCACAGACCACCTCAACTGCTATACGCAGCGCGTAAGACAATTGCGGTAACCACACATAACCGCTCTTGTACTAATGTAGTATGGGGGCGAGACCGCGTATTTCAGTTGCGCCCACAATAACGACCAGTACTCGTGCAAATTAAAAATATTTACAAAAATTAAGCTTTAGTTGTGTACCTAAGCTGTTACAGTATAAAATGCTGTAGAATACAACTCAGTTGTGCTGCTCGAAGCGTAGCAAACTACAAGTAAAATTGCAATGTGTGTAGTTACTACAGATACGAAGCCTGTCTAGCACTAGTTTTTGCCATGAAAACTTCTACATCAGCTAATGAATTATACATACCTCTCAACAACACTTTGACTCCTTTAAACCCAACAGACTTATAATAAGTCAGAGCCTTCGACCCTTCAAATGGTTCCGCATTGACATCCAAGTACTTATCCAACAGCTCGGAAAGCCTCTTCGTTTCCAAGCATTTCTCGTCTACAAATTTCACCATGTCCGGCTCAGCGTTAGGGAAGATCCACTCAACGCGCCAACTAATTACATTTGTCTTGTAATTGTAGCGTGTGGTGTTGACGGAGTGCCTTGAGAAGTTCTGAGCTAGGAACTGCAGGGCTATGCCACGGTCTCTGGCGGCTATCTTCAGTTTGAATAGATGCTGTAATATTAAAATATATAAATTAACTTATTAAAACGCATAAAATACAAAAAGAATATAATTTTATGTGGATGAAATTAAATATATAAAGTAAAAGTAGAGACCGTCTACAAGCTCTTTCGCGGCTTTTAACTCTTGTGTTTGTACACATACAGAAGTTTGGTGAGCAGGAGTGAAGCGTACCTTCTCCACATTGATCTTGATATCAATTTTTTTTTTCTGGCTTTCCCCTCTTGTGTTTTGGCAGGAGGGAGTTTGCCAATGACGACGTTTCAAGACGTACCACGCACGATAAGCATGTTCGGTGTATGATAAATTTTGGTTTGGTAAAAGGACTTATCAATTGTGTGGAAAATAAAATAAAACACTTTTTACTTACTAAATGCATTTTATCTTAAGGTGGTTCGATTTTCATACAAAAAACAATCGCTATTTATTAATTAATTACGCAATATTATTACATAAATAGTTGCGCATCTATCTACTTTCGAATATTCATTTGCGCTAAATTAATAGAAACACTTTGTTTCATACAGAAATCATGCAATAATCAACGTTATATTTTTATAAATTTTACTCATGTGTGTGTGACAAATGTCGTGTACAAATACATTGCAACGTTGCCACTCCATGCCTCGAGCGCGACGTTGCGATGTTTGACGCGTTTTTAGCTGACTCTGTCGACACTGACACTCAGTGTGACCAGGCGTACGATAATTGTCGTACATGTACGATAATTTGGGCCCCGGTATGACGTAATGTTCCAAAGAGCATTCTCGTACACTAAAGTACTATAATTTCAGCCCTTGGATGATGCCACCTTAAAAGTCTAGTAATTTGAAGCAAAATATGACACTTTCTCTCAGAAATAGGCTAAAATTAGTATCTTTTGGGTGTTCGGCTCCTTGGTGTAAGTTTAAAGTTTAAAATGTCACAATTTCCTGTATACCGTTTGAGTCTATCCCAAAAATACACAAACATGAACAGATTTTTTGCGCAATTTAGACGAAAATTGTATTTTTTTATTATTAATTCGAAATTTAAGCTTATTTTGCTAGACATTTTTAGGGGCTGCCTTTTTGATTGGCGTACGATATTTTTTTCAACGGTACAATAATATTGACACTCAAGTACGATAATTCTCTTCCGCTCACCTGGCAACACTGCTGAAACTTGGACAGGACCTGGGGGCCTACCGCGAAAACCGAAACTCGCAAATTGCGGGGATCTTTCTTTTTTACTCTCACTAAAACGTAATTAGAGTGACAGAGAAAAATGCCCGAAATTGACGAATTTCGATTTTCCCGGTAGCCGCCCTGGTGCTTGAGGTACTTGATAGAAAACAACGCTGCCGCATGTTCTGAATTGTGATTTTATGTGTTTTTGGTTTGAAAATGATAGCAACGTCTAAATCAAGTTACAAAAATCATCGATATTCTGGTCCGCGAAAAACCAAGAAAAGTGTAACTGTAATTGGAGTCTACAAAAATGACCAATTCATAGAAAATATGACCTAGAAACTAGTTCACTTTTATAAAACTCAATTTTGCCCGAGATTGTACTTAGGCGAATACCTAAGGGAGCTAAGTGTATTGATCTTGAATAATTAGTTGGCTAATACATATAATATGACTCCAACATGATATGGACATTTACATCATAACTATTATACCTAGTTGGTTACTAAGTTCTGTTACTCGATTTCTTTCTTTCTTCCTAGCGTTGTCCCAGCATATTGCCACGGCTCAATGGAGCTTGGGGTCCGCTTTGACAACTAATCCCAAGATTTGGCGTAGGCACTAGTTTTTACGAAAGCCACTGCCATCTGACCTTCCAACCCAGAGGGTAAAACTAAGCCTTGTTGGGATTAGTCCAGTTTCCTCACGATGTTTTCCTTCACCGAAAAGCGACTGGTAAATATCAAATGATATCTGTTCTGAAGTTCTGTTACTCGATTTGCAACCTCTTTATTTCCGTTAAAACAAATGCTACCGAAAAAAATAAAAAATGACATAATGTGGTGGATTTGTGAGCTATAATTATATACCACACATAACGCTTATCTCGTCGTATCTATAATGAATTGGGGCCTAAAAGAGAATCGTATTCCAATTTTTTGAAACGCTTGTATTACTTTCTATATTAACTAAAAGTTGCCTTAAAATTCAGCTTTTATACTAAAAACGGCTTTAAATATGTTAAATTAACAAAATATATTTTGACAGATGCTTTCGCGCCCAAAAATTGTGTGACGTCACAGTTTATGGTTTGACACATAACTACATACACACGTAGAAGATACGAACTGTCAACTGATATTTGTCATTTGTTGTTAATCGCCTAACTGTCAACAGTGTCAATCCGAGAGTTGTGACGTCATCAGAATCTTCAATGACGTTTCGAGTTTGGTCACGTGACGTGTGCCAAAAGATATTTTAAATTCAATATTTACAAAAATATGGTCATTACAGGTCCCCTAAAAGTAGTTTAACATGTTCTTATAATCCAAAAGAATTTATTGGGATACAATTATGCCCTAAGATTTGTAGATGGAAACAACCCTATTGCGATGCACAAATGTGGGCACCCGCCAAACATGATTTTGGGTGTGTCATACTCAGGGCTAACACAGATTCATTTCTGTGAAAAAGGTGTGAAAACCGGAAACTGGAAACCGTTCTCGAACCAATAGTGAAGCCCTTAAGCCACACCCTATTTCAAAACCAGCCATGGATCTTTGAACAGGACTCAGCTCCTGCACATAAGGCAAGAACAACTCAAGCCTGGTTTCGAAGGAACAAAATTGACTTTATTGCCCACGAAGACTGGCCGTCCTCCAGCCCGGACCTTAACCCCCTGGATTATGCCATATAGCAGGTTATTGAGGAGAAAGCCTGTGCTAAACCCCACACAAATCTTAACTCCCTCAAGCGGGCCATAGTTAAGACAGTGACGGAATTAGACATGACAATCGTGCGTGCCGCTATTGATGACTGGCCTCGTCGTTTGAGGGCCTGTGTCAAAGCCAGAGGAGGCGATTTTGAATGATATTGTCATATGTAATTCCTGATTTTGTGTACTTCATTTTAATATATACTTTATTAAACTTTCGTTTGTATATTTTATGTAGATAAAGATTATTGCAGTAACAGAATTTAATAACCTACTAGGCAGAAAACAATGCAATACATAAACACATAAATTGGATATGATGTGATCCGTTGAATGAAATTGACAATAAATAAAATAAATAAATAATTTTCTATCTCTAGGCATTGTGTGAAACTTCTAGTTGTGTCAAAATATCGGGAAATCAATATTATAAACAAACATGGTAAATATCTCATTTCTTTTTATAATGGTTATAAATAGAAGGCCATGCAATTTTGTAACTCACTGTAATTTAATTAAATGTATCGTAATTTTTTTTTTATTCTACTGTAAAATAGTACCTACTTTTTTAAAGGCTGGGCAGTAAGTGATTGCTTTAATTTTAGAACAAAACAGCGTTATTTTTTGAAAAAAATACCGGAAAATCTGACTTACAAATTTGGACTTTCTTAGGTTCATTCTACTTAGAATCTTCTCCACCCTAGCATTAAAAAAAGATATCCTAAAATATCCATACCATTACGTCACATTTTAGTGTGAAAGAAATTTCAGTGTAAAACTAAAATTTCAATACAAATTTTCGGGTTTTTTTTAGCACGAGGATTGATTATGCTAGTGATTCTGAGTTGGAAGAACCCAAAAATATCATGATGTGTGAGAATCAGATTTATAATATTTTTATGGAAAACGCTCAGATTTCTCATAAAATAATTTATTAATAATAGGTACTTCATAATACTGATAACAAAAAAAAATTAATGAGTCTCGAACCCACATCCTCTTGCATGTATTTCCACGTACATACCGCAACGCTATTGAAGCCTACTCACGCTGTGCCAAATTGTCTACTACAAGGATCCCAGTAAGACTGTTTGAATGTGTGAGTGATACTTAGAAATAGAGTCAAGAAACATTCTGTCGACATTAAGGGGTAGTTTTTGTACAATGAAGTGTTCAATGTTTGTTGTAATAGTTCAATATTTATTTAAAGAGTGCGCTAAACATAATTTACAGTATAGAAATACCAAGACTAGTCCACAAAAAAATTAAAACTCAAAATTTGCAATTGTGGCGCCATCTAGTGAGGTTTAAGCTTTGGGTAACCTAGTCGAACCACCTTAACTGTCATAATTTATATTTAGGGTTCCGTACCCAAAGGGTAAAACGGGGCCCTATTACTATGAATCTGCTGTCCGTCTGTCTGTCTGTCCGTCCGTCCATCTGTCTGTCTGTCCGTCCGTCCATCTGTCTGTCTGTCCGTCTGTCTGGCTATATCTCATGAACCGTGATAGCTAGACAGTTGAAATTTTCACAGATGATGTATTTCTGTTGCCGCTATAACAACAAATACTAAAAACAGAATAAAATAAATATTTAAGTGGGGCTCCCATACAACGATTTTGATTTTTCCGTTTTTATAGATAATGGTACGGAACCCATCGTGCGCGAGTCCGAGTCACACTTGGCCAGTTTTTCTAATTCCTAAATGAACACCTCTTTACGATGTATTTTACCTTCTAAATGTGGCTTAACGCCAGTTATGCTATAGAGCACTGTTCCTAACCTTTTCAGTTCTGCCACCCCTATGAGGGAATCCGATTTTATCCCTACTGGGAGTATAAATATCAATATTCTTTCTTACAAGTCTAATTTCTGTTATATTTAATTGAGCTTATTACCCCTGTAAAATACCAGTTTTACCCCTATGGGGGTAATTACCCCCAGGTTAGGAACCGCTGCAGTATACATCGAGAAGTACGCGTTTTTACTCTATAATGAATGAATTGTCTGAGTAAGCAAAATTTTCCCTTGTGTAGTTGACATATCATTCTTAAGGTGGTTCGATTTTCATACAAAAAACAATCGCTATTTATTAATTAATTGCACAATATTATTACATAAATAGTTGCGCATCTATTTACTTTCGAATATTCATTTGCGCTAAATTAATAGAAAAACTTTGTTTCATACAGAAATCATGCAATAATCAACGTTATATTTTTATAAATTTTACTCATGTGTGTGTGACAAATGTCGTGTACAAATACATTGCGGCGTTGCCACTCCATGCTTCGGACGGCCATCGGCGCGACGTTGCGATGTTTGACGCGTTTTTAGCTGACTCTGTCGACACTGACACTCAGTGTGACCAGGAGTACGATAATTGTCGTACATGTACGATAATTTGGGACCCGGTATGACATAATGTTCCAAAGAGCATTATCGTACACTAAAGTACTATAATTTCAGCCCTTGGATGATGCCACCTTAAAAGTCTAGTAATTTGAAGCAAAATATGACACTTTCTCTCAGAAATAGGCTAAAATTAGTATCTTTTGGGTGTTCGGCTCCTTGGTGTAAGTTTAAAGTTTAAAATGTCTCAATTTCCTGTATACCGTTTGAGTCTATCCCAAAAATACACAAACAAATAGATTTTTTGCGCAATTTAGACGAAAATTGTCTTTTTTTTATCATTAATTGGAAATTTAAGCTTATTTTGCTCGACATTTTTAGGGGCTGCCTTTTTGATTGGCATACGATATTTTTTTCAACGGAACAATAATATTGACACTCAAGTACGATAATTCTCTTCCGCTCGCCTGGCAACACTGCTTGACAGGACCTGGGGGCCTACTGCGAAAACCTAAATTCGCAAATTGCGGGGATCTTTCTCTTTTACTCTCACTAAGACGTAATTAGAGTGACAGAGAAAAATGCCCGAAATTGACGAATTTCGATTTTCCCGGTAGCCGCCCTGGTGCTTGACGTACTTGATAGAAAACAACGCTGCCGCATGTTCTGAATTGTGATTTTATGTGTTTTTGGATTGAAAATGATAGCAACGTCTAAATCAAGTTACAAAAATCATCGATATTCTGGTCCGCGAAAAACCAGGAAATTGGAGTCTACAAAAATGACCAATTCATAGAAAATATGACCTAGAAACTAGTTCATTTTTATAAAACTCAATTTTGCCCGAGATTGTACTTAGGCCAATACCTAAGGGAGCTAAGTGTATTGATCTTGAATAATTAGTTGGCTAATATATGACTCCAACATGATATGGACATTTACATCATAACTATTATACCTAGTTGGTTACTAAGTTCTGTTACTCGATTTCTTTCTTTCTTCCTAGCGTTGTCCCAGCATATTGCCACGGCTCAATGGAGCCTGGGGTCCGCTTTGACAACTAATCCCAAGATTTGGCGTAGGCACTAGTTTTTACGAAAGCCACTGCCATCTGACCTTCCAACCCAGAGGGTAAAACTAAGCCTTGTTGGGATTAGTCCAGTTTCCTCACGATGTTTTCCTTCACCGAAAAGCGACTGGTAAATATCAAATGATATCTGTTCTGAAGTTCTGTTACTCGATTTGCAACCTCTTTATTCCCGTTAAAACAAATGCTACCGAAAAAATAAAAAATTACATAATGTGGTGGATTTGTGAGCTATAATTATATACCACACATAACGCTTATCTCGTCGTATCTATAATGAATTGGGGCCTAAAAGAGAATCGTATTCCAATTTTTTGAAACGCTTGTATTACTTTCTATATTAACTAAAAGTTGCCTTAAAATTCAGTTTTTTATACTAAAAACGGCTTTAAATATGTTAAATTAACAAAATATATTTTGACAGATGCTTTCGCGCCCAAAACGCTCTTTGAAAATTGTGTGACGTCACAGTTTATGGTTTGACACATAACTACATACACACGTAGAAGATACGAACTGTCAACTGATATTTGTCATTTGTTGTTAATCGCCTAACTATCAACAGTGTCAATCCGAGAGTTGTGACGTCATCAGAATCTTCAATGACGTTTCGAGTTTGGTCACGTGACGTGTGCCAAAAGATATTTTAAATTCAATATTTACAAAAATATGGTCATTACAGGTCCCCTAAAAGTAGTTTAACGTGTTCTTATAATCCAAAAGAATTTATTGGGATACAATTATGCCCTAAGATTTGTAGATGGAAACAACCCTATTGCGTTGCACAAATGTGGGCACCCGCCAAACATGATTTTGGGTGTGTCATACTCAGGGCTAACACAGATTCATTTCTGTGAAAGAGGTGTGAAAACCGGAAACTGGAAACCGTTCTCGAACCAATAGTGAAGCCCTTAAGCCACACCCTATTTCAAAACCAGCCATGGATCTTTGTACAAGACTCAGCTCCTGCACATAAGGCAAAAACAACTCAAGCCTGGTTTCGAAGGAACAAAATTGACTTTATTACCCACGAAGACTGGCCGTCCTCCAGCCCGGACCTTAACCCCCTGGATTATGCCATATAGCAGGTTATTGAGGAGAAAGCCTGTGCTAAACCCCACACAAATCTTATCTCCCTCAAGCGGGCCATAGTTAAGACAGTGACGGAATTAGACATGACAATCGTGCGTGCCGCTATTGATGACTGGCCTCGTCGTTTCAGGGCCTGTGTCAAAGCCAGAGGAGGCGATTTTGAATGATATTGTCATATGTGATTCCTGATTTTGTGTACTTCATTTTACTTATTATTTTATAATATATACTTTATTAAACTTTCGTTGGTATATTTTATGTAGATAAAGATTATTGCAGTAACAGAATTTAATAACCAACTAGGTAGAAAACAATACAATACATAAACACATAAATTGGATATGATGTGATCCGTTGAATGAAATTGACAATAAATAAAATAAATAAATAATTTTCTATCCCTAGGCATTGTGTGAAACTTCTAGTTGTGTCAAAATATCGGGAAATCAATAATATAAACAAACATGGTAAATATCTCATTTCTTTTTATAATGGTTATAAATAGAAGGCCATGCAATTTTGTAACTCACTGTAATTTAATTAAATGTATCGTAAAAAAAGTTTTAATTCTGCTGTAAAATAGTACCTACTTTTTTAAAGGCTGGGCAGTAAGGGAAAACAGCGTTTTTTTTTTGAAAAAAATACCGGAAAATCTGACTTACAAATTTGGACTTTCTTAGGTTCATTCTACTTAGAATCTTCTCCACCCTAGCATTAAAAAAAGATATCCTAAAATATCCATACCATTACGTCACATTTTAGTGTGAAAGAAATTTCAGTGTAAAACTAAAATTTCAATACAAATTTTCGGGTTTTTATAGCACGAGGATTGATTATGCTAGTGATTCTGAGTTGGAAGAACCCAAAAATATCATGATGTGTGAGAAACAGATTTTTAATATTTTTATGGAAAAACGCTCATATTTCTCATAAAATAATTTATTAATAGCACTTGATAATACTAATAACAAAAAAAAAAATTAATGAGTCTCGAACCCACATCCTCTTGCATGTATTTCCACGTACATACCGCAACGCTATTGAAGCCTACTCACGCTGTGCCAAATTGTCTACTACAAGGATCCCAGTACGACTGTTTGAATGTGTGAGTGATAGTTAGAAATAGAGTCAAGAAACATTCTGTCGACATTAAGGGGTAGTTTTTGTACAATGAAGTGTTCAATGTTTGTTTTAATAGTTCAATATTTATTTAAAGAGTGCGCTAAACATAATTTACAGTATAGAAATACCAAGACTACTCCACAAAAAAATTAAAACTCAAAATTTGCAATTGTGGCGCTATCTAGTGAGGTTTAAGCTTTGGGTAACCTAATCGAACCACCTTAAGGGAGCAATCGCACAAAAGATATGTGTAGATAAGTGTATAAACGGAGCAAGCAAGATAAATGGAGCAAGCGAGTCACCCAATGGTACCCAAGAGAGGGAGAGAGAGGAGCAAAGAGACCTCTAATGAGATGGGATGGGAGCAGATCAATAGTGGCAATAGATCGGAGAGAGTGGAGAAGGTTGGAGGAGGCCTTTGCCGAAGGGCAAGCAGACAAAGAATACAAAAGATGGGAGATCATAGAGATATAGTAGTACTGTTCTTTGTCCTGTAAATAAAGGCTATTTTATTTAAGTGTATAAGCAAGGGCCCCCGGAAATCATAAGATAAGTTACCTAATTTCTACATTAACACATTCACTGCCAGACAAAAAACGGCGACTACCCCAGAAACCGGTGGTCTATAGCTGCGTACAAAACAGCGGGTTGTCCGGCATCTGAACAAAGTTCACGAGCGCCCACCAGGTGGGTTCCTGGCAGTGAATATGTTAAAGAGTTTTTTGCTACAATTGATTTCATTTTGGGGCCTTTCTTCATATTGATATATTGAGGAAAAAGGAAAACCCACTGCTTTAATTATCAATACTTTTTTTAATGGTACAATCTTACACAAATCGAGCTAGACCCATGGTAAGCTCAAAGCTTGAGTTGTGAGTACTTTACAACAACATATATAAATAAATAATTAAATATTATAGAACATTATTACACAAATTGACTAAGTCCCACAGTAAGCTAAATAAGGCTTTTGTTGTGGGTACTTAGACAATGATATATATAAATACTTAAATACATAGAAAACACCCATGACTTAGGAACAAATATCCATGCTCATCACACTAATAAATGCCCATACCAGGATTTGAACTCGGAAACATCGGCTTCATAGGCAGGGTCACTACCCACTAGGCTAGACCGGTTGTATATGATAGATATTTACAGATAAATACATAAAAAACATTTATACTTACTACTGGCAAATCCTTGTCTATCCTAGTGAACCTCTTCTTCTCGTCCCTTTTCACTGCATGCACGAACCTGGCACACTCCTCCAGAAGCCTGTAGTCACTCAACAAGTCTCTATCGGTGAAATCTTTGATGCGAACAAATTTCGTCCTGTCCCTTATACCGTCGCAGTTTAGCTCCGTTTTGTGTATTCTTACGCAGTTTAAGCAACATGTCTTCACTTCGCATTTAGGGCACGTGTATTGAGCTTCCTTTGAGGCACACACTTCGCAAGGCCCAAGTCTGCAAGAAACATATAAATGAGTTTTTGTAATATTTTGTATTGTTAACTATCCAGGTATTCTGGGTGAGGTATTTTTACCTTGGCGCGGGTCCCCTCGTCTCCGGCTCGCTATCTGATGACGACGACATTGTGATAAACTTCAAGTATAGTAATCCTATTTCAAAAGCTTATGAATATCATAAACACACGTGGTCCGAAACAAAACAAGCTAGCGTCACACGTCAACGTCATTTTGACGTTTGTTTTTTTTTTTACAAGCACTTGGACCTTGACAAAAATTTGAGCTTGAGAATTTGTGATTGGCGTAATTGTTGAGGCGTTTTTCATACACGGATGCGAAATACATATAGTATAGTCTGTTCGGAAAGAGAAGAGTCGTGGAATGTATTGGGCCCCATGTGATTATATGCTCTTTGCCCCATACTTTCCACGATTCTTCTCTTTCCGCACAAACTCTATGTCAAGGCATTTCCGTTAGTAGCAAAGGATATAATACTCACGTTAGTAGCAATAACCCATAGAAATAGGATAGTATAGAACGACTGTCAAACTTCAAAAGTGTGACCAAAAATGAAATGCAAGTGTGTGCGTAAATTGTCTATGTGCGAACAAAAATAGTGATGTCATGTTACAACATATTAATAATCTATCGATGTTTAACTGCTTTATCGACTACTTTTTCAAATGTGTTTGTTTTTATAAAAAATGTAATAGGTATGAGTATTATTACTACTATTAGACCTTATTAGCGCCTTTAGTACCTTTAATTTTCTTTTACAGCGGACGTATAGTAAATAACAATACTGATAGTGATAACCGAGGCTACAGTTACAGTCGTTACAGTCAGCATCAAAATGGTCAAATATATAGGTACACATGTGTCACAATGGTCAAATATATATTGTTACTTATTTTACAGTACATATGGAGCTACTTTACCGCACTAGTGCGATAATTAGCACATTACGTAACTATATCGAACATTTTAAGGGCCATATGTATTGTAATACATTTGTGAATAGTTCATTCGAAACTCGTGTCGACTTAAAATCGTATCGCCACTCATTGCGATTTTTTATTTTTCTCACCTGGTTTGGTGTTCTGGGACGTTTACTTACTTACTACTTACTCCGTTGGCTCAGCGACCCAAAATGAGACTTGGCCTCCGATTCAAGACAGCGCCACTTTTCTCGGTCCTGTGCGACCTCTCACCAATTGTCGACTCGAAGCTCGCGCAGATCCGCCTCCACCATGTCGCTCCAGCGATACCTAGGGCGTCCGATAGGACTTCCTCCTGCTAGGCGACCCAGGTACGCTCTTTTTACGTTTTTTCGTTTTTACTTGACTTAATTACTAACGTAGTCCGAACAAGCATTATGGAACGCGGCGCTGTCGGTAAAGCAGGTGACTCGCGTTGATAAAGCAGGTTTCTGTCGTATGCGGGTGTGAGTGGTGTAACATGTGCAATGTCGTTAACACAAACACATGCTAAGTGTTAACAGTAGGCGTAAATAGTTGACTTACCAAAGAAAATTTGAATTTCGCGCCTTTTCCGCCTGACAAGTTGGGTTGGGTGTGTATACGCTGTGTACAAGTATACGCTGTCTTGTGTTTCCTTGTGTTGGCGGCAAAGCCGTGGAAAAGTGGTTAAAATGTAAGTAATGTGTTGGAAAGTGAAGTTTAAATTTAGCGCTGAACATGTGCACCTTCAAAAAAGGTATTATAACAATCGTTATTATTTTAAGTCGGTTATAAAGGTTAATATCTTAATGATGTCTTGTGAACAACTAATTCCATACCTACTAATATACCGACAAGTTATCGATACAGTCATATGAACATTTTCTCAAGCCCTAGCGTAAAGTAACAGTTTAGGTTTTTACACAAAATATTCTAAATTATTGACTAATATCATGAAATATTAACACACAATTGAAGAAAAACTTATAATGAACTGTATAAATTGGCTTTTTACACTTTTTATGCTGTTAATTTGATAAAATATCGTTACGAAAATTTCGCTACGATTATCATAATTACCTGTGAAATGAGTATTTCCCTGGGTTTTTTGGCCCTGAAACACAACAATCCGGCACACAACATGACACCATCTTCACTAAATTACTTAATATTTATTTTTGATTTTGATTCTCGTATATTTTTAACGTTAAAAAATACGGCAATATGATTTTGGCCGCCTCGGCCGCCTTCGAATTCAAAAAATGGTTACGTTTTCTCATATGTAGTCTGCCTCTTTCACACTCGTGGCTTGTTCATATACGTGATGGCTTCCCTTTCGCACACTTCATCTGTCTGTCAAGCGAAGCGTATGACAAGTCTCTGCAATAACCGGTAATTTAAAAAAATGTATGTCACAAATAAAAATGAATTTGCCTTTGAAAATGCCTTTTTCTACTAACGAAGTTGTTTGATAAACTATATTTAAATCCAATCAACACTTAAATTAAAATAAATAAGTAGTATAGTATAAATTTGTTTACAAAAAAATATCAATAAAAGAAAATATCAATACTTTACTTATTATTATTTTTATTATTTATTTATTTTATTTGTAAATGCATGCGCCATACATGTCCTACGGTTGTAAATGTCAAGGTAAGGTTGTGTCCTGAAGGGAGAACGGAGTAGCTCTGTTTTGTTCTAGAAAATAGTTATTTGTTTTAAAAGGGGGCAAAGCTGTTGTTTTACCTCTCGTGCTAATACTGATACCTGAGTAAGTAAAAGATTCCGAAATAAACGCGCGCGTAGTGAGTGGTTAGTAAAGTGGAATCCTGATCGTTGTGAGGGTTTCAAGGCACAAGGAAACAAACTTTGCTACCGAATGGAACCTATTTTTTTCTTAATTTCATTAACAAGAATAAAGGAAACCTTTACGAACTGGTGTGGCGAAAATTATATTACAACTTATCCTACAAATATTTGACCGAATCGTTAGCGAAAGCCTCCATTTTAACTTGGGCAAAATGCGTTCGTATGTCCACATCAAAGAACATGCTCAGATACTCACTCTACAGAAACAGGACACCAAAATTTTTAACCGATTCTCATGAAAATTTGTGACCAGATTATATGAAGAATTTTTTTTTTATGTCAATCCTATTTTTGGATGATTCTCAAAATGCACTAATTGGCAAAAATTACTTAAGCACCAATATGGTATATGGCGTTTAAGAGCATTGTAAGTTCACTGGGATTAATGACTCAACGAACTGAGTATTTTTCACTTTTACATTTTCTAAGCTTAACGCGAGGTCTCGCAGTGCCACTGGTATAAATGGGTAATAAGTTCGTCTAATATACGTATAGTTAATAACATATCTAATGTTTGGATATTTGAACCTTTATCACGTAACAATGGCTGGATCGACTTTCATGATTAATTTACTTACTTTTAATCCCGGAATTAATAGGTACCTTCATTTCTTACAATTTAGTACGAGAGTACAAAGGATGAAGAGGGACGGGGTGATGAAGTTTTGCGGGCAGAGGCTAAAAATAGTTAGCTCATAAACTATATGTAGTTAGTTTATAAGTCAAGAATATTAATAAAATCAGGAGAATTAATTCGTGTACATAGTTTTATAAACTGGTACAGTTATACTTCGGGGTGTCCAGTGGCGTAGCTAGTAAAGGTGGCACCCGGTGCAGAAATTGTGGGTGTCACCCCAAAATTCAATCAAAATTGTAAAATATTCTATAGCTCAGAATTTACTCCATCGCTTTCATTTTAGATTCCATGAACCCTCTATAATTTGGATTTAGAAGAGATTCTGTAAAATCCCATGTCACAATAAATTTCAAACAGTGCAGAGTCAGCCAATTAGAAACAGCGATATAGTTTCTCAATTGCAGAAATAATCACATCATTAAAAAAAAACCTTTAAAATGAACCTGAAAAAAAAAACTACGAGGCACCAACAGGTTACATTCAAGATGCCCCCGATTAACCCGAGACATTTTAACCAAGCATTTCTGATAAAAGAAGGAAAACATGTCAAAAGGGTTTAGGTCAATTTCACCAAACCTATTTTATGCAAAGTTTTACTTGTCATTTGTTGATATCAATCAATAAGGATATTTGGACTAGGTCCCATAGTGGGAACATCGCATTCAATAAAGCGTTTTGCACTATTAACTGGTAAAATTATAAAATTATTCCCTAACCATTCCAAAATGTCAAAAATGCACAACGTTAATATTCAATTTTTCACTTCTGCCGGCACTCCCGGAGTGCAACCTGCTGTTTTTGTCGCAGGCTTATTTATGCTGTTGGCTCTATGAATAATCCAAGTTTGTGACCTCTAGCGCTGAACGGAACTTTGTCAAAAATCGAAAAAAACCGCGAAAATTTCGGTTTTTCTTTAGATTTGGGCGATTATCACCCTAAAGAACTAGTTTTTAGGGTTCCGTAGCAAAATGGCAAAAAACGGAACCCTTATAGATTCGTCATGTCCATCTGTCTGTCCGTTTATGTCACAGCCACTTTTTTCCGAAACTATACTGTTGAAACTTGGTAAGTAGATGTATTCTGTGAACCGCATTAAGATTTTCACACATAAATAGAAAAAGAACAATACGTTTTGGGGGTTCCCCATACTTAGAACTGAAACCCAAAAATTTTTTTTCATCAAACCCATACATGTGGGATATCTATGGATAGGTCTTCAAAAATAATATTGAGGTTTCAAATATCATTTTTATCTAAACTGAATAGTTTGCGCATATATAATTATTTCCCCTGATTGCGCATATTCGGCTTATTTGACGTGGCTATTAATAAAAACCTGGATTCGTTGTTTGCACATAATTCTACTGCGCAGCCAACCTCAACTCAACCTCCAGACCAGCCCGGACAATATTGATTTGTATATCAAAATAGTCACATATTTTTTATATTGTGTTTGCACCTATAGTCTAGCCATTTCCGTCAGTAAAAAAAGCGGCAAATTAAAAAAAAATGTAGGAGCGAAGGGTTATCGTCCAATAGAAAATTTGAATTTCGCGACATTTTCAACTGACAAAGTTGTTTGACCTGCTATAGTTCAAATGCAAATGCCCAGTGTTGCGAGGTGGGCGGAAGAGAATTATCGTACTTGAATGTCAAATTAGACGTTGCGATGAAAAAATGTCCAATGTATAATCAAAGAAAACGCAATTTTCGTCTAAATTGTGCAAAAATCAGTTTTGTTTGTGTATTTTTGTGATAGATCCGAACGGTTTACAGGAAATTTCGACATTTTTGACATGAAGCAAGGAGCCGAACACCCAAAAGGTGCTAATTGTGGCCTATTTTTGAAGGAAACTGTCATATTTTGGTTCAAAAACTAGATTTTTTTTGTAGCATCGTCCAAGGGCTGAAATTATCGTACATTTGTGTACGATAATGCTCTTTGGAACGTATGTCGTACCGGAGCCCAAATTATCGTACTTGTACGATAATTATCGTACGCCTGGCAACACGCCAAATGCAAACAAGGCAACAAGTAGATCGCACGGACCTAGATAATAAGCTGAATAGAGTACACTGGCCAAAAAGTATGTCCTGTATGAAAAGGCAAACTAGAGGCTTGCATCTCGTTCTAATAGGGTGACTATAAGTCATACATACGTATGTGGGATATTAGGATAAGATGGAAAGTATAATATGGCCAAGATGTTTTCTCATTGAGAGAATTATACTGTCTTTTGCTTATGCTAGTATAATTATTGTATGGTTATCGATACTAGTTATAAAAACATATTTTCAAGCCCTAAGGTAGTGCAACAATTTATGTTTTTACACATCTTAATTATTGACTAAAATTATAAAATATTATCACATGATGTAATAAAAACTTATATTTAACTATGCAAACCCGCATCTTGTACAGTATTTATGCTCTTAATTTAACAAAATTCTATCAATATACGTAGACTACTAAATTTAGATGTTAGGCAATAGGTAATAATATGTTTTGTAAGGTAATTTTAAGTATTTAGCTAATAAGGTTAACTTGCTATACCCTATTCAGGGTCCATGTTGTGACAATTTAATTTAAGATAACATCTGTATGTACCATGGAATGCAGGAAATAAATGAAATATCACAATTGCCTATAAAACAACGCGACACTATTTTGACTGCTATAATGTGTTGAAAATTAATAAATGTCGGCCATTGGTGGCCACACTGGCCACTGTCAAACTTATGAATGGTCATTGGTCAGGTTTTTTCATTTGTAGTCTGCCTCTTTCGCACTCTTGGGATGTTCATACGATGGCTATCCTTTTGCACACTTCAGCTATCTTTAAGCGTAAGCATTATCGTAGATTCGTGGTTGCAACTATTTTTTTCCATATTTGCCGCCTTGTCCTACGGCCGGATATGTGTGTCCAACCTATATAGAATCGATTACATATATATATAGTTTGAAGCCACGTTTGAGTAATTAAACATTATGCATTAAATGTGAGTCTATAATGTTTAAGGACTTTGGATTAAAATTTTGACAACTATTTATTATATATAATAGCTCTCATTACATTAACCAAATGAAACATGACGGAAAAAAGACCTAGATAAACTTACTTTTACATTAAATACGTAATAAGAATCCTATAAGACCGATTTATATCGTGCCAACATCATAGTATTCATAGTCACCCTAATAAGTTTGACAATATTGTCTTGCACATTTATCGTAAAATTGAATAAATGTGACTTAGCTGTGAAAAAATATTCCACAATCAGCATAACTGTCACTCCTAAAACCCGCCCACAACATTTTTAACCATTTTTTTTATATTAACGTATTTTGAAAATATATGAAAACATGTCGTCAAGTTGGGGATACCAATTAATATTCAAAGTTACTACAATTTCTACCATATTCCAATTCATTCTTTTGCAGAATTACACATGCTTGTTTTAATTAGTTAATAATATTAACATCATAATTATATACAAAATACTTAAAATATATTAGAACCGTATTTTGAATATAGCACTAAAATAGTATAAGAATGTAATTGATTTCAGTAATATAATTACTACCACAATGGTATCTAGTTGGCATCATGTGCGAGTGAGACACAGGGCTACATCTCAAGTGGACCGTTTTCTCTAGTCTGGTACAAACACCTTTCTGTCTCTGTGATAAGGTTCAATTTGGTATGGCAAAAAAAGTCATTGCGCTCTCTACTTTACGTAAACCTTCATGGTAGGTCGGCTTTTCATCCGGCAGCGGGTACGGCGGGTACAACCAATCAGTGGCTTTTGCAGATATCGCTTTCGTGTTTTAACGAATCACCTTATTCGACTAATCTTGTTTACGCACTCTGGTTTAAAAGTTTAAAGACGCCTTTAGGCGGTTTGTTTCGTACTTTTATTTTTATATACATTGTAATCATTCTTTATCATTCTATATAGGACCCCGAAACGAACACTTGTTTTACGTATGAAGTATCATTCATTGCATGGCAGTGTGTGCGGAATAACGTTATTTAAAGATGTTACGTGAAGATCTGGAAATAGCACTAATGCCAGCAGGCTGTGCAATAGCTTTTCCTAAAAGATATGAAAGGCACAACAAAGTTTTGGAGAACGAACACAATTCAGATATTACACTAGGTATCGATGCACTACAAGCCTGCTCTTCAGGTTGGGATGTCGCTCTCAACGGACTGCCTAAGAGTAAGGTAAGCACTGAGCCAGAATCTCTTCCGTCATTGCGGTGTAGAAAACGTAACAAAAGGCCCAGTTTAGTACTGGAGAATGGTGACGAGGATCCATATAAGAAAAAGAAATATGATGATTCTGTCACTTCTGTGGAATTTAATCAGGACTCCCGGGTATTCAGAAACAGCGGAATGAAAAAGATTAAGAAAAATAAACTGGCAAAACATGATGAAATGGGTGACTTCATCATGGGTACTGCCAGGGAAAAAGGGACATTGAAGCGAAAGGCAGAAAAATGTAGCCCACATGAAGAACTCATGGACAAGGCTGATGTTCAAAATGATGATAAGAAAGTCAACAGTCCATCTAAAAAGCGTCGCTTAAGGAGGTCCAGAAAGAATAAAGAGAAGAAATCCCGTAAGGAAAGATCCTTGGAAGATGAGTTGATGTCTGAGTTGAAAAACTTTCACATCGGATCAAATCCAAACGTTTTATCTGAGGCACTCCCGGCTGCTCCAAAAAATCTAAAGCGAAAGCACACAGATGTGAATAAGAACACTTTTAACTTAAAAAAGCTGGTTAAGTGGACAAAGAGGCGCTGGAACAAGGATCAGAAGGGCGCAACGCTAGCTAGCAGCCTGGACTCCTCGGTTGAGGTCCACAACATGCCAGCGATCATGAGTTCAGTGTTCCAGGAGCTGCTTTTCAAAGTATTTGAGAAGTACGGGCAGATCACACGCATTGGGTAAGTTTTTTCAATGACTATGAGAAGTATACAACATGTTTTTTTTTCCGTTAACTTCAGGGTATGGGTAAGTATGTTTAAGGAAGGAAACTAAATGGCATAGTTAATATTCAGTTAGACAAGATCTGGAAAGATCGAGGTATATTAAAACAGATGAAGATTAGACTTGTGTGTTCTCTGGTGTTTCCAATCTTTCTCTATGGTTATGGACTAAACGAGCAGATTTGATCAAGCATATGATGAGATGTGGTGTTGGCGCCGGCTTTTACGGATACCTTGGACAGCTATCCATACTAATAACGCAATCCGTTTTAGACAACAGAGTGGTGTCAGTGGTCACTGCCACGCTTGCCGCGCCACGTTACGTTTATCCCGTCCGTGGCCTATCCAATGATATTAAATAACTATAGATAGCATAATCTATTCTATCATAAAATTCAAAAATTCAAATTCAAAATTCAAAAATTTATTCTGCAAGTAGCCCAAGTAGGCCTCAAGGGCTCTTTTACAAGTCAATACAACATTTATAGTAACATCATATAGTGACATGAAAAATACATAACAACATTTATAAATACAACAGCCAATACCCGGGTAAACATTACATTATAATAATCTTAAAATAAATAATTACTACAATACAATAGAGATGTATAGTCTCTATGGTTAAAAACACATTAAATCTGGAGATGTAAAAGGTCCCCAATGTCAGAGTACTAATACTAATAAAATTTGGAGGTGTAAAGTCTCTCCAAGTGTAAAAATAAAATGTATACTAAATAAATAAACCGCGTCTGGACTGTTAAACTAGCAGTCTCATAAACTAATGCTACAGAATACATAACTAGTATGTACCAAGTCAAATATATTATACAGTATGACAGAGACGTATAGTCTCCACGGTTAATATATCAAGTTTGGAGATGTATAAGGTACAATACATACAATCAGTACTCTTACACAATTGAGTAGAAAAGTGCAAGCCTTTGAAGAGCAGAGGCGAGTGGAACTCGACGCGAAGCGTGGCGAGTTAAAGGTCCGACCACTTGCGGTCATAAACTACAATTTTGTGAGGGGTGCTGACTTGTGAGTGTGGTACATTTACTGCGAAAATAGGCTGTCAGCTACCTGAGAGCTCATGATCGTCGCTCTCACTAGCCAGTACAAAATCAGTCGTTGAGGCCGAAACCGGCCAGGACGGGATGATGATGATAATACCACGATGATACTCATACATAAGGAGCACGAAAAATACTTCCATGTTTATTTCTATACCTATGAAGAAAGCCGTTATTTTTGATTAATTTTTACATTCCATTCATCTCATACTCATTGTTAAAGACAAGCTTGTCTCTTTCGGTGAGCGGAAGCTATTAGCACGTGCATAATTCTCGCTTGCCCAGGTGCGTATAAAGGCAACTTGAACAATTTGTCACAAAGTGCTTCAATTCGGAAGCCTATAACCTATCTTGAGTTATTAATCATTGGGCCTATCACGCTGCAGCCTATCATGAACTCATCCTACCCAGTAGATTAAAAATGAAAAGTCATCCAAAATAGTCGCGGTTTTTTATAAGCATTTATTTTTGCCATAGGCCTGCTAAAATTCACCACTCTACGGAAAGCGACTGCACCTTCAGCACCACCATCTACTTTGAGATGGAATCTGCGGCTATTAAGGTAAGATTTTTTATTACAATCGGCTTAGCTGGTTCAGGAATGGTACAGATTATAAAATAAAATAGCCTTTATTTACAGAACAAAGAACACTTGCACATTATCAAAATTCAAAAATTTATTCTGCAAGTAGGCCTCAAGGGCTCTTTTACAAGTCAATACAAAATTATAGTAACATCATATAGTGACATGAAAACAACATTTATAAATAGAACTGCCAATACCTGGGTAAACATTACATTGTAATAATCTTAAAATAAATTTTATTTATTTAATCGTATGGCTACAATACTGGTCGCTTACTAACAAAATATTTGTGGAAATATAGATAGTAATTAAGAGCTATCATTTAAGATCTAGCTTCTTCACCCAACGGGCTGCGTTCACATCAGGGAATCTCCAGTGGTCTCCATCCAATCTCTTAAAATAAATAATTACTACAATACAATAGAGATGTATAGTCTCTATGGTTAGAAATACATTAAATCTGGAGATCTAAAAGGTCCCCAATGTCAGAGTATTAATACTAATAAGATTTGGAGGTGTAAAGTCTCTCCAAGTCTCAAAATAAAATTTATACTAAATAAATAAATCGCGTCTGGACTGTTAAACTAGCAGTCTCATAAACGAATGCTACAGAATACATAACTAGTATGTACCAAGTCAAGAATATTATACAATCTATCTCTCTATTATCTCCCCTTCTTCCTCGCGTTGTCCCGGCATTTTGCCACGGCTCATGGGAGCCTGGGGTCCGCTTGACAACTAATCCCAAGATTTGGCGTAGGCACTAATTTTTACGAAAGCGACTGCCATCTGCCCTTCCAACCCAGAGGGTAAACTAGGCCTTGTTGGGATTAGTCCGGTTTCCTCACGATGTTTCCTTCACCGAAAAGCGGCTGGTAAATATCAAATGATATTTCGTACATAAGTTCCGAAAAACTCATTGGTACGAGCCGGGGTTTGAACCCGCGACCTCCGGATTGCAAGTCGCACCCTCTTACCGCTAGGCCACCAGCGCTCCCTATTATCTCCCATCTTTTGTATTCTTTGTCTGCTTGCCCTTCGGCAAAGGCCTCCTCCAACCTTCTCCACTCTCTGCGTTCTATTGCCACTCTGCTCCAGGTACGGCCAGCTACCTGCGCGATGTCATCATCCCATCTCATTAGAGGTCTCTTCGCCCCTCTCTCTCCCTCTCTTGGGTACCATTGGGTGACTCGCTATTCTTATGCTAAAACACCCAACTATAATACGGCTGTAACCTTTAACAGGCTCTCCAAGAAGACCACACGCTTTTCGGCGGCTCCGAGATCCGAGTGCTCCGCCCTCCCACCGCCGGCTGTTGCAACGACGTGCCCGTGAATTACCACCAGTTCTGTGTCCCAGAGCCAGAGTGCCGCGGCAGTACGGGTGAGGCTTTTCATGTTATACTTCTACGTCGACATTTATTCAGCAAATAGGCCACAAAGGCACTTTTTGTTTTTTTTTCTTTATCGGGGAAAAAAACAGATACAGGCCAGTAATATACACGGATAAGATTCTAAAATAATAAATTTAGCCTACATCCTAACACAATTCCCACTGGGAGTTCAGACAATAATTTTACGACAGCGTTATAATCGGAACTTAAAACAGACATCCTTACTTATACTAACACTAAACAATTACAATATTTATCACATCCTATGTACATAAAAACAAAAATAGGATTATCACTTTTACACTTCAACATGGAATTTGCGTTCAAAAAAAAAAGGACACCAACAATTATTATATACTTAACTGAAAATATCAATGCAAACTAAAGTATTATTATTATTTAGAGATGTATAAAGTCTCTTAATGTCGAATTAGAAAAAAACTAAACTTAAAAAAAAACACATATAACTAAAATTATTTAGAAGTGTAAATGTCTCTAAGTGTCATACATTTCCATGTTCAGTCGCCATCAGATATATCGGAGCGGCCTAGGTGCTCCCAAATATCTGAACACGCCTCATTTGTCAAGGCGCTAGCGTGTGTGTTCAGATATTTTTGAGCACCTCGCCCGCTCCGATATATACTGTCGCACAATACACACGCAAAAAATTTGTCCCATAAGGGTCAACGCGAAATTGTAGTTTTTATATTGAATTGTTGAACGTTTTCGCAACGGCATAATGCTTTAAAAAAATCACACGGAAGACTAGATATATTCGTGATTATTTTTTATAGACATACTTAACCGTTTAACGTTTCGGTTGGTGTCAGCCCTTGCAAATATAGTGCTGTTTCCGTGTGATGTTTTTAAGTTATTTGTCCTTGATTAAAGCGACCAAAAAATCAATATAGAAACCGCAATTTTGCGTTAAGCCCGTGCTCCCGAGCGGTAACATATATATTAATATACCGCAAGATACCGACCGATACCTTATAGTATAGCTAAGCACCACACACGCCATGATTTGTATGTAGCGTAGACAGGCGGGAATACAATCGCAAAACATAAGAATACCGCAATTTTGCGTTAAGCCCGTCACAGACGGGGCGATAATATATATTAATATACCGACAGACAGTAGCTAAGCACCACACATGCCAACGATACCAATATCCACCGTGTTTTTATTGAATTCCGTTAACTTCGGGGTATTGGTAAGTACGTTTAAGGAAACTACATGACATAGTTATTTTCCAAAAAAAATCTTTTCAATATTTTTTTTTAATATATTTTTGTTATAAAAAGTAATTAAATGTTGCATATAGCGTTGTTGTAACACGGGCATTACATTTATCTCAATCAAACAATTGAAAACTGTGACATGTCAATGTCATTTCGAACATCGATCGTCCGAGATAGTACTTATGTTTAGTAGCAAATGTATAAACTCATACAAAACACTAATCAATATGTGAACGGGCCCTAAGGTAAGTGTACACACTCGTAAGGGCTTTATCAGATAAAAATGAAATATTGATTATCTCCAAAATGGAGTTAATTAGAATACCGGTGTCTTTGAGAAAGTTACTTAATTTAAGCTCAGGAATGCACCCTTGAAATTAACGCAAATAAAAAAAAAACACGGTGTATGTATATCACTGTTTGTCTAGCACCCACATTGTGAGAAAGAGGAAATATACCAAAATATATCGTAATATACCGAGCTATACACCGTGTTTTTTTTTAATGTCCGTTAATTTCAAGGGTGCATTCTAGAGCTTAAATTAAGTAACATTTTCAAAGACACCGGTATTCTAATTAACTCCATTTAGGAGATAATCAATAATACGTTTTTATCTTACAAGGTCATTAGGAGCGTATACACTTGCCTTAGGGCCTGTTTACATATTTATTAGTGTTCACTTGTTCAGGATGAGTGTATACATTTGCTAATAAACATAAGTACTATCTCATGTCATCTCATTGATATGTCACAGTTTTCAATTGTATGTACATATGTATATACTTTATTGTACATAGAAGTAAAAACACGAAAAACACAGTTACAGAGTAAATTAAATACAACAAAGGCGAACTTATCCCTGTATGGGATCTCTTCCAGTTAACCTTTGAGGAAATTAGTAGAACAGAAGTAACGGTGAATGAATTACAAACACAAACAAAAGTGTACAATTAATTGAAATTAATGCAATGCACGTTTTGAATACACATTGATACAATCAATTGTTCAATTGTTTGGTTGAATTAAATGTAATGCCCTATACAACAACGCTATATGGAATATTTAAAAACTTTTTATAATAATAGATAAAATTAAAAAAAATTTTTTTTTGAAAATTTATTATGTCATTTATAGGGCCTTTAGTTTGCTTATTTTTTACCCATACCTAAACCCATAATTAAACGTACTTACCCATACCCCGGAGTTAACGGAATTAAATAAAAACACGGTGTATATGGCAATGTATCTTAAGATGTCTTGCTATAAGATATCGTATAGCTTCGTGTGTGGACTCTGTCAAATGGTACGTAAAATATATCGTAAGATACCTTGCTATAAGATATCGTATAGCTTCGTGTGTGGACTCTGTCAAATGGTACGTAAAATATATCGTAAGATATCTTGCTATAAGATATTGTATAGCTTCGTGTGTGGGCTCTGTCAAATGGTACGTAAAATATATCGTAATATACCTTGCTATAAGATATCGTATAGCTTCGTGAGTGGACTCTGTCAAATGGTACGTAACATATATCGTAAGATACCTTGCTATGAGATATCGTATAGCTTCGTGTGTGGACTCTGTCAAATGGTACGTAACATATATCGTAAGATACCTTGCTATGAGATATCGTATAGCTTCGTGTGTGGACTCTGTCAAATGGTACGTAAAATATATCGTAATATACCTTGCTATAAGATATCGTATAGCTTCGTGTGTGGACTCTGTCAAATGGTACGTAAAATATATCGTAAGATACCTTGCTATGAGATATCGTATAGCTTCGTGTGTGGACTCTGTCAAATGGTACGTAACATATATCGTAAGATACCTTGCTATAAGATATCTTTTGGTGTATTATCGCTTCGTCTGTCACGGGCATATTTGTTTTTAAAATCTGTATAGGCCCAGTAATATCAACCCGGCAGGTACGCAAGCTGATAATTCTAGCTATTTATAGCTATAAAAGCTTCATTCCAGTATTGATTTTACACGACCCCGTATTTCTAGGAATTTTAAATGAGACGAAGTGGGTTGATCTCGTGTGCGTCATCAGCAATAGCGTTGCATAGGCGGGCAAAAATATACCTTCATTCTCGATAGATCCAACCAGTAGATCCAAGATGGCTCTAGTGAGAATTTTTTTATTCGTTAGATCCAACTTCGGGCCGATGTTATATCAGTATAATATATTTATTTATTTATATAAACATTATTGCACAAAATATATACAACAATGTACAAATGGCGGACTTATTGCCAAATGGTATTTTCTACTAGTCAACCAAGGGTCAAACAGAGGTACCTAGAATTAGTGCAAAGAAAGAAATATATTGAATGAAAAAAAAGCAAACCATACTTATAAACTACATAAATAAATAATAACAATATATAAACTAACACATATTTATGAAATACATACTATAAATATAATAATGATGGATATTATTCGAACTCTTGTTTTAGCAAATGCTTACGTAACATCCGCTTAAAAAAAACTTACTTGGAGCTTGTCTGATGTTTAGAGCGAATGAATTTCAATGACTAGCCTGCAGTGGCGGGGTAAGACCAAAATTTTATGCGGGCAAGGTACATTTTGCGAGGCCCTCTGGTGGCACTGGCATTTTTACCCTACCCAGATATAGGTACTTATTTGAGGCGCGAGGCCCCTTGTACCGCGAGGCCGTAGGCGGGGGCCCACGTCGCCCACGCCTAAGGCCGCCTCTGCTAGCCTGGACAGCGAAAGAGTTAGTCATAAAAACACATACACTTAGGAGCAAAATTGTCCCTATAGTAGCATCTTAGTAGAATGTGGAGAAGTTGATGTCGATCAAGGGGAGGGGCACATGGTTAATACATAAAACTGCTCCTTGAAATTTCGAATCGAAAAGTAGAAACAACTACATTTTAATATTTTCCAATATTTTTATTTCGTCCTATGGAAACTCCACATAAGGAAACATATATAATTAATAAATTCTGCCACTATAAAATCATCATGAAATTGTTTTAATGGCGCATATTTTTGAAGTTCCTTTTAGGTGACTTATAGTTCGGTGCAAAAGTGTACCATTAAAAACAGCCATAGAAAGTGTCTGTTAGTTCAATGTTAAAGACGACTGTTATTCTGCCTTAACTAGAAAACTATGTTCACGATTTAAACATCATTTTAGAGTTTCTATTTGGAGTTTTCATAGGAGGAACTAGAAATATTGGAAAAAATAAAAATGTGTTTTCTTTCTACTTTTCGATTCGAAATCACAAAATAACCGTAAATGCCAAGTACATCACATGGTAGGCCGAGTTTTAGAAAATTCCAAGGAGTACTGTTATGTATTAACCATGTGCCCCTCCCCTTGATCGACATCAACTTTTCCACATTTTACTAATATGCTACTATTGGGATAGTTTTGCTCCTAAGTGTATTTAACTTTATACACGTCCATATTTAGATCTATACTATAACAAACGTGTGATAATTTATATATAATTGTAAATATAATAATATTTACAATTATATATAAATATAATTATAAATATATTATTATTGAGCTTACTGTGGGACTTAGTCAATTTGTGTAATAATGTCCTATAATATTTATTTATTTATTTATAATCGTATAGCTATTTGATCCTGACTGTACAATGGTCGCAAACAAGCATGTTCATTCATACTAACTTGAAGACAAAAGTAGACTTAGGCCCCATTTTCTTCTCTAGATATTAACATTTTAGCATACATATACCATACCTAGTTGGTTACTAAGTTCTGTTACTCGATTTGCAACCTCTTTATTTCCGTTAAAACAAATGCTACCGTGTTAATAAAAAATGTCATAATGTGGGGGATTTGTGAGCTATAATTATATACCACACATAACGCTTATCTCGTCGTATCTATAGTGAATTGGGGCCTAAAAGAGAATTGTATCGCAGTAATTGCGTTGCACAAATGTGGGCACCCGCCAAACATGATTTTGAAGTTGCTTGAAAACCTAAAAATCTACAAACAATTTGTTTATCGCACAATTAATAGATACAATAGTACTCAGAGCTTCGATGACCGCAAGAGGTCTGGAAGACCACGCAACGTTCGGACCCCAGCTCTAATAAAGGCAGTGAAGGCGAGAATTGCAAGAAACCCCGTCCGGAAGGAAAAGTTGTTGGCAATACCTGTTGGGTAGATAAAGATTATTGCAGTAACAGAATTTAGTAACCAACTAGGTACTACCACAGCTGCACAGCTATGCCCCTTCGTTTTTTTGTACGTTGTAATATATTATTATATGAGATAAAAAAATCTGTGAAATTTTATTTTTCCTAACTTTTATAATAATAATATATATCGATTCCGGTGGAACGAAGCGGCATAGCTATGATCAATATACATCAAAATGAGAGAGGAAAATGGGGAAAACTTTTGTATGGAGAAGCGATCGTCCCCTTTCCTCTTAATAGATCTTTTAAAATTTATACCTAACACGATGCTTATTTTGCGCGGCAGATGGATAAAGGTAAGATTATATTAATTATATTTTGTTATTTAGATTGTAGTGTGCGAGCTACCCTTACACTCACACTACCCCCCCCCCCCCCCTAAAGTCACAAATGATAGTCAAAGACTGACAGTACCACTTTACTGACGAAACCCTCCCAACAAAATGGCAATACACCGTGACGTCACGATGGAACGTCACTATTGCTTTGATGCCGTTTCGATGAATGGAAAACAAATAAATTGCAATTATGTACGTGAAATAGTGCTTTGATGTGTATTGGGAGCGTGCACGATGGCAGCGCCGCTTAGCGTTCGCAACTATTTTTTTTTATACTACGTCGGTGGCAAACAAGCATACGGCCCGCCTGATGGTAAGCAGCCTCCGTAGCCTATGTACGCCTGCAACTCCAGAGGAGTTACATGCGCGTTGCCGACCCTAAACCCGCCCCCCCTCATTGAGCTCTGGCAACCTTACTCACCGGCAGGAACACAACACTATGAGTAGGGTCTAGTGTTATTTGGCTGCTGTTTTCTGTAAGGTGGAGGTACTTCTCCAGTTGGGCTCTGCTCTAGATCTGGAATGACATCCACTGGCTGTGCCCTACCACACAAAGCGAGATGTCATTCACAATGCCCATACCTCTCTTTTGGACGTAGTTTAAGGACGTACCCGGGTCCAAAGCTACTGGCGAGCTGTCCAATAATGAGCTCAACACAATAAAGATTATTCCTTAAAAATGTTTACTATAATACGTTAGCAATGTGCGGAATCTTTTCGTTTTTAATGTTAAACACACTTGACTTTTGCTTTACTGAAAATAGTCATAATTATCTGTGTATTTTATATTATTCGGTTAATTTTCTTCGTCGTTGTTTCGTTACAAATCTAATGAAAAAAATATGTTTAATTATGTTTTGATAGCCAACTTCGTCAACGTAGCCATCCTCTTCCTGGGGATATGTATGATGCTTTCAAGTATAAAAGTTTTGCCCTTCTTCACAGGTTTTAATCAACTCATTTTATGTTAAAACATATGTTCTTTCGCTTATCACGTTTGTTGTGACAGACGACAGACAACTCTGCGTGCCAAAAGTATGTTTCCGACGGGCTTTCAGTAATTGTCATTATAACTAATATTACAATTACCTAATGTTGGTACACTGTATTAGCCATACTATTTTATTAACATCCAAGCAAAACTCTGCGTTGATATAGACTAGATAAAATGTTTAGCCGTTACGTTGGTAAGCCTGGAATAATACTATATGATATAAAAGCCTAATTATAATATATAATAGTAACCCAAACATATTGGTGTGTAATTTTTTTATTTTCTTTGTATTAATTATGGAAAATTCCCAATATAAAGAGGGGGCAAAATTTCAAAGTCTAGATACTGGGTCAAGTGGGGTATCATTTGAAAGAGCTTAAATTGAACATTACAAAACAATTTTTTATCTTTTTTTCATAGTGAAAAAAAAATTGACTTATGAAGGAAAATGTGAAAAAAAAATCCATTCCCCCTCCCCTATCTCCGAACTTTACGTATGAAAAATTATGATTTTTTTACAAAATAATAACTTTATTATAAAGATTACAGGAAAAATTATCCCAGAAAAACCAACATACATACAGATCGTTTCAACAATTCGCGCTGTACACAATTATACTAATAATAGTATACTTCTGGTCAAAAGTCTTTCATGAGAA
Source organism: Cydia pomonella (assembly GCF_033807575.1). Taxonomy (NCBI): domain Eukaryota; kingdom Metazoa; phylum Arthropoda; class Insecta; order Lepidoptera; family Tortricidae; genus Cydia; species Cydia pomonella. Next base: position 48,473,514 of record NC_084703.1, read on the forward strand.
AATTGAAAGTTTGTACGGAACCCTCGGTGCGCGAGGTAAACGAACTCGCACTTGACCGGTGTTTTTTATTTCCGTTAATTTCAAGGGTGCATTCTTGAGCTTAAATTAAGTAACTTTCTCAAAGACACTGGTATTCTAATTAATCCCATTTCGGAGATAGTCAATAGTTTATTTTTATCTTATAAGGCCCTCACGTGTTTATACACTTGCCTTAAGGCCTGTTTACAAATTGATTAGTGTTTAGTACACACAGTGTGTACATTTGCTACTAAACGTAAATACTATCTCGGACGATTGATGTTCGAAATGACAATGATATGTCACAGGTTTCAATTGTTTCGTTGAATTAAATGTAATGCCCGTGTTACAACAACGCTATATGCAACATTTAATTACTTTTTAAAATAATATAAATAATAAATAAATAAATATTATAGGACATTATTACACAAATTGACTAAGTCCCACAGTAAGCTCAATAAGGCTTGTGTTGAAGGTACTTAGACAACGATATATATAATATATAAATATTTATAAATACTTAAATACATAGAAAACACCCATGACTCAGGAACAAATATCCATGCTCATCACACGAATAAATGCCCTTACCAGGATTTGAACCCGGGACCATCAGCTTCGTAGGCAGGATCACTACCCACTAGGCCAAACCGGTCGTCAAATATAAAAATAAATACTTTTTTTTGTAAATTAACTATACCATTTAGTTTCCTTAAGCGTATTTACCCATACCCCGGAGTTAACGGAATTCAATAAAAACACTGTGTATAAATAAATGTTTATATTTAAATAAAATAAAATTAACTATTTCACAACACCAACTGGTAAAGGCCCTCTTGATTGTCCAAAAACGAATAATCAGTTGCAGATTTTGAGTTGTCTCCTTATGTATACAGTGGGTCCCTAGCCATTGGACAAAGCCGAAATGTACATATGCATTAGGGTATTTACAACCAGTGTACAAAGTATCATAACAGCCGGTGTAGCGGTTTCGAAGAAATTAACAAATTACCATATTTATTTTGGAGCAGCCTGTATGTGTTAGTAGCTCCTAAGGTATATAAGAATAGTATGGAACCTTCTTCAACCTTTTTGATTATTATTTTTATTTACGACACTAATAAGCTTCTGACTTGAAAAATGTCATCATTATCAAATATTACGAACAAATTGTCAAAAACACTGCCAAAGATTAACACAGTGTGTTTCTTTTTGTTGTCGATTATTGCAAATAACTTTTGTTCCAAAAATGTATTTTTTTTATCTTTTGTTCTAATTAAAAAAATATTAACGTCAGAGCATTCCTGAGAAGTAACCCTACGTGGGATTGCAGGGTTTGTCCCATTGGCTAAGGTCACCCAGTATGGTCGAATTGACTATTGTTTACGACTATGTGTTTACGTTGGAAAGTGAGATTCAAAAATCCAAAGCAAATAAGACATTTGAACGCCGATTATTTAATACTGAATCTATTTATTTATTTTATACTGACATATCTTATTATAATTTTAATTTTATTTATGATGATAATATTGACATTAATTCTAAATTTGACAAATTATTTAATATATTGACATATTATATAGATTTGCATTTCCCTGTTAAACAGTTAAGGCCCAAAAAGAAATTACCTGTTCCGTGGGCAACTGACGAGCTGTTTGGATATATGCAAAAACACCGCGACCTTCACGAGATACGACGTCAATATCCTAACAACCCGATCATATCGGACTGCATAGATCATTACTCGAAACTCATCAAGTCAGAGACGCTCCGTGCGCGTCAAAATCACATTGAAACCAGACTGGCAGAAACCGTAAATCCTTCAAAAGAATTGTGGAGGATCATAAATGAGGAGATAGGTAAAAAATCAAACTCCCAGAAGGTCTGCATTAAAAAACAAAATGATAATGCGTATATGTCTCATGAAGAGGTTCCGAATGCATTCAACTCACACTTTTTGAACATCGCTAAAAAACATGCAATAAACAGTGATGAAGAACTGTCCAAACAGTACGTCAGTAGGCACTTGGGCAGCGCTGATATACCGTCATTCACATTTCCTGTTGTTACTCGTGAGCTTTTGGATAAAACTATAAAGTCAATGTTAAAGACCAGTACGACTGTAGATGTATATGACATATCTTTAAATATCATAATAAGTATATGGCCTATTCTATCTGACATATTAATAGTTTTAGTTAATGACATGTTTAAAATTGGAATATATCCGAATGTCCTTAAAAATACACGCGTATGCCCGGTGTATAAAGGAAAGGGTGATAAGAGTGATGTAAACAATTACAGGCCCATAACTATAGTACTTACCGTCTCAAAACTTGTGGAGTCCATTTTATCATCTTCCCTGATGACCTACTTAGAACAGAACGCTTTACTCACCGACAACCAGTACGCCTACAGACAAAAACGCTCCACTACTACGGCAGCACACAGAATCGTTGACTGCATTTTGACTGGTCTAGATGACAGGTACAAGATGGCCGCCATACTGTGCGATTTGTCTAAGGCTTTTGACATCATTAGCCATAATTTGCTATTAAATAAATTAAGCCTCTATGGCATAAATGGTTCAGCACACAAATTGTTTGCATCATTCTTGACTGACCGTCAACAAGTAGTGAAAATGTTACTTAGTGGCAAAAAATACGTTTCAGACACTGGTTATGTTGATTTGGGCATTCCTCAGGGGTCAGCAGCCGGTAATACACTGTTTTTATTATTTGTGAATGACCTACCCTCTGCCATCACAAATGGGCTATCTGTGTTATTTGCAGACGACACAACCGTTGTCCTGAGGGCAAAAACACATGCGCAGTTGGCCGAGGGAATACATGAGGCTTGTGACCAATTACAAACATGGTTTTCATCGAATGGCCTACTGTTAAATATAACGAAATCCAATGTGATGATATTCTCGGGTCGCAGCACCACAGTGCCTCCATGTATTAGTAACGGTCCAATGCCACTATGTAATGAAACAAAATTTCTGGGTTTCATGCTTGACTCGAATCTTAACTGGAAGTGCCATGTCGATCTGCTTTGTAACAGGTTGAGTAGTTCTATCTTTGCATTAAAAAAATTACAACCTCTGATATCAAGGAAGTCACTTAAAGCCGTATATTTCTCGCACTTTCACTCCTTGATGTCATACGGTACACTGCTTTGGGGAAATTCCACAGATGCAAAGAGAGTATTAATTCTCCAAAAACGTGCGATCCGTTTACTAGCTGGAGTTAAACCAATGCACCATTGTAAGGAACTTTTTAAAAATAATGGTATAATGACGCATTATTCGTTATACATGTTTCAAGTTCTGATGTTCGTGAGAAAAAACTTCTCTATGTTCAAACGTGTCGAAGTCATGGGCAAACAAATCAGATCGACGGGAAGACTGCGAACAGTGCCGCGTCGCATGGCACTTTCATGTAAGAATCCGCGAGTAATAGGCCCAACTTATTACGAACGTCTACCCGCCGAATTAAGAACTGAAATATCTGACGAAGCATTTGAACGTCAATTGAGGAATTTTTTATTGGAAAACCCATTATATTCAGTGAATGAATACATGGAATTAAAATTATAATAACTGTTTAACATTATAGTTTATGTAAAATTGATTTAAGATGACATTTGTTCTAGAATATTATTATTACTGCTCTTAGTTTTAATGACGATCATTATGTGATATCTACTAAATATTTAGTTTGACATGTATTCCATTATTTCTTTTTAGTTTTCCTGTTTCTTTTGTTTCGTAGTTTTTAATTTGACGGTAATTTCGAATTTGTTTTTTTTTTTTTTTTTTTTTTTTATAATTATTATTGACGTTTTATAATTATATGTTTGCATGCCAAATCATTGACGATCATAATGTAAATTCATATAGATTAACATAAGAATAATTTATACTGTAATTTATCATTATGAAAATAAATAAATCTAAATCTAAATCTATTAAATGATGAGTGTGAATTATAATTCTTATATGAAATACCGCGAGCGACATTTTATTCCACAATTTAGCTGTGCGAGGCAGAAGTTTCTGGAGAAACGAACGAAGAAAAGGTATAACATAATGGACTACAGCTTACATAAACAATGGAACGGAAAAATATCTAAAAATAGAAATGAGAAAATAACAATAGACGGGGCAAACAAGAATTAAGCACTTATTTTATAATCTTATACTAAATAGAAACAAAGAAAGCGAAGTGGGTGTGTCTGGGGGTGTATACCCCATTTCATTTACCATGGCGGGATCCTTGAAATTGCACAAAGAGAACCAATTGTCAATTGTATTACGAGCTATGCTCTTCAAAGCCTTTAGACGACCGGTCTGGCCTCGTGGGTAATGACCCTGCCTATGAAGCCGATGGTCCCGGGTTCAAATCCTGGTAAGGGCATTTATTCGTGTGATGAGCATGGATATTTGTTCCTGAGGCATGGGTGTTTTCTATGTATTTAAGTATTTATAATTATTTATATATTATATATAACGTTGTCTAAGTACCCTCGACACAAGCCATATTGAGCTTACTGTGGGACTTAGTCAATTTGTGTAATAATGTCCTATAATATTTATTATAGCTTTTCGGTGAAGGATAACATCGTGAGGAAACCTGCATACATCTGCGAAGAAATTCAAAGGTGTATGTGAAGTCCCCAATTGGGCTAGCGTGGGGACTATAGCCCGAGCCCTCTCGCACATGAGAGGAGGCCTGTGCCCAGCAGTGGGACGTTTATAGGCTGAATTATATTATTATTATATAATATTTATTTATTTATATATATTTAAAGCCAGTGTGTGGTCAAGTAATAACACAAAAAGATCAAGACAAGATAGTTACATGTAAGACACGACGCCACAAAAAACGTTTGACATGCATGTCTTGTTGTCACAAACAACAATACAAATGTTTACGCCTAATGACCGTCTCGTCGTTTTATTTTTATTTTATTTTTCTTTTCCTTTTGTACAGTCAGCATCAATAGTTGCGGATGAAACAACGCGTCAAAAGTATCTGATATTCCGTTATAACTTTTCCAAATATAGATAAATCTCTAAAATTTACGTTCAACAGTCTTTTACCGTCTTAATTATTCTACATATAGAAGCATCACTTTTTATTAGCTTTTACAGAATGGTAGATACTTTTGAAACCTTGTTTGATCCGCTACTTTTGATGCTGACTGTATAATATTTGTATGATTTGATATGACATATATATTTTTTATCAAATTTCTATAAAGAAAGGTAGCTACTGTATGTAATTGCATGACTTCTATAGTAATCTAAATTGTATTTTTTTTCTTATTTAATGCATGTTAATTAAAAGATGTGTCCCGCCGAGTTTCTTGCCGGTCCTTATTGGGATACCCTTCTCCAATTGAGGGGGGATTTAAATCTTCTCGGGTCAGAGGTGTAGGGTTAGAGCCGGTGTAGCTTTATTTGACGTTCATAAGCGCATTGTAATATGCCTACTTGAATAATAAAATATCTTTTACAGTACATATGGGGCTACTTTATAGCACTAGTGCGAGAAGTAGTATATTATGTTACTGTGTCGAACATTTAAAGGGCCATATGTACTGTAAAACGTTGTACGATACATGTGCGAATAGGTAATTCGCAACTCGTGTCGATTTAAAACACTCCCTTCGGTCGTGTTTTAATTTATCGCCACTCGTTTCGAATTTCCTATTTTTCGCACTTGTATCGTAATGTACTATATCAAGTGTAATCCTGCCATGGTAAGTGAAATGGGGTATAAGTACGTGTAGGTGTAGGATTGTTATGCTTATTTATTTATTTGCTCTCAGAAAGTTCTGGATATTCCTGTAACAAGGCTTAGAGCCTTTAAATTTAATTGTTGCCTGAGTATTTTACCAAAGGATTTTTTTTTTTCATAATTTGTTGAAGAAAGGGACCGAATTGTTTTGCGTACGGCCATGGTTATACAATATGGGCAATAAAAAATTATGTTCAAACTTTTTACATTAATATCGTGTTGTTGAAAATGTTCATTGAACAAATATTATATAATATTTTTCAACGGACAAGCTAGTAAAAGCTCTAGAGATTCTTCGGAAACTGGTGAGAAAATTGCAGTGTATAATATTGAGTGGCAAATTAATTTGATGCAAATTTCGAGTTGTTTCCTCATGTTCGATGGTGGAATTTACATTTAGTGATGATTTTGAATTATACAAAATTTTAGTGTTTCACTTTTTGAACCATGAAACCCTCGCAGCGCTCAAGATTCCATGTTTCGAACCACTCTCTACGCTCGCGGTTTCCCCTATTAGGTTCGAAAGAGTGATCATAACTAGAAATAACAGAACAAAATCCCAAACCTAAAAAAAGTGTATAGTGTATAGTCATGATATTAAATATCAACACGAAAAAAAGTGCCAAAAGTATGAATACACGACCTTATTGCCTATACCTACATTAAAGTAGTGTGTACATATTTTTGGCACCTTGACTGTACAAGTTTTAAATATTATCTAAAATGACCTAGCAACGCCCGGCCCCATTTTTCCACTGTGCGTTGCGCACTGAAATCAGATTGTTATCCTGTTGGACACGGCCTTCAGTGCATCGATCAATAATGCATAAATACTGTAAATTCTAGGATTTGTTACCGGTCCGCGTACCGCGAACGTATTCAAATACTTATATCTTCTTCTCTATCGCTCGTGCTTAATGCGAATGACAAGGACGCGTGATTTTTGAATTTCGATTCCCGGTGGCTCAGACATGCGCCGATTGAGCTTTCCGTCGGGACGCGGGTGACAGTTTCTTTCGTGACATTCATAATGCAACAAGTTTCCCAAGTTGCCGGTATCCATTTAAACCACTTGCTACTTATCAACGTGCGGGGAATAACCGTCAAACTTTGAATCTGGAACCGCGCTTAGATTGAGGCGTTTTTCTGAGGTCAGTTTTTCTTTCAATTTTACGCCTACGTAGGTACTTAATCGATTTTATTGTATTAATTAGTTTACATTTTGAAATAAATACAGAGTGTTTATTTAGTCAACTGCAATAATTTACGGGGTGAATGTACTGAGCAATTTTTACTATGGGGCAAACCCAGGTACGTGAAAAAAAAATTGGCTGTTTCGTGCATTTTGAATGCTTTGAAAAGTTGCTCAGTATATAAGCTCGTAAATTATTGCAGTTGACTAAATACACACCCTGTAAACCAATTTTGTTCGTAGTATAAGGAGGCAAATTTAAAATAAAATCGGCCAAGAGCATGTCGGGCCATGCTCAGTATAGGGTTTCGTAGTTACCATTCTGTAAGAACAGGCCAATGGGGGGGGGGGGGGGGGGGCTATTAATTAGTACATAATTGTCATGTATTTACATTAGAAACATAATCCTAATACCTTCGCAGCGCTTTGTACGTCTTTTTAACCGATTTAAAGATTTCAAAAGGAGGAGGTTCTCAATTCGGTTTTTTTTTAAATGTTTGTTACTTCATAACTCCGTCATTTCTGAACCGATTTTGATTTTTTATTTTTATTGAATTTATATATATACAGATTGGTTCCGTTTTTGTTAAACTCACTTCTGATGATGGGATCTATGAGGAATCGAGGGAACTCTTCAAATGTGAAACGCATACATATAGTGATTTGTGTATTTTCATCAACAAATCAAGCATTTACACTTAAAAAAGTGGCAAGTTTATTGTAGAAAATTTTATTTTAACTGTTTATGTATAATTTTTTATACATACCTTTCGCCTGATCTATTATATGGCGCTATTTTTTGATATTTAACAAATTGAACACATATCAGTGAAAGAATAAGGATCAAAGTCGAATGGCGTTCTAAGTTTTAACCATGTGTAAAAAGATGGCAGTAAATTTATTTTCTATTTCAAATTATCTTTGTTATAACAGAAGAATGGTTATAAAAAAAAGGTAAACAAAATCTACCCTCAAATGGCTCCTTAAGGCAGCTGCGGGTAGATGAAAACATTACATGATCAAATAATGTAGGTTTAAAGTCAGGTCGTTCAATGACAGATCCAGGCGGTTTTGTATTTGGTTGGTTAACCAATAAATATTAAAACTACCCGAAAATGTACAAATTGTTTGTTTACCTTTTTTTAAATACCTAAAGATACAGACTATAGTCAGTCTAAGTATAATTTTCTTCCGCAGCGACTCAGACGATTGTCGGGCAGGGCGGGCCGCCGGCCACGCAGTGCGCTGGGGCCGAGTCCGAGTTGCCCGCGATCGCCGAAGTCAACTGCGAACCTTCACCGGTCAGTAAGTTACGAAAAAGAAACATAACAGCTGGAAAACCTTGAATCCAACGCACCTCCAGGTTTTTAATTTAATATTTAAGTATCCGTAAGATGTGTGCCATTTTGCTTAGGGTCGTCTTTGGTGTTAGGAATACCGATGTCGAATTTTTTATTTTCCTTCGTGTTGTAGTTGTTAGAAAAATGATTAGGTTTAAAGGGATTTTCAATGCCAGACTCATTCAAGACGATTCTTAGGCTTTAGTTTTTTACCTACCTCATTAATTTTAAGTGTGTAGTAATTTTGTGAGTGTATGCATTGATGTGTACGCATATTAACTGAGATCATAATGCTATCTCCTTAACCCTTGTTAAGACCAACCAAGAGTGAAAGAGATGGCATTATGACCTGATCGGCCAGATAGTTTTGCAGATAGTATAGGCAACCTATTTGCAACGTGTCAATGTGAAAATTATCTATCATTTATTTCTTATCACAAATAAATAAGTAACCGATGAGGGTAGTTACTCTTTATAACTTATCTTAGAACATTTTTAAATTATACACGTTGTAACACGTGGAACCCGAAAGATATTAACATGGTATTAAGTAACGACTAACTTACATCTATTTTTTCTAGAATTTTCTTAGTTTCAGAGTCCAATTAAAAACATCTTTTTATTGTTACTTAGTGCAAAATGCCGGTTGTAGATGCAATTATGGGGCGTAGTCTAAATAACCTTAGTGATAGATGTCAAAAAGTAACAAGTTACACTTGCAAAAACTAGGTTTTACGAAAAAAGAAATAAAACTTCATTTTAAGTGTCAATTTTACCAATAACATTAACTTTTTATATACAAATATATTCAATAAATTGAAATAAAACATTTTTTAAGCGTTTTACACTTACTATTATTTTATTCCTATGGCCTCAGAAATGCGTGGTTAAATTATTTCGGGTTTCTCGTGTTACACCATGTATGTATGTGCATTTAATAGAGCATGGAAAGGGATTATTACTGGACTGTAATAATAATATGTATATGTTTACGTTTATTTTTGTTATTACGCATGATACACATTAATAATAAAAATGTTATGCACCGTTGGATTTAAGGGTAATGGAAACTAGAGAATAAAAGATTGAAAATGTGATGTGATGCTAGTTATGATGAGATGCAAATGAACAATAATGAGGTTCTATAAACCAATGTGACGTTCCACGGGAAAAGGTACCTTATTGCGGTCGGCGCTAAGCTGTCATTCACGACGCTCATTTACTGCGTATAAGTAATGTAAGTATTGGAGCCTTTACTCGTGGGACGTCACAAATGTCTATGGTAGGTTCTATTGATATTGTATTAAATGTTAATTGTATTAATGTAAGTATATCGTATGGGTGTTCTCTGTGCCATATTCTGATCTTAACGATCTATAGATGTTGTGTGGTGTGAATTTTTTGAGATGATTTTTGCTGCTTTGTATTATTTGGAACGGAAAACGTTTAAAAAGCAATTCTATCATCATATTTATATGGTTCAAATTCATGTAATAGCTTATTCCTTACCAGAGCCCGTACATTTCATGCCGTTGACAGAAAAATGACGTCACGCCACATAGAGTATGATTCCAATTAGTATTTTCGTAATAATTAATCATTTGTCAACCTCTTTAGGTAACTGATACATATACTTGACAATCAGTATAGAAACGTCTAACTGACTTTCATTTTATTGTCACACAAATAAATAATAGATTATTAATTTATGAAATAATTCATATTTTAAGTTTTTAACAGCGTAACAAGCTTTTATTCCCCTTCGGCCGCGTACGCAACCAGAGCTTCGTAACCAGATGCGATCGAAAACTATTTCTGCCTTGTACGAAACCGGTTGCGATCAAAAACTAATTTCGTCTTACCCGTAACCAGTTACGATCGAACACTTCTCGTTCTTATACGAAACCAATGTCTGGGCCATCTAGCTATAGGTTTCTTTTTCAAATATTTTGTCATGATACTCATGATAATTTCTTATCCTGAATATCAGTGCTCCATGTCTCTTAAGCCAGTGTCTTTTAAGGAACAATGTTACATTGTATTTGCCAACAAAGTATTTGAATATTATCAACTGGTACATTTTTGTTCTGATTTTTGACTGATGATATAACGTGTACAGTACTTATACTGTATAACAAGGTGTATAAATATAATCTTAGCTGACTTTATCAACGGTCGAAAGGTTTCGTACAACAAAGAAAAGTTTTCGATCGTAACTGATAACTAGTAAGACGGAATTAGTTTTTGATCGCAACCGGTTTCGTACAAAGCAGAAATAGTTTTCGATCGCATCTGGTTACGAAGCTCTGGTTGCGTACGCGGCCGAAGGGTTTTATTCACGTAACAAGTATTTATTATGATACCCATCAATAATTAAGTTATCTAAATTTGTAGTAACTCCCTGTATGTTAAATCACGTCATTTTTGCGTCAACGGCATGAAAAGTACGGGCCCCGTTCCTGACATACCAGCGACAGGCAACCGATCGTCCTACATTACCAAACTCGTTATCTCAAAATGAGCTGTTACACAAATTTGAACTATTAGACTATCACGATAGATTCTTTTTAAACGGCATTCTTGCTGCACGCACCGAAGACGGCTCTGCATAAGAGAAACAAAGCCTTTGTTTAACACATTAGGGCCCGAGCCGGAGAAATCATCTCAGAAAATTCATACTATAATTGGGCCTTTTTATTTGAAGTGGTACACTACACTATCTTTGAGATTTTTATTTCCACTCCGTTACCATTTTTCATAGATTTTGTATGACGGTAACGGAATGGACGAAATGACAAAAGGTATGGAAAATTTGTGACACTTATTTTCTCCTATTACGATCGAAAAACCTGTTGATTCTGAGTAGTAGTAACGTCAAAATAAAATGGCCTATTTTCAAATTTTCGTACAAATACTGGTCTCAAACTATTAGTTTTTTGTGCAAGTTTGAAAAAACGGAATAGCAAGAACTTGCGTACAATTTACGATACAATACCGACTACTAAGGTAAATTGCATTCAAAAGTTAGATCCGATACCGCAATGTAATGAAAATTGCATGCAAGTTCTTGCTAATCTAAACCTCGCTTTACAACAGAGACTTCCTTTATATCAATCAATGATTAAATATGGCGGAATGACGTCCGTAGACTGTGAACGAACATTTCCGACTCATAAATGGGTCCTAAATTATGGTTATGTTTTCAAAATGTCCGTATAATTATTATTTTATTTATTTAAGTGTATGGGAATCTAAATTACTAAGTTTAAGTATAAAATTTTGGAAATCACTATCCCCCTTATTCATGAACGTGTACTAAAGTTACGATGCCGCTGATCATCGTTGGTCCCTTTCCGACGTATTGGTATGATGGAAAGGGACAAACGATTAACAGCGGCATCGTTACTTTAGTATACGTTTACGAATAAGGGGGTATATGTCTACGTTTAAGACTTGGTCCAAAGGGAACAGGGTTCTAAATTCAATATATACTACTGTTGATGTATTCTCCCTAGATTATAATCAATTATTCGAAATATCAAGACTATGTTATATTATATGGTAACTGGTTCTATAGCTACGTAGTAGACAGTTAAGATTGTCTTAAATTTATACAAAAAAAAAACTTATTTACCAGGTTATTATTTAGTAACAATTGAAGTCTGATTATATTACAAAGCCGTGTACCAGGGTTTGACTACAGGTTTTTTATTATTTTATTTTGCCAGAATGATAATTTATACCCTGGCAAACCCACTTTGTCAGTAGAAAAAGGTGCAATAATTCAAATTGTCTATGGGAGAACAACCATTCCCGCCTACATTTTTAATCATTTCAAATCATTCATTTTTAGTTCAAAGTCTGAACATCGGCTAAGTTTAAGCTTAAGTTCCTACATTCTCAATAGTCAATTGTTTATTACTCTTTATACATGTTTAGCACGTTTGCAAATGGTGAAGAGCACATGAAACGGACGACGAAAGATCGAATTTACGTATTTTACGCAAAGCGAACAAATTGGTGCAATGGAAATGTATCCTTCCTCGTCTGTGATTAACTTTATATATGTCTACAAATAACCAAAAATATAGAAACTATATGTGATAATTATGATTGAATTAAGACATTAGCTTTAAACAAGTAGCTATTATCTATAGGGTCAAGGCGGGAATATTGGCTCAATGCAAACAGTGGCTCAGTCGCCCAAATATCGCCATACACTGTCATAGCACCCTTACGTGTTGGAATAACCATTGTTCATCCATCTGAATTTGTTCGAGTACTGAAATTTTCTACTGTGGGAAGCAAATGGGTGAATCAACTTTTTTTGTTTTGTTATCCTGTCCCGTTGTCCAAGGGACAACAGTGGCCCATTATTTATAGTCTTAAAGACGAATACGGGACTTAATCGCGTAAACTTACGTTTATTATATGGTCTGACGTTTCGAACGTGACGTTACGCTCGTGGTCACAGGCAGACTGGCGAGGAATTCTATCAACATCTTGCTGCGCGGGTTTTGCGAACTACCCGCACTTGATCTTATTAAGTCCGGTATTCGTTTTAAAACTATGAACGAAAATCGTGTTTAAATCGATATATAGCAAATAGTCTGTCTCATGTTGAAATTAGGTTGAGTGAGCCACTGTACCTATTTTTTCTGAGTCACTGTACCCTCCTTGACCCTACTTTAGTGAGATGCTACGTCGTATTTGATAATTAGTCTGGCTAACTTACTGGCTCTAGAAAAAACGTAAGAATTAAAAAAAAAACGTGTGAAAGTTTACATTCTATTTTATTAATTTTTCGCCTTTTCTTAGTGGCAAATGATGGCCAGACTAGCATCTCACATCCATCGAGCTTGCCAAAATTATTTGCCATACTATTATTATTATAATTATGGATGTTAACATAAGACTTAAGATGTGTAGTACTTCTGTGTTAATCAGATTAGAAGAAATAATATAAATCTCAGAAAAAAAACGATGTTAAATAGATATGTTGTTGTAGTGATGTTCTCTATACCTCGTCTTTAAAGCATGTTATATGAAATGTTATTTTATATATTGTTTAAATTTTGTTATACATTTTTAAAATGGGTATCTATTATATTTAAAGATTAATAATTCCTCTATTTTATATGATAGAAGAATTTTATATTTACTTTTTTTGTTTTTGTTTAATACCAAACAGGGCATGCATTTAAAAATAAATGGAATATTGATGTAAACCCACTGTTATTTAATTTATTTACTTGCCTAACTTCTAGTTCCCCAATATTCGTACTAATGGGAACAATACTAGATTGTTAACCGAGGGATGAAATGCACTCATTTCTCAATAGTCCAAGACTGAAATGGTGCCTTTCAACCAAGTTAAACAATCATTTTTCATTTCAAATACGAGGAAAGTAAAACATGACTAAATACATACTTTTATAGAATTGCTCAAGAATACATTACGATACAAGTGCGAAAAATAGGGAATTCGAAACGAGTGGCGATAAATTAAAACACGACCGAAAGGAGTGTTTTAAATCGACACGATTTGGGAATTACTTATTGGCACATGTATCGTACAACGATTTACAGTACATATGGCCCTTGAAATGTTCGATACAGTAACGTAATGTGCTAATTTTCGCACTAGTTCGGTAAAGTAGCACCATATGTACTGTAAATCTTTTTATTTATAATTTAGGTTGAGCTTTTTAGAACGATAATGACCAACTTCCAGAGCAGCATGTGAAATGATAAAGGGTTACGAAAATATCCCCACTAGTTACCACAAAGTTCTTACGAGTGGTAGCAACTGGGATTTTTTGTCACTTATCCCCAGTAGTAACTACTGAGAAAAATACAATCACCAAAATTTATAATTTTCGATACTTACAAAAATACCTACATAAAGTACGTAATTATACTTCGTATCCAAATCCAAGACAACAAATATAATTTACTAGCAGCAGTACACGTTATCGTGCAGTCCAAGTCACACATTTTAGAGATTATAGTATTTAAAAAACAAGTTCGCGCTGTCCCTCTCACTCGCTACGCTGCGTTCCTGCTTCGACATCGCTCCTCCAGTACTCATTACATGTTTTTGTGTTAGTCCGAGTCACACGTATTTTCGCCAAAATAGTGTTCCTCTAAATATGTGTACCTAATTGTGTTTCGATTAATGTTTATTGTGCGCTGAATAAGAAGTATAGAATCAAAACATTATTTGAACTGCCGACCGCCGTACCCTCGAACGAAAAATTGATGTTTATTCAGCTCGGCAAGTCTAGTCTCGTTTGCCATACTTGGCATGGCAGTTAAACTTTCAATTTGAAATTGTAGGTATATTCGTTTAGCGTAATAAACTTATTACCTAAGAAATCAAGTAAGTAATTTTTACGTTCATACGAAATCACTTACTACAACTACCTTCTTTTTTGAATAAATAAATTACGGAAAAAATAAGTATGGGGCTACAAATAGATTACAATTTGAACTTTAAATAATTGTAATACGTACTATTATAGTATTATTTACTAATATAATATTATTTAGATTTCATTTTATGATTGCATAAAATGCAATGTTCACTCACAATTTTTTTTTTACGAGATTCTTTCGCGTACAGATTTAAATATAAAAACCATATCTGAATAAAGTTAATATATACTTGGTAATCGTTTCACGAAAGCGGCTTTTACCATGTCCGATCTACCCTACCATACAATAAAACAGATAACAATGGTAATCCTTGCCGATTGGTAATAAGTGCCTATGAATGATAACAAAACGCGTCTTTATGCAAATGTACATACACAGTACCAACAAGTTTTATGAGCGTCTTATGAGGATACCTATAGGTATAAATATACAGGAGTAATTTCAATCAATACACAATCTATAAGACATTGGAAGACTATTTAGTCTGACTGACAGTTTAAAGTGTTTAATGCCATTAATCGACGTATACAAACGGGACGTGCTATGCGTGCTCCGATACCGTGCGCCCCATGCCCCATATGAGGGCCATAGTGAATCTATCGTATGGATCATGACGGATTAGGTAGTAGGCTTTAATCGGACATCGCGGTATCGTCGAGTCTTGGGTCCAATCGATGTGGTCGCCTCCTAAATTTGATCATCAGTTAGTTACCCGCTTTGTTATTATTAGACAGCTTTGATTAACATAATATAATATAATTTTAAAATGTAATATATTATGGAAAGATATACTTGATTTGTGTAATATTGTGGATTCCGTCTAATAATAATTCTCCTTTCCGTGAGTACTTAGAAGCTTAGGTTTACTGTGCAACAAGATATTCATCAAACAGAAAATCGGTATTAACTGTGTTGATTAAAGTTTTAATGTAATTTTATTATGCACATTAATTAATAGTTCAAAATTAAAACACATATTAATTATAAATATTTTCTTATAAATGAGATGTCGACATGGTACTATATTTGCCCCACTTTAATAGTGAAGAGGCTATCATTACTCCACAACCATTGTGTCGAGGGCTCCGCTTTCACAGCGTCGGAGCTATATTTGCCCCACTTTAATAGTGATGAGGCTATCATTACTCCACAACCATTGTGTCGAGGGCTCCGCTTTAACAGCGTCGAAGCTATATTTGCCCCACTTTAATAGTGAAGAGGCTATCATTTCTCCACAATCATTGTGTCGAGGGCTCCGCTTTAACAGCGTTGAAGCTATATTTGCCCCACTTTAATAGTGATGAGGCTATCATTACTCCACAACCATTGTGTCGAGGGCTCCGCTTTAACAGCGTCGAAGCTATATTTGCCCCACTTTAATAGTGATGAGGCTATCATTACTCCACAATCACTGTGTCGAGGGCTCCGCTTTAACAGCGTTGAAGCTATATTTGCCCCACTTTAATAGTGATGAGGCTATCATTACTCCACAACCATTGTGTCGAGTGCTCCGCTTTCACAGCGTCGAAGCTATATTTGCCCCACTTTAATAGTGAAGAGGCTATCATTACTCCACAGTCATTGTGTCGAGGGCTCCGCTTTCACAGCGTTGAATCCATATTTGCCCCACTTTAATAGTGAAGAGGCTATCATTACTCCACAACCATTGTGTCGAGTGCTCCGCTTTCACAGCGTCGAAGCTATATTTGCCCCACTTTAATAGTGAAGAGGCTATCATTACTCCACAGTCATTGTGTCGAGGGCTCCGCTTTCACAGCGTTGAAGCCATATTTGCCCCACTTTAATAGTGAGGAGGCTATCATTACTCCACAATCATTGTGTCGAGGGCTCTGCTGTCGTAGTGTTGAGGCTAAGTTTGCCCCACGTCATAGTGAGGATGCTATCATTACTCCACAATAATTGTGTCAAGGGGTCCGCTGTCGCAGCTGTCGCAGTGACGAAGATATATGCCGCGCTTTAAGTTATATGTACTATACAATTCCACAATAATCGTATCGAGGCCTCCATTTCCGCAGCGTCGAGGCTATATGTGCTTCATTTTAAGTGTCGAGGTTATAATGCTTCGGTCATTTGGTTCTTCGGTTGCTTTGCTCCTTTTGGTCGCTTCGCTCTTCGGTCGCTTCGCACTTCGGTCGCTACGCTCTTCGGTCACTTCGCTCTTCGGTCTACAGTCGGTCATTATACATATCTCAAAATGATATCGTCAAAGATATATAACGTTGCTCTACTATAACAGTGTTGATGCCAATGTAATGATTGAAGACTTTAATAGTATTGGAAGTAGCTTTACGCATGTGGACTAAAGAGCAAAAATATTTAAGGTTGAGCTAAAGTTTACAGGACTTGTAAAAATAATGAAATATAAAGGAGGTTCTTGTTACGCTGAGGTAATTTAATAGGTGTTAATGCGGCCTAAAATACCTTAAACAAAATGTACGCAATGTCATTGCCCTTACAGACAAAGAAATGCTGTATGTAAACAACATATAGGAAAAAAAAAAAAACTGTAAACCCTTTAACCCAAATTTATGATTCGTACTCATATCACGCTGTTATATACTCCTAATAACTTCAAACGTCAGCTTTGATATGCTGTCAAGAATATACCATATCAACGAGCCTAATGTAATAAATCCGGTACAATTTACTTACGGATTCTCAGCTCCAAACTTCAGGGGAACATCGCCGCATCAAACAAGAGGTGAACCGCCGTTGATGCACTATCCCGCGACGCGAAATAAGTGCTGTAAATTGTGCAACCATGCAACTAGAGTTATGCTGCCACGTGTTGCAGTCGCTTGCGCTAAGTAGCTAGATTAATAATCGCAATAAAGGGTTGAAATCCCTTAACAATAACATTATTATTGTCTGAAATGTAAATGCTCGGGTTGTCATATTGTCTTGCTGTAAAAGAAAGCTTAAATAGTTTTCATTTTTCGTCGCAATGCACACTGTACAGTTTTATTGTAGGTAACGTTAAAAAATGTTACTCCTTAAAATGAATTACAAGTTACAAGTCATGCCAGATATTTTGTTCACAAATATATCATAACTCAACACATAATCTACCTAAGTTCCTTGCCACTTGTTAGCGTAGTAGCCATCATCGTTCAGATACGCATAAGCAGATGAGATTAACTATTTATAGTTTGTCAAAGGGCTATCTCATTTCAAACATAGACAGAGGGAGTCATACTATCTTTGTCTTACACTAGTACTAGCATCCAAAAGAAAAGGATGAGTATAGTTTTTATTGTTCTTATTTACTGACAAATTGGTTTGACCAACTATAGTTATAAATAATATCATATTACTATTTCTTGATCTGTGGTAATAACTAAAATTAGTCCATCTATATTTTCAAAGTGATAAGTTTCAAATACTTAATACCTACAGGATACTCTACTAGTAATTGTCCAGACTTAGTTTTAAAGTACTTACATATAGCCTTGATATTTATGGTAGCTTTACAATGAAGAAAATTCTCCTTTATCTACCTCACTCAAAGGCTATTTACCGAGGAAAGTATTGATTGCTGTATTCAAAATTAACTTTAAAGTGTCGTAACATAAAATTAGATTATATTTTAGGGTCAGTAACGCGCATGTAATATACCTCTGCAGTAGCGGGCATTCATAGGCTACGGTGATTGTTTACCATCAAGCAGGCCGTATGCTTGTTTGTCTCCGTTGTAATTACATCCAGAGAATGGTTGGTAAATTCTAAATTATACAAAATGGTTTGTTTATATGGTTACAGACAGAAAATGCCCATCTAAAACTTATTTAGAGCCAACTAAAGCTTGAAAACACATTTACACTTAATGGCGTCCTGGCTTGTAAATGACATAAAAATAGTTGTACCTTGTGAATATTAAGATATATACAACTTTATCAATATACTACAGTGAAATCAAAGAAAGTTTTATACTTTTTTAATATTAACGAAATGAAATACCAATAGCAATTTCACTCCTTAATTTTATTATGCTATACATACATTTTACATTTATACTATGTGGATACATAAATAATTATTTAAATTGGATATAAATTAATAACTTCTAGGTGGTACGTTGTTCTCTTTAGTCAAAATCAATAATATCAGTATGTTCGTAACATACTAATTTGATATCGATATTTTATTTTATTTTCGCATTCAGGATTTGAATTTAAATACAAAGCTCTGAACATCTGCTAGTAAATTATATTTGTTGTCTTGGATTTGGATACGAAGTATAATTAATAATCAAACGAACTTACCCGTGAAGTTTGATTACAATTATGCGAGTATCCAAATCCAAGACAACAAAGACCCGCCCCCCATCCCCAAAAATGAAAATAAAATAGTCTCTGTTAATAACACAAAAATAACTCTGAAATAATGAGTACTGGAGGAGCGATGTCGAAGCAGGAACGCAGCGTAGCGAGTGAGAGGGACAGCGCGAACTTGTTTTTTAAATACTATAATCTCTAAAATGTGTGACTTGGACTGCACGATAACGTGTACTGCTGCTAGTAAATTATATTTGTTGTCTTGGATTTGGATACTCGCATAATTGTAATCAAACTTCACGGGTAAGTTCGTTTGATTATTAATTATAGTGGGAATTCCATCGTGAACCGATTCAGTAAAATGCTCTAAAACTAAAAAGCTGCCAAGGCTTTCTCTGCCTAAACACCTTGACAGACGAGATTACAATTCCAAAATACGGGTCCCACGGATGTTGCTTACATAATGCCAATGTGTTTCGACAGGAATTAGCCTTGGCAGACTTATATATTCCTGAAATGAGGGTCATACGTACCGCCTGGAATTGGTTTCATGGTGGTATCAGATAGGTATATTTAGGGGTACCGATGCGATAGTGACCAGGTTTTCAGCAAATCTCGTCTGTCAAGGTGTTTCGGCAGGAAAAGCCTTGGCAAACTTATATATTCCTGAAATGAGGGTCATACTCGTACCTACTACCTACCGTCTGGAACTGGTTTCGTGGTGGTATCAGATGGGAATATTTAGGGGTACCGATGGTCACCTTTGAGAGCGTCTGCCAAGAACTTCCTGCAAAAAAACTACTGACAGATTTCGCTTTTCTGTATCTACCAGTAAATTTCTAACTGCTGCCATAACTGTTATTTCGGTATCAGGTGGGTTAAATCAAAATCAGCCCCCTTTTTCGCACCGGAAGTGGCCTTTTTTGTACTTTCGCCAAGTTTCGTGACATACTATCAAATTCGCACTTGGCATCGCATGGGAATCCATTATGAATTTCATCGCGGTTTCAGGTCTGTACGAAAGTTTGCAGTGGGTTCTTCTACCATAAGCATACCATAAACCATAACATGTCAATCAATTCGTGTTGTGGCTCCACCAAGGTTGATGATTCTGCCAATGTCAATGTTTTTGTAAAATCTAACCCTTAAGAGGCTGTCAATACCTAAAGCGCGCACACTGTCTATTTGTATCGGAGTAAATGAGATAGCACTGTCGCATGTTACTGGGCCTGGGCAAGGGAATAATAAGAAAATTATTTAAATAAAAAAAAGTGGATTATTAGTGTAATATTTTACACAATAGCGGTTTAGATATAAATGTTTTGAAATTGTGATTTTAATTGCAGACCCATAAGTCAAAACAATAAAGACATAAAACCGTTTAATTGTGATTTTAAGACCAAGCTTTGCAATTATTTTCTATCGAGCCGATTTCGTTCAATCATGTATCGAATCGAGTACAACCACGGTCTTTGAAATATAATTAATATGAACATATATTTTTCTTACTTGACTAAAACAAATAGTCTTTCTTAAAAAACTGTTTAAATAACATCAATTTCAAGGACATTGGGTGTTGACAGCCCCTTAACATCATGACATTACGATTCAAGGCACGCGTCGTCGTGCTTGTCACGATCTATATCACAACCTTATTTTAAGTGTCACAACATGATAGTCTATAATATATCAATTATTGGCTGGTACTCTTAGAGCAACACCGGGAAGGGAGACTACATTCATACTATTTCCCCTCTGCCGAAGCATAGGTAAAGCACGACCAGAAATATATGATCATTGTCAAGAGGGCGCTGTTATTCTCATGTATAGGGAGCGTGCATGAACTATAGGAGGCAGCACAGGAGCCGTCAGATTTTTGGCGCGAGGCGTAAATGTGATGTTTTTTGTTCCGATGTAGCCCACAAGACGGCAGAACCTACTATGCACAAGAAAACACTTGACGTGTAAATGTGCCTGTTTATGGTTCCGATTCAGACCACAAGATGGCAGACCCTCCAACGCGCACGGTCCCTATAGGGTGACAGTACAGTTTATTCTGAAAAATTTAGTTCCAATGAAATTCCGCAATATGGCGCGTGATCATATATTACTGGTCAGAGGGCCTACCGCGAACCACGTTCGACGTGTTGCCTCCCTGTCACGCTTACGTACGAATTTACAAGTGCGACACAGAGGCAACACGTCGAACGTGGTTCGCGGTAGGCCCTCAGAGGCTTACAACTGTGCCTAAGGCGGTGCATGTTGTGACTCGTCCGTACACAAAAATAGATCGAGGTGTACAAGATTTGTCTTTGACGTTTGTCATCTTCTATGTATTTGTGTCGTCATTACAGAGGGGCTACCGCGAACCACATTCGACGTGTTGCCTCCCTGTCACACTTACGTACGAATTTATGAGTGCGACAGATTGGATTTTGTATGTAGTGAGTGAGAAGTGCGACTGTGTGCACGTTGCCTGCCGCAAAAAATGGCAGAACGATTTGTTCGGTAAGATATCGCTTAGGCTCATCCCTTCCGACGTGGCGGAAGCCGGTGTTGCCCGAAGCTGGGGTATAACCGCGAAAATCGAAGTTCGTCAATTGCGGGATTTTTTCTCTAATACTCTAATTACGTCTTAGTGAGAGTAAAAGAGAAAGATCCCCGCAATTTGCGAATTTCGGTGTTCGCGGTATGCCCCCTGTATTTGTTAAGCTTGTCTTCTGATACGATGGTGATATTGGTGATGTATGCAAATGAGACAAATCATTGATTGAATAGATTTATTAACCTACAACTTTATATTAATAATCTAACTATCTACAACAGAAGCAAGGATGCTTAAACAGCTAAATGAGTTGATGTTAGGTGGTATAAAATGAAAAAAGCTGTAGACCAAGCTAAGTTGGCAGCGATTTTAATACCCCGACTGTGCAATTCTTATTTTCAACGTCAAACTTATATGACATTATGACGTTTTACAAAAACAACACTTACGCAGTCTGTGCTATCAAAATCGCTGCCAACTTAGCTTGGTCTAACTATTCGTTCCTGTTCCTACTAATTTTATAGTCTAAAAACTCCACGTAATGTGATACATTGGTTTAAATTTGATTTTTTATTCATGCTGTTCTAGATTAGTCTCCAATGTAGTCCAACTTTTTTAATTTTTTCATTGTTGACGATTGAACAATAAAGTAATAAGTGAAATTATGTTTCTGTTTGACTTCTTTTTCAACCCTTTGTTGGTAACAACCCCCTTGGCACAAAACATATTACACAACCGCCCTTGTAATGAAACCCCACTTTCTGTTTGTAACCTGTATTGTTTTTTATTTTTTATTAACCTTTTAAAATTCACATAATAGCCGCGGTAAAAAGTGCACAAAAAGTCAGTCACATAAACGACTGGCCTTACGGGCAATAAGAATGGGGCCAGAGGGCGTACCGCGAACCAGGTTCGACGTGTTACCTCTCTGTCGCACTTGTAAATTCGCACATAAGTGTGACAGGGAGGCAACACGTCGAACGTGGTTCGCGGTAGGCCCTCAGTACAGCGGTGTCACGCACACGAATTCGAGCCAATCGTGCAGTCTAACGCCGCAATGCGATTGGTTGACTAGCTCGCATCACGCGCGCTATTGGTCGCAACTAGTTGCGCTAGACTGCACGATTGGCTCGAATTCGTGAGTGACACCACTGTACTGGCACCATTCTTTGTGCCCCGTCCTTAGATACTTATACCTGTCAATAGTTAAAGCTACGTTATGTATAACTTACATTGCGAATAATAATAGGTTGAAGTCCTTAACAAGTACCTTATAGAGGCTTCACTAACTGTGATCTTAGTGATATGATATTATCGTGGTATAAACTGATTCTAGTATAAGTTGCATATGATGAAGAAATTATCATCAGCAGACCCCGCAAGTCCCGCAACGGAGCTGGCTAAACCGTGGCACATGACAGTTGTATGTCAGGGTTGGCGATTATGATGAACAATTGAGCTAAAATTTAATTGTGTAGGATTTTTAAAATTTAACGAGAACCTTATTGGAACTCTTCTCATATAAACCCGATTTAATTTGCTGTCTAAGAAAATAAATTAACATGGCAATTTCACTATTAAATAAGTTTCAATTTAAAGTGTTTCTCATTTTGTATATGAAACTCCATGGTCGCCCCAATACCGCCTTTTCATACAAACATAGTTCTCATTTTACTCTCTGCATATTCACATTATTAAAAATATTTGGACACAGTTTGTTGTATATGAAACACAACTATGCCCCTATGTTAGATTTTTCAAATCTTAAATTATTATAAAAGTTAGAATTCAAAAATTTGCATTAAACCTGTTTTTCGCTCCTATTTACACAAGTAAAAAAATCAAACATAGCTATGGACATCAAAATATAGAAAAACATTTTCCAGAGGAAAATGGGGACTACGTTTGTATGGCGAAGCAGCCGTGGACTATCCTCTATAACTGCCACAGATTTGCCGGCTCGGCTCGGTTGCGGGATATGGTCAGAAAATAAAAAAATAAACAGAAGGTCCGTTCTCGCCGTTCTTGAAAATACGTACCTAAACTTGCCCGACTCACTAGGGTTGCTTCTGTATTAATATCGAATTTTAAAAAGGAGTAGGTAATATAAGTTTACAGACATACATACATCGATTCGTTTACACATACATCTTATCATGTTTACATTCCTTAGAGACTGCATTTTGACGTACATGACAGTAGGTACCTACGTAGCGGCGGGGACGTTAAGTGAGCAACGCGCGCACAGTCCGACTAAGCTCTGCCCGAGAGTGCCCGAGAACGCCTGTAAATGTAACGTCTGTGTGCGTAAATGTAACGTCTGTGTGCGTAAATGTCACGTCTGTGTGCCTGCGGCGAAAATGCCACTTTGTACTGAGCGGACTCTCTGCTCCGGCGCGCGCCGCCGCTATTTACTTTGTGGTATGGTTATCTCTATCAGCTTTACACCAATGCATCATTGCTATGCCTGATACTAAAGTATGTAGCTATAAACTTTCTTCCATCTAAACCTTAATGTGTGTCTCCTGTATTTCTTTGGACTTGTGGGTGCCATCGCAGAATGGCCGGTTCTTCGTCTGCTTGCAGTTGCATAGCCAGTAGTCTTTTGTCTTCTCAACTGTGAACCTTATTGGTCTGGAATAGAGAATGTTTTTGTGATTACTTGATAATATAAAAGGTCGAATTTAAACTGTTGTGAGACATACTAACATTACGGTTTACGGGTTACGCAACATGTTTCGGAGATCCTAGGGCTCCTTTCTCACACTAACAGTGCAAGCAGCGTTCATGACGGCCGTCGCCGCGTGGCACGCTGAGAGAACTGGTTGCGCTGTCGTAGTAGATGGGCATAGTGGTGTGTGGTTTGGGTTTAGGACACCTAACACTTGTAGCGACAAACACCACACTACTATGCCCACCTACTATGACAGTGCAAGCTAGTGCTTGAGGAAGGAGACCTCTCTCCGAAAGATGTCGCGCGAGTGACTAAAAACACATGAGTGTAATGTAAACCGTAAAATTAGTTTAACATAAATGATAATTTATTTATAAAATGAAATTATATTCTGCAAACCTAGTGGTTCGAAATCCAGGTTATATAATGCTCATTGTCTCAAAATATTAATGGTTATGGCAACTCGGCTGGATAAAGGGTATATTTCAAACAGCATTTTTTTACAATGCATAAAAAGGTCAGTGAAATACAGATGTAATTCTTTACTTCATTCTACTTTTACCATAGTTTTTACTTCAGTTTATTTGTGGTGCGCATGCTGCATCGACCGCTGGACACCATCTCAAACGCAGATTTCAGGCCGAAGGGTGACCTACCAAATCCTATCCCGGATCAGACAATGCAACGGATCCAAACAGTTACGTCATTGCCCAAATCAGTGTTGATTTATGTATTTTCATGTGTTTTGTAGTTTCGCAGTGCATTGTTAGTAATATTGGAATGCTAGTAAATAATTTGATATTTTGCCAGGTTAAGCTGTGTGACATGAATATACACTCTACAAAGTGGAACTACATATTAAACCGGGATAATTCTACTGATCTGTAATATAGGGCTAGTTTGACTTTTGTGAATCAGAATTTGGTTATTTGAGAATACCTTTGTGTGATCTTCAGATACACGTCCTTGTGGGTGCCGTCGCACAGCGGCTGCGACTTGGAGCGCCCGCAAAGGCACCAGTGGTACGTCTTGCCCTCTTGCAGCGTAAGCTTAAATGGCTTTCTATCGTAAACAATGCCATTACTTTTCTGCGCCGAAGCCGAATACACTTCGGTCAATGGGTTGTTAGGGATCTCAGGCTTGGGTGCCTTTGTGACATAATAAGCCTAAAATGAACATTAAATTAGGTTATGAAAAGCCAAAAATATAACCTACTTATTTCTTTACAATTCGGACTCACTTTGCAGGCTTGCGTGTACAACCTTAAAGGCAGTTTTCTGAAAATCATTCTGTATGGTATTAGATATTAAATTAGGGTGCCAATAACATTCACTAGCTACTTTCGCCAAATCTAGAGATCTACGACGTACTTTTTCGACTTTAACCGAGTTGATTTTTTTATGAATGAACTGATTAATAGGTTATATGACCGTTTGACAGCAAATGACAGGAATTCAGAAGATTGACAGCGAATTTTTCATTGCACGCAGTACAGATAAATATTTTAACTTAAAAAAAATCATTAAAAAATAAGGAAATAATATCGTCGTTTGATTTGTAGGTAGAAAAAGTAGAAACGTTGGCATTATTTCAATATTTCCCGTCACACCAAACGTCAATCAGTGGGCCTATCGCGAACCACGTTCGACGTGTTGCCTCCCTGTCACACTTACGTACGAACTAACAAGTGGGACAGTGTGGAAATCGTCGAACGTGATTCGCGATAGGCCTTCAGTTTTCTAAGTTTTCTTATTCATCAATCTGTCATGTTAGGGTATTTATACTACATATTAATAAATCTACGCACGTTTCAAATTTGTTTCCTTGTTCTACTGTAACGTAATATTAGTTACTCTTTTCATTAAAATAAATTCTTCTAAATCAAAGCAGGGTACTACGTTCCCATATACTTACTTTTTGAATAGACCTCAATGTATTTAATTCCACACTATTACAACACTCCCTGTATATTAATGATTCATCTCCATATATATTTAAATCATTGTATTCATTTATTTCACGTCATAACATTAAACTTTAAATTATTTTAACTAACCTTTTCCTGATCCTGTTCCGAAATTCCGTCCTACCCGTTTTAATGTAATCCTTTAATTCCGTTTCCCCATTTTACTCGTCTGGCTGAATGCACCAGGAGCGCGAAGACATTAAAAAAAAAATGTAGAGTCAAAAGTAGACTGTAGAGAGAGAAAAGAAATAGTAGAGTAGAAAGCCACCGCGGCTTAGCCATCGCCGTCGCGACGGCTATTAATGATTTTAATTTATTTAGTTTAAGTTTATGCTTTTTATTTACATGAACCTTAGTTTTTATTTTTAACTGCCTACGTAATAAGTTACAGCAGTTACCGTATTATGTCTAGAATTAGGGTAATCGAAGCCAAAGTGAAAAAAGAAATTTTGCATTCAGCCAAAAATATAAATGGACCAGACACAACCTGCGAAAAAGATGACGTGGAGAGTAAGCAATTTTTGTGTTTTCTAGAAGTTAAACCACGTCGCGACCTAGATTCGATGCATCTAAATTCATCGGAATACGTTCATGTAAATTTTTGTTTTTTGAGGTTATATGGCTTTTTGTTTTTGTGTTGGTTCTGAGTTGCTTCGCAGCGTCGAATGTTTGTTTTGTGGATTGCCAGGCGGTAGACAGGCGCGCGAGTGCTCGGCCACAGTAGTTTATATGAATACCGTGTGGGTAGATGTGATTTTTGTTCTATTTTCCGCTTTGATGTACTACTGCTGGTCTTTTCTTGGTCTGAGGAGCTCCCCGCCCTCTGAGCGTCCGGAAGAGCCGCCTCCAATGTCGTGCACCGTAATGCGCCCGCCGAAACCTAACCAGTCCAGTAACTATAACATTTATCTTATTATATGTGTGACTGGTGTTCTAACCTCAAAGCAATGCCACTTCTTTTTAGATTTCGTAGCAAAAACTCAGATAAAATGTATTTGTTTTAAATTTTGCATAGCATCCAATATTTATAAGTAATTTTATATGAGTGCCTCTTTTTTGCTAGCTATTTAAATTCAATGAGTGACATGTGTATACTTGTGAAGCAACAGTTTATTACTATACTAATTTTAAAACTAGCGCTAGCTAGGACACTGTCTACGGATCTGAGCCAGTTATAACGAGATTTTTGAATAACAACATAATCTACTAGTACTGAATTTGTCTTCTGATGTTTATGATAAGCAAACAACACATAATTTCTAGTCAAATTGACTTATTCTGGTGGCGACCATCTATCAGGTATGACCGTCTACAAGCTCTTTTGTTGCTTCTAACTCTTGCATGTGTACCCATACTCCATTTGCAGGAGGTTGGTCGAGCAGAAGGAGCGAAGCTCTTCCTTTCCGGCTGTCTGAGCTAATTACGTATACACCTGGCCTTGCCTTAGAGGATTTAACAACTGGATTCGCCTTTAAGAGCTTATCCCTCTGTCAAAAACCTCTGCCAATGGTCATATGTATTGTATGGACTAACATTGTTAGCTATGTACAAATAGCCATAAATTTGACGTGCCCCTCCCCCGCGAAAATCGGCAGACAAATTGTAATAAATGCAATTGTATCCTCCTACGACAGTCTTCTCAAACAAATATTTTATATGCCAATCTTGCCTACATTGACCTTAAACTTTTTTTATGCTAAATTAGAGTTAGGGCTCATTTAGACGGCGCGCGAACGTGCATGTGATTTGAGTTGCATTATGAACTATTCAGGTTACATCCAATTTGCTGACCAATCAAATACAGCAATGTAATGAAACTTGCATGTTCTTGCGCAATCGAAATGATTCTTTAGGTATTTTATTTGTATGTCGGTGCTGGTTTACTGTCAATAATTTGCTAACTGCTGCGTTGTATTCCCATCTGTTCCCACCAGGGACAGTTTTATTCCCACAGCCTTGATTGTGTATTATTCAATCAAGAGTTTTGATACTTGACTGGTTATGGTAATCTGATATAGGATTTCTTTTAGTTTTTAATATTTAATAAGCACACAGGCAGTTATGACAACTGATATGGCCTGTATCCAGTAACCACAATGATAGTTATCATATAATAGTAGATAATATGCTTGTCTAATTTATTTTCGGTGGTTAAGATTTTGTGCTGAAACCATGTCTTCTGGGAGTTTATTCCAAGCCCTCACTACTCAGTTGCTCAGAAAGTGTTTGTAAGGGATACTGTGAGACCTATGCGTTTCTAGCTTTAAGTGATGACCTCTCGGATGATTGTTGTTGCGCTTGAACATCTCTTGATAATCCTTGGCCAGATAGTATTTTGTACAGCTCTATTAGGTCTCCACGTTCTCTGGATTGTAAGGTGAATTAATTAAGTGTGATTAACTTCATAATCATAGCCCAGGGAAGGAAATAGGGCAGTTTTTTATTATCATCATCATTATCAGTCTACCAAAACGAAGTTGCGGACAGAAGCTAGTGTGAAGCGGAGAGGAGGCTTTATTATATGCATTAATTTATGTACATTCAAGATACAAAATATCGACAAGGCCAGGTGCCAAAAATATGTACACACTACTTTAATGTATGGGCGATAAGGTCGTGTATACATATTTTAGGAACTTTGTCCGTGTCGATATTTAATACCTTGACTGTACTTATATGGGCATATGTACAGTCATCATCAATAGTAGCGGATGAAACAACGCGCCAAAAGTATCTGATATTCCAGATAACTTTTCCAAATATAGATAAATCTCTCAAGTTTACGTTCAAAAGTATATTATTTATAGTCTTAATTGTTCTACATATAGAACTATCACTTTTTGTGAAGCTGTTTCAGAATGATAGATACTTTTGAAACCTTGTTTGATCCGCTACTTTTGATGCTGACTGTACTTTGACATACATCTAAGGACGAGCCTTTCTAGAGTTGTGCCCTCTCGGTCTTTAAAAAGAGCGCTCCGATCTCGGTCAATCGGTCAAACGAACTAGTTCGCTCCTTTAGTTCCTTTAGTTCAGGAGCAAATCTCGAGATCTGAATGAGGATGACTAGGTATGTGTCTTGCTCTCGCTCGCAAATAAACAGAGTGAGAGCGTGAGAGACCGACTTTCTTGACCTTGACTCATTCCGATCATTCGCTCCCGACCGATTTGTTACTAGGTACCGACGTACCGACTACTGAACTAAAGGACCGAGACCGATTAAGAGCGCTTAAGATGAACTAGTTCCTTTCGGTCCGTGGTGGGATTTCATTCCTTTTAGTTCTTCGGTCCTGACCGACTCAAGCCTAAGCCTTTCGAGTCAATCGTGCAGTCTTAACGCCACGACGCGATTGGTTGATGAGTTCGCATCACGCGCGCAATTGGTCGCAACTAGTTGCGTTAGACTGCACGATTGGCTGGAATTCGTGAGTGACACCGCTGAACTAACTTAGCACCGTTCTTAGTGCCCATAGTGTCCGTCCATAGATATATGTCGGAACTTGGAACTTGTTTTATTTTGATATCGAAGTAGGCCATGAAACGTGTAAAAAATCATGTTACATTAAACATGAATGCTTGGCGAAAGTGCATGAATTTTAAAATCAGTTCAGGGGGCCTACTTAAGGTGACAATCATACATCGACAAACCCAAAACGAAAGAAACGTAGTCGGACTCGCGCACGAGGGGTTCCGTACCATTACGTAAAAAACGGCAAAAGAATCACATTTGTTGTATCGGAGTCGCACTTTAATATTTATTTTATTCTGTTTTTAGTATTTGCTGTTATAGCAGCAACAGAAAGACATCATCTCCGAAAATTTGAAATCCATGATAGCTATGGTCCCGTAACATAATAGGGTCCCGTTTTTACCCTTTGGGTACGGGACCCTAAAAATGTGTTGGGGTGACAGATGCTTAAAAGAGTTACGTGACTATTTACATTATTTAATTTTTAAGTGGGGTTATCTATCAACGATTGTGATCTTGGCTAGACCTCCTAGTAACACAAGTGACGCTCGCGCATATACTATCCTTCCTTTTCCCCCTTTTCTGATTAATACAGTTGGAAAGAGAAGGATTGAGTTAAGGTTATCCTTACTTGGCTTTTCTTTAATTACGGTAGCTCCTTATACATGTGTTTTTTTTACAAGCTATCTTACTTTTATCTATCTTGCAATGTACCTAAAAGTATGTATGTAACTATGTATGTTTGTAGGGGTCAAATTTTGCATGATAAATTTGACCCACTTCCCAAATCCCACTGTCAAATTAGATTTGTGATTCATCTCAAAATACAATGGTATTTGAAAAAAAAAAATGTTCAGCTAAATGAAAATTGGGCAAATTAAATATTATAGAAAAAAAAACAGTTTGCGATAGGTGACCATTCCACAATCAATAACACTTGTACAGTTGTTATCAGATATATTGGTGTGGCCTAGGTTATTACCAGCAGATATATCTAAACACGCCTCTATTGTCAAGGCGTTAGTGTGTGTTCAGATATTTTTGAGCACCTCAGCCGCTCTGATATATCTGGTGACGCCTGTATCAATTTCTTAGGCGCTCATCCTTCAAGTCTTTATCTACAGAGGATCAGGTGACGGCGCTGCTGGCGAAAATACCCATTCTGGCGAAGACCTTCGATATCCACCGGAAGATCGGCGAGGGCACCTTCAGCTCGGTCTACCTTGGCTCCATAAAGCAGGATGCGAGCGTGGCCGATGGAGACAAGAGGTTGGTCCTCCTTAGACTGCTATACGTTGGCTAAAATATTGGCGAAGGCCTTCGAGATCCACCGGAAGATCGGCGAGGGCACCTTCAGCTCGGTCTACCTTGGCTCCATAAAGCAGGATGCGAGCGTGGCCGATGGAGATAAGAGGTTGGTCCTCCTTAGACTGCTATATGTTGGCTAAAATATTGGCGAAGGCCTTCGAGATCCACCGGAAGATCGACGAGGGCACCTTCAGCTCGGTCTACCTTGGCTCCATGAGGCAGGATGCGAGCGTAGCCGATGGAGGCAAGAGGTTAGTCCTCCTTAGACTGCTATACGTTGGCTAAAATATTGGCGAAGGCCTTCGAGATCCACCGGAAGATCGGCGAGGGCACCTTCAGCTCGGTCTACCTTGGCTCCATAAAGCAGGATGCGAGCGTGGCCGATGGAGACAAGAGGTTGGTCCTCCTTAGACTCAAGACTGCTATACGTTGGCTAAAATATTGGCGAAGGCCTTCGAGATCCACCGGAAGATCGGCGAGGGCACCTTCAGCTCTGTCTACCTTGGCTCCATGAGGCAGGATGCGAGCGTAGCCGATGGAGGCAAGAGGTTAGTCCTCCTTAGACTGCTATACATTGGCTAAAATACTGAGTGCTGTGAGTTACAGCTATGGGAGAAGAAGAAAGCAACTCCATCTATAGCAAGACATTAACGTATTATATATCTTCTTCTTCCTCCTGCCCTTATCCCACGTTATGTGGGGTCGGCACAACATGTTCTTCTCTTCCATTCTCCTCTATCTTTCGTCACCTCAGCACACTCCTTTCTTTCTCATATTGTCTTTCACATTTAACATATTGTATATAGGATATATATTCTGATTTTTGTTTTTTACATCCGAAATTTAATAATTTTAATATTGACATATTCATGAGATATTTAATGACATCTAATGCATTAGAAGTAAGATATTGTACGCCAAATAAATAAATAAATATTATAGGACATTATTACACAAATTGACTAAGTCCCACAGTAAGCTCAATAAGGCTTGTGTTGAGGGTACTTAGACAACGATATATATAATATGTAAATATTTATAAATACTTAAATACATAGAAAACACCCATGACTCAGGAACACATCCATGCTCATCACACGAATAAATGTCCTTACCAGGATTTGAACCCGGGACCATCGGCTTCATAGGCAGGGTCACTACCCACTAGGCCAGAACGGTCGTCAACATACTGTCTGATTGTGACGCACTTTATGTAACAGCATCATTTCTTTCGTTCTCGTACAATAAATTATTTGTATTTGTATTCACAAATAAATGTCCTTACCCCTTACCAGGATTTGAACCCGGACCTCCTACTTCGTAGACTAGACTAGGAAGCCTAAACAAAAAATAAATGATTGATTATTATTTTAGATGGTTCGCCATCAAACATCTAGTGCCGACCACGCATCCCACAAGGGTGGCGCATGAGCTGCGCTGTCTAAGGGACATCGGGTAAGTGCATACAGTTATTATTTTATTATCCATTATTAGTTTATAACCGACGTAAAGGTTATTTTCGATTGTCAGCTTTTGCGAACTGACTGGCCGATATCGTCCGGCGGACTGGTAATCAGTGGGTCTATTAAGGGATAAATTGCGTGATAATAACTATCCTGTCTCTTACGGGCTCAATCTGTGATACCAACTTTCATCTAAACTGGTTCAACTTTAACGGTTTAAGAGTGAAGACGTAACCGACAGACAAAGTTTCATCCATTTATGATATGAGTAGGGAACTAGGAAAGTATTCTAGGGATTTTTCAATAAACCCTTTGTTTAATTTAACAAAATTAAAATTTTGTCTGTGACATATACTCGTATAGCTAAAAATGTTCAAAAATACCTCAGCTATCACCCCTTTTATATAAAACTATAAAACACTGTGATTTATTTATTTATTCATACTTTATTGCATGATAATTTATTTATTGTAATATGCCTACTTGAATAATAAACTATCTTTATCTGTGATATTAAATTGTACAAATGGCGGACTTAATGCCTTAAGGCATTTCTCTACCACTCAACCAATAATAGTGTAATAATTACAAACAGTGGAAAATTTTCTGTATATTGAATTAATTTCAAAAAAGCCTAGCGTATTCCCGTAGTAATTTATAGCGTATTTCACACTTTGTTCACATAATATGTGAACAAAGCGATAACCTTAGGAGAGTCCTATTAGTTCAGTATTATTTCACTACCTCTGAGTTCCTATAATTGGCTTCCTGTATCCTCTTTAATGTTTATGTTAACGTCACAGCCGTTGGATCAAAACATTACTGGGACCACAAAGAACAAGCCGCCTCGTGAGGAAATTGCCGCGCGAAGCAGCTCGGTCTGTGTTGACGTGCCTCGTCCGCATTGCTTTGGACGAGGCACGTCTCCAACGACCGAGCTGCTTCGCGCGGCGATTTCCTCGCGAGGCGGCTCACTGTGTGGACGCGCCTATTCGAGTGATTGTTTCAGCGGTAAGAACAATGTGATCGGAGTGGAGCTGTGCCTTCGAAACCTGGATCACGTCGTCTTCATTATGCCCTACATACCGCATCAGAAGTTTTCGGTGAGTATAGCGTGGGAATAGCACAGAATAAATAATACGAGTAGTACTATAGTGGTTCGATTTGAAGCTGGCCCGAAGCGGCTAATCTTTCTATTGTCTATTGTTAACTAAAACCGCGCGTGCCACTACCTGCAAAAAAAGGGTTATATACAGTGCAGGGCAGGGCCATGCCTTTGACGCAAAAATGACGTAATTTAACATACAGAGTTTTTTTTAACATAACAAATAGATAACTTACCTATTGACGCGTAGAAAATAAATATTTTTTACGTAAAATGCATCGTTGAAAATGATAAATATGTATATCATGTATTATTTAGTTCAGTAACAATAAAATGAAAGTCAGTTAGACGTTTTCTGTACTGATGGTCAGGGTAACAAATTATTAATTATTATGAAAAGACCTTGACATGTACGGGCCCTTCTTATATATAAATGTATGAAAAAATAAGTATTTTTTGTAACAGGAATACGTTGGCGATATGGAGGCCGACGAGCTGCGACAATACATGCGCGCACTCTTAACCGCACTGCGACACGTGCACACGTTCGGCGTCATACATCGAGACGTGAAGCCGAGCAACTTCCTATACGACCGCGAGCGGCGGCGGTGAGTGGCACTGTGTTCTATAGACGCGCGCAGTCTTACCCGCATTATGACACGTGCGTCATACACGGGGCGTGGAGCCGAGCAACTGCCTGTACGTCCACGAGCGGCGGCGGTGAGTGTCACTCTGTTCTATAGACACGCGCACTCTTACCCGTACACATGTTCGTCATACATGGGGCGTGGAGCTGAGCAATTTTCTGTACGACGGCTAGCGGCGGCGGTGAGTGTCACTACTTGTATACACGCGCGCACTCTTACCCGCGCTACGACATGTCCGTCATACACGGGGCGTGGCGCCGAGCAACTTCCTGTACAACCTCAAGCTGCGGCGGTGAGTGCCACTCTGTTCTATAGATGCGCGCACTCTTACCCGCACACATGTTTGTCATACATGGGGCGTGGAGCACAGAAACTTCCTGTACGACCACGAGCGGCGGCGGTGAGTGTCACTGTGTTCTATACACGCGCCCACTCTTACTCGCGCTACGACATATCCGTCATACCCGGGTCGTGGAGCCGAGCAACTTTCTGTACGACGGCAAGCGGCGGCGGTGAGTGTCACTACTTGTATACACGCGCACACTCTTACCCGCACTCAGACACCTCCGTTATACACGGGACGTACACAATATTAGATCTTTTATAGAATTGCTTTTGGAATAACTGCCGTAGGAAACGTATTTACTTTTTCGATATTCTCCCTATCACTTAGGTCGATTCACGAAAGCTGACGCAAATGAACGAAATTGTATGACTGATGTTTTATTCGTTTATTTGTTACACACACATAGATATTTCAATTCACTCGCCCATTCCATTTGCGCCAGCTTTTGTGATACGACCTTTACGCTGTGATATCGTTAGCGCGATCTATCTCGGACGTGGCGCCATCTCTGACCAGCTCCCTGTACTACGTGTGTATGTGATGCAGCTACGCGCTGGTGGACTTCGGCCTGGCGCAGCACACGGCGGTGCCCGCGCAGCCGCCGCTCGCGCAGCCGCCGCCCGCGCATCAACACCTGAAGCGGACGCGGGACGACGTCAGTACATTATACTCATACTCATTTACTCATAAAGTCAATTTATATGTCAAAATAAAATTACTACTAAATTAAAGTTTAAATCTAGCTTATTAATTAAAATAAACAACAAAGCCAGTTTACATGTCTTAAATAAAAAATAGAATTACAGTTATAATTAATTAAAATTGAGATCACAAATTAGAATCCCTTATACATTAAAATAAAATTAACAATTGAGATCATTATCATTGTCTGAATTAACATCATATTTTTTTTTTTTTTATTATTTATTTAGAAACTATAATTCTATCCGTAAGGAACTGTCCGAAACCGATTGGGCATGTTTATTAAATATGGATGTTGAGGAATCGGTTTCTTATTTTTATTCTGTTTTAAAAAGACTTATTTTAAGTTATATTCCTCATAAATGTGTTAACTCGAATAATGGGTACCCGCCTTGGTTTTCTTGTGCACTTATCAAGCTTCGTAAACAAAAATTATCAGTACATAAACGGTGGAAAAGGTATAGAAATCCCCTTGATAGGGCGGAGTTCGTACTCTTAAGATCCAGGGAGCATAAGATGGCTACTGAGTGTTATAAAACATATATTTCACTAACTGAAGATAAAATATATAGTAATCCATCATATTTTTGGTCTTTTATGAAATCTAAATTTCCAACTAATCATGTACCCGATCAAATGTCATACCTAAACGATACATCCAACGATGGTCTTACTATAAGTAATTACTTCAATGACTTTTTCAACTCGGTTTTTGTGCCTGATCTTTCTGTCGCTCCTGCCTGTCTACCTGTACCTGAGGACTCACTTATAGATCTTAGTTGCATTGATGTTACAGAGGATTGTGTTTATGGATTTTTGAAGAGAGTAAACGCTGGGAAGGGTAGTGGTACCGACATGATCCATCCTTATTTCATTATTATGTGTGCCCAAGAGTTAGCTGCACCCCTAACTCTAATTTATAAAAAATCATTGTCAGGTGGTTATTTCCCTGTGGTATGGAAAAGAGCCCTGATTACGCCTATTTATAAGAGCGGGGATGCTCACCTGGTTACAAACTATAGGCCAATTAGTAAATTAAATATTTTCGCAAAAATTTTAGAAAAAATAGTTTATAACAAAATTACAGCTGCTTTTTGTCATCATATCGCGCCCAGTCAACATGGTTTTTGCCAAGGTAGAAGTGTTGACACGAATCTACTTACCTTTTCTGATTTTATTATTAATAGGTTAGCCTCTGGGGGCCAGGTGGATGCCGTGTATACCGATTTTTCGAAGTGTTTCGATAAAATTAACCATAATAATTTGATCAAGAAACTTCTCGACCTCGGTATACACGGTGACCTCCTGAGGTGGATTAAATCTTACCTCTCTAATCGTAGTCAAGCTGTGGCCTTGAAAGGGTACACATCTCGTTTTCTCCCCATCCCCTCTGGAGTACCTCAGGGGTCACACCTTGGTCCTTTATTTTTTATCCTGTATATAAATGATATGGCGGCTTGCTTCCGTAGCTCTGAACACCTTATATATGCTGATGACACAAAGATTTATAAAGCCGTGTCTTCGGAGGCAGACTGCCTATTATTGCAAAAAGATTTAGATAATTTTATCCTATATTGCTCTAATAATCATTTGTTTTTAAACACAGAAAAATGTTTTGTTATCAGCTTTAATCGGAAACACAACCCGATAATTTATAATTATAATTTGTCTGGTAATAACATAGCACGAGTATCTTCCATTAAGGACTTAGGTATCACTATGGACTCGCAACTAAACTATAATGAGCATATTGATAATTTATGTAAACGTGCATATAAAAGGTTAGGAATGATTCTTCGTGTAGGACAGCCCTTCAAACGGCCAAATACTTATAAATTATTATTTTATTCTTTAGTTAGGAGTATCCTCGAATTCGGGAGTGTAATTTGGACACCACAATACCAAGTCCATATTGACCGTTTGGAGAGAATTCAAAACATTTTCTTAAAATCTCTAAGTTATAGAACAGGTACTTATTTTGTAAATTCAACGTTGGCGGCGAAACATTTTGGTGTACCTTCTCTTTTTAACCGTAGGATATACTTAGACGTTATGTTTTTGTTTAAAATTCTAAAAAATATTATTAATTGTCCTAATCTACTAAGATTAGTTCCTTTCAGTTGTCCGCATCACCCCTTACGCCCTTAATGCAAATTTTTGAATCTGATAGAAAAAATAACTGATATCTGTACTTATATATTAAAACAACTTACTTTTAACTATATCTTTTAGACTAGCCAACGAATTTTGAAAACAATCTACTTCGAATAGATTTTGATTATAGTAACTAGGAACTCGTCTGAAAAAGGTATGCCTGGAATAGTTTTTGACCGAAAAACGAATATGAAACAGCGACCGAGGGCGTAAGGGGTGATGCGGACAACTGAAAGGAACTAATCTTAGTAGATTAGGACAATTAATAATATTTTTTAGAATTTTAAACAAAAACATAACGTCTAAGTATATCCTACGGTTAAAAAGAGAAGGTACACCAAAATGTTTCGCCGCCAACGTTGAATTTACAAAATAAGTACCTGTTCTATAACTTAAAGATTTTAAGAAAATGTTTTGAATTCTCTCCAAACGGTCAATATGGACTTGGTATTGTGGTGTCCAAATTACACTCCCGAATTCGAGGATACTCCTAACTAAAGAATAAAATAATAATTTATAAGTATTTGGCCGTTTGAAGGCCTGTCCTACAAAATCCTGTCCTAAAATTAAAACTAAGCCTATTTATATGTCAAAATTAAATTAGAATTACAGTTATACATATTAGAGATGCCACGAATAATGGTTTTAAACCGAATATTCGGCCTCATTCTCGGCCAAAGCGCCGAATATTCGGCCTAAGGGCTCATTTAGACGGTGCGCGAACTCGCATGCGATTTTACTTACATAGCGAACTATTGAGGTTACATACAATTCAGCCGGCCGATCAATTACCGCAATGTAATGAAACTTGCATGCAAGTTCTCGAATCGTCTAAATAAGCCTTAATTCTCGGCCAAAGCGCCGAATATTTGGTAAAATACGTGAACTATTTTAAGTCACATTATGAAAACTGGTCTACAAAAACAATGTTTGCTAAGATTTTTCATCGCCATTAATTCATCGCTAACAAACTGTTTTACGGTTTGGCGAAACTTAACTATAGGAACTTTGTGCATTGTTTTGTAAAATAAATAAAAAATAGTGTTGCAACACCTGTGTTGTTGGTGGGTAATTAGTAAGGTCCGACCGAGAATGCTTTTTTGTCTTGGCCGAGAATGATACCGAGATCTCGCCTCGATTTTTGGCCGACTACGCCCCGTAAGGGCACCATTCGCCATCAAAAAGATGTTTTGCACTAAGTTACAATAAGATGTTTTTTTTTATTGGTAATTACTCTGAAACTAGGCGAAATCCAGAAAAGTTTATACGACGTTTTAGTCTCTAAATGTGATCAGGAATATACTGACCTGCAGCGAATGTGGTCGCACATTCGCTGCTAAGATTGGCTACGTCAGTCACCTGAGAGCGCAGAAAGCAGTTGCTGTGGCCGAAAACGGCTAGGAGACGATGATGATGAGCTTATCTTAATGTTTTTATCTTCTTCTTCTTCAGTCGGTCCCTCAATGCTGAGGATCGTGACATCATGTCCTTCTGTTGAAGACCAGATTCCTCCATTAGCTTCTATTCCTCGCCAAGCGCATGGTCTCGTGCAGTTGTTTTTATAGAATAGAATAGTTTATTCATTATAAAAACACAATATAAATTTGTACCTCAAACTGAAACTTATACGTATTTTAAATAATTATCGTCAAACATTCTAACTTTTACATTAAATATTACAAAAAAATGTACATTCTTTCATTTGATTTATATTGTTTTTCATTTATTATATCAACGTTAAATTCAGAGTAGTCATTAGTGAGGTATTCTTTAACGCTATACAGTAGCAGCGTTTTCAGGCGTTTACGGAAAGAATTCTCACTTTCAATATTCTTCATATGGTAAGGTAGTTTATTGTAAAGTTCACAGCCCATTGCATTCGGTATTGTATCAAGAGATCGTTTGGTATGGCGAGGGTTGCATTGAGACCGTATCTTGAATTCGTGGATGTTCTTTTTCATATACATGATTACCTCCATTATGTAAACTGAGATAGATGTTAAAACACTACCGTAAAACCACCCAACTATAGTCCAATACTGCAACTATGGTCCACAAGTTCAAAAGGAAATTGAGTATCTATACCAATGTTCCTTGTGGTTTACTCCTAGTTTTACCTTCCATTTATAAACATACTTTGCCTTAGAACTACAAAAATATAGTAAAAAACACACCTGAACGAGAAAAATTGAGTTTATTTGTGGACCATAGTTGGAAGCTTTGGACTATAGTTGGGTGGTTTTACGGTACATTTTTTAAAGTGTTGTTTACAATAATCTCTAAACTTTGCACCAACAAGTACTCTGATTGTTCGTTATTGCATCTTCAGGATGCGTTCACTATCAGAAGAGCTCCCCCACAGAATTATTCCATATGATATTATTGAGTGAACGTAAGCATAGTACCTAGGTCTCTTTTAAGCTATCATCCGATACCAAAGTTTTCAACTGTCGCAATGCATAAACACCCTTTGCCATTTTATTATACACCATTTCTATGTGTTTATTCCACTTTAGTTCAGAGTCTAATTGAAAACCCCGTAATTTAACTTCATTTACTGTCTGCAGGAGTCTATTTTTTCCTAGAGTAACTTTAATTGATGATGTTGGTCTTCTGGGCTGGAATACCATTACGTTCGTTTTATCGGAGTTCAGCTTTAGGCCATTTGCAGTAAACCAATCTTCACACAGATATATGGCTTTAGCGATCTTAATTTCTAGTTGTTCAAATGTTTCAGCACTCACTATGATCGATGTGTCATCAGCATATAACATCATCTTACCATCAATATTCAAAGCTGATAAATCATAGACGAATATGAGGAATAGCGTATTTCCCAATGCGGATCCCTGTGGTACGCAAATCGCAATATCCTTAGCGGAAGATCTTCTTCGCATTCCATTTATTTTTAGTTCAACTGACTGTTCTATTTGATAAGAAGGATTTAATTAATTCTCTGCGGTGATCCCTGACACCGTATATTTCCAACTTTTTTAGAATTAATGCGTGGTCTACGGTGTCGAAGGCCTTTGTCAAACCGAGAAATATCCCTGCAACTTTCAGTTTACTATCCGAGCACATAGAAACGTGTTTTGTAAATTCATGTGTCGCAGTCGTGGTTGTTTGGCCTTGTCGGTAAGCGAATTCCTATAGCTCTTTACTATTTAATCGCTGGATGGACATGCTGGTACCATGGTGGTGGTAATATACACATGGTTGACTCTGACGTTGCTTGCAGGACTCCGTCCTGCCGGGCGCCAAGCGCATGGCGCTGGACCTGTGCGTGCGGCGCGCGGCCCACTCGCCCGCACCCGCACCCGCACCCGCTCCCGTACTCGCGCCCACGCACGGCTGCGCGTGCGCCGGCGCGGGCGGCGTGTGCGGCGAGTGCGCCGTGTGGACGCCGCCGCGCGCCAACCGCGCCGGCACGCAGGGCTTCCGACCGCCCGAGGTACTATACAGCCATGTATATATTTATTCACCACACCAACTGGTAAAGGCCCTCTTGATTGTTCAGGAACTAATGAGAAAATTGCGTTTTATCCACATGTGGGGCAAAGTAATCAGATGCAAATTTTGAATCATTTCCTTATGTTAGCTGGTAGTAGAATTGACTTTTAAATGATGATTTTGGATGATAAATATTTAATTACGTTCATTTGGATTTGATTTGTTTTTTTTTTAAATGGTATTTCATAGTTATTATTTTCCTCGCGTTGGTGTGGTGAAAAATGTGTGTTTCACTCGAAGGCTAAGTTTGTTTAACCCTCGTGCCTTGAAACCCTCTCAATGCTCAAGATTCCACTTCTCGAACCACTCGCTACGCTTGTGGTTCAATTTTGGAATCTTTCGCTTGCTCGGGTATCAATATTAGCACGAGCGGTTAAACAACAACTTTGCCCCCCTTGTAAAACAAATAACTATTTCACCACACCAACTGGTAAAGGCTCTCTTGATTGTTTAAAGACTTAACGATAAAGTTGCGTTTTATCCACATGGGGGCAAATTATACAGATACAAATGTTGAATTCCTTACTTATGTTCGTTTAAAGATTCCGTATTCTCATAAGCAGGGCCCGTACCTTACATGCCGTTGACAGAAAAATGACGTCACGCTACATAGAGTATGATTCCAATTAGTATTTTCGTAATAATTAATCATTTATCAACCTCTTTAGGTAAGTTATACATATACTTGACAATCAGTACAGAAACGTCTAACTGACTTTCATCTTATTGTCACTCAAATAAATAATAGATTATTAATTTATTAAATAATAAATATTTTTTTATTTTTAACAGCGTAACAAGCTTTTATTCTCGTAACAAGTATTTATTTTGATACCCGTCAATAAGTAAGTTATCTAATTTTGTAGTATTGTAAAACAACTCCCTGTATGTTAAATTACGTCATTTTTGCGTCAACGGCATGAAAAGTACGGGCCTTGCTCATAAGAATTTGTACAATTCACTTGAAATGAGAACTTAAATATATACATTAGCTTTTCACGTGATAGCTGGTAGAATTGAATTTTGAATGATTAATTTATTACGAATGCGCGTCAGACGTTTGCCGCGCGCCAGTGTAGACGTGTTTGTTTATGGTGCGCGTGGTAAAAAAATAATAGCAATGAACCAATAGCGAAGCCGGATAGAGATACGCGGCCAGCAACCCCGTTTTTTTCTGAGATATGTATAGTGCTTTTCTCAAACTTGCAATTAAAACAAAAATTCTAGTTAATTTGTTTCGTGGCGACCTACTCGGCTCGCCACTCTACCAGCGGTGCCTTGCGTGTAGTCCGCGCGCATGCGCGATGCGCCGTCGCCGTTGCTTAGCAACGAATATGCACAACAACGGTGATTTGCTGTGCATAATCGTTGCTAAGCAACGGTATCGTACCTATATTTGTTGAATGCCAAGATGTTGTGTCACAATGTGACGTTAAAAAACAAAAGTAGGTTGCTTTACAGTCCTAGGTGTGTAAGGCTGTATGAAATTCCTTTACATATCATCTTCACTCATCGCACCTGATATGTAGTATTTCCGGACCTGATTTGACGTAAGTCATGTCATCATTTCATAGCAAGTTTGAGAAGAAGTAAATTTCAAATCAGATTTCAACAG
This sequence comes from Cydia pomonella, assembly GCF_033807575.1. NCBI lineage: Eukaryota > Metazoa > Arthropoda > Insecta > Lepidoptera > Tortricidae > Cydia > Cydia pomonella. The sequence goes on from NC_084703.1 coordinate 48,516,114, forward strand.
GATGTTAAGAGGCTGTCAATACCTAAAGCGCGCACACTGTCTATTTGTATCGGAGTAAATGAGATAGCACTGTCGCATGTTACTGGGCCTGGGCAAGGGAATAATAAGAAAAATATTTAAATAAAAAAAAGTGGATTATTAGTGTAATATTTTACTCAACAGCGGTTTAGATATAAATGTTTTGGAATTGTGATTTTAATTGCAGACCCATAAGTCAAAACAATAAAGACATAGAACCGTTTAATTGTGATTTTTAGACCAATCTTTGCAATTATTTTCTATCGAGCCGATTTCGTTCAATCATGTATCCAACATCGAGTACAACCACGGTCTTTGAAATATAGTTTTAAATATATTTTTCTTACTTGACTAAAACAAATAGTCTTTCTTAAAAAACTGTTTAAGTAATCATCAATTTCAAGGACATTGGGTGTTGACAGCCTCTTAACCTCTTGAACGCCAGACAGCGAAGGAATTTGCCGTGCCCCGGACGCAGGCGATCACGATTATTTAAACGAAATTGAACTTTACGGAGTCGCGCGTTAGTCCCTATTGCATTGGCGAAACTGTCGGCTGTAGGCGTCCTTGGCAAGTATTTCAGATGTCGGCCATAGCCGCAGGGATCGGAAACCGGTATTTTTTGTATGGGAACGAAAACGGTATTTTTTCGTTCTTTGTTAATTACTTCATTTCTAATTAGGCAATCTAATAATACGAAGTCGTTATCTGAAAACACAACTGAGTCCTACATTTAGAGTATAAAATAAACCGAAATATATGGTTATTGCGATCTCTTCTTCCTCCTGCCCTTATCCCACGTTATGTGGGGTCGGCACAACATGTTCTTCTCTTCCATTCTCCTCTATCTTTCGTCACCTCAGCACTCACTCCTTTCTTTCTCATATCCTCTTTCACACAATCCATCCATCGTTTTTTGGGTCTACCATCCGCTCTCCGTCCATCAATATTCATTCCTAACATTCTTTTTCCTATATGGCATTCATCCCTCCTCATTAAATGCCCATACCACGCTAACCTACCACTCCTTATCTTCTCCACTACCGGTGCTACTTTCAAACTTCCCCTTATATACTCATTCTTAATTCGATCCTTTCTCGTCACTCCACACATCCATCTCAACATTCTCATTTCCGCTGCGTGCACTCTTCTTTCATCCGTCACTTTCCTCGCCCAGCATTCTGATCCATACATTACAACAGGTCTCACGATCGTCCTGTAGATTTTCCCCTTAAGTTTAAGGGGCATTCGTGGATCGCAAGTTGTTCCAGAGACCTGTCGCCATTTCATCCATCCCGCATTTATTCTATTTTTCACGTCACGGTCGATGTTGCCGTCACTTTGGATCAATGACCCAAGGTACCGGAAATCGGAGCAGACTGGTAGGGTTCCGATCCCTGCATAGCCGACGGTGGCGGTCTAAAGGTTAAGTGACGAGACGCTCGCAGGTGTTCTTCAAGTACCCGTACCAGAGCACGGCGGTGGACATGTGGGCGGCGGGCGTCATCCTGGCCAGCGCCCTGTCCGGCCGGTACCCCTTCTTCCGCGCCACCGACGACCTGACCGCCCTGGCGGAGATCACGGAGCTGCTGGGCACAGAGGCGCTGCAGCGGACCGCAAGGGCGCTAGGTAACTAAAATCACTATGCTTAAGTTTTTCTATGTACATTCAAATTTATTTAATTTATTATTATTCCAGGGCCCGTACTTTTCATGCCGTTGACGCAAAAATGACGTAATTTAACATACAGGGAGTTGTTTTACAATACTACAAATTTAGATAACTTACTTATTGACGGGTATCAAAATAAATACTTGTTACAAGAATAAAAGCTTGGAAGAGATCGCTGTTTAGCGATAAGTCCGCCTGTTGTTACCTACATATTTATACCTTTACATACTTTGTACCATATTTTTTTTGTAGTGTGCAATAAAGCATTTTATTATTATTATTAAAAGCTGTTAAAAATAAAAAAAATATGTATTATTTAAAAAATTAATAATCTATTATTTATTTGTGTGACAATGCAACATTTAATAAGAATAAATTGATGTCAAATAAACAGTCACCAAAAATGATTTCTCATTAATAAAATATATCTAAATAATATATCTCACTCCTCATGCTTTGAAGACACGCTAAACGGTTACAAGAATATAGACAACGTGTGAACCGGAGCATAACTCTGCGGAGACCGCAGCCCGGGCCACTTTGTTGCGGCTTCTGCGGGCCCGAGCCAATATGACATCTGTCAATTCGTAAAAATGTTTATTTATAATTTATATGAAAATTGTGTGTGATATACCGATTCAAGAAACATTTGCAAAGTGCTACTTAACTTCTTCTTTCTTCTACTGAATTAGTGTCAGCAAAAGTGTTCGCTGAAGTCGTGTTACTACGTGACTCTCCCGTATTTGTTTTAATATTCTATTAATTTCTCGTTTCGTAAGTAGTTTTAGTTTATTTAAGCATCTATTCGTTTGTAATTCTACGTACGGGTTTAGCTCTTTGTTTTGATACTTAGTTTTTTTTGATATGTTTTCTTTCTAATCTATGTCATCTCAACCCTGTTTTAACCCGCCGGAGTTGCTGTGTTGCCCCATTTGTGGAGATAATAAGCAATATAAAGGTCGGCGGGGGCTGGCGATCCATACAGCTTATAAGCATGGCACCCGTATGGCTGTCGAACCTCCACTGCCCAGCGCTTCTCAACCTGCGCCATCATCGCCAGCCCGGGGCTACACATCATCTTCACAAACAGGCGAAATACCTCTAGCGAATAGGCTAGGGTTTTTAAAAACGAATGTTCCAGTTATAAAGAGAATACCCCGCGGTGCGCGCTTGTGTGTTGCACGCTGCCTCACTGAGTGCGTAGCCAAGGTTGTTGACGAGAATTCTACCCAAGCATGGGAGCGTCTTCTTACCTTCTCTTACATAGTCCTGCACGCAGACAAATCCAGCAAAGCCTCACTTACCTCTCAAATTAAAAATAATACATCATTTACCTCTTATCCACCAGCTACCTACCAATCTCGTGAAAATTATACTAGAACTCTTCATAATTCACTTAATAACAAAATAAGATCAATCGAAAACAAATTTTCGGAAGGAGACGTGAGTGGAGCTGCCCGTCTTTTATTCTCCCGCGACGACATAGCTGCGCACTCTGCTGAGAACTACGCCGCCTTGACTGAAAAACACCCTGCCCCTGCCGCCTCCTCGACGCTGCCAGTTCCGCCCGCCTCAGACGAACCAACGATACATGTATGCGAAGACGCAGTGTTGCAAGCCATAGCCTCGTTTCCTAACGGATCTGCTGGTGGAATAGATGGTTTGTGTCCACAGCACCTAAAGGACCTGACTACGAAGTCTGTAGGCGAAGCGAGATCAGATCTGTTAAAGAAACTTACAGCTTTAATAAACCTAATGTTATCGGGTCGCGTACACCCTGAGATAGTCCCTCTGTTGTACGGTGCTAATCTTGTGGCCCTAGCAAAGAAAGATGGCGGGATTCGTCCAATCGCCGTGGGATGCACTTTAAGAAGATTGGCCTCAAAGCTCTGCTGCAGTAAAATCAACAAACAGCTGACAAACGTCTTTAAACCGCGGCAGCTAGGTTTTGGCATCAAGGGCGGCTGCGAGGCAGCAGTGCACGCTGCGCGCACGTTTTTGAATCGTCCGGATTATGAAGTTTTTGTAAAATTAGATGTTAAAAATGCCTTTAATTCGATTGACCGCGGTGCTCTGTTAGCAGAAGTGAAAAAAGAATTGCCAATCCTTAATAATTATTTATGGCAATGCTACGGAGCACCATCTAAATTATTCTTTGGAGACAAAACTATTTTATCGAGCATGGGCTGTCAACAAGGAGACCCGCTTGGGCCCGCCATTTTCAGTTTAGTCATTCATCCAATTATCACTAAACTAAATTCAAAATTCAACCTCTGGTATTTAGATGACGGATCCCTTGGCGGCGATGCCCTAAACGTTTTACAGGATATTCAATATATCATAAACCAATTTTCCAAAATTGGACTATCTTTAAACTTCACCAAATGTGAGATATTTATGCCAGATCACCTTCCATCCGAAAAAAAAATCGATATTTTAACAAAATTTAATGGGGTCCTGCCAAATATTTCTGTTCACTCTAAATCATCCCTCACTCTTTTAGGCTCCCCAGTTTTCGATGAATCTGTTAACCCTATAATTAACTGCAAACTAAATTTATTCAATAGTACTTCTGATCTTCTGTTTAAAATAAATCCCCATATAGCGTTTTTCATCATTCGTTTCTGTCTGTTCACCCCAAAATTTATGTATTTACTCCGTAGTTGCTCAATTTGGAAATTCCCATCAATCCTTTCATCAATTGACTCCTCCCTTCAGGAAACTTTATCAAAAATTCTAAACATTCATTTTGAAATTAGACCCTGGATCCAAGCGGTTCTCCCAATAAGATTTGGGGGACTAGGTGTTCGCACATCCTCTAGCGTGGCTCTACCTGCTTTCCTGTCCTCTGTGTATGGTTCGCTGTCTCTCGTCGGTATTATTTTAAACCGCTCTACGATACCTGTCGATGAGATAGCGAACCTGAAGGAGGCCAGGGAGGCCTGGTGTGAGTCGTGCCCGGGAGCTGACATCCCAGTTGCCCGTCATTGTCAGCGGGATTGGGACTCTCCACGCTTAAAGTTAGTCCATGCCTCACTTCTCGAAGACAGCCCAGACGATTATGAACGTGCGCGCATCCTGGCGGTTTCGGCCCCCGAGTCGGGACACTGGTTGAATGCTTACCCTGCTAAACAGATCGGCACTGTTCTGGACCCAAATAGCTTAAGAATAGCAATATGCTTGAGGTTAGGGTCCAGAATATGTGTACCTCACACGTGCACCTGCGGCAAAAATGTGGACCAGCTGGGCCGCCATGGCCTCTCTTGCTTAAGAAGCGCCGGTCGAATATATCGCCACGGTACTATAAACGATTTGATCCGTCGCGCGCTTGCCACCGTGTCTGTGCCTGCGGTTTTAGAACCCGTGGGCATGGCGAGAGACGACGGCAAGCGTCCCGACGGAGCTACCTTAGTGCCGTGGAAACTAGGAAGGGCCCTGGTGTGGGACGCAACGTGTGTCGACACCTTTGCACAGTCCCACATTGGATCAACCCGCATTCAGGCCGGCGCTGCGGCTGACCAGGCCCAGATCCTCAAGCGACGCAAATACTCAGCCTTACTCAACGACTATGAGTTTGCGGCGCTCGCGGTTGAGACTTTGGGTCCCTGGTCAGCCGACATGAAAGCATTCATGAGGGCATTGTCGGCGCGGCTGGTCGACACAACAGGGGACCCCAGGACTGGCGCGTACCTCTCTCAACGCATCTCCCTTGCGATACAGAGAGGTAACGCCGCCAGTGTCATGGGGTCTATGCCGCAGGCCGACTTATTGGACGGGGTGTTCTCTATGTAATTGGGTTTATTATTATTTTGTAGGTAAGTATATTTTTATTTTTCCTTTGTTATTTTTAGGTTTAACTAGTTTTCATTTCATAATAGTATTATTTAATTTAGTTAGTTTTATTTAATTTTATTGCAATAAATAAACTGATTTACATTTAATTACTTTTTAATATTTAAAAAAATTTTTTTTTGGAAAATTAACTGTCATGTAGTTTCCTTAAACGTACTTACCAATACCCCGAAGTTCTTCTCTTCTTCCTCGCGTTGTCCCGGCATTTTGCCACGGCTCATAGGAGCCTGGGGTCCGCTTGACAACTAATCCCAAGATTTGGCGTAGGCACTAGTTTTTACGAAAGCGACTGCCATCTGACCTTCCAACCCAGAGGATAAACTAGGCCTTGTTGGGATTAGTCCGGTTTCCTCACGATGTTTTCCTTCACCGAAAAGCGACTGGTAAATATCAAATGATATTTCGTACATAAGTTCCGAAAAACTCATTGGTACGAGCCGGGGTTTGAACCCGCGACCTCCGGATTGCAAGTCGCACGCATTGCAAGACCGAATACCCCGAAGTTAACGGAATTCAATAAAAACACGGTGTATATTACATAGCTTAAAAAAATCGCACTTTTCTATTAAAATATAAGCTTGTTTCTATACTTTTGGCCCGGAGTGTATATAAGTATTTATATCAACATACGTATATATTTTTTGACGACCGGTTTGGCCTAGTGGGTAGTGACCCTGCCTACGAAGCTGATGGTCCCGGGTTCAAATCCTGGTAAGGGCATTTATTCGTGTAATGAGTACGGATATTTGTTCCTGAGTCATGGGTGTTTTCTATGTATTTATAAATATTTATATATTATATATATCGTTGTCTAAGTACCCTCAACACAAGCCTTATTGAGCTTACTGTGGGACTTAGTCAATTTGTGTAATAATGTCCTATAATATTTATTTATTTATTTATTTATTTATATATGGTCGCCTAGTTCCCATAGTACAAGTTCGGGCCAAGGTTTAAGATCTGTCCCAAATTTTTATTTTTATACCATAAAATTCGAATTTCAACTTCTCTTTTTAAAAGTACAGTCAGCGAGAAAAGCTTGTACCAAAGATATATTTTTCTACAAAATCTAATATCATATCTATTTTTTTTTCAATTGTACATCGAAATTTAAAATTAGGAAACTAGTCTATAACGAAATCAATGTGTAGCTATTAGTTAAGTTGCACATATGTTTATTTTAAGGCTGTTTTCTCAATAAATAAATAAAAAGCTGTCGTAGGCTGCCGCCTGGTGACGTCGACGCACCGCCACGGGCTCTGCCTGCGCAAGCTGTCGGCGCGGCTGCGCGGCGCGCGGCCCGGGCCCGGGCCCGCCGCGCCCGCCTGCGCCAAGTGCAGGCGGCGCAACGCGGGCTGCGTCTGCCGAGACGACACGCCGGTAACACTACTCACACTACTAAGATACTTTTTTTTTTATACAGGAGGCAAACGAGCAGACGGAGACGGGTAAGGGCTTGTGCACAAATCACGCGACGTTTTTTCGGCAATTTTTTTGACTCTCCAACGTGGTATGATGGAAAGGGACAAACGATTATTAGCGGCTTGTCAACTTTAGTAGACGTTTATGTTTTTTTTTTTCTATTATTATTTAGGGATTTACAATCAATATTAATATTATAGTCTTAAATCTACTTAAATAGTGTAACACAAATAAATAAACTTGTTTGGCCTCAACTGATGTAGGCTCAGCCAAAATAAACTGGAATTCACCCATATCTAACCTATATTTATTAGGAGAACAAACAAACAAAAGTAAAATGTACATAAGGTTCTATTAAAACTAATTACACGTAAAACATTCATTTTCCTCCACGACAGTCCTCACCGAGATACACAGTCCAGTTCAGTTTACTTATTCTAATTACGATATGCATATCTTATACCTTTAAACGAGCAATTCTTGTATATATATAAATATATATATTTCCGGGATCTCGGAAACGGCTCTAACGATTTTGCTGAAATTTGGTATATGGGGGTTTTTGGGGGTAAACAATCGATCTAGATTAGTCTTATGTTTGGGAAAACGCGTGTTTTCGAGTTTTCGTGAGTTTTTCTTTCGACGCAGAATATGGTCGCTAATTTCGTGTTGCCGGCCACTGTCCGTCTGGTCCAGCGGGTTAAGACGCGGACTGCTAATCGAGTGTTACGGGTTCGAATCTCGCCCGGTGACTAACTCTTGTTTTTTTTTTTTTATATGTTCAAGTTTATGTATAATTTTTTAATTTTTATTGTTTTAGACAAGTTTAATTTAGTAAAAAAATGTAGTTAAGATTATCACCTATACACCACCATATTACAATAAATAGTTATAACCGATCGCCCAGGTACTCTATTTTCTATTGGCACAAACTATTGCATGTTAGTAAACGAAAATGTTGGTACCAGGCGTACACGCACGACCCGCTGCGGTCCGTGTGCGGGTTCCCCGACGCAGCGTTTGCGTTGGCGGCGCGGCTGCTGGAGCCCGACCCGCGCGCGCGCATCACCGCCGCCGAGGCGCTGCGGCACCCCTTCCTGGCGGAGCCCCTATAGCCAGCCCGGTGAGTATTAAATTTCATTTAATTTATTCAACATTAAAAGTCATGTGCATTACAGAAGATGTTAGTTGGATGTAATCAGTACATGACACCCGGATAGGGCGCATAATGTTAGTACTTGTGAGGTACCTAATTACCTACTTATACACCGTGTTTTTTTTTGATTTGCGTTAATTTCGAGGGTGCATTCCTGAGCTGGAATTAAGTAACTTTCTCAAAGACACCGATATTCTAATTAACTCCATTTCGGAGATAATCAATCATTAATTTTTATCTTATAAGGCCCTTACGAGCGTGTATGCCTTAGGGCCTGTTTACATATTGATTAGTGTTTAGTGCGAGTTCATACATTTGCTACTAAACGTAAGTAATATCTCGGACGATCGACGTTCGAAATGACATTGATATGTCACAGTTTTCAATTGTTTGGTTGAGTTAAATGTAATGCCCGTGTTACAACAACGCTATATGCAACATTGTTACTTTTTATAAAAATAGTAAAAAAAAAAAAAAAATTTTTGAAATTCCGCAATATTGCGCGTGATCATATATTACTGTTCAGGCATCAATTATATTTTAATAGAATATAATATATCACCTTTGTGTGTTTTTGTATGAACGTGTATAGAGTAAACAATATAGGTTAGTTTGTAGATTGCATATTTTACTAGTCATTTTATAAAAATATATGATGAATACTGCAATGAAATACTGTGAATTACAATAGGAGACTTAGCATATTACTAGAAAGCTATATTAAAAAAAAATAAGTTGACCATACATCAAAATAAGAACCCTCTATGAAAAAAAAGTTATACCGTAAAAACATGGTGATATATTATTGGCCGGTACTGTATTCCGAAATACACCTTCACGCATTACAATAAGGCTCGCTTTTCCTTGTTACAGATACGTCGGCAAACCCGGTAGCCCGACGAGGACGTCCATAGGAAAATAATATAAAGGTGAAATAGATTAGTTAGTTAATAATATATAAGGTATTCTTTGATATGGCAAAGTATGGGAAAGCCACCTTACATTGAATGTGTATGTATTGACATTTTCCTGATTTTAAAATCCCGCCCATGATGCCGGCGTGCGCGATAGAGATAGTAATAGGTGTGAGAGTCAGGATGGCGGGTGTACCTAAATAAAAATAAACAAAAAGCATACCATATTTTTGTATCAAATTTTTTATTAAATTTAGTACCTCATTTAAAAAGAATTACCTCCAGGTTATTACCAAACAACAGTACTATTAGTACATTTCACTCATTAGTACTTTACTTATTCCTGACGTTATATACATGATTGAAAAAGGGTTTTCTTAGGAAGAATCTCTCGACACGGGGCCTGGCTTTTTTAAAGATATGATTTACTGAGTTAATTAAACTAACCAAATTAAACGTATATTAATTCCTGACGTTAAAAATAATTATACCAAAGCATTTTTCCTTAAAAATGAAATCGGTAAGGTGTAGCAATGTGAAAAGTTAAACTTGAAAACCACAAATATAATGCCTCAATTTATTTTTAAATCTATAATTGATGAAGATACAAAATTGGTACACAAATATGTTTTTTATAGAATTTACCAATAATAGCGGGATCATTGCGTATGAATGAATGAATGAAATACTTTATTGCGATAAAATACACCCGCCGTTCTCACTGTCAGAATGGCGGGTGTATTGTTTTTCGGTAATAACTGGAAGTACCGAGAGGTACTATTTTTAAGTAAGTAAATATTCTTTATTGTGCACCATACATTTAAAAATAGTCAGGAAATGAAAAAACACGTAAAAGTTAGGTAACAACAGGCGGTCTTATCGCTAAGAAGCGATCTCTTCCAGACAACCTTTGGGTAGCAGGAAACTATGGACTTACAACATTGAACGGGTAGTGCCGATATACATATAATATATCATCATATATCATATATATATCTTCATATTTTTATGAAGGATATATGCTTTTTATTTATTTTTATTTAGATACACCCACCATCCTTACTCTCACGAACCGGCGGGTCACTGTACGAAATTCATCTTCGTATATTATACAACATTAATTCAAAAAAATTATCCCACTATTGTATAGTGGTACTGACCCCCTGCCCAAAAGTTAAAAAAGTTGAACCATCTAAATAAGATGTAAAAAGCTTAGCTGGGTCCAATTATGTGGGGTGTCGTTTTTGCGACATTGACCTCATTAAGTATATATTATAAGTCCCTAAGAAAAAGACGTGACCGATAAGGCGATACACACACTGCCATGGGTGAGCTGAGCGACAAAATCGCCCCGCGCTGACGCGTCCTCAATGTGTTTCAGTGTTTAGTTCATACATTTGTTACTTGCTACTTGTCTTTGTGGCAAATGTATGTATTCGCAATAAACATTAATCATAGTGTAAACAGGCCCCAATGTGAAGGCTAGCCACGGTTACACTTCAGCCTGCCTTTGACCTTAGGGGTCATCCATAATAGTACATTACGATACAAGTGCAAAAAATAGGAAATTCGAAACGAGTGGCGATAACTTAAAACACGACCGAAGGGAGTGTTTTAAATCGACACGAGTTGCGAATTACCTATTCGCACATGTATTGTACAACGTTTTACAGTACATATGGCCCTTTAAATGTTCGATACAGTAACGTAATATGCTAATTTTCACACTAGTGCGGTAAAGTAGCACCATATGTACTGTAAATTACATTACACGAATGCTGTTTTTTTTTTAACTATTTATTCAGCTGAACTAATACAAAACTTTTCTTAGTGTTTTTCGGAATAAAATATTTTTTTTCTGTAAATTATGTTAACGTAATTAATTTCATCGTGTTTGAAAACTACACAACTACATGTAAGAGGACCTTTAGCTTAAGTGTTTTTCTAACACTTGCACACTTTGATACCTTGTCGCTCCGCTTGCCTAGATAGACCGGCGGTGTCAGTGTGTGTACAACCTATCTAGTGTTATTTTATGTTCATTAAAAGATGGCTGTTTTTGTAATAATGTAATTATTTATTTTCAAAAATAAGATTATGTATGTACAAAGGTGTCCTTATATATATTTAATAGCATATTCATTAATAATTACGTATTGATTAATTCCCTCAAAAAGTAGGCCTTGTACCTGCATGAGAAGTATTGAAATTGAAAAAAAATACGATTAAAATTTAAATTATATACTGCAACTGATTTTTAAGACAATGCGACGTTCCACGGGTAAAGTTACTTGGCGCTCGGCACTAACGCGTTATCGACGACGCTCCAATACTGATGCGGTTCTACGCCAGGTACCTTCACCGGGGGAACGTCACATATTAACACGACCAAAATAACAGAACGCTTACGCATGCACTTTAGTTATTAGGTTTAGTTCATGTGTCGTTCTCATATAAAAGGGGCCTTTGCGGCAGGCAGGCAGAATAAAAAAAAAAAACAGACAAGTGCTAGTCGGACTTGGAAATTTGACTTTTAACTTAGAAGCTTGATTTACACAGCTTCAAGGGACTTTAGACCTAATATATGGTTTTAATTTCAACTCAATACTTCCACGCGTTTCTCTAGTAGTCTAGAATTTTTTTTTTTAATCCCTCGATAAAGAGCGGTAATCGGAACTATGGGAGTAAAACTTTAACAAAACTGCGGACATAAAATACTGCATACAGCACTAAAAATATTATATTATTATTATTATTTAAACTTTATTGCACAAGTACAAGTATGACGTACAATAGGCGGACTTAATGCCTTGAGGCATTCTCTACCAGTCAACCACTGGGCCAAACAGAAATTTGCTAAGGTGGGTGCAGTGTGAAAAAAATATTCCAAAATTAAATACTAAGTCTAATACTACTAAGCCAGTATACAAACTAATAGGTAATATATATAATACTTTTATAAACTACACAAATTATCATTATAAATTCATATATAAATTAATATAATAATAATTAATATTCATGTCTATAGGGATAGGAATAGTATAGTACTTACAGCCATAAAAATATTTACATTCATAGATATTCGAATATGTTTAAGGCTATAAGCACTCTTTTTACGTCCGCTTGATAAGTTTTGTTAAAGTTTTACTCCCATAGTTCCGATCACTGATAGAGTCTTGACAGAGAGACAAGTAATACTGCTAGGGTTCCGTTTTTTCCTTTTTTGGGTAGGGAACCCTAAAATGCCGCCTGTGACGGTCCATTTTCCATATGAGAACGTCACATGATTACTATAAGTAGAATTTTAGTTGTATTTGTTGGTTAGTTTTAACCATGGTTTAACGTAGATCTCAAGCGGTGTCACCCGCGCTACTTGACAGTGTTTTTGACACCAACCGACGTTCAGATCTATCTTGAACAAGGTTTGAGATTCCAAATGGTTCTTGATTATTCATAATTCTGACATTTTTGATTGAAATATTTTTGACGAAAGCTTGAACTCTGAATCAATATATTATTATTATATACTTGTTTTTTGTTAAAATTAAGTTAAGTTTGTTAGAAGTGGCCAATGACTATAGCAGTCACCCTATCTGGGGCGCGCACGGCCGTCCGCTCAGTGCTCAGCGAACTGACTACATCTTTAGAAAATATCAACCCAATTGACGCAACAAGGAAACATTAACCCCCTTATTCGTAACATGTACTAAAGTTACGATGCCGCTAGTAATCGTTTGTCCCTTTCCATCATACCAATACGTCGGAAAGGGACAAACGATGATCAGCGGCATCGTAACTTTAGTACACGTTTATGAATAAGGGGGTTAATGATGTAGTTTTAGCAAGTATTTTTTATACTTAAGTATAAAAATAGTTATATCGCTAAAATACAATACGTAAACGAGATTTAGATAGAGTGAAACCATGATAAATTGGCTTCGATTTTGATAGCGCAGACAGTGCAAGTGTTATTCTAAACGTCTATAAAATTATGACGTTTACTTAACTAAGGTCCTGGCAGAATATCAGCGATGTGGCTTGCCGCGTCATCATGCTGAGCCAGCGCCTATTCTCTGCCACGACACATGGTTTTGCATTCAAGAATTGTAAACTAGTTTTAAGAATAATTCTAAGCTGCATGTTCTTCTTATTGTCTATACCTACCTACCATGTATGTTGTGGAAACGAATAAAGTTTTTATCTATCTATCTATCTATCTAACACTTGCACAGGCTATCAAAATCGCTGCCAAGCTTGGCCGGACTCTAGGTCCTTGTCGTCAATCAGGCGCGATATGTAATGTGATGAACAGACATACGGCGGGAAATTTGCCATTAACTATATGGATTGTTGTCCCTACCGGGAAACATACTTTGTACAGTCAGCGTCAAATACTTTGTAGCAACCAAAGTAGCCAAATAGTTCGGTACACCATATATTTAGTATGGTGTACCGAACTATTTGGCCACTTTGAGTGCTACGAAGTATTTGACGCTGACTGTACCATCACGTGGGGCTTACCGATATCAAACAGAATTTGAAATAAAGGTGGAAGAGGTATTGTCAAAGAAAACTTTGTAGCCACAGTAAATTTACTGCCATATTTCGACATGATTAAAACTTTTAGAATGCCATTTGACTTTGATTCTTATTCTATCACTGATATGTGTTAAATTTGTTAAAAATCAAAAAGTGGCGCCATCTTATCGGACATAACCAAAGGTTGTGGCGCCATCGCTCGAAACGTTGCCGCCAGACCTTTGGCCTTTGATCTATTAGATGGCACCACTTTTTGATATTTAACAAATTTAACACATATCAGTGAAAGAATAAGGATCAAAGTCAAATGTCGTCAAGTTTTAATCACGTGTCGAAAGATGGCGGTAAATTTACTGTTGCTAAGTTTTCTTTGACAATCCGCCTCTATTTCAAATTCTCATTGCCGATATATTATGATAACCAACATCAATAAAGTGCCTTTAAAAAGAGTACACCAAATATCTTTACATATACTATACATATACTTTTTGTCGGCAAACAGGCCTATTCTAACGTACACTGGTATGAGAGAATGACATTTACTGATGTCACTCAGTTATCATCGCTCGTATTTTCTATGCATATACCTATTGGTGCGAGCGAGACGCACAATAACATGATTCAAATACCATTCTCTTGCAGTGTACATTCGAATTGGCCGGAAATATTAATCTTCACCAGGTAACTTACGATTTATAGGTACTGTTTCAGACTTCAAGATGAATACCGATATTTTATAACCGCTTTTATTACAGAGGGATTTAGGCGAAAATAAATAATTAAATTAAGTGATTCTGAGAGTAAAAGTACAAAACAATGTATAATAATTATTATGTATGTCGCCCTAATATGTTTGACATGAAATTTAGAAATATAAATTAACAGGACTTGAAATGATTACCTGAACAAAGGTTAAATAAAAAAACACAGCATAATATTCAGGTAAACCTTATTAAAAACGAATACTAGTTGAATTATAAAACGAATGAAAATTAGATAAAATGATCGCTCAATCGTAAAATCATGCATATACTCGCAATATTAGAAATTTAGTTTGGGTACATTTCTATTATGTATCTATAGTTAATGGCCCGTACGAATATTTTTTTCCCTCAAACCCCGAGCTGTTAAACAAGAGGTATTGTTTACTACTGTACTATACATATATGGGCCATTAAGTAATTTTGTAAATATACGTAAATAGACAAGTCTCGTTCCAATGTTCGACACCCTCATAATGAAGTTTCCGTTACGGTGCTGTGTCGAGCACTGGAACTATTTCGTTCTGGTCATGGTGCTAACCAGGCTTCCTAAACTTATAAGATCAATATATTCCTGTGATTCTAAATAATAAACAAAAAGAGACGCGGTCGAACGATAGAAAGAGCACGTTGTATGTTATTTTTAGAACCTCTTTTAAGGTCTCTTTCTATCGTATAGCCGCGTTTCTTATGACAGACCTGAGTGAGGTGCCTTATGTTTTGTTCAGCCGAAATGTTGTTACCGTTTTGTAATCAATTAAAGGAATGTTTTGATTTCAATGTGCAGTTTTATTTTTAATCTATTATTTATTTTTACCTGGCCATCGATCGTTACCGGTGTTGCAGCTTCGTCTGCCTGGAATGATGATTGATTCGTCTTTAGACTATCCTATGTCCGTTTCCGGGGCTTAAATTAAGTTCATGCCAATTATATCTTAATCGGTTCAGTTATGAAGACATTTGACATATATCTAAGGACTGGCCTTACGGACAAAAGCCACCTACCATTTATGACGTATTAAAAAAAACTACTTACTAGATCTCGTCCAAACCATAGAGAAATAAGAAGTAATAGAGTGATCACTACATACATCAGTTTTGTTTGCCGCGATATCTATTGTCGAGTAGCAGTACTGAGAGTTCCGCTACTCCATGCTAGATGTCGACTGCGTATATATTAAGCATTTTGGTACCAAAACTGATGTATGGAGTGAGCACTCTATTACTTCTTATTTCTCTATGTTCAAACCAAATTTCGGTGGAAGATTGCATGGTACACATATTTTTTTTTATTTTATCATTCTCTTATTTTAGAGGTTACTGGAGGGGGGGGGGGGGGGGGGACGACACACAATTTACCACTTTGGAAGTGTCTCTCGCGCAAACTATTTAGTATATTAGAAACCTCAATATCATTTTTGAAGACCTATCCATAGTTACCACACACGTATGGGTTTGATGATTAAAAAAAAATTTAGTTTCAGTTTGGGGAACCGTCAAGATTTAATGTTTTTTTTTTATATTTTTGTGTGAAACTCTTAATGCGGTTCACATAATACATCTACTTACCAAGTTTCAACAGTATAGTTCTTATACACTCGCGTGCAAAAGTATTGCATCACTTTGCATTTTTTCAACTGCACCCAATATCTTTGTAATTCTAGAGCCGATTCTGAAAATTTTGGTGTCAACTGAAAGCTTATAATCTAACGCATTACAAAATTGGGAAATTAAATGAAATTTCAAATCTAAAGACTGAAAAAAATCAGAAACTGAAAGTAGCGACATAATGGTCGAGAAATAAATTTAGGACAGTTAAGAATAAAAGTCATTTCCTGGTGTTGCCACCCCTAGCCCTCCTCACACAAATCAAGCGGTTTTCATAGACCTAATTAATTTTCTAATGAAATCTTGTGGAATAGCGTCCCACTCCTCCAGCAAGGCTCCCTTCAGCTCCTCAACATTGGCCGGGGCAGGATCCCGCTTCCGAATCCTCCTTTTCAGGTAGTCCCACACGTGTTCAATGGGGTTAAGGTCCGGGCTCATCGCTGGCCAGTCCATGGTGTCGATGCCCACTTCGAGAAGGTAGGCTGCGGTGGCCCTAGCGGTATGACACGGGGCATTATCCTGCATTAGGATGAACCCCTCATCAAAAATACCGGCATAAGGAACAACATGTTCCTCCAGGAAGTCAGTAATGTATTTTGCAGCGGTCAATCCACCGCCACGGCCCCCGCCAGGCACGAAAACCAGCTCTGTTCGCGCGTCGTAGGAAACGCCGCCCCAGAACATCACGGATCCACCGCCATAGGCGACACTTTCGGAGAAGCAACATTGGGCGAACCGTTCTTCTGGCCTTCTGTAGACTCTTCCTCTTCGGTCACATCCATTCAAACATATTCTGCACTCGTCCGAGAAGAGAACTGGGGTCCATTGCTCAATGGTCCAGTCCATATGATTTTCTGCAAACTCTCTTCGGGCTGTACGGTGTCGCGCCAGCAATCTGGGCCCCGTTGCAGGCCTCCTGGGTGTCAAGTTCGCTATCTTGAGTCTTCTCCTTATTGTCCACTCACTGGCAGCCACTCCTCGTATCTCACGCAGACGTTGCTGGATGGCAACGCTTGTCAGGTGTCGATCTCGGAGAGATGTTGTGACACTGAAGCGGTCGGCCCTCTCTGATGTACACTTTTTGCGGCCGCTTCTTGGTCTTGAAGTAAAGGATCCAGTCCGTTGGAACCTCTGGTAAACTCTGCAAACTGTAGATTAACTTAATTCAGCGTGGCAGCTACTGAACGTTGGCTACGCCCCTCTTGCAGGAGCTGGACGACTTGGCGGACTTCAGCTTCAGTGGTTTCCATTTTTTACAGGTCTTCTTCACGGGAAAATATGCGGAGATGTGTACCGGTCAACTTTTGATAAGTGACTGATAACAACCCCTCCCCTACCCCCCGTTTTATAGGGGTCAAGGGTAGCGCAACTCGTGCGCGTGATAACGCGAAACCGCTCACAAATCGGGAAAATGCCGATAATTTGAAAAATACTCGGCCGTTTTCCATGTTTTTTAACTTTTCGTAAAGCTAAAACTTCAAGGGACATGATCCCATTAAAATAATTAATCGAAAATAACCGGTTTACAAAATTATTGGGTATAGTTGAAAAAATGCAAAGTGATGCAATACTTTTGCACGCGAGTGTAGTTTCGGAAAAAAGTGGCTGTGACGGACGGACAGACAGTTTTTTGCCATTTGGCTACGGAACCCTAAAAATGCTTCATACAATAATTTATTTTCTTCCCCAGTTGAATTTGTTATGGTTTTGAACTGGTTTTAATAATAAAAAAATATTAATAACAAAACGGTTTATTTTCCTTCTCTTCAATAAAAAAAAACATAATATTCAGTACCAATCATCATTTTATCAAAGGGTGTATATAGCCGGGTAAGCATCTGCCGTTAGCGAAAAAAAAATCCTTTTACTGGATTATTAACCCCCTATATATGTAGTGCTTTAACCAAAAATTAAGCCTTAAATGATTCTGGATTTAATAAAAAAAGCAAGAAAAAAATAATAATATTTTATTACAGCCGAAGTACTAATCCGATTTCTTTGTAATTTGTGTATGTTGTACATACAATTAATCATTTTCTGAAAAAAAAAAATTATCTCTTAAAAATAGTAAAACATTAAAATAAAAAAATTCAGAAAATTAAAAAAAATACGTGCGAGTTTGCGACAGTTATCAAATTTACATATTTCATGTAGAATTTAATGTTTAAATATATTTTTTTCAAAAATTAAAATTGCAAAAACATATGTTAAATTAAATTATTATTATTATTAATTAAATTGTATTATTAAATTCTAAATCAAATATATAAATTTGATAACTGTCGCAATCTCGCACGTAATATTTTAATTTTTCTGAAAAATTTCAACTCAATTTTTTACTATTTTTTCAAGAGATAATTCAATATATATTTTTTCAGAAAACGACCTTAATTGTATATACAACATACCCAAATTACAAAGAAATCGGATTATATAGATAATCGTATTTTGGCTGTAATAAACTAAAAATGCAACGAATATTCGGCCACAATTACACTATTCGGCCGAATACCGAATAGTATGTTAACACGTAGATAACCGTAAACGAGAGGTGAAAAAGTAACAAACTACAAGTAATCAATTATTAAAATCAGTATAATCCTTCAGACTACCTTTATATTCATAGATAGAACAAAAACATGAGAAAAATAATACAATATAATTCGGCGGCCGAATATTTGGCTATTCGGCCGATGGCTCCGCCGGATATTCGTTATTCGGCCAAGCCACTATTCGCTGCATCTCTAATTAAAACCAGAATCATTTAAGGTTTAATTTTTGGTTCAAGCACAACATATATATATATGGGTTAATAATCCAGTAAAAGGAAATTAAATTTTTCGTTAAGGGCAGTTTGGCTATGCTTACCCGGCTATACTCTTTACCTTGCCATGGTAAAACTACATGTTTGTATTGTTTTACAACTTTTCTGTGTGTCATCATATTAATACCTTTAATATTAAAGAAACTGGTAGAAACTATCTACCAGTTTTTGGTTACAAAATAAAGATATTAATATGACGACAGACAGAAAAGTTGTAAAATAATACAAAAAAGTAGTTTTTACCATTATTATTATTATTATTAAAGCCTTTATTATACGAACTGTTGGCAGTCTATTTAACAATTCCTTATTATATTAACAATTCCTATGAACATGTTCGTAAGGTCTTTTGACCTAGGCCTCTTCCGAATCGCCTTTTTCTATTATATTTAGGTATTTGTCCAGCATTTTCTTCCATTTTTGTCTATCTATTGCCATTTCTTTCCAGTTTTTTCCTACTGTTTCTATGAGGTCTTTTTCCCATCTTGTTTTTGGTTTGCCCTTTTTTCTTTTGCCAACTTTTGGATTCCAATTCGTAGCTATTTTTGTCCATCTGTTATTTTTCATTCTGGCTATGTGCCCTGCCCAATTGTATTTTTGCTTTAAAATATGTACTGCCGCGTCTCTAAATTTAGTTCGCCTTCTTATCTCTATGTTTCTAACTCTGTTAGTTAATTTTATGTTAAGGACACTTCTCTCTATTGACCGTTGACATACTTGAATTTGTTTGATGAGATCTCCTGTGAGTGACCATGTTTGACTGCCATATGTAAGACAGGGTAGTATGCATGAATCAAAGGCTAGTTTTTTGAGTTTCATTGGTATTTTATTCTTGAATATATCCTTCATAGACCAATATTTCTTCCATGTCTGTCCAATTCTTCTTGCTATTTCTTTATTTGTGAAAGATACTTGTTTGTTAGTTTTTACCATGGCAAAGTAAATTTATAGGAATTTATACCAATCTATTAATAAATATATAAAAAAATAAGAATCAGGCACAAGCGTGGTCTTTACACCTACACAACCTGTACACGAGTGCTGTGTTTCTCATCTGAACCAGTTTGGATGGCTATATCTTTCTTCTTTTTGCGCGACGGTGCAAAAAGAAGAAAGATACAAGCACGAAGAAAGATAGATAGAAGCACGTGAATCTGGTCTTCTTTTTTTCGAATGGCAAATCTTTATTTTTGGCTTCCGCGGACGACACGGACACATAATTCTAGCATGATCAACACATGTTGTCTTCTACACTTGTTTCGTTTTCTTCTTCCATAGAAGCGGTGATTTCCTTTCCATCTTCAAGTTTATTTGCACCTGCAAATATACAACA
This sequence comes from Cydia pomonella, assembly GCF_033807575.1. Taxonomy (NCBI): domain Eukaryota; kingdom Metazoa; phylum Arthropoda; class Insecta; order Lepidoptera; family Tortricidae; genus Cydia; species Cydia pomonella. The sequence continues at coordinate 48,536,215 of NC_084703.1, forward strand.
TAAAGTCAAACCATGTTAGAAGAAAATAACTTATGCTGGGTCCTTACGTATAATAATACTTAAGAATAAAATAACACTTATCTATCATACATTTATAAGCGTTACATAAAATGTCTCCACACAGCTTTACAGGAGGACAGGAAGAGATCATTATTAGAAATAAACAGTTTTAAAATGTTGTCTAGTAGTTCATGTTTTTATAATAGAATCAACACATGAGAGGGTTGTTGTTGAGATTCAAGATGGCGAAGACGTCTCGAGAATAGCCAGATCCACACAGAGCAAGCATACGCGCGCGGCAATTTCCTCACGCACAAAATGGGCAGTGCAGATGTGCCTCGGCCGACGCGGCGCGTGCGTGCATGTAGTTTATAGTGTAACAATAGCTTATTATGCAGTGAACTATCGTGGAAGTGTGCTGTTAATGAAAAACTAATCTTGAAACGCGTTTAACCATGATTTAATCAACACCCGGCAATCCATCGTGGCTTTTAGTGAAGTCCAGCTATCTCTTAACTAAAAGCAACTACCGATCAATGTCATGCTCTACAAACACACTTAAAACTTACAACGTAACTTGACATTGGCAAAATCATAGATTTGATGGAAACCATATTTTAAAAGAAGGAGAAGAACACATGAGAGAATCATGTGTTGATTTTTATTTGATGGGGATGCGGTAGTTGACTATTTATTTAGCGTGTTGACTAAGGCCCCTGACTAAAGTATAAGAACAACGAAGAAATTGTCTTGATTATTATTATGAATATGGCGATACACACGTAGTACATAAGTAAAAAAGTATCAAAATGATTTTAGGGTTGTTGCATCAGTGTGTCTCTCTTCATAGATCCATATAATAACTTCAATAAATTTTCCCAGTGTGAATTGTATGTGTAATCAGTAAATACGACTTCATTTCTTTTAAAGACTATGGCTTCAGTCCAGTGGGACTATTTCGCCAATATCAAGGTATTGGGAGCTTTGTACGGTTAATACAAGACAGTGTACGGTGATTTTATTATCTTCATTTTCTGCTCCTTTTATACTACTACTGGCCTTAGCGTCTATTTCAGACGATCTATGGTGCAATGTCTAGAGACATTACACCGCCTGGGACGGAGTTAAGGAAAACGCAGGGATGCCCAGCACCTGCGCCACCCTCTCGACGTCACTGGCCGGACCCACAGGAAAGGCAAGCCAATACGTGTGGAGCTTATCTAGGAGAAGGAAAACTCCAAAATCAAACCCGGGACGGAGTCCCCGTTAGGCGTGAGTAGGGTCCTTTTATAATTCGTCAGTATCAAGGTATTATGTGCTTCAGATTTCAGATACGACTAAAATTGTACGGTTAGTACAAGTAGTGTAAGGTGATTAATCAGCATTTGTAAAGCGATAGCCGGACTTTACAAGTAGCACGTGGACTGCCGGCCGTTCACTCCAAAATGGTGTTTGAACGCGTTTCAAGATTAATTCTTCATTGACTGCACACTACCACATTAGTTTACTGTATAATAACTATAATAAGCTATCGATATTACACTTTAAACAATATCATTGAGCAAAAAACAAAGTAATTAATCACGAGGCGCGACCATCAAAATGGCGCTCGAACCGGAAGACCAGTACTTAAATGCGAACCAAGTTTTAAAGTTCTTGACCTAAAGATAATCTTTTGATCACACTTACTTGTCATAGCTTCAAATGATTGATAATGCAGGACTTGTTTGATGTTTCTCTGTGCCCGGACATACCGGACATATTACCGCCGCCAGACCCTCGTGTTTCTCTAATCTCCACAAGCTCCAAATCTTTAATGCAAAGAGCATAATCACTATCAATCAATTTTTCGTGTTATGGCTCCATCAAGGTGTTGATGATTCTGCCAATGTCGACTTGTCGAGGTTGGATAAGACACGGCTAGTATATGAATCTTATCATATTACGGTCATAGGTCACTACGTTTTCTTTTTTTTTTCTTTTTTCTTTTTTTTTTTTTTTAATATGGCTTACTGTTGATTGCCAGTGTCATGTCGATTTATTTCTGATAAACTTATTTCGGGGGCGCGAATTTTTATCAGACATAAGGTTGCTAATCCAAATGAGAATGTAGGAACGACAGTAAATTTAGATGTAAAGAAAAATCAAAACATTAGTACAATATATAAGTAACTAGGAATAAATGAGCCAATTGAAATTAAATCTTTAATTTGTTAAGATTACAGAAAGAGACTAGGGCCACCAAAGTGTCCCTATCCTTAATTTGCAACAACTCGAAAATGTGAGTAGGAAAAGAAACTTTTAAACTTAAGAGATCCGCATAAAAATCATCATGTTTATATAAAGGACAAGCAAAGAAAATGTGATTTAAGTCACCTTCGTCTACTCCACATTCACACAGAGAGGAGTCTCGAACATGGATTTTTTTTTAAGTGGGCGGGAGTGCAGCAATGGCCCAGTCTCATTCTTATAACTGTGGAGCAGAACTGTTTTTGAATAAAAATCTTGGAGAACCAAGGTTTTCTGGGAACGTCAGGTTGTACGAGGTAATAAGGCTTGGTTCGGAACCGATTGGCGGCAGCCCAATTGGACGACCAAACCTGGAAGAGCCACCTAGCCGCCAGAGGGACTAAATCAAAACAATAGTTCCTAAAAGGAGTCTTATCACCACATACCACAGCTTCCTTAGCAACCCGATCGACTCGTTCGTTCCCTGCGACCCCTGAGTGACCTGGAACCCAGATCAAGGCAACCTCAAACCCCCTTTTTTTACAAATTAAAAGGTTCTCCTTAATTTGGAAAATAATAGGGTTGTGGAATTTGGTCGAAAAAGGGTTAGATAGAAGAGCTTGTAGGCAGCTACGAGAATCCGAGAAGATGATAGTCTTCCTAAGTTTGAAAAGAAGAATAAACTTTACACTTTCCAAAATGCCAATACACTCTCCAGTATATACAGACGTTTCAGGAGGGCATTTAATTTTTTGCACTATGTCATATTGAGAATGGAAAACACCTACTCCCACACAACCAGATGGCGACAATTTAGACGCATCACAGTATATGGAGTTCCAGTCATGCCATTCACGCGAAAGAATCTGACGTAGGTACTCATCTGCATGAGGATCATTATGACAAATATCAAAATTTAAAATAACACGAGGTTGATAAATTATAACAGCGTAGTTAAATTCATATAAAGGAAGGCGTCGAGAATGGAAAACTGGATCTTTGAGAGATTGAAATTTTCTAAGGCTATTCACAAGACAGGGTTGGTCAAGACGATTCAAGGCAGACGATGCTTTAAGTTCATATAAACGGTGAATGATTGGATGGTATGAAAATTGTAGCGATCGGAAAAAATAACTATCCGCTAGGAATTGGCGGCGCAAAACAAGAGGAGGTTCGACACACTCTACCTGCATGGCCACGATTGGACTAGACCTCATTGCACCTAAGATAATTCGTAACGCTTTAGATTGGATTAAATCAAGTTTTTTCAGTCCAGATTTATTCCCTGGAACCAATAGATGAGAGCCATAATCTAATATGCTTCGTACTGTAGCATTATAAATTAATCTAAGGGAAGTAGGATGAGCACCCCACCAAACTCCCGCAAGGCACCTGAGAGTGTTAAGCCCACGTTCACATTTTTTAACTAAATACTCAAAGTGTAAGTCTCCGTTCAGTTTAGAATCAAGAATAATCCCTAAGAATTTATAGGAGGCACGAAAAGGAATACTAGATAAGTTGATGGATACATTCAAGTTAGGTAAAGCTTTTTTACGAGTAAAAACGACAGCACAACATTTAGAAGGGGAGAGAGACAAACCATTATTAGAAAGCCAGTTATTTAAAGACTGGAGGGAGTTGTTGATAGACGCACATGCAGAAACCAGGTTTTTATTTGTGGAGTAAATTAAGAGATCATCTGCATATTGAAGAATTTGGCAGCCAGAAACAGACCCTTCCAAATCGTGTGTATATAAATTGTAAAGTAAGGGGCTCAGGACAGATCCCTGAGGTAATCCGCGCCATACTAGTCTTGATGGGTTAATGAGAGGGTCTTTACCCCGGAAAGAAATTTGTCTTTCTGAAAGGAGGTTACCCATAAGACAGGCCAACCTCACCGGAATTCTCAGACTACGGAATTTTTCTCGGAGAATGGGGAGTTGAACATTGTCGTAAGCAGCCTCGACGTCCAGGAATACAGCAAGAACCGAGGCACGATTTGAAAAGGCTAGCCTTATATCAGTAGTGAAAATGGCCAGGCTATCAATTGTACTTTTTCCCTTTCGAAACCCATATTGGGATTTTCCTAAAAGTTCATGACTTTCAAGAAACCATTCCAATCTATTCTTGATGAGATGCTCTAAAATCTTGGTTAGAACAGAGGATAAGGCTATAGGTCGGTACGATTGTGGGTCATTAGGGTCCTTTCCCGGCTTAAGAATGGGCATTACCAGTTGAGATTTCCAGGACCGAGGCGGCCGGCCCGAAAGCAAAATAAAGTTTAATAGGCTAAGGAAATATTTAAGGAATCTATCACCAGCTTTAGAAATAAAAGAATAGGGGATTCCATCATGCCCTGGGGCGGAGTCTTTTACCGCTCCCAGCACATTCTTGAGCTCCAGGAGAGAGAACAATTGATCTAAGGGATCAGATGAATGATTATCTAGCAAGCCTATAGGGGAGTCCAGAACTCCTGGAACATATGGAGGAGCGATTTTAGCTAGAAAGGATTCAGCCCATTGTAAAGAATTAGGGTGAGGACATTTACAAGGGTTATAAGATCTTCTAAATTTTCTAATATTATTCCAGACAATTGAATTAGGAGTAGAGGGACTTAGAGACGAACAGAAACATTTCCACCCTTCAGACTTCTTATTGTTAAGCAAGGTTTTGGTATCCGCCATAATTTTTCCCAGGGCTTCGAAATTCTCAGATGACATATTTGCGGCATACTCCCGCTCTGCCTTCTTTCTAACCTTGACAGCTTTAGTGCAATCATTATCCCACCAAGGGGGAGAAGCCAGCTTGCCCACAACTGTATTTTTAAGAGGGAAGGTCTTATCAGCAGAAATCTTAATAGCTGCAACTAGAGCATCAGAGCACACCTCTAAAGAAAGTGGAGTAATAGGAGGAAGATGTAACGTTTCGTAATCCAAAAAATTTCTGTATCTATCCCAATCTGCGCCGTTGATATTATAAACTAATAAGGGACAGCTTATTGTAGGCCTTTTACAGGAAACAAAAGGAAGGCCAAGTAAAATTGGGAAGTGATCGCTTCCATAAGTGCTGTCCAGGACTTCCCAGGTAATTCGAGATGCAAGAGAAGGAGAGCAAAGGGATAAATCCACTGCACTAGCTGATTGATTCGGTAGAGAGCGCCGGGTGGGAGTACCTGAGTTTAGTAGACATAAGTTGCATTTGTCCAATATATCTAATAGAAACTGTTCTCCTAGAGCATCATCATTTTTCTCACAACCCCACAAGACATGGTGGATATTAAAATCCCCGAGTACAATAATAGGCTGGGGGAGTGGTTCTATTAACTTTCTAAGTGATTTAAGAATGTTAGAAGAAGGATCAGGAATATAAAGAGATAAAAAGGTAATGCCTTCTACACGAGCACAAGTTGCGTGAAATTTAGGGCTATTATTAGGTAAAGGAATAGGTAAGAAGGAGATATGGTCTCTTATGAAAAGGGCACACCCAGCACGTCCATCAGCCCGACAGTCCAATATAGAACAGTAACTGGGAATTTTGAAGTTAGAACTTTCCTTTAGCCATATCTCTGATATGGCTAAAATAGATGGATTGTGTTTATTGATAAGGTGGAGTAACTCTTGTTTTTTATTGGTTACACTGCGACTATTCCACTGTAGAATTACTTGATCCATTATGACTTAGCAAAGATGAAATAAAAGGCGCTATGTGGGAAAGCAAAGAAGGGTTAGCCAAAGGGCTGGCGGGGGAAAACATTTTAACAAATCCTGAAATCAATTTTATTATTTCTGAAACTATGAATTGTTCATTAGGTGAATGCTGATTAAGGAAGACTGGTCTGGATTCAACTACCGGGTCCCTTGTTAAAGCCTCATGAGCTCTTTTATCATACCCTTTTTCGAGGAGAGGGGGAGTGCGAGGTTGACGGAAAATAGTTTTTTTATAAGAATGTGGTTGAGAAGAGGAAGAGCAAGAAGACACTACATTGGCATAAGATTTATGGGTGACTTTAGCGTGACGATTTAAGGCCTCAATGTACGAAATATTCTCTACCCCCATGGTTTTTTTTAATATTAATCTGCCGAGTATATTCGGGGCAAGATTTGCTGTTGGCTGTGTGACCTGCCCCTAATCCCTGAGGGCAAACACAGCAGAACGGTTGGGGTTCACCATCGCCATTACAATTGCCTCCCTGATGAGCGCCACCGCAACGGAAGCATCTAGGAAGAGATCTGCATTTTTCTTTGGTATGTCCATATCGACAGCAGTTGAAGCATTGAATAGTTGGAAGTTGATACTGCTCAACCAATAAGGAGTTCAAACATAAAAATACCCTCTTAGGTAGGGTTTGGCCGTCAAAAGTGATAATTACCGTTTCTGATGGAAGCCATGAATGTGAGCCGTCTTGATTCGTTTTTTTAAAATTGAGGCGTCTAATTTTGATAGGGACAGGGCCTCCTGAGTTTAAGGGAGCCTTGAGGTTGTCGAGAATCTCCTCAGGAGACCAGTCGGCAGGAATACCTCGAACCAGTCCCAGCCTTGTGACATTAAAAGTAGGCACAAATGCCTTGTAGTTATTGTGAGTTAGGGTGGTAGATTCCAGAAACAGGTTGGCATCTTCAGCGGAGTGGAAACTGATCGACACTCGATTTCGCCCGATTCTTTTTACTGACCCCTCGACAATATTGGGGAATTCTCGTTTACGGTTTTGTAAGAACCGCCCGAAGGCCACAGGGTGGAGAGTTACTCCTGAATCTAGAGCCGTTTCAATTTTTTGGACGTAAACCAAAAAGGGACCCTGATCATTGGTTGTATATTTTATGCGCCCAATGGGCGTAAGGGGAGAAGAAGGAGTCTGAGAGGGAGTATTATTTTCCTGTGGGTCTATTAGATGAGCCGGTGGAGTTGCGGCATGAGACTGGGCTAACGCGTGACTGGGCGATTGCTGACCTGGCGGGATTTGACTTTCCTCCGAACTGCAATGAGGCTGACTAGAATCCATATTTGAGACGTCCGACCATCTGTCGGGAGGGCTGGAGGACCTGGATCGGGCCCCCCTTACCTTTATTCGGCATTTTTTCGTTGCGTTCCTTCAATTCCTTACGTTTCTCCCTTTCACGCCGATATATTTGATCCATTACGGGAATGGAAGACTTAGAAGAATGCGTATTTTCGAATTTCTCATGGTGGGCTAAACTAAACGTTAAAGAGCTTCTAAGTTTTCCATCTCCCGGACGGTTCAAAGTAACGTCCTCGTTCATGAGGAGTCACTAAGGTTGCCATGGGCAACCCCCTACAAACTAAAAAAAAAAAAATCACTACTATTTACGTGATTATTATTACTTCTTACCACAATAATTGGATTAGCAACGTAAATTTAGTTAAGTTTTGAGATAATTTTACCAGTTGCAAATGGAGTTGACGCCAAAAACCTAAAATATTTTAAAAATTTTCGACCATCCGCCATCGACACTCAACTGACCTCATTCAACCTACGTTTTCTTTAATGGATTTCTCTCATTCTCTCATAGACATACAATATTTCTCTGAACTACATAGACATACAATATAACCTGAACTATGATTCAACAATGTTGCCATGCGCAAAAATCATCATCATCAGTCCAGACGAGAACAAGTTTTCGTCAATCTGATTAAATTGTCCGATAAATGAGACGAAGTTTTATTAAAATGACAGAGAAGTGCCTGCAATCTGCGAACTTAGATTTTCGCGTTTAGGTACAGTACAGCCCTGGTGGTGTGGAAGTGATCTACCGATTATGACCAATATTATTGATGAAGCGCCAATTACATCCACACTTCGATATTTTCACGAAATCAGTCCCGATTTCGGGCCAGATAAGCGTTTTCTTTTCACGGAATATCAGCTCATCGTTAACAATATTTGAAATGTAAAAAATACTTTTCTTTAATTGCCAAAAATGTTTGCAAATGAACCATATTTTTACATTTCAAATATTATTTTTTAATTAAGTTTCATTTCTCCACTACCGAAAGGTTGTCTGGAAGAGATCGCTCTGTAGCGATAAGGCCGCCTGTTGTTTACCTCTATCTTCATGTATTATATGTGTTTACATGTACATTAATTGTATTGTATTGATAAGTCCGTGATTGTATATTGTAAACGATGTGCTTATATTTGATGAAACGGAAAAATATTATTTCTCGGGCCCGAAATCGGGTCTGATATCAGGCCTGATAAGGTGTGGACGTAGTTGGCACTTGATATAAACTTCACTTCCCGATTTCGGGCCCGAAATCAGTTCCGATTTCGGGCCTGATAATCGTTTTCGTTTCAAGGAATATTAGCACATCGTTAACGATATTTGAAATGTAAAAATACTTTGGTCTCTAATTGCGAAAATTGATCAATGTTTCACATTGACGTATTAAAAGAAGAGAACGCCTAATGCGAAAGAAATATGTCAATATATATATATATGGAGCAAACTGACATTAGGCAATGCGCTCTGGTAAATGCCAGTGTTGACCGTAATTGTTAATTCCAATTAACCATTAACCAATTGCATTAACCATTAATTCCGCAATTAGTCAATTGCATTAAGCATTAATTGAATTAAGGTTAATTAGAATTAAATTTTTGATATGTTAATTAAAGTTAAATTAATTACAATTACTCTCAATTGCATTAACGTTTAATGGAATACAATAATTTCGTAAATCATTAATGTTACTATTATTTGAAAGCATTCAATGAATTATAAGATCGTGATTTTTTTAAATGAAACTCATCAAAATGACCCTGAACCCTGGCAGTACGTAGTGGAGCTCAGATTTGGAGCAACATAGACACACGCCGATTTTGGTTACCCGACACGTCTTGAAGAGCAATTGGGAGAGCAGTACCCAAGATAGAGCTGATGATGAACCCTGGCAGTACCTTGGAACTCAGGTTTGGTGCAACATACGCACACGCTGTTTTGGTCATCCGACTCGTCCTGATGAGCACTTGGAAGAGCAGTACCCGTACATACATAGGTACATTGCAAGTTAATAAAAAGCTTGTAATATTCGGGTTGGGTTCTCACAGTTTACGGGGGATACAATTAATAAAATAACCATATACATATAACCAAAGAAAATGGCGTTTTATTTAAGCCGAGGCAATGTCAGGGCGCGACAAAAAGTCGACAAAAATTTCAAATAACACCTACTTACGAATACTATACATTTAAGAATAAAAATACTTAGTTCGAAACCGGACTTTGTACAGTAGTAAAATCAATATACAAACGGTAGACGAACGGACGACACAAACAATATTATAATAATTAATAACATTTAATAATCAAAATAATTATTACACAAAACTGACCTGTAACAACTCCGGTTTCGTTTAAAAACTGCCAAACGAAAATTAAATATAATTTACATTAATTATATGGCATTTACAGCTAAATAATAAATATGTAGGATTGTACATCAAGGGGAAGCGAGACAGGCGCGACGTAGAGACCGCTCTCTTCGAACAACATCGAAATACAAAGTTTCGTCTATTCGCCTCTTTATCGCTCGGATACGCGATAGTGAAAGAGGCAAATAGACGAACGGATAAACGAAGTAAATCGCCGGTAGTCCTATAGTTATGCAATTTGCGGTGTGATAATGCCATTATTAATATCAGATGTCTATGAAATATGACCTTGACTGGCCGATATTACTACCAAGACCAAGATAACTCTGCTGCGATTTTTATCAAGGCTAGGAACTGGTTTTAGAAATACCGGTAAATACCGGTTTATTTTAGTTTTACTCCGAACTTTCATAACACGAACATTTTAACAATGTTATTGTAACCTAAATAAACTGGTTCTTTCGACGGCCGGCCTGGGCGGCTACCGGGAAAATTGAAATTCGTCAATTGCGGCCATTTTTCTCTGTCACTCTAATTACGTTTTAGTGAGAGTAAAAGAGAAAGATCCCCGCAATTTGCGAATTTCGGTTTTCGCGGTAGGCCCCCTGGTGGTGAGCCGCGTAAACAAAGACACCGACATAGGAAGAAATCGGTTTTTATTATTCTAAACCGGTTGAACTGACAAGAACTTTATGGAAATGTTCTCCTTAAAACCGGTTTAATAATAACGGTTTCACAAACGGAACCGAAATTAAAAGGTTTTGCGTCAAGTACATGACGGTTTGGAAATATAACCGGTTTCCGAGCCTTGATTTTTATAGCACACACGTGTATCTATTATTTAAACGTCATAATTTCAATAGAAGTTTCTGGGCTATAAAAATCGCTGCAGAGTTATCTTGGTCTCCAGTAACGTGTTTAACAATATTAGGAACACAAAAAAAGTGTGAATGAAAAATAAATAACACAAATCGGTTGTAACATACAAGGTTACTATATCCTAAAGAGTTGCTTCTACGCCGTGTCTTTAGTTTGATACAATAGTATACAGTGCACACAACCTCTGTTCTCTCTGTCATCATTTCAATCTCAGCGTAAATACATTCAGCGGGCACCATATTTCGTTCCAGATAAAATTACACTCCAAAGGATTACAGAACTAGAAATTACAAACCTTTTCTCTGTAGTTGTACGACAAACAACTTCAATGATACGTGAACGAATACAAATTAAAGTAACTTGTAGAAAGTGTTAGTAATGAGACCAGGGCTATAACCGCGAACATCGGAGTTCGTCAACTGCGGGCATTTTTCTCTGTCACTCCAATTACGTCTTAGTGAGAGTAAAAGAGAAAGATCCCCGCAATTTGCGAATTTTGGTTTGACGCGGTAGGCCCCCAGCACCTTTCGCGTCGAATGATGATTCTATGACTTTTAATTGGAGTTATGACGTACAATATTTGTAGACATATTTCGGAAGTTCTGTACATTAATTTATTTAGGAATGTAACCTTTGAGTAATAAAAATACGGTAAAAACATATTTCTACATTTTTTTTTAATTTGCTCAAGAAAATTTCGTGTATACGAAGAAATTGTTATAGGAACTATCATTCGACGCGATATATGACGATCGACATAAGATTTTCAAATTTTTTTTTTCACCAATTTAGGGGATTAAGACAAACTTTCAATGAACGCTACTTTAACCCCCTTGGGGAATTGGTTTCTAAGAACGCCGAAATCACTTTTCTTATTTCCTAGATAGAATACCTGACCTGATAGAAGACGCCAATCTAAATTTAAATAATATTGGAAATGATCACATGACCCTTCATATAGTTTAGCATTAGACAGAAGGCAAGCGATTATGACGTGTCTTTTATTGGAAAACACTTTTAAGAAATAAGTCACGGCAAATATGTGACAATTACAAATAACATTTACATTATTTTGCTTTCAAAAGCAATAATTACTAATAAAAAAGCGTTTTTCTATAAAAAGACATGTCAAGATTGTTTACCTTTTTCCTAATGTTAAAAATAAAAACCAATTATAGTATCTGTCATCACATTTATCTTTTCAATCGGCGTTTCTCGATGTACTTGTCACACCCTTATATATTTACAGCAACAATACATGCAAGATGCGTAAAATCTATGACAATTTCGTGCTTCGAATTTGACAGGTAAACGTATGGCGCAGCCATCTGTTTTGGATGCCAAACTAAGGGGCACGTATTTTCCTTATACTGCACTCTATTACAATAAATTCTCTTTGATTTACAGTAAGGTTTACTGATTGTCGGTTAACTGTATGGAGTAAGAACATATTTAAGATAGTGGACTCTTCTCCATTCATACGTAGTGCCCATTTTCCTCATTAATCTTTTCGCCGCCACGTCAAAAATCGCACGTATACAAACCTCACCGAAACAACGACTTGATATAAAGTGGCGTGCGGGGCAGGTCAAGTACCGACTTAATATCAAGTCAATGGCGGCGAAAAGGTTAAAAACTAAAAACATCAAAATTAATAACTAAAAAAAATGTCCTTTGTTTGATTTTTTTATATACATGAAATTGCTGTTGCTAATATACATGAAATGGCGTAAATTATATTGTAAATGGCGAATAACAAGAGACCAAATTGGGAACTACATTTTGAAGAGCGGTCACGTGACTTCATCCCTTTTCCTCTTAACGAAATGATGAAACTCAAATACCGACTTTATAACGACGAACCTAATGTCATTTCACTTAAAAAACTATTTCAAAATTAAACTCTATAATTCAGACTGTAAGGTTATAATTTCACTGTCAATATCCCTACGCCCCTGCGAGCGTGTTATGGTCGCACTTATAGCGTCGAAGTAAGAACGTGAGAGATATCAGCGCTCAATCTTGTCTCTATCGAAGCGATAAGCGTGACCATTATATGCCCCTGTATTTGTATGGATCCCGCTATAATACACAATCTCGTATTAAATACTGTATCGCTTACATACAATAATACGCTTATAGATACGCGAATATAATGACAATAAATAGACAACTAGCCGATTGTTTCTCACAGCTCTTAATTGTATAGAAAATAGGAAAAATGCGGGTAGATGTAACATGGAAATAAAAATTTACCTCATTTTAACAAAAATCTATTTTTTTATAATTATTTTAAATAAGTTAATTCAAGATTAAACGCCCTATTGGCAAGTAGTTTGTTTAAAAATATATAGTATTATTTTTCATACAACATTATATATTTCTAATACGTTATTGCGTAAGGCAGGCCTGGTTTTGCAAAATTACAATTTAAGTTTGTGCGAGCGAGACAGCGCTATGCATATAGCTATCCTGCTCGCACACCGGATGACAAGTCAAATTGTAACTAGCTTCACAAATGGAGCCCTAAAAGTTAGGGGTTGTTAAAAATACAGGGGGGTGGGTTAAATCTACCTGCCTTTTTCAAGTCTGCCAGGCAAGTGCGCTGCTAGCTCGTAGATTACCTCCCGTAGATGGATTTTGCATTTAGACTCACCGCATAAAGTCACTCTTAGGGTGCGTTTCCACCGGAGGTTTTGGTTTGTTAAGAGTTAAGAACCAATATAATCGGCAATTTTCCATTAGTTCTTAACAAATACATCGCTACGCATCCTCGCACATCTATGGTAGAAACGCAGCCTCAACCATAGATTAATCAACTTCTTATAAAAGTTCGGATTTAAACCGAAATAAACTGGTATTTACCGCTATTTTTAAAATCGGTTCCGAGCATTGGCAAGAATATTTATTTACATTTAATACAATAAAAAAATTACATCATCCTTTAATAAACAACGTTTCGAAAAGATTTCCGGAGCGTTTTTAAATTTTATATATGTCATTAATATACGTGTTACACCAGCCACTGAAAGTAAAAGTTGCTCAGTATGATCTATACAACGTGTACCCACTCCATTTTCAGTGACTGGTGTAACACGTTGTATATCGGGGTTGTCGGGCTTTCCCACAGTTGAGGGGATATAATACAATCCATGAAATAAACGTACGACATAAGTCATAAGTGCTTGTGCGGTGAGAGCACAGATGTGAACAATCCTTAACCATCGTATTCTACATTTTGTACTGAGTCTGACTGAAATAGCACAACACGTACGTGCGTTTCCGTGAAAATACGACGGTAAAGGATTATCCACTACATGTAGTCTAATGCCACATCTACTAGGTAATCTACGGTTCAGCCGATACATAGCTACGGGACTAGGGTTGTTGCCGATTTCAGTAACACCCGATTAGTTACACACATTTCCTCGTTCGTATATACATTATAATCAAAATAATTGGATCTACTATTAAAAAGTTCACGGACGTGACACTCAAATCAATCATAAAATTGGTTATTTGATCTCGTAAAGTGAGCACTAACCCCATTATTCATAAACGTCTACTAAAGTTGCCAAGCCGCTGATAATCGTTTGTCCCTTTCCATCATATCAATACGTCGGAAAGGGACAAACGATTATTAGCGGCTTGTCAACTTTAGTAGACGTTTATGAATAAGGGGGCAAATAGATAGCCACGGCCAGGGTTAGAAGTTATCCAGATACTTATAGTCTTTAATAATTATCGCGATAAATATCGGATAATTATCACAGGAATGGATTTTGCTATATTTGAAGCAACTATCCACGTTCCAATTCACGCGCGATTTGTTTTTAAACATACCACATTTTATAAATTTCAGATTATTATCAAACCGATAATTATCAGTCATAACAATCACGATAATTATCATTTCGAACTGTGGTGACGGCCAAAGTGACCAAATATATCGAGACGCGCTCCTATTTCTATGGTAAGGACGCTGAGCACTGAGAATTTCGTCTGTATTGCACATAATACAATGTATTTTTGTCCCGCCGATGATGCCGGCGGTCAATGCCAGTAAATATAGACAGCAACCAGCAAAAACACATTCGGTCAGAGTGTTTAAACTGCAAAAGCGAGCCATACGCGTATTGGCAGGTGTGAACTCGAGGCACTCGTGCAAAGACCTTTTTAAAGACCGCTTTATACTCAGCAAGTAATAATTTTTGACATTATTTATATTTTCGACATAGATGGGTAATTGTTTTTTATTATTTATTTTTTCAATATTTAATTAATTATTATTATCTTGTACAGAGATGAGAGAAATAAATTAATCTATCTATCTATCAGCAATATTACGCGCGTGCGACAGACAGAATGGCGTGTCAATGTACGAAATTCTTCGTGTTTAGCACGCGGTGGCGGTGAACTCTTCGCTTGGCGTTTTGAAAGGAAGACCATATGGGGGTGGTGCCTTGATGTGGAAAAAAGGTGTTTTCTCGGCGGTAAAGGTGATACAGTGTAGTAGTGTACGGTTGGCTGCGATCAGTGTAAACGCAGGAGGGCGCTCGGTTCTAATATTCTCTGTGTATATGCCGACGGATGACATAACCAATTTACCCGAGTTTACGGAATGCCTTAGTGAGGTGTGCGCAATCATTGAAACTCAAAGTGCTGATTGTGTTTTTGTACTTGGCGATTTCAATGCCCATCCGGGGGAACTTTTCTTTAATGAGATGTGTGACTTTTGTGTGGAACACTCCTGGCGATGTGCTGACATTGAGTGGCTAGGCAGTGGTTCGGGGACATATACTTTCATAAGCGACGCTAATGGAAGTAGTAGGTGGCTGGACCACTGTTTGGTCGCTGAGTCAGCTTGGTTGACCGTCGTGGATGTAGAAGTTAAATATGATACCTATTGGTCGGATCACTTTCCAGTTATTTATAAATGTAATGTTAATTGTAATAAATAAAAATCGAATATTTCCAATAATAATTTTCAGGGAGCTTTTGGTCTCCCACGGTGAAGCGAAGAGGCAACCAGGGCCGGCCTGTTTGATCTGCCGGCTGGCCCGAGGAGGACGCTCCAAGTGGACTTGATAAGCCCGCTTGTGACGCGTTGGAGGTGGACCGTCGAGGAAGAGGAGTGTCGGTATTGCGATGAGCCGTTCTCCCTATCCTCGACGGCCGAGGTGGGATCGCAGGGGAAGAGGCGTGATGGTATCACGATGCGCCACTCTCCCTATCCCCTGCGACCTTGGCGGGGCCGTTCCGCTGTAGCGGCGTTGGTGGGGCTGCAGAGGAAGAGGAGTGTCGGTGTTACGGTGTGCCGTTCTCCATGTCCTCTGCAGCCGAGTTGTGGTTTGCGGCAGAACCATGGACTTCATCTGCCGCCGGGCGCTGGGGAGTTTTCTGGCGCCCGTGGCCTCCTTGTGGCGGGCTCGGGGGGGTCCGCTACACTGCAGGACGGAGGCCGAGGAGGAAGGCGCGTCGAACCATCTGGCGCGCCTCGCGTGAAGGGCTTTCGGGCATTCGCGAAGGAGCCGCTCGCGGGCAGCTGCCGCCGGTGGGGTCGCGGATGAGTACGCAAGCATTCCTGTAACCCCACCAATAAGGCGGCGAGGTGGCATATGGGGGGTTTTTAGTGGGTATACCGTGGGCCTCATTAGCCTAGACGGGAGTCCCACATAACCACACGGGTCACCCCCCGCACCCGGGTGGTATGCGGAATGCATTTTCCCCCATAGAAAAAAAAATAGATGAAATGATCGCTAGGCTCAGCAGCACGGGTATCGGATGTTCAATTGGCGGCACCATTGTTAACAACATCAGTTATGCAGATGATATGGTGCTGCTGTCTGGCGATCAGCGCTCTTGTCAAACTGTTAAAGATCTGTGAGGAGTATGCGGTGACCCATGGCCTGATGTACAACACTAAATAGAGCGAATTACTGGTTTTTAAGGCAGACAAAAAAGAGTATACGTCAGTTCCTGCCGTTTATTTGTGTGGTAAATGCTGTCACGTAGGTTCGCACGGTGTGACGGGGATGTCAAAAAGACCCTTTTTAAGGCTTTTTGTCAGTCCTTTTACGCGCCTTCTTTCTGTTCAATACAATGACGGATTCCGCATGCTGATGGGACTGCCACGTTACTGTAGCGCCTCGGGGATGTTTGCGGGGGCTAGAGTGGTCGCGTTCAGTGCGATAATCCGCAAACATACCGCCTCCCTCATGCGCCGGGTATGTGACAGTTCCAACAGCCTGCTTCAGCTCCTCCCTGGAAATCCGTCAGGTACATTTTGGAGGCACTGGAATGACGTACATATGAGTTCTAGAGCCACAGTGTACAATATTATGTAAAGTGCGTAATTGTTTAGACAGAAATAGTTTTTGTCAGTCCTTTTACGCACATTCTTTCTGGTCAATACAATAACGGATTCCGCATGCTGATAGGACTGCCACGTTACTGTAGCGCCTCGGGGATGTTTGCGGAGGCTACAGTGGTCGCGTTCAGTGCGATAATCCGAAAACGTACCGCCTCCCTCATGCGCCGGGTATGTGACAGTTCCAACAGCCTGCTTCAGCTCCTCCCTGGAAATCCGTCAGGTACATTTTGGAGGCACTGGAATGACGTACATATGAGTTCTAGCGGTACAGTGTACAATATTATATAAAGTGTGTAATTGTTTAGACAGAAATAGTTTTTGTCAGTCCTTTTACGCACATTCTTTCTGGTCAATACGATAACGGATTCCGCATGCTGATAGGACTGCCACGTTACTGTAGCGCCTCGGGGATGTTTGCGGAGGCTACAGTGGTCGCGTTCAGTGCGATAATCCGCAAACGTACCGCCTCCCTCATGCGCCGGGTATGTGACAGTTCCAACAGCCTGCTTCAGCTTCTCCCTGGAAATCCGTCAGGTACATTTTGGAGGCACTGGAATGACGTACATATGAGTTCTAGCGGTACAGTGTACAATATTATGTAAAGTGCGTAATTGTTTAGACAGAAATAGTTTTTGTCAGTCCTTTTACGCACATTCTTTCTGGTCAATACGATAACGGATTCCGCATGCTGATAGGACTGCCACGTTACTGTAGCGCTTCGGGGATGTTTGCGGAGGCTAGAGTGGTCGCGTTCAGTGCGATAATCCACAAACGTACCGCCTCCCTCATGCGCCGGGTATGTGACAGTTCCAACAGCCTGCTTCAGCTCCTCCCTGGAAATTCGTCAGGTACATTTTGGAGGCACTGGAATGACGTACATATGAGTTCTAGAGCCACAGTGTACAATATTATGTAAAGTGCGTAATTGTTTAGACAGAAATAGTTTTTGTCAGTCCTTTTACGCACATTCTTTCTGGTCAATACAATAACGGATTCCGCATGCTGATAGGACTGCCACGTTACTGTAGCGCCTCGGGGATGTTTGCGGAGGCTACAGTGGTCGCGTTCAGTGCGATAATCCGAAAACGTACCGCCTCCCTCATGCGCCGGGTATGTGACAGTTCCAACAGCCTGCTTCAGCTCCTCCCTGGAAATCCGTCAGGTACATTTTGGAGGCACTGGAATGACGTACATATGAGTTCTAGAGCCACAGTGTACAATATTATGTAAAGTGCGTAATTGTTTAGACAGAAATAGTTTTTGTCAGTCCTTTTACGCACATTCTTTCTGGTCAATACGATAACGGATTCCGCATGCTGATAGGACTGCCACGTTACTGTAGCGCCTCGGGGATGTTTGCGGAGGCTAGAGTGGTCGCGTTCAGTGCGATAATCCGCAAACGTACCGCCTCCCTCATGCGCCGGGTATGTGACAGTTCAAACAGCCTGCTTCAGCTCCTCCCTGGAAATCCGTCAGGTACATTTTGGAGGCACTGGAATGACGTACATATGAGTTCTAGCGGTACAGTGTACAATATTATGTAAAGTGTGTAATTGTTTAGACAGAAATAGTTTTTGTCAGTCCTTTTACGCACATTCTTTCTGGTCAATACGATAACGGATTCCGCATGCTGATAGGACTGCCACGTTACTGTAGCGCCTCGGGGATGTTTGCGGAGGCTACAGTGGTCGCGTTCAGTGCGATAATCCGCAAACGTACCGCCTCCCTCATGCGCCGGGTATGTGACAGTTCCAACAGCCTGCTTCAGCTTCTCCCTGGAAATCCGTCAGGTACATTTTGGAGGCACTGGAATGACGTACATATGAGTTCTAGCGGTACAGTGTACAATATTATGTAAAGTGCGTAATTGTTTAGACAGAAATAGTTTTTGTCAGTCCTTTTACGCACATTCTTTCTGGTCAATACGATAACGGATTCCGCATGCTGATAGGACTGCCACGTTACTGTAGCGCTTCGGGGATGTTTGCGGAGGCTAGAGTGGTCGCGTTCAGTGCGATAATCCACAAACGTACCGCCTCCCTCATGCGCCGGGTATGTGACAGTTCCAACAGCCTGCTTCAGCTCCTCCCTGGAAATCCGTCAGGTACATTTTGGAGGCACTGGAATGACGTACATATGAGTTCTAGAGCCACAGTGTACAATATTATGTAAAGTGCGTAATTGTTTAGACAGAAATAGTTTTTGTCAGTCCTTTTACGCACATTCTTTCTGGTCAATACGATAACGGATTCCGCATGCTGATAGGACTGCCACGTTACTGTAGCGCCTCGGGGATGTTTGCGGAGGCTACAGTGGTCGCGTTCAGTGCGATAATCCGAAAACGTACCGCCTCCCTCATGCGCCGGGTATGTGACAGTTCCAACAGCCTGCTTCAGCTCCTCCCTGGAAATCCGTCAGGTACATTTTGGAGGCACTGGAATGACGTACATATGAGTTCTAGCGGTACAGTGTACAATATTATGTAAAGTGTGTAATTGTTTAGACAGAAATAGTTTTTGTCAGTCCTTTTACGCACATTCTTTCTGGTCAATACGATAACGGATTCCGCATGCTGATAGGACTGCCACGTTACTGTAGCGCCTCGGGGATGTTTGCGGAGGCTACAGTGGTCGCGTTCAGTGCGATAATCCGCAAACGTACCGCCTCCCTCATGCGCCGGGTATGTGACAGTTCCAACAGCCTGCTTCAGCTTCTCCCTGGAAATCCGTCAGGTACATTTTGGAGGCACTGGAATGACGTACATATGAGTTCTAGCGGTACAGTGTACAATATTATGTAAAGTGCGTAATTGTTTAGACAGAAATAGTTTTTGTCAGTCCTTTTACGCACATTCTTTCTGGTCAATACGATAACGGATTCCGCATGCTGATAGGACTGCCACGTTACTGTAGCGCTTCGGGGATGTTTGCGGAGGCTAGAGTGGTCGCGTTCAGTGCGATAATCCACAAACGTACCGCCTCCCTCATGCGCCGGGTATGTGACAGTTCCAACAGCCTGCTTCAGCTCCTCCCTGGAAATCCGTCAGGTACATTTTGGAGGCACTGGAATGACGTACATATGAGTTCTAGAGCCACAGTGTACAATATTATGTAAAGTGCGTAATTGTTTAGACAGAAATAGTTTTTGTCAGTCCTTTTACGCACATTCTTTCTGGTCAATACAATAACGGATTCCGCATGCTGATAGGACTGCCACGTTACTGTAGCGCCTCGGGGATGTTTGCGGAGGCTACAGTGGTCGCGTTCAGTGCGATAATCCGAAAACGTACCGCCTCCCTCATGCGCCGGGTATGTGACAGTTCCAACAGCCTGCTTCAGCTCCTCCCTGGAAATCCGTCAGGTACATTTTGGAGGCACTGGAATGACGTACATATGAGTTCTAGCGGTACAGTGTACAATATTATGTAAAGTGTGTAATTGTTTAGACAGAAATAGTTTTTGTCAGTCCTTTTACGCACATTCTTTCTGGTCAATACGATAACGGATTCCGCATGCTGATAGGACTGCCACGTTACTGTAGCGCCTCGGGGATGTTTGCGGAGGCTAGAGTGGTCGCGTTCAGTGCGATAATCCGCAAACGTACCGCCTCCCTCATGCGCCGGGTATGTGACAGTTCAAACAGCCTGCTTCAGCTCCTCCCTGGAAATCCGTCAGGTACATTTTGGAGGCACTGGAATGACGTACATATGAGTTCTAGCGGTACAGTGTACAATATTATGTAAAGTGTGTAATTGTTTAGACAGAAATAGTTTTTGTCAGTCCTTTTACGCACATTCTTTCTGGTCAATACGATAACGGATTCCGCATGCTGATAGGACTGCCACGTTACTGTAGCGCCTCGGGGATGTTTGCGGAGGCTACAGTGGTCGCGTTCAGTGCGATAATCCGCAAACGTACCGCCTCCCTCATGCGCCGGGTATGTGACAGTTCCAACAGCCTGCTTCAGCTTCTCCCTGGAAATCCGTCAGGTACATTTTGGAGGCACTGGAATGACGTACATATGAGTTCTAGCGGTACAGTGTACAATATTATGTAAAGTGCGTAATTGTTTAGACAGAAATAGTTTTTGTCAGTCCTTTTACGCACATTCTTTCTGGTCAATACGATAACGGATTCCGCATGCTGATAGGACTGCCACGTTACTGTAGCGCCTCGGGGATGTTTGCGGGGGCTAGAGTGGTCGCGTTCAGTGCGATAATCGGCAAACGTACCGCCTCCCTCATGCGCCGGGTATGTGACAGTTCTAACAGCCTGCTTCAGCTCCTCCCTGGAAATCCGTCAGGTACATTTTGGAGGCACTAGAATGACGTACATATGAGTTCTAGAGCCACAGTGTACAATATTATGTAAAGTGCGTAATTGTTTAGACAGAAATAGTTTTTGTCAGTCCTTTTACGCACATTCTTTCTGGTCAATACGATAACGGATTCCGCATGCTGATAGGACTGCCACGTTACTGTAGCGCCTCGGGGATGTTTGCGGAGGCTACAGTGGTCGCGTTCAGTGCGATAATCCGCAAACGTACCGCCTCCCTCATGCGCCGGGTATGTGACAGTTCCAACAGCCTGCTTCAGCTTCTCCCTGGAAATCCGTCAGGTACATTTTGGAGGCACTGGAATGACGTACATATGAGTTCTAGCGGCACAGTGTACCTACAATATTATGTAAAGTGTGTAATTGTTTAGACAGAAATAGTAATTGTAATTTTAATGTTATGTATTGTAATTTTAATCTATTATGTTATGTATTTCTTTTTTTGACATAGTGTGTAATTTTATTGTATTGTATTTTTTATTTCATTTTTTTTTTTTTGAATATGTTATCATTTTCTGTGATTATTTATGGGCATTAGTCTAAAATATTTTTTTGAATTGAATTGAATTAGCGTTCCTACTTTAATAAAGGCATGTTCCGACATATTTGGCTACGTCGACCGTCACTATTTATTTGACTCTGACTGTACTCAGGGTCAATAAACTTTTTAGTGATGTTATGGTATTTAAACCATGATTTTTTGTGGTAGTTACCTTTTTCCAAAATGGGTCATCTATTACGCATGTTATAGTCAGACCAAGACAAGTCTGCAACAAATTTGATAGCACACGGTGCAAGTGTTATTTATACGTCATAAATAGAAATTTGACGTTTAAAATAACACTTGCACTGCGTGTGCTATTAAAATCGTTGCAGACTTGTCTTGGTCTGACTCTATATTCTGTATCTTGAGGTATTTAAAAAATAGTAAACAAAGAGCCATTTGAGGGTAGATGAAAATATTACATGATCAAATAATGTAGGTTAAAGTCAGGCCGTTCAGTCACAGATCCAGGCGATTTTGAATTTGGTTGGTTAAATAATAAATGTTAGAATTACCCGAAAATTTACAAATTATTTGTTTACTTTTATTTAAATACCTAAAGATACAGAGTATGGTAACGGAGACAGCATTTGTTCTAACAAACTGCTATTATTCTTCCCTGGACATCTGGACAGCATAACGACACAAAAAGTTCCATCCATAATGGTAGTTTTGGTATGGGTAACTGCCGACCCAACTTGTATATCCTCCCGTGGCTAAATAACATTTATTTTAAATAAAATCACTAACGTCTCAAAATTGGAAGCATTTGTCGAAATGATTGATCTAAAGACAACCCTTAAAAAATGCAATACAGAGACATCGAGGAACAACATATATATATTACAGTCGGTTTCACATAGATTAGAGTGATTATCAAATTCATTGTAGATAATGTCCTTCAGAATATGTCATTAACAATAAGGTACAGTCGCCATCAGATATATCGGAGCGGCCGAGGCGCTCACAAATATCGGAACAGGCCTGTATTGTCAAGGCGGGAGTGCGTGTTCAGATATGTTTGAGAACCTCGGCCGCTCTGATATATCTGATGGCGACTACTTAAGTGTCGCTGCTCTTCACATTAGGACTGTTACACATTGTGTTTTACACATTGATTGGTATTTGCTTATAGCCACAGAATAAGTAAAAGTACTACCGTACAGAAAATAAACTTCCTACAAAACCGAAGTTTGACGCCGATTCAAGGACGGATTCGACGAATACGAACATTTAGGGTTGTCAAAATTCAAGTCATAGATCTTATCTGTGGTCGTGCACGTCAAGTTGTGCCAACCCTAATAATTGTTCGGAGCAATGCCGAGCCGAGCGGAGTCGAGAATGCCCGAAAGGGACTATTCCCCCCCCCCCCCCCCCCCCCACCCCTCATGGTATAGTGGCAATGTATGAACATAGAATAAATACTAACCCCCTTATTCATAAACGTCTACTAAAGTTGCCAAGCCGCTAATAATCGTTTGTCCGTTTCCATGATACCAATACGTCGAAAAGGGACAAACGATTAATAGAGGCTTGTCAACTTTAGTAGACGTTTATGAATAAGGGGTTTAATGTGTAAAACAGCCCTTGCTTGACCTTACCTATTTTTCTATACTACTGAACATGGGTGTCGCCAAGGAGGGGGCAGAGAGAACAAAACTTCAAACTTTATTTATATGCATCTGTTTCAATATAATTTTATACAAATCTCACGTATTTTTTAAATTAAATATTGTTTTTTTCGGCTATTACGCAAGTATCACTAGGGGGTCATCCCTTAATTACGTAACACGAATTTCTAGGTTATTATGACCAGCGAACGAAAAAAACATAGAAGACTAACGTCAAACAAAATATCAGCGTAAAAGTGGCCCCACTATTAAAACATGGAATACTAATAACGGACCAATTGCAACTCGTCAAAGTTCAGGTCTTGTTTTCTTCGACGAAACTTCATTTGACCATGATTAGTCCATTTAAAACACCCGAACTACGATTGGTCTATTATAAAATGAGGCGCTGTGATTGGCTGCAGCGTTGTCACTTGAAAATACATGTCAATGGAAACCAACTCTAGGTAGACGGTTTCATGCAATATAGACTAGTTTTAAATGCAATATTTTTGTATGATAATTTATTATTTTATTTTAATAGTACATTAATATAGAGGACGGGAAACGAAGGGTTGCAGGCCAAGTACATATAGACGACCGAGGGTAGCGAGGTCGGATAGGGATACGCGGCCGGCAACCCCGTTTCTCGCCGAGATTTGTATAGTGCGTTTCTCAAACTTGCAATAAAATAATTAAAAAAATATATATGATGATGATTGCGTGGGGTATTGAAGGGGAACAAAAATGTAATTATTTTGGCGCTACGACGCACGCCATTACGCGTTTTTTCTTTTCTTTTTCTTTCTTGTTTTTCTTTTTTGTGTTTTTTTTTATTACTACTTTAGGGTTATTGAAAGGGGAACGAAAATTTGATTATTTTTACGATACGACGCACGGTTTAGGAGATACAGCCCCATAAAGATTTCGGCATAACTGACAAAAAAAAACTTTATGCGGCTGTATCTCCTAAGCCGTGCGTCGTAGCGCAAAAATAATAAAATTTTTGTTCCCCTTTGAATCCCCGAAGTAGAGAAGATTCTTATAGGTTTTTATGGTTGAATGCCAAGACATAATTTGACATTTAAAAACAAAAGAAGGTTGCCTTACAGGCAGGTATGTAAGGCTGTATGAAATTCCTTTACATATCATCTTCACTCATCGCATCTGATATTGTAACGTTATACGTTACATGAAAGTACTATTATTTAAATAAACTACATAAATAAATGAAAATACCACTTAAAACTAATTTTACAAACTAATGTTTTCAATTTTAAACATAAAAATGCAACAAGTATTCGTCGGCGCCGTTTTAGCGCTCTTCGAAAGATTTCGTAAGCAACATTTTAGCGCTCACGGTAACGAGTTCTTTTGTTTGTCGAATATACTTATGGGGAGTTGCATTAGCGGATCGCTCCCACCATTCCCGAACTGCACTCGAGATAGAACACACGTCACACGGATCATCGGTCTCTGATACGTACCTAATTTTGGAAAATGTAACCGATTTGTTATAATTAATATTCGTGTTGTCATCTCTTAACGTTCCTCAAAGTGTTTAGCGTCGTAAATACGTTAAATGTTATAACGCGAGTGTGAATAAACCCCAAATTGGGTAAGTGGTCAATTTATTGACGCAAATGTAGTTCTACTTGCTAAATGGGAGAATAAACTTTTTAGCGTCACTCGTTGCCATGGTTACGATTAGTTGTCCAGGGGACAAAAGTTCATTGAAATACTGATTTTATGGTACTTAAATGTATTAAACTTGCGTTTTTGTGGTCGTTATAACCAATGTCCATAATGGGCCCCCTACTAAGCATGTTAATAGAACGGCATACAACGTCTCTTCAAACAAACTGTGCCACTGTTGTCCCTTGGACAACGGGACAGGATAACAAAACAAAAAAAGTTATTAAGATAATTCTAGTGTTTTTACTTTGCATCATCAAATCATTTCACGTTCAATTCATTAGTTTAAATATGATTTTGCCCGATCATGCTGCTGTAACCTTTTCAGAACAGTGTATGTGACACTGCTGAAATGCTCTACCGTCTATCAATAGTTTTGCACTTATCGCCTAACCTAATGTCTCCCGAAATCATTACAGACTTCAAATCAAATGGGTTTGGCGACAGGCGCGGAAGAGGCGGGCGGGGAGGCCGCGGGGGACGCGGTGGGCGGGGCGGCCGCGGCGGCGGCGGCAGCTGGGAGTCCCACGACCGAGACAATGAAGATAATAATGGTGGCAAGTTCTAAATTTCAGTGTCTGCCATAAACTGTGATTGTTGAAATTCATTCTTCTCAATTTCTGTCGATTTTACATATTATGTTTTTCTCGGTTATGGCCAAGGCCTAATTTTAAAGTCATAAATTACATACGAGGTACTTCCCCAGTTGGGCTCTGCTCTAGATCTGGAATGACATCCGCTGTGCTGTGCCCTACCACACAAAGCGAGATGACATTCACAATGCCCATACCTCTCTTTTGGAAAACGTTCGGGCTGCTATTTTGGGTGGAGGATCCACCGCAGCCACACCTACCACCAAAGCTACTCTCGCCAGTAGAAGGGCGAGCACTTCATCAAGCCCCGGCAGCCGAGTACAGTCGTCCACAGTTGCGGCGCCCGCGTACACCACCGACGGCACAACCCAGGCGAGAGTACCTAACCGCAAAATGCGATAGGATCTTTGTGTGAATTTATAAAACCAAACCTGCGACCCATTTTTGTTAAGTGGCCCCCGCGTATTCCGGATCGTTGTTTTTTAATTTTTTAATTTTAAATTAAATGTTTTTTATTTTGCACGAATCTAGTCTACTCATTTCTCCCTTTTAGTTAGTAAACTAGATAGTAACCGTGACAATATGTAGTATTTCCGGACCTAATTTGAAGTAAGTCATGGTAACATTTCATTACAAGTTTGAGAAAAGGCATTATTATTTGTTCGTTTATCGCACGTGTTTAAAGACTTTAAAGGCAATTAAGCCTTCGAACCAATTAATACATTGTGTCGTTCATCTTATACCTACGACGTTTAGTTAGGTGGCACAGAAATATGTCAGATGTAAATTAATGTAAATTTGATAGGTCAAAATTGGAAAAATACAGCTGGCATTTGGGATTTTGGGTTTTGCTCTGATCAAGATGAAAACCGATATTTGAGGATCCGAGAGGCAATTTATTATGAATTTGAGATCAAAATTTAGAAAAAAATGCCGCGGGTTGAATTTTAGAATTTTTCATCCGGTCAAGGTGAAAATCGATATCTGAGGATCCGAGCGGCCCTTCATTATGATTCTGAACTCATATTTGGTAAAAGCGCCCTCCATCTTAAATGAAGCGCCCTCCATCTTGAATGAAACGCCCGACATCTTGAATATCTCTATTATTGCTCTTATCATGATCATCATTCACCAATTCATCATATAAAAGCAAACACGGATAAGATGTTTTGGCGTAAGATGGCGTTTTTCCAAATTTGACCTCAAAATCATAATGAAGGGTCGCTCGGATCCTTAGATAACGATTTTCATCTCGATCAGAGCCAACATGCAGAAATCCAAGATGGCGGGCGTTTGTTTCATTTTTGACCTCATATTAATTATCAAGGTCCTCTAGGCTCCTCAGATATCGATTTTCATCTTGATCAGAGCAAACATGCAGAAATTCGTATTGATCACGTCGTCATAGAAACAATTTGTATGGGAAAACATCATTATTGTTTTTACTATTTTCCTCGCATTCTTTCCATATTTTTTCACCGTTCAAACCGTCCCTGGACCTAGAAATATTACAATACCAAATATAGCCAAATTGGCTCAGCCGTCCGAAAAGTTATAAATAGCAGCGAGATACCGGGACAAAGTAAGAAAGTACACATAAAAAACCTCCACCTACAGCGGAGATTCGAATTTACTATCACAAATTTAAATTATTAAAACAACAACCTGAACAAATTAAAAATGAAAGTTTCTTAATATCAATGGTTGTTTAAAATGCATAACATCATCCCCATATAAAGCCGGTTGTGATCAAGAGAAATCAAAATAATATGATCCTAGCTAAACTATACGTGAAAAGTAGTCCCATATTGTTTCCAGTGTTTGTTGGAACGACTAGCACATCATTTATCCGCACAATAAGGCATATTTCTTTTGTTAAAGATATAATTTGAATACTTACTATGACTGTGACAACGGGCTGCCATTTGCGAACTAAATAGCTCCGCGGCACAAAGTTGACGCCCCGCCCGCTTCGGCACAATGTGTGTGGGGTCATTTTGCAGAGCTAGTTCTTCATCTATGTTTATTATCAATCGCTGATTATGACCCCTCCCCTCTCCTTGTCACACTTGGTCAAGTTTGGCACCCCCACATTTTTCTCAATTTTGTTTTCAACGAAATCAGCTAATCGAATCAGGTATTATTAACATTTTATCACAACATTTTTAATACAATAATTATTAGATTATTAATTTTATAACCCGAAACTGTTAAGGAAGGGAAATTAAACGAATAAAACCGATTATCGTTCCTCAACATAATATTTACCAGTAAGAAAAAATATTAAATAAAAAGTGACACCAAAAACTTTTGTGGCTCCCTCCCCCTTGTCCCCTCCCTACCCCTAAACGTGTGATGTAATTAATGGACGACCCCTAGCTAGATTGAGTCTTTTTTTGCCGCGAAAATTCCGGGTTTTGACTATAATAGTCTAAAACAGTATGACATTTATCTGGTCCGGACTTAATCATACAACGAATCGGGTAATAACCCGTTTGATATTAAGGAAGTGTTCGTAACAGTCAACTTCGCGTATTCGTCAAACACAATGTCTTATAATAGAAGCTAGTAAATCACCTGTTTAACCTTTTGACCGCCAAAGACGTCATATGACGCGCGCGGCTACAGCCCAATATCAACCTTCATGCGTACCGACAAGGTTCACGATTACGCGCCGCGTACGATAGGCGTGGCGTTCAAAAGGTTAATATTTAACCTATTTAGCCCCAACGGATTGTTTAGAACAATAACGAGTCTTAGGAGTATTATTTGCGTTTATCTGCTTTTTTTTTATCTTAACAGTTTTCAATTTAGGATAATGAGAGTATGCCATTTTTTTTTTAAATATTCTAGGTTATGTAGCGCCACCTATTTAAGGCTTTTTTGTCGGACACTTTTTGGTACATACTATGGATGAGGTCTTGGTGGTTCAAATGGCAGAGCGCTGGAGTATCGATTCAGATGCCATGAGTTCAAGTCTCACCCAAGACAGTAATTTTTACGCTTTTAAATTTATTCTAAGCTTAATAGCATCGTTCGCAGACGTTTCTGCTGGTTAAAAATTAGTTTTAAACTTTCCGTACGAATTTGTGTAGCATTATTTTCATGCCATTTATGGATATTTGATCAAATGTCCAAGCAACTTGAAGAAAAACATTTGTTTTATGGAAGGTAGAGGTAAGGAAGGAAATCTCCATGTACCAAAAAGTGTCCGACAAAAAGCCTTAAATAGGTGGCGCTACAATACCTAGAATATTCGAAAAAAAAAAAATGGCATACTCTGTCAGTTGTGTTTTTAATCCTTTAAGTCCGTATAGAAATTCAAATTCACTTCTAAATTCATATCTTTTAAGCCGTTTTTTGGCTCCTAGGGGTTAACGCTTGGCGCTAAATGGTTAAACATGTATAGACATAAAAAAACGAATGATAATTATATACGATACCCGAATAAAATTAGTAAAATTGAACACAAGCCGTATGGAAGTGATATCTATTGCGTAGGAAGTGTCGAGGTCGGCCGAGTGTCCCCGTGGGAGTCTGTTGCGAGTTGTCGGGTGTGGTCGGGTGTCGGGTGTCGGGCGTCGGGTCAGACCCGCGGCGGGCCGAGACCCACGTCGGCGTACACTCAGGCCGTAGGCTACCTGTCGAGAGATATAAAAAAAATATTACAACACTCATAGCTTTATTCATGTACCTGGTTTACCATAGAGCAAGGACGAAAATTAACCATAGTTTCGACGCAAAAGTTTGGTAACTCCTGAATAATATTTTTGAAGTGAAAACTTCTTTAGCGGCGCTGTGTACTTTTTGTGATGGGGAAAAAATGTTAAAATCGCGTCAGGGGTCACGTGACCGTCCGATTGAAAATTCGTAAGACGGACACGTGACGTCATGGTGACGTGAAAATTGAATGTCATCGAAGCCTGGTTACTTGTGAAAAATCGTATCTAATTCAAGTGTGACATTTTATTTTCTTCATAATCAAAGTGCTGTCATAACGGTTAAAGAGGTTTAATCTTTGTTAATTGTATTGTATTGTATCTTTGTGTTGTTGGGTGTCCATGATTGTAGATACTCAAATTTTTCCTTACCAAAAAGTTAAATAACAGAAAAGAAGCGTGATTGTTTTAGTCACTATGATGGTGTACGATTTATTAACATTTACTGATTGTGTAGGCTGTAGTCCTGCTCACGTCTCATGAATTACTCGGTATATGTTATATATTACATAACACTAAAATTCGCATTTCCAAATATCTTCCACACTCAAATTTATTTACGTAGGTATAATAGAGAATTATCTCTCTTTATAAAACTGCTACTCGATTTCTCCAAAATATCAAAAATGCACAACGTTAATATTCAAGTTTTCACTTCTGCCGGCACTCCCGGAGTGCAACCCGTTTTTTTTTTACTTAGTGTCTCACGTCGCTAGCAGCCGTGCGATCCGGGCTTAGTAGTCGTTCCTCCTAGTCAAAGATTCTCGAAAACGGATCGAAACATGTCGAGTCGTGTTTATTCGACTCGTAAGTGAGAAATTCATTTAAAATAATTTAAATACGTTTGAGTGTCACGGGAAATTATAATTGGAATTATCAATTATCATCGATATGCAACGAAGGGAATTAGGAATTAATGTGGAGATATAGAGACGAAGGATGTATGAGGAAACCGTGAAAAACCACATCCAGTCCATACCGCTGTGTCGTCATGTCATCGTTCAATTGCTTTTCCACGTGAAAAAGGTGGAAAAGGAAAAAATAAAGCAAGTGAACGATGACATGACGACAGAGCGGTATGGAAGCAAAACAAATTACTTGAGTGAGCGAGTCGTAGGCGTTGGCATATTATTGTATCGATTAACGTATTAATTTTACTAATAAGTTTTGTTTCTTTGTTCAGTATATAATATAATAAGTATTAATATTTAAAAATATTAGTGGTAACACGTTGTAAAAAAAAAAAAAAAAAATCTAGTGCTAACCACCAATTATCTGTTAACCTGTTGCTACCGGTGGGAACCTATAATTGGCTCTTGTTATTTATATATAACTATTGTGCAATTTATAGCTGTTGGTTCTCCGAACAATAAATAAATAAATAAATAAAAGGCATGGTGTGCCGACGCCAAGTGAATGGTGATTATTAATATTATGATCCAGCGAAAACCCTGCACGGGGCGGCGTTTTGCTTAATCCTTCGTGTCTAAGCACCGATCAGTGCGAATGAGTTTAAATCCATTGTTTAAGTCCCTTGGACGCAACGTTGAAAGAGCTGTTTGCTCGCCACCGATACCACTAATAATCCCTTGAGTATGATTCTAAGCTGCGCCAAGTGGTTCCGCTGTCTTATGTGTGCACGTTCATGTAAAATGTAAAATTTGTAGCACAAGTCCGCGACAGTCTGCGTTGTTTATATTGTGTTTCCAATAGGCGTTCACCCGCTTCATGCGCGGGGCAAGCGAAGGCAGTAGGCACTAAAAAGTAGAAAGGCTCAAGTATGTTTAATGTTTAACTTTTTGACCGCCAAAGACGTCATATGACGCGCGCGGCTACAGCCCAATCTCAACCTTTATGCGTACCGACAAGGTTCACGATTACGCGCCGCGTGCGATAGGCGTGGCGCGTAGATCAGTTGCACCAACCGAAGCTGTTGGACTGACTAACGTCCCGCAGCAGAGAACTATGAAAGTTCCCATACAATAAGATTTAGCTAAGGGGCTCCCTAGCGCCAATGACCTTCGGTCTGAATCCCTTCGTTTTCTAATGTTTTTTGTAGCTTATCATATTAACAGCAACGGCTTTAATAAAAACAATATTAGTAACCCATATTTACTTCAACTATCACTGTCTTCGAGATATTTGGCATCAAAGTTGAACAATTTTAGGCCAAAAAACTAATCTTCTGGCCATAACTTTTGTGTTAATTAGTTTAAAATTCAAACTTCTGACCAGTTTTTAGAGACGTCAAAGATGAACCCAAATGTGTAGATTTCGTACACATCGTACATGTAAAATCCTTCACAGCAATCGTGTAACTAAATAAGTGTTTTTGAACGCCACGCCTATCGTACGCGGCGCGTAATCGTGAACTTTGTCGGTACGCATCAAGGTTGATATTGGGCTGTAGGCGCGCGCGTCATATGACGTCTATGGCGGTCAAAATGAAAAATAAAAAGTGTTCATTTCTTTCAAAATCCGGCAGACCATAATGGAGATAAAAGATTGTAGAACCGATAGCCGTTTGTCTTTTAATTCTATCTATAGTGCGAATCAAAACTTGTTAAAAATCGATAAAAACCGCGGGAGTTCCTTAACGGTGACGGTTTGGTGCTACCGACCCTTAAGGGTTACTGATAAACAGTCCGCCGGTTAAAATTAAAAGTTGACAGTTCCGAAGTGACAGGCCGGTACTATCCGGCGGACTGGTAATCAGTGGGCCCCTTAGTGAGGCACTCGCCTGCGCTCGTGCGGGTGTATGACGACGCGCTGGTAGTCGGGCCGCCGCTCCGTGCGCTGCCGCGAGCCCAGCTCCGCGGTGCCGTCGCGCGCTATGAACAGCTGCAGCCCGGACGCTGGAACACACACGTATTCATATATAATATGATAGACCCGTTTAGACACGATGGTAGTTGGAGGATTCGGAAAAATGTCGAAATCGAAGAACTCATAGCCGAACCGAATAGCATCGGTGAGACCAAAGCACGTCCCCGTTGGCTGGGCCACCTCGAGAGAGTGGGTGAAGATCGTGCTGTAAAGAGGGCGTATATTTGGGCCGACCGACTGGACGCCGTCCTGTAGGTCATCCTAAGTATCGGTGGGCGGATAGAGTGCAGGTAGATCTCCGTGAGCTCGGCGTCAATGAAAACTGACGTGAAGCCGCGCAGGACCGGGTAAAATGGCGTACTCTTAATGCAATCTGATGTTTTGTTTTTTTTCGGAGTGCGAGTGAATGATGAAGAATGAAAATATCCCACAGTGTTGGATCGTTTCACCAATGAATACATTCTTCATTTTTGGTTCACTCTGTATTCAGACGTGTAAAAATGAACACAGTCTGATTTCACCTGTACTCACTCTCCGAGTCATCGACGGTGTGACGGCGACTTGGGCTCGGTAGTGGTAAGACTGACGCGTCAAGAACTTTATTGGGAAGACATAAGGTTGCTATTAGCAGTCGCTCTTTACGGAGAGTCGACGCCTTAAGGTCGGTTTATCGTTAGCTACTGGTACAAAGGATTGTGAACCTTACGGTAAGTATACAAGATCGTTACTCACTCACCGCGACGTCATGGTCCAAGCACCGGGAAGGCTGACGCGTCGTGAACCTTACTACATGAACATACGGTTGCTAACAGTACTCACCTACGGCGTGCTTGAGCTCGGTCTGCGCGAGCAGCTCGTCAACCAGCGAGTCCAGGTCACGCTGACGGATTGTGAACCATATCGGAAGGAAGTAAGGTTGCTAACAGTACTCACTCTCGGCGGACTCGTCCACGGCGTGCTCGAGGATGGTTTTCTCATCGACCAGCGAGTCCGGGTCACGATGACGGATTGTGAACCATATCGGAAGGAAGTAAGGTTGCTAACAGTACTCACTCTCCGCGGACTCGTCCACGGCGTGCTCGAGGATGGTCTTCTCGTCGACCAGCGAGTCCGGGTCATGCTGACGGGTTGTGAACCATATCGGAAGGAAGTAAGGTTGCTAACAGTACTCACTCTCCGCGGACTCGTCCACGGCGTGCTCGAGGATGGTCTTCTCGTCGACCAGCGAGTCCGGGTCACGCTGACGGGTTGTGAACCATATCGGAAGGAAGTAAGGTTGCTAACAGTACTCACTCTCCGCGGACTCGTCCACGGCGTGCTCGAGGATGGTCTTCTCGTCGACCAGCGAGTCCGGGTCACGCTGACGGGTTGTGAACCATATCGGAAGGACGTAAGGTTGCTAACAGTACTCACTCTCCGCAGACTCGTCCACGGCGTGCTTGAGATCGGTCTGCGCGAGCAGCTCGTCGATCAGCGAGTCAGGATTCACGCGCGTGTTCTCCACTCGACAGGACACCATGTGCTGGAAATAATTCACTATAATTATATATTAATAGTTTAAGCTTTTATCGCCGACTGTACTTTTATTTCCACAGACTACTAACTCACCGAGACAATTCTGTTTTATCACAGAGTTCCTGTGGCGATGGAGATCATAATATTGCATTGTCATCCGATCTACAAATGTACTTATGCAAAATTTCAGCCCAATCGAAAATCGGGAAGTGGGTCATATTTGACATCCAAGATGTGACCCACATTAACATACATAATATGTATAAAAAGTTGATTCACCCATTTAAAGTTGAATTAATAAGACATCAAATGTATATAATGAATAAAATAGAATGAAATAAAAATACAGTTGAAAAGAGAGAGCCGACCTGGTCGTCGGCCGGCGCGGCCTGCGGCTGCTGAGGCGCGCGCTTGCGGCGCGAGTACGCGGCGCGCGCGCGGTCCAGCGAGCCGCTCTCGGACGCGGACGCGGTCAGCGACCCGGACGACGGGTTCCTGTACCATTCATATGTCATGTACCTTTGTATGTGTATATAATTGGAAACATGCACGGTCGAGCGACGCCATACTTTTGGTTGGACGTGAGATTTTTCGACGATTACTTTTTACTGTCGTTACAAAAATCTAGTTAGTAAAACTAATGGAATATATTCAGGGCTATATCTCCAAAATTTTACGATTCTATAAAAAGTTATCATCGAAAAACTCGATTCACATGTCCGATGTGTATGGCGTCGTTCAGCAGTGACATGGAACGCCTAACGCTTGCTAAGCCAACATACTGTAATAAACGAGGCCTTCTGATTCCAACCCAGGATCTAAAACTTACCGGCCAACAATATATCACCTCCATGTCTTTATGGTATAACATTTTTCTTATACATATTTGTGAATGACTCCGACCTAACTATTTTAGGTAGTCTAGTACGAGTAGTATACCTTTGTGGAAGCGATCAGAAAAATTGTTTTCACGTAATGGTTTTTTCATAGATGTATGTACACTTAATTTTTTATTAGATAATTTTTAATAATATGCTGAGTCTCCTATTGTAATTCGCAGTATTTCATTGCAGTATTCATCGTATATTTGTATAAAATGACTAGTAAAATATGTAATTTACAAAATAACTTATATTGCTTACTTACACACAAAGGTGATATATTATTACTGTATATTCGACCATATACACACGATGATATAGGAGGTAAATGAAAAGAATAATCGTCTGATAGTAAGCAATCACTGTAGCCCATAGACACCAGCAACATCAGATGAATTAAAAGTTTTGCTGGCCTTACGGATGGCAGTACGCCTTTGAAAGTATGGCACTAAGGTCTCGGATGCGAAGTTGGTATTTTTTTATTTTTTTTATTTAAGGGCCGATACAGACCTACTGCAATGTGTATGGGTATAAAAAAAGCTTTTCTTCTTTCGGACAAGATATCCATATACAAAATACAAAACAACAAACAATCAAAATATTTACAATCATTTACATTACATTGCAGTTCATCTGTACCGGCCCTACGAGCTTAATTGTCCAAAAATAGGTGTAATCTTTAGAACTAGGCTTTGCAAACGTATGGCATTGAAAATATTATAATAAATATTATTTGCACTAAAAAATGTATAAGCTTACAAGATAAACTAACTTGTAAAAAATTATAATAGACACCCAATTATAAAAGTAACCAGTAATTTTGATACGTAACTTAATAATAATTTACTGTAACACACAATATCACTCCACACGACTCGTACAAACACACAAACGGACGACATTTCATTATTACGACTATGTATTAATATTAATTAGTAAAATGTTGTAACTACCAATTTAATGCATAGAAAAATTGCTGACATGCTTAAAAAATGGTATTATATATTTAATAAGGTACATTTCCGACGACCAGATAACATGAATCAATTTCATTTATAATGAAAATCCGATACTATCGGCCTCCACAATTTTCTTTAATCATTTTTTAAATATGTTACAACGGGTCACTCACGTATTTTAAGTCGAAAACGAGTCAACGGGCGCGGAGGGCTGCGGCCCGCAGTCTGCGCCGGTCCGTCCACGCAAGCTCCTGACGACACTTCTCGGTACGGAGTGAAACATTTCGAGCGTTTTCGACTTAAAATACGTGAATGACCCGTTGTAATATATTTAATATGTCTGTGTCTCACGGAAGTTTTGTTATTTAAATCTTTTTTTTTTAATTTGTTTTGTAATCGGAGGAAAAGTACCTCAAGCATTAATAATTTATTATAATAAAATTCACACCCCACTAGAAAGCTACATAGATATGTATATACAATCAACATATTATGTCCACTATACTTATTTTACAGGTTTTTTTACGTTTTAATTATATACTGTTTAGGGACCTAAAATTGGTACTAATGTCATAAATAGGTACAGTCAACCGGGGGTGAATAGGGACAAAACTTAAAATGAGATTTACCCGATAATTTCTTAATATCTATGAATCTTGAATAATACAGTTTGTGTGGGTAGATATTAGGTAATTGTTAAGTAAATCTCATTTTACGTTTTGTCCCTATTCGCCCCCGCCGTCCCTATTCGCCCCGGTTGACGGTATGTATCGGTCAGCGAATACATTGAACAATTAAGAATAATTATCCCGAAAAAAAAAAATAACTGTTTTCTTTTATAGTAGTTTATATTAGCATAATGTATTGCGTAGTTACATACACCGCTTTATCTACACGCATATCATACGCTCTGACCGCATGTTACACCCGCCATTGCGGCATTTCATCACACACTTTATAAAACGTAGGAGGTCATAACAAATTTAATTTATTTATTTTTCAACATGTCCGAAATTTTAAAATTAGTTTTAATCTATATCAACGTAATTGATTTAATTATTATGCAATAAAAACAAGAAATATATTGTAACAAAATGGTTTACCTTTATGCTGGCCGAAATTTGCGATTATTGAAGGCATCACATAGGGTACCAGTTAAACTTATAAATGTTTTTATATATATTTTTATTTATTTATAGTTTTTAGATTTTTCCCTGTACATGTAGTGTAAGACGATATTACTTGCCAAATTTCATAGTTCTAGGTCAACGAGAAGTACCCTATACGTTTTGATTCCCTTGAGAGTGTCGAAATATACGTTATTCGCAACATAAACGGCTGTATCTTTTTTTTCGTAACTTAGTTTTTTTTTCACAGCTTCAAGGGAATATAGACCTGAGTATATGGTTTTAATTTCAACTCGATATCTCTACGCGTTCCCGAGATAAAGGGTCTTGAAAGACCAACAGACGGACATCAAGGTGATACTATAAGGGTTCCGTTTTTTCCTTTTGAGGTACGGAACCCTAAAAATCGCAATAAAGACACATTATAGAGTCGCAAGCCAATTTGTTACATTCCCGTCTTCAGAAGTAATGTAACGAAACGTATGCCAGTTCACGCTTCATTTTGATGGATTTTTATTTACAAACTTTTGAGATATCACGAAGTGTCAATTTTTTTTCAACTGATATTTTTGATTAGAAATAAACTAAATTTCCAAACCCCATTTAATGCTTATCGTATAATGGCAGTAAAACTAGTAAAAGCGTGTTTATAATAAATTTAATTGTATATAAAGCGCGTTTGCAATCAATAAGCAATATTATAGAAATAAAGTTAAGAAATCATGCATAATAGAAAAGTTGAAAACCCTCAAGCGGAAGTTTTAACAAGGTGTAAAACATCTATTTTAAAATTACTGACAATATTATTGATTTATATTGTTGCTTTCATGTTTCACTGTAGGACCAATGTGTACCTTAGCTTTACCCCGAGCTTGGCACTGACATGACAATGACATTCGCTAGCGTGTACGTAACTCACTTTCTATCAAAGAGAATTTGAAATAGAAAATTGTGTAGCCACAGTTTTACTGCTATCTTTCTACACATGATTAAAACTTTTAGAACGCCATTTGGCTTTGATCCTTATTCTTTCACTGATATGTGTTAAATTTGTTAAATATCAAAGTGGCGCCATCTTAACAAATTTAACACATATCACTGAAAGAATAAGGATCAAAGTCAAATGGCGTTCTAAAAGTTTTAATCATGTCTCGAATAATGGCAGTAAATTTACTGTGGTTCC
Source organism: Cydia pomonella (assembly GCF_033807575.1). Classification (NCBI taxonomy): domain Eukaryota; kingdom Metazoa; phylum Arthropoda; class Insecta; order Lepidoptera; family Tortricidae; genus Cydia; species Cydia pomonella. The sequence continues at coordinate 48,574,075 of NC_084703.1, forward strand.
AATTTTTTCTTTGACTATCTACCTGTATTTCAAATTCTCTTTGCTTTCAATGCATCTCGCTCGTACTGGCATATTAGTGCGAGCGAGACATATAGAAAGTAAGTTAAATACGCAGACGTTAGCAAAGGTGTCAATGTAAAAGCCGATCTTGTATCTTACAAAAGAAAACATGTAAGATTAACGTCGCTATGTTTATTTATTAAAAAAAAATTGCACAAATACAAGTAAAACGTACAATAGGAGGACTTGAGGCGTTCTCTGCCAGTCATGTTATGAATTATATAAAAAACATTTCAGCAAGTCGTTTCCAATGAGCCCAAACTGATTGGCATGTCCTTTAATCTATGTATATCAACAGCTTAATGATGCCCTCACCGCAACCAAAGTTAATTAAACAAATATTTTGACTAATCCTGAGTTTTTTAAATATATTTTTCACTTGTATACAGTACAAGTGTTATATTTATATCTGATATATTTTTATAGATTATACGAAGCGGTACGAACGAAAACAATCACACTTATACAGCTATAGACTCCTGATACCCAGAAGCAATTGTTTTGTTTTTGAATTTGGAACCCTTAGTTACATAATAAAAGTTCAAAATAGATTTTGGAATATGTACAAAAATTTGGACTCAGGGTCTTAGGAGGATAATCATAAATGACATTTAAATTTATCACTGGACGCCATTTTACGAAACTGCAGTCAAACTGAACTTTTTTATAAAATTAACTAATAGGTATATTTCTTTCTTTCATTAAATTATAAAAATGAATGCGTCTACAACACTTTGTAATATTTAGTGCAACCCCATCTTAAGTAAGGACGCCGGGCACGACACATTGCGTACATTGACCCGCCTGTTATCTCTTTCGCACACATAGTCCGCGGCACGTAAGTAAAATTAATTTGGCCACAGGTTAAGTAAAAAAGTGTTAGACCCTTAATACCCTTATAATTTTTTTGCCTTACGAAATTTGAACAGGTAGGTATTTATTTAGGTAATAATGAAACAAGTATCTAATTTCAAATATATTTAAACATTTCCTACTCCCGTACTTTTATTTGTCATTTAAAGGGTCTTGCTCACATCTTTAAAACCCTACCTCATAGTTGTCAAGACAAGTCTTTAGTCTATTCCCCAAAAACGCATTTGTGCATACGCGCAGTGTCTTTTTGGCACTTTTCGATACTTTGTGTAATGACCACTTAAAGAATATTGTATGAAATACATTGTTGCCAACATTATTTTAAATGTCATCTTTGACAAATAAGTGAACCATAGACAAGTTTTTTTAAATTCATTCATTCATTTTCCCGCCCGTTTCTTGAGGTGGTTAACTGGTTATTGTGGTTGTCGAATAAATACTTAACTTATGTGTTAAATAACAGTGTGTCTTTCAAGTTAAAATGGATGAAGACAAATACTTAGTCTCTACGCCTGAAGAAATACAATCCCAAGAAGGCCCAAGAAGTCACAAATAATTTTCTGCCTTCAAAATCGGGAGAGATGAAATGAAAAATATTTGCTTAATTTACAATTTTATTTCAAAGTGCTTGTGGTCGTAGAAAAAAAATTGTATGCAAAGTTGTTTAACTGAGTCAAAAAATACTTGTGGCGTCTCTATTAACAATTTTCGGCTTCGCCTCAAATTGTTACTCAAGCCACTCGCCTTTTTTGACCTCTCTTAAACAACGGTTGCATACAATACTATAAACTTTTGCGCAAATTTTACTTACGTGCCGCGGATAATGCTACTGATGCCAATGGACAGCAATATACACGGTGTAACACGAGGAACCCGAAAGATTTTAACAACGCATTTCTGGGGCCAAAATAAGGAAAAATGTTTTATAAGTTTATGTGAATTATGCCTTTTTTGTTTTTATTTGAATGTATTTGTATCTGGCAGTTTATATTAAATTTGCAATTTTTTTTTCGTAAAACCTATTTATTAACCTATTTTTTGCAAAGTGTGTTACTTGTCACTTTTTGACATCTATCAATAAGGTTATTTATTTACTGACTACGCTCCATAATGGCATCATCGCCATCAAAAAGGCATTTTGCACCAATTAAAATATGGAAGATTTTTTATTTAATTGGTATTAACTCTGAAACTAGTCGAATCCCAGAAAAAAAAGACATTCAAGTCTTTAAATGTGATTTTTCTGTTAAAATCTTTCGGGTTCCTTGTATTACACGGTGTAGTTATGCGCGTGCGATAGAGATAGAAACAGGCGAGTCGATGTACGAAACTCTCTTGCTTGGCATGCTTAATTTAGTTTACCTGTCAAAAACATACGCCATTTTTGCGTCTTTCCCTGTAACTTCGTATATTTCGTATCATGGCGCCCTAACAGCAAAAGCAGTAACTAACTACATAATATCAACACGCACGACATCTACCACCCGCACACATAAACACAAGATTAAGGCTCCGACAGGGCTCGATCCAACTGGAAATTTATAAGGAAATATCTGAAAGACTATGATAAGCCATTACAGAAAAGTGTCTAATATATGTTTTTTAACACTTCTTATAAAGTTAAGAAGCTGATATTTGGCATGATAATTAGAAATAAAATTTATTAGTGATAACGTGGGTGGGGGGCTGGCAACATTAGTTGTACGTAAAAACAATGCGCTGATTGACTAGCACATTATTATCAAGTCCCTGTTTCGCGGTAGCAAAAATGCACTTCTGCTAGTGCTTAATTAAATATCGACTCTTTTATCGACATCCAGACGAAGCAACTATGGAATGATCGTCATTATAAATCTCTTCTTGCCCAGATGAAGCGGCGACTTATATTAAAACGGTGTTGATAAAGAAAATGAGATAATTGAACGTCAATTTGTATTCGATTCTTGATCAATTTAACGATATCTCGCCAATCAATGAAAAGTACCTATACACCGTGTTATTTTCGATTTCCGTTAATTTTAAGGATGCATCTCTGAGCTTAAATTAACTAACTTACTCAAAGACACCGGTATTCTAATTAACTCCATTTCGGAGATAATCAATAATTTATTTTTATTTTATAAGGCCCCTACGAGCGTGTACACTTGCCTTTTTTTTAATATTATAGGACATAATTACACAAATTGACTAAGTCCTACAGTAAGCTCAATAAGGCTTGTGTTGAGGGTACTTAGACAACGATATATATAATATATAAATATTTATAAATACTTAAATACATAGAAAACACCCATGACTCAGGAACAAATATCCATGCTCATCACACGAATAAATGCCCTTACCAGGATTTGAACCCGGGACCATCGGCTTCATAGGCAGGGTCACTACCCACGAGGCCAGACCGGTCGTCGTTTGAAATGTCATTGATATGTCATAATTTTCAATGATTTGGTCGAGTTGAATGTCCGTGTTACAACAACGCTATATGCAACATTATAAAAAAAAATCCAAGCCATTTAGTTTCCTTAAACGTACTTACTCATGCCCCTAAGTTAACGGAATTCAATTATCTAACTTTATAATTACGGTCATTCAAAAATTGCTTCACATGGATGTCGATAGAAGAGTCGATATTTAATTAAGCACTAGCAGAAGTGCATTTTTGCTACCGCGATAACGGGGTTTGGTTATCATTTCGCGGACGAGCAAAGAGAGCCATTGCGCATAATAACGGCGGATAACTTAACTTTAAATTCAAAGATATAAATACAGATATCTGCAATCCATTAAGGTAGCTGCCATACGGGTTTCAACCCCGACAAAATAGAGCCTTTTAGAGCGCATGATAATTCCAATTCTTTCAGTTGGATCCGAGTTGCAAACATTAATCTTACGTCATGTGCACAGGATTAAACTGCGCCAGTACGACGAGATGTGCTACCTTACACTTCACGATAAAATATCTTGTCTATTTGGTTGGTTTATTATGTAAAACGGGGTGACTTCAGGAGGTAATAGCTTATTAGGTTGCCGTAATTATTGGCCACTTTTAACAATAAGACATATTAAAATTGAACTCCGTTTTATTCGGCAGGCGTCAGGTTTTTTATCCCACAGCTATTTAGTCCATCGCTTTCACCCAATAGCCCAGTTCATGTTAGATTCAATCAACTCTCAAATAGTCCTTACACCCTGGCGGGTGCTGCCTCTGCGTGCGTCCCATGACACGGGCAAAGGCAGCATCCGCTCGGTGTACCCCTTTCATTAAAGTGTCACAAGGGGATCTACGTGTTGGCGTCGGCTCCGCGCACGCCTCCCAAAGATCCGGAACACCATTGTTCCGTGATGGGACTTATTAATATATTGTATATTGTCGGTAGCAGTGGCCAATTACTATAGCAGTCACCCGAATAATGCTATTAGCTCCTGAAATCCATAATGATATAGGAAATATAATTAATTTTGTTTTGTTTTAAAAATGAACGTATCATAATCAAATATAAAAGGCGAAAGGATGACTGCTATAGTTATTGGCTCCTCCATAGTAATTGGCCACTTTTAACAATAAGACTTATATTGCCATGTTGCTTTCTGATTTGTAGAGCCAATAACTATAACAGTCACCCTTTCTCCTTTTACATTTGATATAGTTACGTTCATTTTTAAAACATTTCCTATATCATTATAGACTTTTTTTTTTTACGGCAGAGCCTTAGGAGGTCATAACTTTTCTACCGTAAAATTCACGATACGAGTATTTATAGTCACCCCATTTTAAAAACGTATTCATCGATACGAGTAATTAAAGTCACCCCATTTTAAAAACGTATTCAGCGACACGAGTAGTTAAAGTCAACCTGTTTTAAAGATGTATTCGGTACCGTCCATATCAAATGCCATATAGTTTCGAGGCATTTCTATTTTAAATTGAAAAATTGTGATTCTTGCAGATAATGTTATAGATAAATTGTAAATATTTCATAATGGGAAGAAGCGTTTTTTTTTTTAAACAATAGTGTAAAGTAGCACACTTAATGCCACATGCCATCATGTCAAAATAATAAATTTCAAAATGGCATAGCACGTGGTTTGGTGCGGGCGAATCCTTGGGCTGTTCTTTGATCCTTCACGAATGAGTGTTTAAGCTCGATATTATACCGAAATCAAAACGAAATACCGGTGTACTTAACCGGTATTATGAAAACCGTTTTTTTAATGAATCTAACTTGAATATTTTTTTCTGTTAACTAAAATAAAAATACTTTCGTCAATATAATAGTTATTCTCAGTAACTACTTTTAATGTTTTACTTATTGATATTAAATACTAAAAAAACGCATAGTGCGACCGCGATTTTCACGCAATTTTTTTTTCTTTAAATTATTGGACAGGGTTAATTTTGTAATACAAGAACGCCCTCGTATCCGCCCCCACCGGCCGCGTGCGTGGGTACTGACAGCGCGGAGCTCGGGCGGCGCGGCAGCGAATCGCGAAGCGCCGCGCACGCGCTGCACTCGCCGTCGCCGCGTCTGGACACATACGTCTTCTTACACTTACGGCAACAGTCTTAACACATGTCGTCGCAATAAGGTTTACTTGTAAGAATTGTCAGCCTTGTGGGCGATGGTAAAGTCGCCATCAGATATATAGGAGCGGCGAAGGCACTCACAAATATCTGATATCTGAAATCTCACGCCTCTATTGTCAAGTCTTCGTGACGTGTAAAGATGAAAGATCAGAGGTGATTTTTTCGGCTTGGACCTCTGTTCAACAAAAGGCATTGTTTCTTTTATGCAGCGCGGTTCGGGCCAGTTCGGTAGCTATGGTATGCAAACCGGTTTTTAATTGTATGGGAAAACCGGTTAATACCCGAAATTTCATACAAATAAAAACCGGTTTGCATTCCCTAGAGCGACACCGTTTAAAAAGCAATTTTATCATACTAATTATATGGTTCAAATTCAAGCAACAAGTTATATCAAAATATTTTTACCTGAATGTGGGCGGTCGATCGTCCTACATTACAAAAACGTATTATATCCGAATGAGCTGTTACTTGAATTTAAACCATATAAATAGGATGATAAAATTGCTTTGAAATTGGGCTCGCACTGCACAAAAGAAACAATGCCTTTTTTTAATTTAACACATGAAGGGTCTAGCCGAAAAAATCATAGAAAATATCAACTATACAGGGTTTGCTGACGTATAACTACCAAATGATTCGTATCACAAATGCTTTTACGATTGTTATAATTATAACACAAATTTAACCTAATAAACCACATATAAACATTGTTTATATATTCCAAATACAAAGCTGACAGTCCGATTGACCAAATTCGTCGGTTCAATTCAAAATTGGTACAAAATCAGGATGAGTAGATAGGCCAATATTGTCATGTTAGTATCTGTTATATAAAGACACATCTTGTACGATGATATATTTAAAAAAAAAAACGCAGATTGAAACATGATATAATAGGCCAATATGGGAAATCAATTAACCCAAACCAAAGAGAATTTGAAATAGAGGTGGATTGTCCAAGAAAATTTTGTAGCCATAGTAAATTTACTGCCATCTTTCGACAGATGATTATGACTTTGATCCTTATTATTTCACATAGGCATAGGCTAAAGGTTGTGGCGCTATCGCCAGAAATATATCTTTGGCCTTTGATCTATTAGATTTCTTTGACAATCCACCTCTATTTCAAATGCTCTTTGGCCAAACGAAGTGATACCCTCCTTGTAGGTAAACTCAGGTCATATACACAATGACAAGAAATTCTAGATATTTACTGAGGCCCAACACATGATGCGAATATCCATACATCTATCTCCATCTACCGCATTAGTGCGTCCTTTACCTTTGTTGTTTGACATTTGACGTTTGCCGTTGATATATATAATGGATATTTTCAAGTTTACAACAGATAAATTAGACCAAAATACTTAGTTATTCAACAATAATTATATAAAGTTATGTTTTCAGATATACTTACCCATCATTTTAGCAGATGATTCATAAACATATTTAACACATTCACTGCCGGGAACCCACCTGGTGGGCGCTCGTGAACTTTGTTCAGATGCCGGACAACCCGCTGGGCGGGTTGTTTTGTACGCAGCTATAGACCACCGGTTTCTGGGGTAGTGCGCCGTTTTGTCTGACAGTGAATGTGTTAAACCAGATCACAGTCTATCAACTTGAAATTTTGGCTAGCCGCCTTTAAAACACATTAAAAATAAAATAAGTTTTTGGCAATAATTTAATTTTTGGTACAAGCTTTTATCGCTGACTGTACTTTTCTTTCCACAAGTAACTAATACTCATCGAGACACTTCTAAAAACCCCAAACACAATTAGGTTACGTTGTTTTATCACAGAGTTCCTATGGCCACCTCCTGTCTCCATCATCAGATCATCTCGATGGTACCATAATATTGCATTGTCACCCGACTTACATAAGTATGCAAATTTTCAGCTTCATCGGAAACCGGGAAGATGGTCAAATTTAACTTGCAAGATTTGATTACAAACAGACAACGGTCAGGTGAAAGTAAATAAAAGCTTGTAAAAAACATACGAGTATTTTAGAGCTCCGTGCAAAACTTTGTTGACGGAGCTCTTATGGGATTAAAATATGTTTACAAATATGTGATTGTTGTGTCAAGTCAACTTGGGTTGCCATTATACTAATAGTTTTTAGTTCAATTTTATTTCAGTTCTAGAATTTCTTGTAGCACTGTGGGTATAAAGTTAAGCTAAATAATTCATACCCTTATCAAGGCAGATTTACCCCCTTATTCATAAACGTGTACTTAAGTTACGATGCCGCTAATAATCGTTTGTCCCTTTCCGACGTATTGGTATGATGGAAAGGGACAAACAATTATTAACGGCATCGTATACGTTTATGGATACGGGAGTAAGTGTCCACACGCGTGGCACGCGTCGCTTCTAACTTGTGTTTTATCCTCCTAAGGCTCAGCCATACAAATCAAAAAACCAAAATTTGCCATTGAAATTTGACACTATTCTGTAGGAAATAGAGTTGATTTTGCGTTGTTTGACAATTGAACGAAGCAATGCGAAAGCGACTCTGTTCTAATTGAATATGGTTTAAATTTCATTAAACTGAAGAAGTACTATAGATAGGCCCTTGGGCCTTAGGAGGATATATTTCAAGGGTAAGACTCATTAGATCGTCATTTATTATCTTCTCGCCACGATAAGGGTTAGTATTAAAATAATAATTTAAGTTTTATATAATAGGTACTTCAATGAAATGACAATTTAAACTCGGTCGTGGCCAGAGCTTAGAGTTTATCATTTCATGACATCATCGATTGACCACATCAGGGAAAGGTCGAACCTGATCCAACCATATCGTGACGTGATCAATTCGAAAATTAAATCTATGATCTAGCCACGATAGGTGCACAACTGTTTAGCCAGTTTAACGCTTTAGCTTTATTGTAACTCTGTATATAACTAACAATCTATGGACAAACTGGCCTGAAAGAAAGAATTTAATTATTATTTACTGATGAAACCGGTTATACCTCGTCCCACCATACAAAACTTCCTATATTTTATTTGGCTTATGAGTGGTTTTAATTAAGATCGAAACAAAATGTACATTATAATGCACATTGGGCTTTACGAGGTTAACAGATATACCGGTACGCGGCACAATACCCGCTGCTATGCTCTTCGGAAAGACGCACGTCCTTGTCTCTCCGTCTTAATTTATGCAATTGGTATGAAAATACAAAAAATAATACGCATTCGTGAATTAAACTTCACCTACCAAAAACATACGATGTTTGTTATTAGTCCTGGTTAAAAGATTTATTCACAATAATTATTTCTTACACCGACCTTAAAAACAAACAAATCTTAAAACAGCACCCCTTCAAAAAAAAAACAAGTAAAAAAGAGACAGAATAAAAACCAAAACGCAAGAGAAAGAGAAGCAGATAGTCCCGCTCGTGCCCTCAACCTTGTTAGTACGCTCAGACGTTACAGGAATGGAGGGAGGAATGGTCTTGGTGGCCCCGTCGAGGTCTGTTAACTAACATTGTTTTTTTAATTTAAAAAAAACGCATTTAACCGATTTCCAAAACCGAAGCGACTCAATAAGTGCTCCGTGAACAAACGTACGGAGCACTAAAAATACAAAATGTCGTACTAGAGATAAATTAAATTTGAACAACACCCATATAGCTAGCCACAACCATAAGAAAGAAATATAATTATAAGTAACGCAATTTGTTTTAATTTACCATTTTTATAGTTTAATACATACTAAAATATCCTATTATACATATCCGTTTTTTGTATAAGTAAAATATATTTCGCTGTAAACCGGTTTCCTTCTTAGTTATACCGGAGTCTCGTTTTTTCAGATATAACTGCGATTAAGCAATTCATCACTGTTATATCTGCATCCGAATAAGATTAGACGTAAACTTGGGACGATAGCGGACCAACATTAAAATGATGCCTCGCCAAACGGACATACACGAACAGACAAGCGACCGGACCACCCGACCACACTCGGGATCAAAGCAAGCCACACAGGACGCACTAACCTCGGGTCCGTGTAGCTGTGTCTCAGCACCTCCCCGCGCCGGCGCTCCGAGGCGTAGTGACACCTCTGTATCACAGCAACCCTCTCTTTCGGCGTCGACGTGACAACCTTATCTATATTCTTGTTAGACAGACTCTTGAAACGATTCCGTACGTCGACGGACACCCCGTCAGTCTCCTGGTCAGATGTGATGCTGTAGAACTCGTCCTCTATACATCCTGATAGTCTGTTAGCGTCGGATATTAGTGAGCTCTTTCTGTGCGCTAAAGGTGTTAGAAATGGGAAGTTGGTGAAGAGCTCCTCGTTGCGCTTGTTTTTCTCTATCAGAGCCGGGATCGTGTTTAGAGATTTCTGCTTGAATATTTGGAAGTTCGTTAAAGGTTGGACTGCGTTGCTTATCATTGTTGCCGCGGCCTTCTTTTTCTTATCAAAGTAAGTGGGCATAGCGAAATGTTGATTATTTTCATTGGTTAGTGTCGTGTCTGGTGTTTTGTAGTCTTCTGTCGCGGGGGACTGTATGGCGTGCCTTATGACGTCCGGCGGTCCGGTGAGGGTCGTGTTGGGCGTCAGATACACGTCCGAGTTGTCGGACGAGACTGATTTCTCGAGCAGCAGCTTCGTTAGCGTTTGTGCTCGCCCTGTGTGCTTGCACAAGCGACTGCGGGTGAGGGGACGAGAGAGAAACATACAAAATATAAATTAATTAAGCTCACAATCGTCGGTTAGTTACTCGTGTCGGAGAGCGGGCACGGAGCGCTAGTGCGAGCACATTTAGCGGGGACACAGCGCACGGAATGACTTCGTGGGTTACATTTTTATATAAGGACGTTAAGCACGCTTTCCTTCTCTATCGCACGCGCCTAATTATATTGCTGTCCCGTACGCACGGCGGCATTGACCGCCGGCATCATCGGCGGGACATCAATATAATTATGCGCGTGCGATAAAGACACATTGCGTGCGATTGACAGGCGGGTCAATGTCCGAAATTCTAGCGTAGCGTATGAAACGCAATATATTCATATAAACGTATAAATCATCTTTTATCGTATATTTTTAACTTACATGTTCTCATGCTGACGACATCACATTTCGTTCGCTGTGTGTCCTCACAATTTTAGATCCTCGGCCGATATTATAAGTGTATCATTCTTCGGTTTTTGATCATATATGAGCAAAGACTGAATAACACTACACCCGTAAAAAGTTAATTAAAAGCATCGGCCACAGGATTTTTTTTAAATATTCACAATAAAAAAACATGAGTAGCAAACTAAAAATTAAAAATAATAGAAATAAAACAATGAAGAGTAAAAACAATAAAAAAAACCCACCCCAAAACAAGTACCACGCTTCACGTCCTCATATCCAGTTCCAGCCAGTTAAGAATAGAAAAAAAAATAACTTGTCTTCCCAAATTAAGCAAAACGGTTAGCATGTTTTTTATACAGCAGTTACATAAACCTGTACATAATGTAATATTTTTGCCTGATTACAATCACACGACAAATTACTTGAAACCCTTGACGCCAATACCCAATCATAAAAAAAAATGTGACTACGAGTTAGCGTACCACTTTTTTATTCAAATTAATTTTTTTTGTTACTGCCACGATTCCCACGCGTTTTTAGATCGTGTCATTCACGAAGACGCGTGCCTGACTCGTATTGCCATGTTTTTAAAGGCTACATTTGACAATCTGCGCGTCATCGTGGATGACACGAACTGTAATTACCTAACCCTTCACGAAATTAAATTATATTTTGCTGCAGAAACTTGTAAGTAAAATAAGTATTTGGCAAACATTTCATTTTTGGTACAAGCTTTTATCGCTGACTCTACTTTTCTTTCCACAGGCAACTAATACTCATCGAGCAAATTCTAAAAACCCCAAACACAATTAGGTTGCGTTGTTTTATCACAGAGTTCCTATGTCCACCTCTTGTCTCCATCATCAAATCAGCTCGATGGTACCATAATATTGCATTGTCACCCGACTTACATATGTATGCAAATTTTCAGCTCAATCGGAAACCGGGAAATGGATCAAATTTAACTTGCAAGATTTGATTACAAACAGACGACGGTCAGGTGAAACCTAAATAAATATAATACATTTATCGTCTTAAAAACCGGTTACATTATAAAACCGGTTAACTAAGACAATTAGGGCTACTTGCACCATCTCACTAACCCGGGATTAACCGGTAACCCAGTGTGAAATTGTACTGGTAACCATGGTCAATCCAGGTTTAACTGGTTAACCGCGGGTTAGTGATTGGTGCAAGTAGCCCTTAGTAAGTTTATGTGACTGCTACATAATAAAAGGCATTAAAATACACGAGTGTTTTAATGCCTAATTATGTACAGTTATATACACATTTTATCTACACACATATTATAAACTTTCTCTGATATATTCACTAACCCAAATTACAGCCAACGTTGGGGCATCGTTGCTCTCTTGGCGGAACTAGCGAAATTGTGGTGGCGTCACCGAAATATTTTTGTCACTCACTTTACACGAAAATTTTGCTGTAGTTACTTAAAAACAACATAACATATTAATTTTATACTTAAAACGAATTAAAAGATAAACTGTACGTCAAATGGCGGTAAATGAAAACTTTTTTCACGCATGTCAAGAATTAATATTTCTTTTTAATTCAGAGCCAAACTAGAGTTGGGGGCCTATTTCCGTATCATTCGATACAAACTAACATGCGAGATATGGCAAAATTGTATGCAATTAACATTGCATGCCGAACAAAAAGGCAAAATAGAGGTCAAATCGAATTACTTTTTTTTCAGAGATGTTCGAAATTTGGATGTCAGCGCCAAATAATAATAATAATATTTTTTTTGATATGAAGCAATTTGTTGATAAGAAATTTGTTGTATAAAACAGTTTATCGTAATGTTGGCCATTATTTACGGATTTTGAAGTCATCATAGAGGGTTTATGATATGAGTGTAGATAAACACTTAAATGCATCCGATACCCATTATTACCTATACCGGTATCATGCAACCGTCTCCTTAACACTTAAAATACATATCTAACTTGAATGAACGCTTACCTATGAAAAATCAACCAGATTATTCATTATTGTACGGTCTAGTTCAGAAACATCTATACAAGTCAACGTTTAAAAATATATGTACACGACCTTATTGTCAGTCTTAGGCGCTTAGCACACTGCTTCCGATTCGCTCGTCGCTCCGATGTTCGAGCGGGACAACGCTATGCGCGCATGATAGCGACATCCCGCTCGCTCGGTCGCTCGGAGCGACGTGCGAATCGAATCCATTGTGCTAGGCTAGTAGATAATAGATCGTGTCATTCAAGAAGACGCGTGCCTTGTCACGTAATTAAAGGTTAGATTTGACAATTCCGCGCGTCATCGTGGGTGACACGAACTATATTTTCGGGACGTTGGCTAGTAAAGATGTTTGTGAAGTCGACTATATTTCTACATTTCTCAAAGCATAGTGGAACAACATCAGAATCGATGTTGTATTAAGATCCGTGCAAACCTGAGGGCCTACCGCGAACACCGAAATTTGCAAATATCGGGCTTTCTCTTTTACTCCAATTAAGGCGTAGTTAGAGTGACAGAGACAATTTGCGAACTTCGGTGTTCGCGGTACGCTCTCTGACTACTTTCATTGACTTGATATGCACTGAGCACATTCGCCAGGTCTGGACGCACCTTCGTCTTTATGGCCAAGTAGGGTAATACCTCTTAATATAGTCCTAACATACAGTCAATAGCAATGAAAACGGGCACAATATATATAAAAATTACACCAACTGCACCTAGTTTCATCGCTTTGAGTGTATCTCTGTACGACAAAACTCTGCGTTTAAGTTAAGCCTGTATAAAACGGCTAAGAGATTCCGCTCACAATGAAAACCGCACTGTGCAACGACGCCATATTTGCTTGAGAATTTTCTGTTTTTAAATGACAACTTTTTATGATGTTGACAAACTGGCCAATTCGAACCACTGACATTAGCATGATATTGATATCATATCAGTTAGTTGTCATTCGTGGGGGCATCTCGCTCGCACTAATACTTGTGCGGACAAGTCTGAGCGAAATGAACGCGCGAATTGGGCGGGTCCGGACAGAGCGAGCAAACGCTTGAGGCAACTTCCTCGCGCACAAAACGGCCAGTGTAGACGTGCCTCGCCCGAGCGCGTATGCTCGCTCTGTGTGGACCCGCCTTAACAGCTAACTGATATCATTCCAACGTCATTCTAATATCAGTGAGAGTTCGAATTTGCCTACAAGAATAGTAAAATTTGGGATGGATTGAAAAGATTCCCAAAATCGGTACAGCCTAACCAGAAATATATAATCACGCGCCATACTGTGGAATTTCATTGGAACTAAATTTTTCATTCTAAACCGAACTGTCACCCTATACATGAGAACAGCGCCCTCTTGACAATGATCATATATTTCTGATCAGGCAGACAAAAATCAGAAAACTCTCATGTCCAAACACAAGTAATATCGACACGGACAATATGCCAAAAATACTCACGCCCATACATTAAGGCAGTGTATACATATTTTGGGCACTTTGTCCGTATATATATTTAATGCCCCGAGTACAGTGGTCTCGTATTCTGTACACCGCGGGCTCGCGCATACCTGTTGTGGTGGGGGCGCGCGTCCGCGGAGTCGCCCTCGGAGCTTTGTCGGGAGTGCGCGGACGCGGCGGATACGGAGCTGCCGTAACCTGACGCCTGTAACGTTACGGTATTTTTACATTACAATGGGTGAAATGGCATTGTTGACACAAGTTGTTAAATAGATATAGTCCGTTTCTTTAGCATGAGAAAGAAGGTAAGCGATTTTGACGTGTTATTTTATCATATACGATCATTTATTCGTTTCCTTTCATAGCAGTTACTGATTTTATCTACACACATATCATAAACCCTCTATGATGCCTTCAAAATACGTAAATAATGGCCAACATTACGATAAACTGTTTTGTTACAACATATTTCTTATATCTACATCAAAATCGATTTGTTTTTCAGTGATGTTCCAAATTTGAAGTCATAACCATGGTTCAAAAAAGCAATTCCTTTTGACCTCTATTCTAATATCAGTCGAGATGCCTTGTTGTTCGAAATGAAATGTTAATTGCATACAATGTCAATTCTCGCATGTTAGTTTGTATCGAATGATACGATAATAGCTCCCCGACTCCAGTTTATCTCTGAATAAAATAAAATAAAACTACGAACGCGTGACATGCGGCGTGAAAAAAGTTTTGCCGCCATTTCATACACAGTTTATAGCTAAATTAGTTTTAAGTATAATATGTTATGTTGTTTTTAAAGTAACTATAGCAAAAGTTTCGTGTAAAATGAGCGATAAAAATATTTCGGTGACGCCACCACATATCCGCGAGTTCCGCCAAGAGAGCAACGATGCCCTGTGATTTGGGTTACTGAATATATCACAGAAAGTTTATAATATGTGTGTAGATAAAATAGTGTATGTATCTGTACATAATTAGGCATTAAAACACTCGTGTGATCCTATTAAAAAACTCACTTTGTTCGTTTCTTAAACCCACACTCGTGTATATTAATGCCTTTTATTATGTAGCAGTCACATAAACTACTATTTAAAAAGAGTTTTCAATAAAGACATGTCAAGATTGTTTACCTTTTTTCTACTAAAGAAACGAACTTATATAAAATGAGCAATTTATCACAATAAATTGGAAACTTAATAAATATATGGGAATGATGAAAAAAATACAATACCTCAGTTTTAAAACAAATCATGGTACCATTCAATTCCATAGACTAAATAAAATAAAAATATCGCATAGAAACTATACACATAAATGCAATATTTCACCTGTAATATTGCAATTTCTTTATTTTCCATACATCTTCCATACAACGGCTTCTAAGCAATCGTGACGTTACATCGTGACGTCACGATGTATTGCCATTTTGTTAGGAGCGTTTTGTCGGTAAAATGATATCGTCAGACTTTAACTATCATTTGTGACTTTTGTGTTGCTTTAACTCAATGGGCCCCATATAGACATTGGATCCTCAAAACAAACCTGATCGATAGATACCATTAATAAAAAATTGACAACTAGCCTATTAATTAGTGGTGGTCGTTGATTCAACGAACCAGTTGATAAAACGTTCTTCGTTCGTCAACGAACGAAACGTTTTGTGTAACAGACTCAACTAGTTGACGACTTTAACGTACAAACGTAATCGGAATGGAACGCTAAGCTAATGGCATGGCAGTATAGTTGAAATCAACATTCCTTTTATTCATTGATTCAACTCAACCCGATTCCTTTGACGCCAGTGCGAGCGAGAAGCAAAGACGCAACAGCAAGGGCTCGAAAACGAGATGGAATTAGTCGACGTTGATTGAAAGATACTTCGTTGATCGACAATTCAACTGACTAGATTCCGTTGACGCGAATGCCTTTTTATCTTCAGTTAAAGCAAAAACCTAGTTGACGAAATCAACTAGTTTTTCAACTAGTTGACGTTTTCTAAGTTAACGTTTCGTTTCGTTGAAGCAAAAACCGTCAACGACCCACCACTACTATTAATGTCGTAATAATTACAAAGGCATATCGTGGCCGTGGCACTCAAAAACATCTGAACATGCACTGTAGCGACAATAGAGGCGTGTTCATATATTTGTGGGCACCTTTGGTCGCCCCGATAAATCTGATGCGAGCATTTAACATTTAACAATTGGAGACGCATTGTCTGTAATTTTCTGTACAAAACAGTCTGCCGACTTGCGGGCCGGGGCGCGTCAAATGTGTGACTATTTGTACGTAATGTACAAGTAGCCATGTCAGATAAACGTCAGTCTATACAATACATATGAGCATTGACCAAGGTTTTCGACAGAGGTGTTAGCTCCAGTTGTTAAATCCTCCAAGGATATAAGGTAGGTTTAAAGTCCGCTATGTCTAGGCTTTGGCTGTAAAGATTCGCCTCTGCTGTATATAATACAGGACTCTATGTCCTAGTCGGTAAGGCTCACTTTGCTGCTCGTGTCCCCGGTGATATTCGAGCAGTTCATGACGGTTAGCCCGCTCCAAGGAGTGAAAGAGATCCGACCTTTCACTCCCGCAAATTACAAAATATTAAGCACAATGACGCATGGCAACTCGCCGCCCGCGGACACTGTAAATAGGACTCTATGTTCTACACTGTAAGTGTCACTTTGCTGCTCGTGTCCGCGGTGGTATTTGAGGAGTTGCAAGGAAGGCAGTTCACTTACGACGGTTACCCCGCTCCAACGAGTAAAGAGATCCGACCTTTCACTCTCACTAATGACGAAATATTTAGCAGTGACGCATGGCAGCTCGCCGCTCGCGGACACTGTAAATAGGACTATGTTCTACGCTGTAAGACTCACTTTGCTGCTCGTGTCCCCGGAGGTGTTCGAGGAGTTGCGCGAATGTGTGTGTTGCTGGAGGCAGCTCGCGCACGACGCGGCGGTTAGCGTTCCCGTTCCTGGAATCATATGACCATAGAACGTTTACACCAATAAAATATTTTGGGTTAATCTTACACAAATAAACGTAGTCCCACAGTAAGCTCAATAAGGCTTGTGTTGTGGGTATGCGACAATATATGTAATAAATAAATAATAAATATTATAGGACATTATTACACAAATTGACTAAGTCCCACAGTAAGCTCAATAAGGCTTGTATTGTATGTACCTAGACAACGATATATATAATATATAATTATAAATACTTAAATACATAGAAAACACCCATGACTCAGAAACAAATATCCGTGTTCATCACACAAATATATGCTCTTACCAGGATTTGAACCCGGGACCATCAGCTTCATAGGCAGGGTCACTACCCACTAGGCCAGACCGGTCGTCAACGCCATATGTGAACGCCAGAACGGCCAGCAGAACGTCCCACTTTATCGCTTGCCATAAGAACGCCTTGACAGGTTATTCGTATTGTTGGTGACCCCGACTCACAGTCGGTTTGGAACCTCTCAGTCTTCGGAGAGACGTTGGCTCTCTGTGCCTGTTCTACCGTCTGTACAATGGGGAATGTTCTGAAGAACTTTTTGAATTGGTGTCACCGTCGCGTTTTTATCACCGCACCTCCCGCCAAAGAAACAAAGTTCATCCTCACTTTCTCGACACGTGGCAAACCAAGAACAAGCTGGCATCTCGCTCGTTTTTGCCCAGAACGTGCAAGTTGTGGAATGAGGTACCTTCTGAGGTGTTTCCCTTGCGCTATGACATGGGGTTCTTCAAGAAGCAGGTATTTAGGGTTCTCAAAGGTTGGCAACGCATAAGTGGCTCCTCCGATGTTGCTTATGTCCATGGGCGACGATGACCGCTTCCCATCATATTTAATTAAAAAAAAGGATACAAGGAAATCTCGTCCTGATGGCAAGCGACAATGTGGGACAATTTGGTGGCCGCTGTCACATATATAACATGTAGTTATAGATAAATACTTAAATACATAGGAAACATCCACAACTCTGAAACAAGGTTTTCCCGAGGGTATACAGTATGGGGTTCTTCAAAAAAGTAGTGTACAGGTTTTTAAAAGGTCGGCAACGCGCATGTAACACCTCTGGCGTCCATAGGCTACGGTGACTGCTTACCATCAAGCTGGCCGTATGCTTGTTTGCCACCGGCGTGGTATTAAAAAAAACATATCTGTGGTAAACACACAAACAAATGTCCTTACCAGGAATGCAACCAGAGACCTCCTGCTTCGAAGGTAGTCACTACTGGCAATACTAGCTAGGTCGTTAAGAATAAATAATCAACGAATGAAATTTATGCTTAAGGCCCCATAGCTTTGTGTTTATCTCACTGAGCATAAGCGTGAATAAGATGCATGTGCGTGCAAAGGACCGCGAATATCATGTTTTGCAATTTTAATTTGTCGATATCATAACACTAGACCCTACTCTTAGTGTTGTGTTCCTGCCGGTGAGTAAGGTTGCCAGAGCTCAACGAGGGGAGGGTGGGTTGTTAGGGTCGGCGACGCGCATGTAACTCCTCTGGAGTTGCAGGCGTACATAGGCTGCGGAGGCTGCTTACCATCAGGCGGTCCGTATGCTTGTTTGCCACCGATATAGTATAAAAAAAATTATGTTTTTGAATTTTAATTAGTTGTAAGTTTTAAAAGAAGTACTCGATGAGTTCGCTCAAAAATAAAATTGCATATTTAAAAAAAAAACATTCTTAGCTTTTGAGCATACAAATTTTAAGTGCGTTTTAGACCTAAATATGTTCGTGTTTTTTTTTTTATATTGAGCGGAAGTCAAAAAAATCAGGATCCTAATTGATGAAGTCACTACAGAAAATCCTCAAGAATGCTAATTGAATAATTAGCAACCATATTGTGATCTAAAAAAGCGGTAAGATTTTTCAAAAACTCAGCTCTCTGGACCTACGGCAACTTAACAACCAAGCCTATAAAATGATTTGATAACATTTTCATTACAATAATGTTGCTATACGGTTTAACCTCGTGGTGTAGCTGGATGGTGCCTCGTGGTGTAGCTGGATGGTCACTTATTTTACAAAAACTCTTAAATAAGGCCATAGTGGATGGTTATATTATAACATTTTGGTTGAGAAGACTGACATAGCAGGTTAGGTAGGTTTCCATATAGATTTCCGTTGATTGACCCACCTGTTTCTATCTCTATTGCACTCGTATTATTACAGTGCTGTCATGATGCCGGTTATCAGTGTCATTGTGCGAGTTTGACAGCAATATAATTATTCGCGTGCAATACAGACAGCAACAGGCGAGTCAATGTACGGAAATCTATCTGGAAAGCGTCTCTTCTTAAGACGGTCTTTTCCATGACCTTACTTAATAGTTTTTGAATGAGGTAGACTGTATGAAGGGTCCACTGAGTACCAGTTCGCCGGACGATATCGGCCTGTCAGTTACTCGCGATTGTCGGCCGATATCGTCCGGCGAACTGGTAATCAGTGGGCCATTTAAGAAATAAAAAAATCGCTCGCTTAATTTAGGTACCTATATTGTACTTAATTTATATGACATTACATAAGTATCTAAGAACGAGGCTGCAAATGATTCGAGATAAGAAATGATAACTGAAATTGAAATATAGTAAACAAATTTAAAAATATATTCGCACAGCAGTTTTTATAACAAGACATATTCTGACAAACATCTTTAAGAGAACAACGAACATACAAAAGTAATCCCCATTTTCCTCTCCGGATCTTGACATTATACAGGGTGCTCGCGAGGAACCCATATAACTTTACCACCATGTTCTTGACCATCTTTAGAAAATAAAATGTCATATAAAGTAAACTGGATTCGGCTTAGTTTGCGAGTAATTAATATTTTTTATTTAAGAAAAAATCCAGTATAATGCACCTTTAGGATAGCGACGTTGCAAGACCGCATCACATTATCTGTCTGACGTAAATTGCAGAAGCTCGTTCCTGTCACTATCATCGACATGTGTCATTGAAAATAAATACGTAGAATCTTAAAATTCTATCACTTAATCCAAAGTATGATCAATGATCATTGCTTTTGTTAAGTCCACGACTAAAACAATGGTATTAGTGAAGTATTGATAAACAAAATTACTTAACGCCCAAGAATTGATAAATTTAACCGTCTTAGTTTTATTTTGAAGTGACACGTATTTATTCATAAGAATGCATATTTCTTAATGATCGATTGATTTCTTATGATGGCAGAACAACGAAGCTAAGTTTTTGCTACTTCGGGTAAAAATTGGACACCTATTCAGTTTAAATCGTGAAAACTACACATGAAACTAAATAAACAGTTCGAAGTGTTTTTATTACCTATACCATTATTGTTTGATTCTATTAAAGAAATAAAGTAACACAAATTTTAATAAGATTATTTATTTATTACCCTACAAACAAAAAAGTATGATCACTGTCAGGAATTGCAATAGGTATAGGTACCCTTCTCATTCTACCAGCTTGTTCGTCTACGTGCACTTCGTAGAATCCGTGAATCCGTAACCACTCAACTAGATACTGCTTCAGTATTAGTACTCGCAGTATTTTCTATTACAGCATCCTTAATACGTTTTTCACTGAGCAGCACTAAAAAACCAATTTACTCTCCTTTCCACTGATTAAAAAGTCTGCCGTCTAAGTTAAACCGCACGATTTGTCCAATTATTAGGAAAATTATTATTCGTCGCACTGTTTAAATAAATGTTATAAACGTGAGACATCATATTGATATTAGAATCAATACCAACAATGTCACCCATCGTTCATGTGACTGATGTCATTATTTAAAGTACTTATAAAACACACTCGAAGGAAATTTCCAAGTGGCCAGTATGTATCATAATCCATGAAGATTGATAAAATATTACTAAAATTATTTACGTATCGACAATAATAGACTGGTAATAATTTTAATGCGTACTTAAAACATTTATTTTCACAGTGCGATATTTTTAACTTTTGGATCCATGCAATAGGTACTTAGTTCTAGTGATATGTATCTACTGACAACACTGCCAGATATTGACTTACAGATTGAAAATATGTTTACACTTTTGAACCTAAATACAAAGAAATAAGGTGAAAAATTGTAAACATATTTTTGACGTCGACTGTACAACTACGATTTAAATCGCCGGTGGTTGATCATAATATTCATAATTATCATAATCCTGCGGGCGGAAATACTAGTGTGTGGCAAGCCTTAAATAAGTAAATCATACATAGGTAAAGAGATCCGATTGCACATTATGTACATTCTGGTTTGAAATAATTTGTTTGACAAGAAATGTCTATGTGACTTACTTGCCGTTCTAGTGAAAAGAGATAGAGACAATAACAAACGTTGCCAGCTCGTCCTAAGGCATTGTGTTACTGGTGAACCAAAAATAATTTATTTAATTTGTATGAAAAGTTAAAAAAGTTAAAAATCTAATTTCGACCTATGTTTATATAATGTTTTTTAATTATTACGACCTCAGCTATATGCTGGTAAAGTTATATGGGTTCCTCGCGAGCACCCTGTATATTAATATATTATACGTCATTATTACACAAATTGACTAAGTCCCACAGTAAGCTCAAAAAGGCTTGTGTTGAGGGTACTTAGACAACGATATATATAATATATAAATATTTATAAATACTTAAATACATAGAAAACACCCATGACTCAGGAACAAATATCCATGCTCATCACACGAATAAATGCCCTTACCAGGATTTGAACCCGGGACCATCAGCTTCGTAGGCAGGGTCACTACCCACTAGGCCAAACCGGTCGTCATGGAAAATGTTTTTTATATAATCTGTTGTATATTAACCATATGCTACGTTTGACTTGTTTCGAATATATTGTTGTACGAATGTTTCATATATAGAAATGTCCATCTTCATTTAACTTTTTTGCGAGATTCTTCTGAAGCTCTGAATCTAAGTTAGGTCATGTGTATTCGAAATATTGCAAGTTCGCATGGTCTGCCAATTCATTAATTTCGCAATTTTCGCATATGTTCGCAAAGGCATTTAACTTAGACTTAGTAGTCGTCAAAGAAAAAATTGGTGTTCAAAAATCAGACTTTAGGCTTGAGATACACTTGTAAGTTTTACTTACGTAAGTAAGGACAAAGCTATTTGTTAGAATGAGATAGTAATATTCATCTCTCACTCTGTAGTATAGCTATGTCCCTACTTACGCAAGTAAAACTTACAAGTGTACCTCAGGCCTTAATGTACAATTCACATCAACTTAACCTCTTTAGTCCCGGTGTCTTTTTAAAAGGACGATTTAAAATCGAATTTCGAACTATGTATATGGGACTAAAAGGTTCCATTTTCTAAACGGCAAAAACAACTTTGGGACAAGAAGGCTAAAGGCGTGGCGCATTCTATGAGTCAAACGAATTCAATGCTCCCACAGTAAAATAGTACGTTCCATATTTAAATGGATGCGTAAACTGTGAGTCGCAAGCGCCCTCCCATTTAATTATGGAACGTAACGTAACTTCAGTACTGTACAAGTTTAAAATTCCTTTTTCTGCCCTCCGGGCAACTCAACTTTGCTCCCGCTGCGCTAAACGAAGTTGTCGCTTTACGCCTCCGTCGAGCAGAAAAATAGTATGCGCACCACGGGAGGAATCGTAGGACATTTCATCCCGCGTGCTTGCCACCTTCGCCTCGGGTGACAATTTTACACGCGGCACGCAATGTCCTACTCCCTAGGGACACAAATAACTATAACTACCTAGTAAAATCCGCACCGGTTAATCCCAATTGTGGATAGTATTTTCGAACGTAATTTGTATAGTTCGTATGTTCGAGTAAGCATCAGCATAGTTTGACTACAACGAACTTTGGAGCTTCAACACGTTCACATTAATCAGCTTAGATAAAGTAGTCAAAATACGATAAACTTATTTATTGACCAAACGAGCGCGCAGCGCGTGCGAAGTTTTCCTCTGCATGATGCATTTCTCAACCGATTCTCATGAAGTTATGTGTAGTTATATGGAGTTATATGTAGCCAGATCTATGACCTATCACAGATCCACTAACTTACAGTATGAACACACATTCTGTAAATAGAAAAAAACGAGAGACACAAAAATATAAAGGCGGTGACACTTTTTTGAACAGCTTTTGTCTTTTTTATGGTTGACTAGACTATGTACAATACAATATAAATAAAAATATGAGTCATAGTAAATTATAGAAGCTGGCGCGTCAGTACCGTCAAATGGGGTAACTGGGGACAGATGGAATAACTATAGACAATATTTTAGTCGAAAAATTGACCCCAACACGGTAAATTCTGATTCAAAGATTTTAAAAAGTACACTGCTGTCAGACACGTTCATATAATTGTGGGATGTTTCCTTAGTGTAAGGCCTGAGTGGCCGCTCGCACGGCGGGGCGTGCAGCGTGGTGTCGGGCTCGCAATTGATGTGAGCAGCGTGCACTAAGGCCGCCCCTATACGTTTGCATTTGTTCCCCCTACGTGTACTCTATACGTGCTTAACTCCAGCGTCCACTCCGGCCTTACACTGGTCTACTGTTACCCCTCCCGTCCTCAGTTACCCTTGACGGTGGACAAAACAACAGATGTACTAACCAGGATGGTCGGTGACGTCGTCCGGCTCCGGCGACGGCATCTCGCACGACGGCAGCGACGACAGCGGCAGCGAGTGGCTGCCCTCTGTGAACGAGTTCAATGACTTTGAAAATGCACAAAAACTACAAAAAGTAGTTATAGATCGTGTCATTCACGACGACGTGTGCCTTGACTCGTATTGTCATGTTATTAAGGCTTATAATTGACAAATCTGAGCGTCATCGTCGATGACACGAACTATAGAGGTGTGCGCCGATGGATAAACAATTATAAATTCAATAAAGGCTGGAGGCAGCGGCGTAATTAGCGTGATCGGATTACTGCATAAAACGGTTTCGTACCCAATATCGAGGTGCAGTCAGGGACGGGTGTTGATGTCCGATTCGATGATGGTGTGGCACCGTCGAGCCTTGAGGGCCTACCGCGAACCACGTTCGACGTGCTGCCTCCCTGTCACACTTACGTACAAATTTACAAGTGCGACAGATAGGCAACACGTCGAACGTGGTTCGCGGTAGGCCTTCTGAAATCCTTGCCAGCATGCTATAAATGAACCGTGACCTGTAAAAGAAACGTGAGGCTGCCGAAGCCGCTGCTGGGCATGCTGAACGTGCTGCCGTCCTCGGGCCCACCGGCCGCGCTCGGAGCCGGCCACGTGCTGCGTGTGACGTCACTCACCATAGTTGGACCGTTTGGTGAGGCTGCCGTAACCGCTGCTGGGCGTGCTGAACGTGCTGCCGTCCTCGGGCCCACCGGCCGCGCTCAGAGCCGGCCGCGTGCTGCGTGTGACGTCACTCACCGTAGTTGGACCGTTTGGTGAGGCTGCCGAAGCCGCTGCTGGGCGTGCTGAACGTGCTGCCGTCCTCGGGCCCACCGGCCGCGCTCGGAGCCGGCCACGTGCTGCGTGTGACGTCACTCACCATAGTTGGACCGTTTGGTGAGGCTGCCGAAACCGCTGCTGGGCGTGCTCGACGTGCAGTCCTCCTCGGGCCCGCCGGCAGCGCTCTCGGAGCCGCTGTCCGCCTTGCCGTCCACGTCCTGTTTGCGCTCGGGCCTGTACAGAAACATTCATATATTCACACATTGTGTATTTTCCCAATCTTATATCCTTACTCTATCTCTATATCACGCGCATATTTTTGTACTTCTCATTGATAAGTAAAAAATCAAATAGTCAAAATGATAATAGAACATTTTAAAAATAAATAATACATATTCTAGTTACAATAATTGCCAGTTCTACATTTTGTAAGGTAATTCAATTGAGGTTGTTTTTAATCTTTTGGGGTTGCGTAATGTACGTGAACATAAGTTATTAAAGAAAAAAACGCTGTTTCCATATTTGTGGCCTGGGGTTTATATCATACGACCACTCAAACATCTTCTTACTAACGATTATTATCCGCCCCAAAAAACCGAGAACGCTTTAAAATCGATAAATAATTACCGCCGGGTTTCAGAAGACACTCGAGTATCATTAAGGGTAGATTATCGCCTCTCCTCATTGATTTACTATCAGCGTTCATCGTTTTATCCAACAAGCTCGCATCTCATACAATGGAAAAGCGAACGTTTTCAGTGCACATAAAGTTTAAAGTCGAGATAAGGGTGGTGAGACTGGTTACTCTTAGAAGCGATTTGATCTTAATGGTGCAATTATTAGATCCCCGGCGTAACCTAGTTAGGTTAGGTGTTTTCAGCAGCGAACTAGAATAACTATAAAGTTTGACTCAAACATGACCCCACGTGTATTGTGCCGCGAGCGCGCATCCTGACAACGTCAAATATTGTTATGCTGCGCAAGATGTTTATTTTCAGCATTCAAGTACCTGTCTACTTTTCCTCGTCTCAAGAAACATGTGAGTTATCGAGTCGTCGTGCCTTTCAAGCACGCTACGATTCCACGCCTCGTGTTGCATGTGATATACTCACACTTTGAAGAGCGGGTCGCCGGAGATCATGTTCATCTTGATCCGCACCCGCAGCACGGAGTTGTCGAGCCGCCGCCGCGGGTCGTAGCCCTCGAGCAGCCGCCGGCGTGTGCTCTCGCCAGCACCGGCCAGCTCCGCCAAGTTCACGTCGCAGAAGCCGAGCTTCTGGTATGAACGTCCGCCTGGAATACGAAAGATCTTGGTTAAATATAGTTAATGGTAGTATAGATAAAGATAGTTTATTTTTAAAGTAGGCATTATGGAAGGTGGAGGTGGAGGCAAGGAATACAATCTCCATAAGCAGAACTGTTGCTAAAGTGTCCGGCTGTCAGCTATAAATAATAGCTCCAAATCTCTCCAGAATAGCGCTATATAAGCTAAGAACCTCGGCGTTATTGACAGAGTGAAGTGCGCTGTCTGATTTGATTTTTTTTAATTCAAATATTCTAGGTATTGTAGCGCCACCTATTAACGGTTTTTTGACGGACACTTTTTGGTACATGGAGATTGTTTTCCTTACCTCCACTTTCCATAGTAGGCATATTACAATGCACTTAAGAACGTCAAAAAAGCTACCCCGGCTCTAAACCTACACTTTTGCTCGAGAAGATTTAAGTCCCTCCTCAATTGGAAGAGGGTATCCCTATATGGGACCGGCAAGAAACACGGCGGGATACAACTTTTTAAAATAATTACATCTTACAATTAGCATGCATCAAAAGAACAATTTACGTAATTTACCTGAACTGAATTTAATTGATACTCAATTTTGTTAGTTTCTGGTTATCCATGTTTGTCTATCAGATATAGTCCTCGACTATGCTTTCAACATGAAAGACTTTTTCAAGTAATCTTAAAGGATCGTCAGGTAACTTGTTATAAAACTAAATGCATTGCCCAACGAATGACTTTTTTAATATGTAGTTTATTAAAATATAGCAAGTATGAAAGACCTGAATACTAGTAGATACCTTATCGTACGCCAAAGCCAGGCTCGAGTACCATATGACATTTACACGAAGGTAGATAAACATATTCCCTTATGATTTTCACAACCATTAACCTAGTTTTGCGGTTTAACTCACGTGTTTTTACCATAAACTTAGCTTAATTATAGTATGTCTCACGGCAGTCTGAATTCAATTTTCACTAACATTTCTTAAGTTTGCCATCCACTGAGCTAAATTCCTTACACGGCGCAAAGTTGAGCGGAATGTCTTTTCAAAGTTGGCAGTGGAACTCATGAATTGCGATCCGGTTGGCAGTGTTGGCAGTTTGAATGGAGACTTCGCCCATCGCGACAGTCAAATACTCGTATAACCGACTAACTTCACTAACTGGCCGTGACCGAAGCCGTGCCGTTGAATAGGAATAATTGGCGTACAGATGGACCACTACATGACAATGATGATTTGACAGGTAATAATAAATAATAAATATATAGGACATTATTATACAAATTGACTAAGTCCCACAGTAAGCTCAATGAGGCTTGTGTTGAGGGAATTTATAAATACTTAAATACACAGAAAACACCCATGACTCAGGAACAAATATCCATGCTCATCACACGAATAAATGCCTTTACCAGGATTTGAACCCGGGACCATCAGCTTCGTAGGCAGGGTCAGTACCCACTAGGCCAAACCAGTCGTCAAAACGTAAGTAGCTACTAGCGAATGATGCTTTTCCTCCCTAGTGCACTTGAGTTTGCTATGGTTGACGACATAAAGGCAAACTCTTAAAAATGAATTCGTTCCTGTGCCGACAGCTGTACTACATATATCTAGAGATTAGAGAGAAGTTTTCACTTATAAAACAGTAATAAATTCTTTAAAAAAAAAACACATACAAGTTCATCAGTCCAAAATAAAAAGAAGAAAAAGCCCATTCGTACATATCGAATAATTCACTGAACTCGTGTCTTGCGCTAGAAGTATGAATTAATTTATTGTGCTTCTACATATTATAACTTATGACTAAGAAACGAGTATCATGAAGGCTAAATAGAGTGAAAAAGTTATAAATCAGTGAGGGACGTATTCGGCCCTGTTGTCCTTTCCAGTCAGGCGAGACTACTATCCAGTAGCTGGTTCAGTTTGTTTGTAATACTTATAAAAATATGTTTTATATTTATATGTTTTATATTCATGGACATGTGCATACTCCCAGTTCTAACCTACGGGGCACAGACTTGGTCTTTGACTAAAGCTCAGAAGTCTAAACTCGGAGTTTGCCAACGAGCCATGGAGCGTAGCATATTAGGTGTCAAATTGGTGGATCGAGTCCGGAACACCACGCTGCGCTCCAAGACACAAATAATCTCTCGAATAGACTGAGTTCTGCAGCTTTTGCAGTGAGCAAGATCCGTCAGTTAACAGACGTGAAAACAGCTCGATTAGTTTACTTTAGTTACTTTCATAGCATTATGTCATATGGTATTTTACTATGGGGTAGTGCTTCAGAGATAAATACCATTTTTGTTCTGCAGAAGAGGGCTATTCGTGCAATATATAAAATGTACCATAGAGACACACTTAGAGATAAGTTTAAGGACATTAACATAATGACAGTGCACTGTCAATATATTTATGAGAATATTCTGTATGTACATAAAAACATTGCCAGTTTTAAGAAAAACTGTGAAATACATAATATTAATACTAGAAATAAGCATAAGCTCGCAGTGCCCTTCACTAGGCTCCATAAAATTAAGAAATCATTCATGGGTAATTGTGTAAGATTTTACAATAAACTTCCTAATATTATAACTGAATTGTCTGTTAGTAAATTTAAAAATTATGTAAAACGTAAGCTTATCTCTAAAGCCTATTATAGCACACAAGACTACATGAATGATGAAACACCGTGGGATTAAGTGTGATTGTAAAGAATGAATTATTTATTGTTATATTATAGACTAGTATTTTTATACAATTTTGATGTTTGACGATCTTTTTGTGAAATTCTTATTATTAAGTTTACCATATCTATAATAGTTCAATGTTTTTTTTAGAACAATAATAACTGCATCAATAAATTGCTCTGATATTTAGATTAAGATGATATTTGTAAAATTTGACGATTTAAAAGTGCTTGTTGCTAGGCCTATTTGAATAAAGAATATTTTGACTTGACTTGACTTGATGTAGCTCGGAAAGCGGCCAAGCTAAAATGGGATTGGGCTGGTCACGTCTGCCGAATGCCGAATGAGTTGTGGGGCAAAGAAACTACAGAGTGGGAGCCCGAAAACTCGAATCGGGGATCTGGCAGACCTCACCGGCGATGGCGAGATGAACTGGACTCCTTCTTAAAGGAGTGGCCAGACATAGCACTGGAAACAGATCAGTGGAGAGATTGGGGGGAGGCCTTTGCCCAGCAGTGGGACACGACAGGCTCCAAAAAAAAAAAAAATTATACGACACTTAATATCAACTTGGTCACATGGTTTGTAAATACCATCAATTGATGCGACTGATTCATCTTTCGGAGCATAAGCAATAGGCCCAGCGTACGCATATACGCATATATTGTAAGCATATATCTAACGTGGACAGCCTATTGATGGAATCTGATCCCGTTTCCACAAGTCAGGTCACGTATTTTTGAACTCCGCAGTTATTTCGATCAGTGTCATCTCGAATATAAGTCAGAGACAATCGTGAATAGTCAACCACCGAGACACTCAAGCCGAATATCACCCAATATCAATTTGGGCTCAGGAACGCTTCGGCCCCAGTTTCATTTCGTCATCTCCATAAATCGTCCGCATTGTTATGTCGTCACCCTACAATTCCTAATTCGTAACCTTCCTAACTCGTCCACTTTCTTATATCGTCAATACCCCATTTTGTCTAAATTCCTATTTTGACCATAGTGCCAACTCGTCCAATATCTGATATCGTCAATATACCATTTTTGTCTACGTTCCTATTTCGACCAAAGTGCCAACTCGTCCGCGTTCTTTTATCGACCTAGGATAAACGGTAAGGTAAAGTCTAAAGGCAGTCTTTGACGACTCCGTCGATTCTAAAACCATAGCCAGCATCCAAAAGTCCCAAGCCTAACTATTACTATGCTATGTAGTTGACGAGTTGGCACTGTGGTCTAAATAGGAATGTAGACGAGTAAGCACTATGGACGAATTAGGAGTGTTGACGAATCGGCACTGTAGTCTAATTAGGAATATAACCAAGTTACTACAGTGGCCCACGTAAGAAAGCGGGCGAGATAAGAAAGTGACGATATAGGAATGCTGGCGAATCGGAACAGTAGACCAAATGCGAATGAGAACTACTTAAGAAGTTGACGAAATGAAACTGAGGCCGAAGCGGTCCTGAGCCTCAATTTGGTCTCGGCAAATGTCACGTAACTTTTACATATGTTTTATTTATAGAAACATGTTTTAATTGCAAATATTAAATTAAAATATGTTTCTATACCTATATCGAAATATGACACAACCCTCCAAATACTACTATGTACAACATCAACACAGCACACTATGTACATTTTCAACATCGTAAAGTTCGTACGATCCAACATTGACACATTTCCCCGCAGGACGGGTAACCTAAGATGTTTAAGGAATAGGGATAGAGGCATACTCGAAACATCCAGATTCAGACTAACCAAATCTACCAAAACGACCTATGCTATGGACCCAAAAAATCTATAATGTCATTCCTGAACAAATAGCCACTACATTAAATGATAATTCATTTTATAATCAATTTAAAATATGCCTAATTGACAATGCCTTTTATGACATTGATGAAATATTGGAAATGTAGAACATACTAAAATATTATAGTTTTTAATTTGTAATTTTATTGAACACATTATGTGAATAATTTTTATATTATTATTTAGATGTTGGTATTAATTAAAATCCGCTTAATGATCATTTCACTAATTGTAATTTTGATATGTAATGTATGTGTAAATATTTATTTATTTTATTTTGATTACATGCAAATTGTGTTTTCTTTTTTAAATCAATCTAACACATTTATACTCTAAATACAAATTTTGAAAGACTAGGGGTGGGGGAGGATCTCTTACTTACACCATAGACTGCCCCCCCCCCCCCCCCCAAGAATTCAACTCGATCGCAAAATCAATGAATACGCGGTCTTATAATCATGAGAGGTAGTATTTTCGTACGATATTCTATTAATTTAATACCTTCTAAATAGCTTTCATTGCGCTGTTTGAGTCGGGGTATATACGAGTAGGTCAGGTCTTTTATGTAAGGATTGAATAGGATCCTGGTATTCTACAAATGCGATTGCTTTCTTCGGCTTATTATTGTCCCTTGTGCCATATGTGGAATTTGTTATACATTTTTTTCTGTTCACTCGGCTTTCCCGTGCAAAACTCATAAAGCCTATTACTATAGGCTCTAGAACTCCCGTGTTTGCGTTCGTGCACATATTGCACACTAACCTGTCCCATTCTAACGGTACAACACGCGGGTGTTATCTAAACTAACCTTTGCATTCCTTCGTCACGGAGACGGAGATGCGCATCGGGGCCGGCTCTAGAATTTCGGTGTTCGCATTCGCGCACATTTTGCACACAAACTGCCCTATTATACCGCGTGTCATTTTCACCAGCTCACCTTTACACTCCTTCCTCACGGAGACGCGCATCAGGACCGGCTCTAGAACACCCGTGTTCACGTTCGCGCACACTTTGCACACAAACTGCCCTATTATACCGCGTGTAATTTTCGACCAGCTCACCTTTGAACTCCTTCCGGATGGAGACCCGCATCAGGGCCGGCTCTAGAACACCCGTGTTCGCGTTGACACACAAACTGTCCGCATGTTACCTACTAACTCACCTTTACACTCCTTCCTCACGGAGACGCGCATCAGGGCCGGCTCTAGAACACCCGTGTTCGCGTTCGCGCACATTTTGCACACGAACGAGAACTGCGCGTTCCAGCGCACCGCGTGGTTGCGGACCTCCTCGCTGCAACAAAAAAATAAGTCTATTAGTCAATTATTAAATTACATTTTAGGATCACTTTGGCCTTAAAAATGCGTTTTTTTTATGGATAACAGAATCCAAACGGACTACCGATTTTTACTATCGTATTTTCACGGAAACTCACGCGGTGCCATTGTAGGTAAAATCCGTCGCACGCGTTCGCGTCAGTTAGCACTATTCACACTACCTATTTTTCGTCAACCTGTTCCCCGCTCCGTGCAACCGCGCCAGCTAGCGGATGCCCTTAAACATTTTTTACTCACAACAATATTGGAGCATCCACTTGACCGCACACGGCCTCCACCGTATCTGTTAAATGCTAAAAGATCGTAATAACACCCGATTTAAAGCGATTTATGCCTATTTAAGTAAGTCAGCAATGAGGCCTTGTGAGATTTCCCCGTCTGCAATTATCGCGCACGCTTTCCATTGACGATGATTCAATGCTGGTTTAAACGTTTATTTTTCATCACACTTGCTCGTAAACGGTGTTATTGTATGCCAGCATACTGAGATGGAATTAGGTATATTATGTCCCACAGGCGTAATAGTTTTGCTCGTGAAACCAGGGATCGGAAACCGGTATTTTTTGTATGGGAACGAAAACGGTATTTTTTCGTTCTTTGTTAATTATTTCATTTCTAATTGGGCAATCTAATATTACGAAGTCGTTATCTAAAAACACAACCGAGTCCTATATTTGGAGTATAAAATAAACCGAAATATATGTTTATTTCAAAGTTTTTCCAAAAAACCGGTTCCGATCCCTGCGTGAAACTACTGCCACTCTTAACGGTAGTTATGAAATGATTTTGAGAACCGTTGTCAATCATACAGCGCAGAGAGTGTGTTTTCCCGTACTTGTCTACCGCGGTCACCTTGGCGGTAGCTAACATTGCTGTCGTTAATTCGCGTGCGACATTTGCTTGTAAACAATTATATGACACCTGTGCATTATTCGTAGCATTTGCTACCGAGGCAGTCGCAGAGAAAGATGAGTCCCAATGCGCGGGCGAATCCATGTTAGCGGGCGAGTCCATATTCATGGCCATCTCGGCACTCGGGGGGGGCAGAGAGGGCGCAGGGAGCGCGCCGCCGCTGTGCATCGTGGACGTCGTGCCACATTGACAAACTGTGCGACCTCTGATCACTACATCACCTTGTGTCACAGCCAACGAAGGGACAGCTACCTCAGTTGTGGTTAGCGATGTCGACAGATTTTCAACGAAGTGTAACAACGAATGGTGCGAATTAGCATTACAGCTATCGCATACTTGATTCGAACGGCAATTCCCACTCTTATGTTTGTGGCTAAGGCACCTTACACACGCACCGTATTTTTTAATTGCATTGTAACGTTCACGCGGGTTCAACCTTTTAAACTCTTTGCATTGATAAAAATGATCGTGTTTTTCGTTGCACAATTCGCATGCAGCTGAGTTTTCCACAGTTGTTACAAATGACAGGGCGCTTCGCGTTCGCGATCGACTGTTTACCCTGTAGCCTTCCCGTACGCTGGGTCGTATTCGCACCTGCTAAATTAGAGGTGGAACTAGGGTCCCTGCGCCGTTCCAATATTTTGGCTTGCTCCTTAATAAAAGTAAGAAAGCTAGATTTTCTTTAAGGCTAAGTATAAGAATATAAATTATTTCTTGTCCGATATTTCCAGTTTATCGAAGGCCGCGGCAGAGGTATCAAAACAATCAACAAAGTCGTTCAACCCTTTCGCGGACGGTGAGTCCAACTGTTTAAAGTTAAATAATTCGTCCAAATAGGAAGTACCTAACAACCTTATATCTTCATATTTGTCGACCAGCGTGTCGTAAATTAATTTATAATTTTCACCACATGGAATAATTCCGGCTATTGTGGCCAACGCCTTACCCGAAAGTTGAGCACAGATAAAACACTCTTTCCGCATCCGTAAGGGCCGAATTACGATGCACCGTACTATTAAAACATTCGATAAATGCAGCGAATTTCTTTTGCTCGCCATCAAACGTCTGAAGAACAATAGGAGGGAGCTTTAAATTCGGTTTAAGATGCGCCGGCGCGGCTGCCGGCACCGGCGCCCCGTCGGACTTGCCGGGCGTCAATTGTTTTATGACATGTTGAATGTGCGAAAACATTTCCTCAAAAGCTTCCCATGTTTGGAACGACGGCACGTACTCTTCATCAGCTTGCATACGGGCAGCATTGAGCTGTTCTACCAGCTTATTAAATTCCGAACGTAGCGTATCAACGGTCGCCGATTGCGACATAAACCGTTGTTGGGACTTGGCCGTCCCGACGTGTAACGACAAGTCATAGACACCTTGTATTCTACCGAAATACGCCTGAATTTGAGCTTCTAATAATTTAATTTTAGGCCCTAATTTTTCTTCGGTATTTTTACCTGTCGGCGACATTTTGCTCCAGCACACAAAAATAGTATATAAGTAGACTATATGTATATAGTTATGGCGTGAGACGATATTCAGTTTTGATCTATAATTATTTTGAATAGGTAGGTACGCCTGTCAAAACGGATACTTAACTACGCGACTCGTCAATCTATAAGTACCTACCGACAATCAACGACAGCTGGCCGCGCAATAATTATACCGGCCAGCGGTCAATACTTTGTTTGAATGTATATATATATATACAGATTGGTCCCGTTTTTGTCAAAACTCAGTTCTGATGATGGGATCCATGAGGAATCGAGGGAACTCTTCAAATGTGAAAGGCATACATATAGTGATTTTTGTATTTTCTGTAACAAATCAAGCATTTACATTTTAAAAAGTGACATTTGATGAAGTGGAACTGCTGATGATGATCAGAATGGAACTCTTCAACGACGCATAGTACACGTTTGGCGATTTCTCCTCTTCGCTGTGTTTGTTAAGTAAATTAGATTTTAAAGACAAATTTTTGTCAGGTTCGACTCCTGACGATGGGGTCCATGAGGAATAGAGTGAACTCTTCAAATATGAAAGGCATGCATATAGTGATTTTTGTATTTTCTTTAACAAATCAAGCATTTACATTTTAAAAAGTGACATTTGATGAAGTGGAACTGCTGATGATAATCAGAATAAATAAATAAATATTATAGGACATTTTTACACAAATTGACTAAGTCCCACAGTAAGCTCAATAAGGCTTGTGTTGAGGGTACTTAGACAACGATATATATAATATATAAATATTTATAAATACTTAAATACATAGAAAACACCCATGACTCAGGAACAAATATCCATGCTCTTCACACGAATAAATGCCCTTACCAGGATTTGAACCCGGGACCATCGGCTTCGCAGGCAGGGTCACTACCCACTAGGCCAGACCGGTCGTCAAAGAATGGTACTCTTCAACGACTCATGGTACACGTTTGGCGATTTGTCCTCTTCGCTGTGTTTGTTAAGCAAATTAGATTTTCAAGACAAATTTTTGTCAAGTTCGAGTTCTGACGATAGGGTACATGAGGACTCGAGGGAACTTCTCAAATGTTAAAGGCATATATATAGTGATTAGTATTTTCATTAACAAATCAAGTATTAACATTTGTAGAAGTGACATTTGATGAAGTGGAATTGCTGATGATGAACAGAACGGAACTCTTCAATGATGCATAGTTCACGTTTGGCAATTTGTTCTCTTTGCCAAGCAGTGAGGTTTTCAAGGCACATTTTTATATTTCTATCCTATTTAGTTTTTTTAAATAATTATTTGGTGCTTTATTTCATGCATAGTTTGAAATAATTTATCTTAAATACAGTCGAATACCCTATTGCGGGTATCTTACCAGTCAACCATAGGGCAAATCTGAAATGTGTCAAGGTGAGTGCAGTGGCAAAAAAAAAACATGTTACCTCCTTTTCTACATAATTAGGCGTAGGACGCTGTCTTTTTAATTTCATTGTATGAAATCTCAAATCAACAATAATCGTTCTTTCACCGGTCTCCCTCAATGAAGTCGGTTTTTTTTTCTTAAAAATTATATAGGCATAAGTACGTCGTATAAGGCACGTATAGTACGTCCGATACTTAACTAAACAGTTTATAGGTTAGTTTGGTATGGAAAAAATATCGTAGTGTATTTAAAAACACTGAACTGATAATCCAAGGGCGAAGGACCAAATAAATGAGTGAGCCACGGGCTCTTGAAACTACTGCCACTCTTGGTCTCACGGAATTTTAATGTAGAAAAGATATTGGTGTATTATCAATTAGATTTATTAAAAAGTAATTAAATGTCGGGCACAATAAAAATAAACTAACTTATCTATTAAATAAAACTAAATTAAAACTAAAAACAGATACTAAATAAAATTAAAATATGTCTAAAAAATTTGGCCCCTTTGGCATGGTGCCCAGGATGCTGGCAGCATTTCCCCGCTGTATAGCGATGCTAATACGTTGTGAAGAGTTTTTTTTTTTCAAAAAAAAAATTTACAATGGCGGGATGTGAAAGGCGGGGCGGGTTTGCGAATACTTTCGCCGGTCACAAAAACTTGAGAAGCGACTTAGCCTTAATCTAGGGGCTTACTTGGTGGGTCCTCGTTCTTCGCTCAGGCTTGATCTGCAGAAATCGGGTCCTTTTTTGATAGGCGCACCTCGTGGCCCGCTGGATGCCAAAAACACTGTTGCTTCTCGATTTTGATCACAAATCCGACGTAGTCCATATGATTGACAACCCCGGGGCGAAATATAACACATAAAAAACACTAAATAACTAATAAGGGCGGTGCTACGGCGGCGATGCAATAATATGCTTCCAAACGTAGGAGTTTCAAGCGAAAACTGATTTTAGTAATGGCCGCGGGCGTTCACGCCGTGTTGCCCCTAGGTGGCGCTGTCGTACTCAGTTTTTAATAGGCGAGTATCGCATTGGCTCAAACAATTTTCATTATGTCCATGGGCATATATAGATAGATAGATTTTTTTTTGGTATTAAGCATGTCAGCAAGCTGTCATTTACTTAATGACATATTGTGCATAATGTTTTAAGTAAGAATTAATGAATTTCAATTTTAAAAGACTGACGTTTAAACATTATTAAATTTCGTGTTTGTTTATAATATATTAATTTTATTTATTTAATAGCCGTTTAGAGTATTTTTACACAATTTTCAATCGTGGCTGAATACCTGATAGGTTTGTGCCTTCGATGCCTAACCTGTCAAAAATGTCAATATGGCGGACGAATGTGTGAAAACTCAATGTATTTAAGGATTATTTCGATAAAATTTTTGTTCTTTCCTCACAAGTGTGATGAAAAACATTGTGTGTGCCACGGGCGGTACAAGAATTAAGAACTCGTTTTAATTAAACCCTCGTGTCCCTATCGGCCATTTTGAAATTTCTGTTTGTTAGAAAGACACAAAATGCTACAGGTTGCTGGGTTTTATGAATAAAGGGTTAGTAGAAATACATATAGTAACCGTACTACCCAAAGATGATGAATTGTGATAGAAAATAAAAAGAGAAAAAGACTATTATCATGTAAAGTGGATTTTATAATAAAATATCAGGTACAAGTGTAAAAATATGGGTGTACACATCTTACTCAAAAATATGTCCCATAGCATCATATTCCAGTGTAATAAGAGCGTAGTACCATATTTATGAGACGATTCTTTCGATACATATTTTTGCACTTGACTGTACATAAGAGATTTTGAAGGCAAATAAAGTTTTAAAGTCCCGCCGGCTTACGAACATTAAGTCCTGTAAAGGCAGAATACAGTATTACCTGAGCTGAGCTAAGTAAGGGAACACAAAGCACATGGAGCCTTTGTCAATTATTTATTATTATCTACATAAAACCAGACATTACTAGTTAATGGCCTAGTGGGTAGTGACCCTGCCTACGAAGCTGATGGTCCCGGGTTCAAATCCTGGTAAGGGCATTTATTCGTGTGATGAGCATGGATATTTGTTCCCGAGTCATGGGTGTTTTCTATGTATTTAAGTATTTATAAATATTTATATATTATATATATCGTTGTCTAAGTACCCTCAACACAAGCCTTATTGAGCTTACTGTGGGACTTATATAGTTAATTTGTGTAATAATGTCCTATAATATTTATTTAATGGAACGAAGACATCGCAATATTACCAAAGATACATTAATTGAGTAAGATGCTTTAAATAGAGGACAATTCCGTGCTTCGAATTTGACAGGTAAACGAGATGGCGCTGTACAGCTCCATACATTTTGCGGTATCTTTGGCACTATGCCCCAGGGGCCCTCTTTAAATATAGATTTTTAGTTTTTAATTAGTTTAAGTTTGTATTGTACCTATATTTACATTTTACTCTAACAATTATTTTGTTTATTGAAAACGTAATAAAAAGAATCAATAATAAATAAATATTATAGGACATTATTACACAAATTGACTAAGTCCCACAGTAAGATCAATAAGGCTTGTGTTGAGGGTACTTAGACAACGATATATATAATATATAAATATTTATAAATACATAGAAAACATCCATGACTCAGGAACAAATATCCATGCTCATCACACGAATAAATGCCCTTACCAGGATTTGAACCCGGGACCAACGGCTTCATAGGCAGGGTCACTAGCCACTAGGCCAGTCCGGTCGTCAAGAAGGTTAGGTTAGGTTAGGTAAGAATAAAGATGGAACGAAGAAATCTCAATATTACCAAAGATGCCATGATTGAGTTCGAATTTGACAAGTATACGAGATGGCGCTGTAAAGCTCCATATATTATGCGGTAACTCTGTTTGTCAAAAGTTGACGTTTGTCAATTCAGTGACCGCAAAACATGACGCAGTACAGCGCCATCTGTTTTCAGTGTCAAACTAAGGGCCACGCTTTGTTCTTAGACTTTACTACTCTATTACAATTATCTTTGATATTACTAACTAAGGTCAATTATTAAACTAGTTGATTCGTTGCCAATCCTTTATTCTGTTACATGACATTGTCTGATATTTTATAGGCTCTATTAAAAACGAACGTTACGTAGTTTGCGCCGAGAACAGCGACATCTTTGAGCTAATTTGAACAACAACCTAAATACACTCAATATTGGCATATAACATTGTTGATTGGGGATCGTGCCATTCATGAAGACGCGTGCCTTGACTCGTAACGTCATGTTATTAAAGGTTAGATTTGACAAATCTCCGCGTAATCGTGGATGAAACGAACTATATTTGTATACGTACTTCAATGTAACAGTCAGAAACTTCCTTTCTGACTTTTACATTGAAGTAGCTTCTCTCTTTCTGCTCTACCGACCTTCCCAACAACCGAAAACTCACGAAATTTCACGAAACTTGTTTGAAAAAATGCAAAGGAGAACAATAGCCGCTAAACATATGTAAGCATTATTTTATTACCTAAGGGGTCATGTACTGATTATGTCACACGAATTTCTAGGTTTTGTGACCCCTCCCCCCTCCTTGTCACACTTGGCAAACCCCTGCCACGTGTGACGTCACTTTTGTGTTTGCGGCAATGTTGTTTTCAACAATTTTATCAAAACATTTTTGATATATGCATTAATAATTTAAAACCCAAAAGTGATTGGGAAAGAAAAACAACGAATAAAATATATTACTGTTTCAAAACTTTGTACTTTGTTATTGTGTTTGTGTGTTGTACAGCGAATTTAAAAAAAATCGGTTACTGATTAAGTTAAAGTGACGACACAAAGTTTGTGACTCCCCCCTCCCCCGTGTCACATTTTCTTGACCCCCTCCCTCCCTAAACGTGTGATGTAACTTATGGGTGACCCCTAAGCTATGATAGGTCACTTTCGTTTGTCATGTGTAGGAAAGAGATGCAACTCGAACGTCCAGGCGAGTTGTTTCGTGTTATGGCATTAGAGATGAAGTCATGTAAACAGAATGTGAGCTCACACCGTTAATTGTGGCTAATGGCTGATATCAGCGCCCGGTTCGCAATGACTCCTATGACTTCACAACCTGTTAAAAAGTGTATTAAACGATGTCAAGGGACTCTCGGGCCAATTCGAACGCACATTGCTGACATCAGAATGATATTTGAATCATGTTATTTACTATTAGTGTTAGTAGTAGTAAACACTTTATTGCACAAAAAAATCATGACAGAGCACGTTGGGGGAGTATAAGAAAACCTCACGTGTATTTTTCTATGGTGAACGAAACCAAGAAACAGTATCTAGCACATACTTTTTCTCGGTTTTGTTAAACATAAATGACCAAGTCCACCAAGAACCATACCAAATATCACCAAGGGGGAGGGGGGGTCAAAAAGTAGCCGAAAAAACATCGCGTGATTTGTGCACAGGCCCTTTCCTGTTTCCGATGAAGCTGAAAATTTGCAAATAATGTAAGTCGGGTGACAATGCAATATTATGGAACCATCGAGCAGATCTGACGTTTCGAGAAAGGAGGTGGCCATTAGGAACTATGTGATAAAACAACGCAACCTAATTGTGTTTGGGGTTTCTAGAATTTTCTTGATGTGGAAACGAAAGTACAGTCAGCGATAAAAGCTCGTACGAAAAATAATTTTTTTGCCAAAAACTTATTAATCTCCATTCCATTTCCATTTATCATAGAGTTTTTATGACGGTAACGAAATGGAAGTAACGAAAAATGCACGGAAACACTGGAACACTATTCTTCTCCTATTAAGATCGAACAAAGGCTGTTGGATATCTAACTTTAAATAAAACAGTTAATTCCACGAAAAAGTTACGTGTAACCCAACACGCATGGATGTAAAGTATACATTCGCAAAAACAACTGTGTGAAACCCCATACGAACGACCTCGCCAACGAATGGTTAGGTACAATAGAATCTACCTCATAATAATCTTAGAAGCGTGCCTCGCTATACAAACAAAATTTTAATAACTATTGGAAATAATACGTAGTCGAGCGTTAAACATATCGGGAATGTGGGGGAATATCAAGAAACTGGGATAGTTAAATTCGTTCCTATGAATGTTGGAGAAGAAATCCTATATAAGTATGATTCTATGAGCCCTTCTTTCTATGAGATCTTCCGAACCCGCCATTTTGAAAGTTCAAAAACTGAATCTACAAAAAATAACTATTTAATCATAGAATATGGTCACAGAATTTCACGCGAATCGGTGTAGAGAACATCCGGACATACGAAAGCAGATTGCCCGAGTCAAAACGTAGATCTTCGCTACGCTTCGGTCAATACATTGTGTAAGATATTTTCTTTTGAAATGTGGACCTATCGTAGAATGCTTAAGATAAAATGGACCGACAAAGTTAGTAACGAAAGAGTCGTGTTATTAATGAAGAAAAAGGTGGAAGTCGTAACAACTATTAAAGAAAGGAAAGCTACATATTTCGGACAATGATATAGAAACTCAAAATATGACTTATTAAAACTAATTATTGAAGGGAAGATTGAAGGGAAACGAGGACGTGGGAGAAGGAGAATATCATGGACAAGGAACATAAGACTGGTTGGACGTGGGCAGTACAGAGAAACTAATTCGCATGACTTCAGATAGAATGGCATATAGACATAAGGTCGGGATGGAGAAGGCACTTAAAGAAGAAGAAGATATTTTATATAATGTCAATATCCAAAGAGAAAATTACGTTTGTATGGTGAAGTGGTCGTCCACTATCGCCTTAACAACAAAAAAGAGTAAGTAATAATCGAATGTTATTCGGTCTTCTTCTTCCTCGCGTTGTCCCGGCATATTGCCACGGCTCATGGGAGTCCGCTTGACAACTAATCCTAAGATTTGGCGTAGGCACTAGTTTTTACGAAAGCGACTGCCATCTGACCTTCCAACCCAGAGGGTAAACTAGGCCTGGTTGGGATTAGTCCGGTTTCCTCACGATGTTTTCCTTCACCGAAAAGCGACTGGTAAAAATCAAATGATATTTCGTACATAAGTTCCAAAAAACTCATTGGTACGAGCCCGGGTTTGAACCCGCGACCTCCGGATTGCAAGTCGCACGCTCTTACCGCTAAGCCATCAGCGCTTTTTCGATCGCTCAATCGAATGTTATTCGGTAATTATAATTAATAATTACAAGCTTAGTTACTTCTGCCGGTATGTGTGTTAGTAAACAACCGTCGCTGGCTCCCGACCAACACGGGATTCCTGCGCTGCCGCTCTAATTGTATTGCGACTATTTCAAAACACTTGTAGTTTGTAGTGGACATGTCCGGTTTCCGATCGCACTTCCCGTGTCGGGCGTGACCTTGACGGGAGTTCGTGGGAGTCAAATGGCTATTAAGACCCATTCAGGTCAGAGGGCCATTTTATTCCAGAGCGAATGGGAGGCGATCGGGCGGTAAAAAGGGCGAAACTGTTCTTTCGGGCATTGTCGGCTCCGATCGGCTCAGAAATCTCAGCATTACTCTGAGCAATTATAAGGGTTGGCACAAGTTTACGTCTCTTTGCGTGTACGACCACAGATAAGATAATGACTTGAATTTTGACAACCCTAAATAGCCGAAAGGGATAGTGCCATACATAAGAAAAGGACAGCATGATTCATCCCTGAATCGCTGTCAATCTTCTGTTTCCTCCCGTGGTGCGCATACTATTTTTCTGCTCGACGGAGGCGGAAAGCGGCAACTAGGTGTAGGTTTAGCGCAGCGGGAGCAAAGTCGGATTTCGCGAACTAGTGCTTTTTACTTTTCCACTTGTTCCAATTCATGAATACTTATTGATGAGTGTTAATGTTAGTTACTACTAACATAAAAACACATTATAACACGTATATTTTTTAATATTTAAAAACCGTTCTTAATAAGTTGTCTGACTGGAACGGAATAGCTGGCCAAATGCCTGTAATTTTTTTTTACAATCATGGCCGAAACGCCTGTCAAAGCAGAGGCGTTTTTTCTTACTGCAAGAATGTTTTAAGTTTCTAAAGGCCACATTCGATATTGTTTTCATACGATTTAAATATACGATATACAAATAATCGTAAATAACGATACTTAGGTAATAATAATATAATATTTTATATTTACAATTGTTTTAGTCTTATAGAACATGCATAAAAAAGTACTTCTTGTTTTTCTTATTTTTCCGCAACTGTATTAATTCAAAATTCAAAAATTCAAAATTCAAAATTTTATTCTGCAAGTAGGCCTCAAGGGCTCTTTTACAAGTCAATATAACATTTACAGTAACATCATATAGTGACATGAAAAATACATAACAACATTTTATAAATACAACAGCCAATACCTGGGTAAACATTACATTATAATAATCTTAAAATAAATAATTACTACAATACAATAGAGATGTATAGTCTCTATGGTTAAAAACACATTAAATCTGGAGATGTAAAAGGTCCCCAATGTCAGAGTACTAATATTAATAAAATTTGGAGGTGTAAAGTCTCTCCAAGTGTCAAAATAAAATTTATACTAAATAAATAAACCGCGTCTGGACTGTTAAACTAGCAGTCTCATAAACTAATGCTACATTCTGTACATAACTAGTATGTACCAAGTCAAGTATATTATACAATATGACAGAGACGTATAGTCTCCACGGTTAATACATTAAGTTTGGAGATGTATAAGGTCCCCACGGTCTGAGAAAAATAATAATACACAATAATAAGATTTGGAGGTGTAAAGGTTCTCCAAATGTCAAAGAATAAAAAAAATAAAAAATTGTATGAAATACATATTTCACGTCAAGAGACTGTTAAGCTAACAATCTTAAAACTAGTTCTACAGAATACATAACTACTATGTATTTAATATGTCAATGTCATCATCAAAATAACTAAAACATAACAAACATTAATACATAAGGTTGAACAGCTAGAAACAACAGCGCCATATGCCTCTCCGGGACACTGCACGCAAAACTATTACAGCTTTTGAGACTGGATACTTGGCCATGATTCCGTGTCTCCCAAGTAGTCATCTATTTTATAGTATCCCTTTTTGAGAAGTGCATTTTTGACGTATTGCTTGAATGAAGTATAGGGCAGGTTCCATGCCTCTAAGGGTACTTTGTTATAAAATGTTACACAGTTTCCCATGAACGATTTTTTTAACTTTCTGTAGACGAAACTTGGAGACTACTAACTTA
Source organism: Cydia pomonella (assembly GCF_033807575.1). Lineage (NCBI taxonomy): Eukaryota > Metazoa > Arthropoda > Insecta > Lepidoptera > Tortricidae > Cydia > Cydia pomonella. The sequence goes on from NC_084703.1 coordinate 48,617,810, forward strand.
TGTTTATTTCGCGTATTATAACTATGGATATTAGACAGTTTCTTAAAGGACTTTATATTCTTATGCGTATACATTATCACATCTAGTATGTATTGTGAAGCTACTGTGAGAATATCTATTTCCTTGAATCGTTCTCTCAGTGAGTCACGAGAAGCCATGTTATAAATGGATCTGATTGCCCTCTTCTGAAGAACGAAGATGGTTTCTATGTCAGCTGCTTTGCCCCACACCAGTATGCCATAAGACATAATACTGTGAAAGTAACTGAAGTAAACTAGGCGAGCTGTCTCCACGTCAGTAAACTGCCTGATTCTTCTTACTGCATACGCGGCAGAGCTCAACCTTTTCGCCAGGGCAGATATGTGAGGGGCCCATTGCAGTTTACTATCTAAAGTAAGGCCCAGAAAAACCGTATTCTCGACAAGGTCCAGCGTTTCGCCATTTAATGTGATGATAGTTTCAGATTTTCTTACATTCGGCAGCGAAAATTTGACACATTTCGTCTTTTTCGCATTAAGAAGTAAGTTATTTGCTGTGAACCATTCTAGTACCTTTTCCAAAGTTTCATTGACTTGGCTATAATCGCTCAGTTTCCTGTCAACTTTGAAAATTAGTGAGGTGTCATCAGCAAATAAGACTATCTCACATTTATGTTTTACAAGGTTCGGCAGATCATTTATATATACAAGGAAGAGAAAAGGACCCCAAAATTGACCCCTGTGGAACTCCGAGCTTTACAGTCATTCCAGTAGACTCCGTTCCATTTACAACCACTTTCTGGGTTCTTTGGTTTAAGTAAGACTTAACAAGGCTTAGAGCTTCCGTTGACAGACCGTAGTGCTTCAGCTTGTGTAGAAGTGTGTCATGCTCCACGCAATCAAATGCTTTGGACAGATCGCAGAAGACACCTATAGCATCTAGCGAGTGTTCCCAGGCGTCGTATATGTGCTTGATTAGTACAGAGGCGGCATCAGTCGTCGAATTTAAAAAACGTTGTTGGATGCTAGTGCGGAAAGTATGTCATTACTTCACCAGTACCGAGATATCTTGCCACGAGCCGTATAGGCGAGTAGAAAAATAAGTCACAGCAAATACATGTATGTATCAAACAATTATAAATCATAGGCGATTATTTACATTCATTTGCTTTCTTATGTAATATAAACCAATTTTCAAAAAGATTTTTTCAATAATTTTCAATAAAAATACACGTCAAGATTGTTTACCTTTTTTTTTAATGCAAAAACTAAACGAACTAAAACTAAGTCAGAATTGGCCTCCAGCGAAAACGCAACCAATTTCACTGATAACGTTTCAAGGTGTTATTTACACTGGTAAGTCCAGCATCCGTCTCGCTTATACTCACTAAGGTATTGGGGACGCATGGACAGCCCGGTCTAAAAAGACCAGCACACGGGAACGGACGTACGTATATACGTGCACCCAACAAGAGGCCACGTAACCTGTATCAAATCGGTAAAATTCACACTGGTTATGCCCATCATTCGTCTCGTGTATGCTCAGTAAGGTATTGGGAGCACGCGGTCTAAATAGGCCAGCGCGCGGGAACGGACGTGCAACGCGCACGCGACAATAGACTACCTAACATTCCATCTGGGGCATGGTGGAGGTCTAATTTAAATAGAGGTCCTCTAATATTGTCTTTTGCCTTCTCTAGAACTTCAAGGTTGGTGCGCTTTTCTGTCCAGCTGATTTTAAGCATCCTTCGCCAACACCACATTTCAAATAAAATCATACTGGAGGGCAGAATTGAGGAAAAAGAGGAAGACCGAGAATAAAGAATGGTGCTGTAGCCACTCATATCGAGAAGTAAAAAGAATAGGCTGGAATGGAAAATGCTGCAGCGAGTGAGGGCCAAGCCCTCTTAATATTGATTGATTGACCATACCATGAACATATTAAATGGAATTATTTATTTATGACACCGGAAAATATATTTAAAACAAACAAATATTCATTTTAGAATGAGTCAAAACATTCAAACACTTAACGGCCTCGCCTAGCCTAGTCGCCAATAACCCTGCCTACGAAGCGAAGGTCCCGCGGTTTCCAATCCTGGTAAGGGCATTTATTTGTGTATTTATCACAGATGCTTGTCCCTGATTTATCGATATTTTCTATCCATTAAAGGTATTATCTTTAGCGCCGAAATGTTGAAACTTTTTGATGTTGAAACTCTAGGTCCATGGGGTCCCAGCGCGCACAAGTTTATTGCAGAAATCGCGAAGCGTCTGGTTGACGTAACTGGTGACCAAAGAGCTGTCGGCTTCCTCGCCTAACGTATCAGTATACAACGAGGAAATGCCGCCAGCATCCTTGGTACAATGCCTATTTTAGATTTAAGGTAATTACAGTCATCCTCTGTATATATCCATTATGTATATTGTTATTGTAAATAAAAAAACATTTTTATATTTATCTATCTAATATATATCGTCTTGTACCCACATCGCAAGCCTTATTGAGATTACTGTTTTATATAATTACTAACGCCCTTATTCATAAACGTGTGCTAACCGCTAACAATCGTTTGTCCCTTTCCGACGTATTGGTATGATGGAAAGGGACAAACTATTGTTACCGGCTTGTCAACTTTAAGGGGGTTTAGTATTTTCGAGATTGATGGTGACTGTTCATACTTATTCTAAAGATTCACCAACTTTGGCGATACAGCAGTTAATTACGGCTAAAAATCCCCATTATACTCATACAAAAAGATCTCATTGGCAGAGCAATAATCTCGAAGGTTCAATCATTGTTCGCCTCGCGTCATACAAATGTCGTCACATTAACCAGAGGGGCCGGTTCTACTTGATTCAGTGACAGGTAGTGACATCTAACCACTTTTTGCGAAACTTCCTGAAAATGTCTACAAACATTTTACTTGACATCTACTCCATATTAGTACATTGTGCAACGAGGGGGGTAAGTGAAATATTGCACGAGAGTATATCTATTCACGACAGCCGCAGGCTGGAGTGAATTAAAGACTCGAGTAATAATATAATTCTTATCCTTATAAGTTATAATATTCTTACCCCCGCCGGAGTTACACACAATGTTTTTCACACTCATAGAGAAAAAACTAAATATTAAGTGAAATAATTCTTAAATACGATGACATTTCAATTTCAAACAATCGTCCGCCATATTGTCATTCTTTGACAGGTGAGGCATCGAAGGCACAGACCTATCCGACGACGTTCAGCCACAATTGATAATTGTGTAAAAATATTAAAAACCACTATTAAATAAATCAAATTTAATATACTAAATTATGAACGTTAATATTTTAAAAATAAAACACTTTTATACCTATTTAATTTGTATGAATTAGTAACAAAATAACTCCCTAACACTCCCCAGAGTCCTAGCTTTTTTCACAATCCATACCTTCAGCGGGAACAATATAGGCCTTTGTCCTTCAGTACACCTGTATGAAATAAGATCTTCATCGAGCAAGTGTGATGAAAAAAAAAATTAACTGTCCTAGGGACCATCACCCGACGCGAGAGATCTGGCGATGTCACGATTAGCAACGTTCGGCGGAATCGCGCTTCTGTTCAATAGGTAATAGTTGGCATTATATTTATTTTAAAAAGGTAAATGAGTCACTTGCGTTAGCTGCTATTTTCGTTGGCAAGTCACTTTGGGGACGTTACGGACTTATGCATCATAGTGACACATGACGTAATCCAAATCTGACCAAAAATACCATCCAAGAACATTGTAAACGGGTCCAACGGGGAAATTCCTCTTGGGTGTAAGTACAAGGTGCCCGTGAGCATTGCGAGACATTTTAACTAAGCATTCCTGGTAATATTTAGAAACTAAAATGTCATATAAAATTTTCTGGATTAGGCCTAGTTTCGAGATAATTAAATGTTTTTCGAAATCATTCTTTCGCCATAAGTCGGTATAAAACACATTTCTGACTGCGGTATTGCCACTTTGAGGTCTAGTATGGACATACCTATTGATTGACATCGAAACATTAAAAAACTGTATTCGAGAGGCTAACCCCAAATAAAAAAAAAACTTTTTAGTTAATTTTAGGTTATGTCTTTATCAATAAAAATTACGTTTTATGTACAGGAGTGTTCAAAAAAAGGGGAAAAAAACAAAAATATGTTTTTTGTCGAATTTCACAAAAAGGCATATAAAATTTTTTGCTTCTCTTGCCATCAGTTGCACAGTTAAAATCACTCGCAATGCTCACGGGCACCTTGTATATGAGACGTGATAGTTTTTATACCACGTGCGAGGTAAACAAGCACACGACCCGTTATGAAAAAGGCTAACCCAAATTACCCAGGGGCATTGAATTTTGATTTATTTATCCACCATGGAAAATTCTCTTCAAGACTCGAGTAAAAAGATATCTATATAGGTAAGCTCCACCGTAGACCTCATCATGACTTACCATCAGGTGAGATCGTGGTCAAACGCCTGCCTACCCTCCCTAAAAAAAGTCCAATATGGAGGGGGCAAAATTTCAGTCAAGTTACTAGGTAAAATAGGGTAATATTAGAAAGATTTTGAGTTGTAGATTCCAAAACAATTATTTGACGAACACTATATAAGTCTTCTTCTTCTTCTTCGCGTTGTCCCGGCATTTTGCCACGGCTCATGGGAGCCTGAGGTCCGCTTGACAACTAATCCCATGATTTGGCGTAGGCACTAGTTTTTACGAAAGCGACTGCCATCTGACCTTCCAACCCAGAGGGTAAACTAGGCCTTTTTGGGATTAGTCCGGTTTCCTCACGTTGTTTTTCGTCACCGAAAAGCAACTGGTAAGTATCAAATGATGATATTTCGTACATAAGTTCCGAAAAACTCATTGGTACGAGCCGGGGGTTGAACCTGCGACCTCCGGATTGCAAGTCGCATGCTCTTACCGCTAGGCCACCAGCGCTTCTTATATAAGCAAGTACTGGAATCGACATATCGTTGGAGAATACCTAGATTCATATTACATTATAATTATGATACGTCTTCAAATTAAAGTTTGGGGGCGTAAAGTGCATTCGTGCTTGCGTGCATCATTCACTGAACATTTTACATTATTTAATTTTTAAGAAATCGAAAAATAATTAAGGATATTTTAATATTTTTACTATAGCTGAATAATTATGTATCTCTGTATGTGTATAAATGTCTAAATCTTTGCCACAGCCTACATCCATCCTACACCGTCTGATCGAATACAATGTCCGAGTATAAGGTAGGTACGAGCATCATTAGGATGGTCTTTGTTTTTGCACAAAAGCTATTAACATGAAAATTGCTTTTAAAAATATGTTCTGTTATTTTTGATGAAATAGCTATATTTAGGTTTATTATATACATATGTACGTTTATGTATGTCTATTTGTATTTCTTATATGTGTATGTTTATTCACTGTAATTGTGTGTTAATGTAGGCTTCATAACGTTTTAGAAACACCTACTTTTTCGATTAACTTCTCTCTTTCCGCTACCCAAAGGTTGTCTGGAAGAGATCGCTCTTTAGCGATAAAGCCGCCTGTTGTCTGCCTCTACACTTAATCAATTGTTTCTTTTCTTTTCTCGTATCCTTTTGTTCAGGTGTGCCAATAAAGAGTATTATATCTAACTATCTATTCTGTTCTTTAAGGCATACTCTACAGCAAATAAATCCAATCCAAGCGTTAGGTATTTTGCTTGTCAAAGCCCCTTTTGCTACATTGTTTGTCCCTCAGGACTAAGAAGTTTTTATATCCGTAATAAAAGTAAATATAATAAAGTGCGGGTTGTCTGTGAGTTGAAGGAACGAACAGGGGTGACGACCTTGACGCGACATTCGCATCGATTTGAGGTTGACGCACCGGCAGGATGTACAGAATAGCCACCTTAACTACAAGATGGAGCGTGTAAGGCCGCGGACAGGACGCAAGCGGCGCGCGGTGCGGCGACTAATCATAGTCGGTACATTTGGTCGAGCACAATGATCGACTTTGATTTGCCGCTCGCCGCGGCGCAAGCCCCTTGCGTCCAGTCACATAGAAGCTCCAATACTAATTTTATGTATACAACGTACTGAAAACTTACCTTAGAGACCTCGGTCTTATAGTTAAGAGAGACCCCACACTAGCGTCTTTTGAGCATCGACGTCTACTCAGCGCTGTGCAAAATTGGCACTGCGCGGTTGCGCCAACGTTGCGTCGAGCAGCGGCCATAGATTTGAGTAGACGCCGACGCTTGGGAGTGTAGACATCGCGTCGCTCGTCGTCCTTGAGTCGTTACTCATTATCACAGCGTACTCGCAATGGTCTTAAGTGCCATAGACATTAATGGCACTTAAGCGGCTTAAGTCCTTTATGCCAATGTCCACCGTTTTGAACATTTCCCAAAAAAAAAAACTAAACGACGGAAAAAATATATTTAACTACTGAACCTGCTTAAAGAAAATCTCGAGAATCGGTTGAAAATTGCATCCTGTAGAGGAGAACATCCGGAAAAACGGAGATCTAACGCTTCCTGCACTCGCACTCGAAGACGAAAAATGTTACATACAAGCTGACGTTTTCTTTGCCATTGTCATTAGTCAGTCAGTACTGTCAGTAACATATTAAAATTATATGATAATGCACAAAATATGCTTTTCAAATATACAAAATAGGTTAATCTTTGCAATGCAATGCGCTCGTTGGTTATGCACCGCATACATTCCTAGACTCATGAATATAAATGGGAGCGGTTGCCGCCGCTTCGCCGGCAGTGTAGCGAAGGCTTTACTGGCTTTAGTTTCATCGGCTTAAGGAAAGCCACGTTCGTGTAGATACTTACGAGGAAACTTGCCTTAAGGACACGAGGAAGTAGATTGTGTCACAAGGGAGCAAAATGGTTCATTTACGGCGTGGGCGTACATTGAAACTAGAACAAGTTCAACTTCAACTCCAACACTTATTCAGCAAATAGGCCACAAGGGCGCAATACACGTCAACGTGGAATTTCAACAATTATAAAATACAATTAACTGAAAGTACTATTATTACTTGCAGATGTATAGTCTCTTAATGTCGAATTAAAATATATAAAAAAAAAAACAGATACAAAAAAAAACTAAAATTATTTATAGGTGAAAATGTCTCTAAGTGTCAGAACTAAAAGATTATATCGGTTATCAAATTATCATTACAGATGTACATGGTCTCCAAGAGACCCAAGAGTCTAAATCCTATATAATTAAAACATCCATTATGATAGAAGAAAGATGAACCGAATGAGGTGTCTCACTGTAATTATACTCAAAAATAAAGTTACTAAATATAATAGCCCATGTTAGCTCGAACAGACCAGTCTCCACATCGCACCTGAGGCGAAGGATTCTAAAATATAATTCTTACGGTCCTCTATCAGTGACGTTGGTTTGCTCCGTAGTGAACGCGTCACCCTGCACGAATCTCTCATCCGTATGACATCGCTGACGTATCTATTTATATTGTTAATCCGTGCGTCCGTGTACACAGTGGACTTGTGTGTGCAGTGCCACGGCCAGAGCTTGAGGAACTCAGCCGTGACCATACGATTGAACGGATCCTTATAATAAAGCCCCATTTAGGCGGATCATGAATTTGCGATTTATGTATATCGGTTCGATGTGATTATCGTATCGTGACAATCACACTGAACCGATTTAGCACAAATTTGGTATAGATAGTTTAGTCCCGAGGAAAAACATAGGGCCGTTTTTAACCCAGATGTCACCCGGAGGCGTGGAAAAAGAGAGATGAAAGGATGTAAAGAAAATCAATAATTCCTTTAAAAACGGACTATTAGGCTTTTATTATTTAACTTTTTGTATGAAATAAATAATGTTTATACAGACGGCAGTTTGTTTGTATTTATTAAAAACCAGATTGGATTAAAAGAAGCTACCCAAATTACTCATTCCACGGAGACGATGTCGCGGACAAAAGCTATTGGAACATATTTTTACACAATTTGATGTTTATTTACCCTTTGTTTCCAAAAATTTTTATGGAATTTGTTATTCCTTCCCAACTCTTATAACAATTAAAAATAAATTGAACCTTGAATTTTTGAGGAAAATTGGGACTATGTATGTAGAAGCAGTTGTCCACTATCCTCTTAAAAATTTGCGTAGTAGATAAAAAAATTACGATTCTCGATGTTCAGTCCACGTTAAAGATGTCTACATTTTTGCACCTTACTTCTTTGGAATAAGGCGAAAAATGTAAACATATTTGACGTCGACTGTTCGCAATGTATATGTCTACCAAGTTGGAATAGTGCATTTCAGACCACCATACCCACACATCTCCCTAAGCGATGCGTTCAACTTCAATGTGGAATCCAACATGGAGGACGCTTTGATGGCGTCAGATCGATACGTTATTGCGCCTAGTCTGGAGTCAAGGGCATCGGGACTTTACTTGTGTCTGGACGCGTGTTTAGCGGGAATGCGTATTAACCGTAAAAAATGTAGTTGCAGGGATAATGGAAATCGTATTAAGTATACAAAAATTGCAGCTACAAAATAATGCTGTAACATAACTATAAGTATATTTGTATTATATTAGCAACTCCTGCGTGGAATGATGATGATGATTGACAAAAACTACCCTATGTCCTTCCCCGGGCCTCAAGCTATCTCCATACCAAGATTCATCTAAATCCGTCCAGCAGTTTTAGCATGAAGAGGTAACAGACAGACAGATATAAATATTAGTATGAACAGTCAGGCAAGGCGAATTTGTCAGTAGCAAAAGGCGGGAACTTTAGGGCTTAGCGTATTCTGAGCCGCAAGCGACGCAGTTCCACGCAGCGCAGGGCAGAACACCGAAACTTCCGAAAACAGAACCACCACGGTTTTGTCAGATTTTGTAGAGTATGGAACGTCGTTGCGCCGCACCGTGCGTAGCTAAAGCTCCAAAAACTAGAAATTTTTGGTGACGTAATTAACGGATGACGTGACGCCTAAGGATCGATGTCCATTATGAACATTTTATTTCGCGCCTTTTTCTACTAAATTATTTAATAAAAAAAGTACAATAGTCAGATACCGTAGTAGATAAAGTAAGCGCGTATCGCCTAGTGTGGAACGATGAGTCATGTGACGAGAAAGATATTAGGAATGAATGTGGAGGAAAAGGTGAATGGATTGTGTGAGAGATGATATGAATCGAACGCAAGTGAATGATGAGATGACGGGCGACGAAGTATGGATGAAAAACCGACCCAAGTGAATGAAGACCTGATTGTTATGTGGTCACGTGTTGTCTTGGTGGATATTTTTAGTGATTCGTCCCGCTAGATGTAGCGGATAGATTCGTGCGAGTTTAACACAGTCGAAACGTGAACGTGACTCGGGTAATCCGCGCAAGGTCGAGCGGTTCAACTCAATGCTGTCATTGTTGTCGATTTGTTTTTATAGCCATCGAATTCACATCGCACAGTCATTACTTGGATGTTAGTTTAAGCCTGAAATCAAGCAAAAACACTAGTTAGGCTGACTTTTAGGCTGCGTTCCCAGAGATTTACGTCAGATGATAAAATTTGGCAAGTTTGAAGAGAAATTTCTGGGAGAAATAAACAGAAAATCACAATACGGAACAAATATGTATGTTATTTCTAGGCTTCATATAAATGAAATAAAAAATAAAATGACTGGTAGAAATATCTTTTTACCGTATTTATATTACTTAAGTTAATGTTAAATTACTTAACGAATTAATGTGGTAAACTTCCAAAAAAATTCTACAAACATTTTACATAAAAGCTATTCCATATAAAAATGAACTGTCATAGGGACCCTAATTTTACGAATGAGATATAATAGATTAACATAGGCGTTTTTACGATATACGAGTAGATTTTCCGTACCGCTAAGCTTTATAACGTACTCCTAATCTTCTGGTACTGTTGTTTGGGCGAATCAACTTTTTGACCAACACTTTTGAGTGTCTCTTGCGTTACTCAAAATGTAACTCCAGGTTACCAAGATATCGGTCTTCTAGTGGACATAGTTTCTGTTTAAAAGGTTTAACAGTGACTGCTGCTACTGCTACATTTTTATCACTTGTCACCATGCCTGTCACGCTCTAACAAGTATGTAAGTGCGAAAGTGACAGGCATAATGACAAACGATAGAAATGCGACCGTGCTACAGCCGCTGAAACAGAAAAGCCACTATTTAAAATTGATTTAAAAATTTTTGAACAGTTTTCATCGGTCAAAAAGTTGACATGGGCCTAGGCAGGGGGACCCCTAGAGCTCAAATTTTACATACAATGTATGCCCCTTTGCGGCGTCTGCTCCCCCCCCCCCCCCCCTCTCCCAGGCCTCCGTCGATATCAACTTGCCCCTCCTAGTTCACAGGCTGGCTACGCCCTTGAAAGTTGATGTGCCCATCTACTCTGTGTCCTAATGTATCGAATGTGCGTCCAGTCTACGTCACGAGTAAGAGGATTACTGCGCTAACACCCCTAGAAGGACGGTCGTTACTCGTGCGTTTGGTGGCGTAATTTGCATAACTATTGTGCGTTCCGGAAGCGTCAGTTTTCCTTGGCCCTCTTCCGGGGATCCTGGCTGAGGCCCCATTAAATACTAACACTAGTTATTACTGATATTAGGTACTCAGCCAAGATGAAGTAACAAAATCTATACTAAAAATCTGAAATAATAATTTTTAAAGTCCCATTTAGACGGTTCAAAAACTTGCATGGAATATTCCTTATATCCTTTTTTTAATACTACGTCGGTGGCAAACAAGCATACGGCCCGCCTGATGGTAAGTAGTCTCCGTAGCCTATGTACGCCTGCAACTCCAGAGGAGTTGCATGCCCGTTGCCGACCCTAACACTCCGCACCCTCATTGAGCTCTGGCAACCTTAATAACCGGCAGGAACACAACACTATGAGTAGGGACTAGTGTTATTTGGCTGCGGTTTTCTGTAAGGTGGAGGACTTCCCCCGTTGGGCTCTGCTCTAGATTAAGCTCATTCAGATTCAGATAAAAAAAAATTACGCGAAAACTGTATAGAGGGTTGGCCGACTTGGGCGACCTGTCACCTGCCTCAGGGTTTTTTTTGCGTGTATAGGTAATGTACACCCCCTCTGGTGGTGTTGCAGGTGTCGATGGGCGACGGTAATCGCTTACCATCAGGTGATCCGTCAGCTCGTTTGCCTCCTCTATCATTTAAAAAAAATCTTCTTCTATTTTTTCCGTATCACGATACCGAGTATGCTCTTAACCTTTTGAACGCTTTCTCTCTCCAATTTAAACCTTATCTGTCAACAGTAAAATTCACTTTGACAGCATCTGCCATGACCACTTTAGTGGCTCTTGGCGTTCAAAGATCCCCACTATTTTTGTTACAACTGTCAGTTCACAACTGTCAAAATAGACTTCTTACCGACCGGAGTCAGGAGTCTATACATTTGACTGTTTAAAGTAACAATCGTTTTAACCCGTTTGGATCCGGGTACATCCTTAAACTACGTCCAAAAGAGAGGTATGGGCATTGTCAATGTCATCTCGCTTTGTGTGGTAGGGCACAGAACATCGGATGTCATTCCAGATCTAGAGCAGAGCCCAACTGGGGAACCTACCTCCACCTTACAGAAAACCGCAGCCAAATAACTCTAGACCCCACTCATATTAGTGTTGTGTTCTTGCCGGTGAGTAAGGTTGCCAAAGCTCAACGAGGATGCGGAGTGTTAGGGTCGGCAATTTTTATTTTTTTTATTTTTATTTATTTAGGATTACCAACAGATAATACATCTTACATGCTCTTAAATCTATATGACAATCAGGACTGATGCTTATCTAATTATAGGTAACCACATCTTATATAAGTGTCTTCTACCAGTGAACATGCAGTAATCTTACGGTTAAATTAATTAGTACCAGTACATTACATTAACTAATGCTATTCGTACAACTAGGATGATGGTAAATAGTTGATAACAATTATTAACTACTTATATACAAATATTTTATATAAATATTTTATTAAGTATTTTTAAGTCATCTGTGAATCTGTGGCGAATTATTTGTGATATCCAGTGAGCCAACATATTTCATCACCTTTCTTTTAAACTGTTCTGGTCTATCGTTGAATATGTCAACTCCCGCAGAGCCAGGGATATGATTGTATAATTTTGCCATTCTTAAAAGGGCAGAGTTACGACCTAAATTTGTTTTCCCAAATGGAATTCTAAACAGCTTATACAAACCAGGACGAGGTAGCTTAGCAGGAATAGTTATTTTAATTTTACTTAACAATTCTGGACAATCCAGCCCCGTACTATTAACCAATTTATAAAGGAACATTAAATCTAGCACTTTTCTCCTGTTACTTAGTGACATAAATCGAAAGAATTTCAGTCGTTTACTATATGATGTGAGTTTACGGCTTTTGGAAGAAGAATATCCTAAATGTGTTAAAAAGCGTCTCTGTACCTTCTCAATTCGATTCTTATGTACCTCGTAATAAGGTGTCCAAACCTGGGAGCAGTACTCTAGGTTACTTCTGACTAATGTATTATATAGCAATACTTTAGTACGAGCACACCTAAACTGTCCAGCGTTTCTTAATAGAAAACCTAACATACGAGACGCTTTTTTAATGATGTTTGTGTAATGGGCATTGAAATTCAATTTACTATCTATTGTTACTCCCAGGTCACGGATTGTATCAACCTTTTCAAGTTGCGTGCCTCCGATAGTGTAACAAGTGGGCACAATATTTTTATTGCGAGTAAAAGAGACGTAAAAGCATTTCTTGGCATTCAGCGTCATTTTATTCAGGGAGCACCAATTACTTAACCTATCCAAGTCGTCTTGAAGCAGACTACTATCAGTAGAATTTTTAATAGGTCTGAAAATTTTAAGGTCATCGGCGTAGAGATAAGGTTCGGAATTAACGCAACAGGTCACTATGCTGTTAATAAAAATTAAAAATAATAATGGACCTAGGTGTGATCCCTGTGGGACACCTGAGGTTGCAAAAAATTGCTTGGATTGTTCACCATTAATTGCTACATACTGCGTGCGATTGGCCAGATAGGACCCGAACCAGGACAACAGTGACCCTGAAACGCCATAATCTCCCAATTTACTTATCAAAATGGTATGATCGACTTTATCGAAAGCCTTACTGAAGTCCGTATACACAGCATCTACCTGCACACGCTTGTCTATATTTTTCGTAAGACTTTCGACAAAGGCCACCAAGTTTGAGCCAGTAGATCTACACTGCACGAATCCGTGTTGTCGATCTGTAAGTTGTTGAGCAAAGTGGGTATATAAGAAAGGATAGACCAATGATTCGAAAATTTTAGGCATAACAGATAAAATAGAAATAGGCCTGTAATTTTTTATGTCAGATTTCGAGCCATCCTTAAATATCGGGACTATTTTTGTCTCCTTCCATGTTTGAGGAAAAATGCCAGTTTCCAAAGATTTGTTAAATATAAATTTTAGCGGTTGTATCAGGCCTTCCGCACACCTAGAAATGAATATCGGTGGTAGACAATCTGGACCAGGTCCCTTATTTAGATCCAAAGCTTTAATTTTTTTTAAGATCATATTTTCATCAAAAATTATTTTGTGTAATGAATTGGTCAACACGGATTGTTCATGTATGAGGTTTGTGTTGTCAGAATTATCAACATTTGATTCGTAAATTGAAGAGAAGTTTCTCGCAAATAATTCACAGATACTTTTGCAGTCATAGGCCTGTTCGTTACCAAGTTTCATATTAGATGGTATGGATGATTTGTTTTTCCTTTTATGTTTGATGAATGACCAGAATTTTTTTGGGTTTTGCGCTATATTCATTTCAAGTTTTCTGCAGTATTGATTGTAACAGTTTAAGGTTTGATCGGTACATCGTTTCTTAAGCAAATCGAGAGAAACTTTATCTAATGGATTTTTATATTTTTTATAACGTTTTCGAATTTTTTCTTTTTCATGTAACATCCGAATTAGATTTTTTGTAAACCAGACTGGGTATTTAGTTCCTTTAGGTCTAGTTAATGGAACAAACTTTTTTATAGCGACTTGTAATGTCTGATATAGTTTATGCACCATTTCATCAACATCCTGACGTGCCTCTAACAGTAAACACCAATCAATATTGTTTAAATATTTAATTATTTCATCATAATTTGCTTTATAAAAATTTAATTTTGGACGTAATGTAGGAGAAAGGGTAATCTCAAGTTTTAAATCTAAGTACATTTCCAACGGTGGGTGAAAAGAGTCAACAATGCTCAGCGGGTTTTTACTTCGATCTAGAGAGACTGTATTTGTTGAAAACACAAGATCAAGTAACCTGTTATTGATGTTCATAACATTATTATACTGCTTTAGATCACAAAAGGCCATGAATTCAATAAGTGCTTGGTATACGTTACAAGAATTATTTACAGGTAACATAGATGTATCGGAATTGCTTGCAATCCAATCAACGGAAGACAAATTGAAATCTCCTAATATTAACGCTTCAGTAAAACCAATAACATTTGCAGAAGCCTTATCAAAGAACAGCTCCAGATCATTAAATTTTACTGGTGGGGGTTGATATACACAGCATAAGCATATTTTTGTTACACAACCTCTAGATCTGTTCTCTACAGCTATCCACAAGTCTTCTAATTGTGTTTCAAATTCATACATTCTGTAAGACACTAATTTCTTATTTACAGCAACCATAACACCTCCACCTGTTTTTTTAGCTGATGGACTATCAATATTTCGTCCACGCCTGTACACATTATATCTGTCATCGAACAACTCACCATCACTTATATTATCCTGTAGCCACGTTTCAGTGATACAAATGATATCGTATTGATTAACAGAAACATTGCATAAAAATTCTATGGTTTTAGTATTCAACCCTCTAGAATTTTGATAGTACACAGTTAAGTTATTCACGGTAAAAATAATAATTTAAAATTCATGCACTACAATTAAAAAAGTAAACAATAAACTAAAGACGCCACTTATAAGAGTCGACTAATTGAAGACAGGTCTTTCAGAACAATGGCTTGCGACGTTTCGTCTTTGCGAATAAAGATTCGCCCGCCTCGGACCCAAACAAATTTATAATTCTTATCTTTTGCTGCTTTTCTTGCCGCCTTATGCAATTCTCTATTGTACGGCGAAAGGTGCTCTGCTACATATATAGGGACCTTATCGCCACCAAGGCCAAGAAGACTAGAGTTGAGCTTGTCATCCTTGTGGGTTTTATTGAATTTGATTACTGACGCAAGTAGTCTGTCGCGAGTTATGGGACTTTTCATCTGTACTACCACTGAGCGCGGCCGCGAGCTAGCTGCATCTAATTTAGCTGTTCTAGTGCAGTGATGGATATCATCTTCCTTTATATCGCAGGACACTGTTTTTGCTAACTGCATAATAACAGTCACTAAGTTTTCAGATCGGTGTTCAGGCAAACATTGAATTTCAATGTTGCAGGCACGTGAATGTTGTTCTATTTGAGTAATGCGTTGATTTAGTTCTCTGTTTGTAGCTTGTAGGACTTCTACCTCTTTTGTCAGACGCTTGCAATGCAATGACAATAACACTATATGAGTTTATAGGCAATGCGCATGTAACTCCTCGGGGGGGGGGGGGTTCTAGGCGTTCATAGGCTACGGAGACTGCTTACCATTAGGCGGGCCGTATGCTTGTTTGCCACCGACGTAGTATAAAAAAGTTGTTAATATAAAAAGTTTTGGAACATCTTCGCCTTAAAGTTGATGGTCTGATGGTATAATTAGGTTGCGAAAGTAACTTCGACATATAGTTATTGTCCGGAATTACCTTTGGCAATATGCTTTCAAATGTTGGCTCATGCGTGGCTTGTTAGACTGCGATTGTCTTGCTTATTACTGGCTACTATTAGATAAGGTTTGCTTTCAAAAGAAACGTGTAAGTAAAGTAGAGTCAGACCAACATAAGTTGGCAGCGATTTTCATATTTAGCCTAGACGGTGCGAGTGCGAGTGTCAAGTAAACGTGGCGGTGGCTTAAATTGAATTCTCCTTTTTCTGCTGCCATGCCCTAGCGGGCGTCGGCGGCCTCCTTTGCAAAGTCTTTTCTATGCTTGGCCATTCTTGGTAGCATGGCCGCGTCCTTGATGTTTGTCCATTTTTTGATGTTGTCGAGCCAGTTCATCCTCCTTCTTCCCCTTCCCCGTTTACCCTCTATTTTTCCTTCTATTATAACTTTCAGGTGCATACACCTGCCGCGTGTGTGGACGTGGGATCCTCTCTCGCATAGGGCTATACAGCCACGAACGCAAGTGTCGTTACCAGGATGCTGCTTAAAACATCTCACACAGATGAAAAGGCCTATTATTATTATAACTTTCAACAGTTTATACTTTTCATGTCTATGTAGATGTCCAAAATATGTAATCTTTCTTCGCTTAACTGTGGCTAGTACTTCCTAGGCTATTGAATTGAAATCATTTTATTTCGAGCTATAAACTCATATAGTGTTAGTACATTAAAGTGCGGCCAAGAATTAAAACACAGCAAATACGCCAACCTCGAACAAGGTGTACGATTTTGTCCCGGTTGACGTCGAGACGGCGGGCCCTTGGTGTGCCGAGGCCAAAGCCTTTGCCAAGAGCGTAGGGCGACGGCTGAATGAAAGGGGCTGCGACCCTCGCTCTGGTTCTTCCCTGGTCCAACAGATATCACTGGCCATTCAGCGAGGCAATGCCGCCAGTATTTTTGGCACTGTTGGTTCGGGTGAAAATCAGAGCGGGGGTTTTTTTTATTATATGTATATACTAGGTAGGCCGTTGACGAAACGTGTTGTGGATGTGTTTTTTAGGATAGGTGCATAAGGGCCTACACTAGCTGACGCGGACGCCCGCCGCGTGCGCACGCACGCGGGTGATATTTGTAGGTGAAATCCGCCGCACGCGTCCGCTTCAGTTAGCGTCGCTCATACTATTTTTCGTTAACCCGCTCGTCCGCTCCGTGCACCCGCGTCAGCTAGCGTAGGCCCTAATACGTCGATGACGAAGCGTGTTGTGGATGTTTTTTGCTTGTTTACGTATGTGTATTGACTAAGGCTGCGTCGTGGATCTTGCCTTTGTCTTGAGATGATGTTAAATTGTGTTTTTAAGAAATGGTTTATGTGTAGGTAGTAAACGTCATCATTTCATACAAGTTTGACGTTTAAAATACCGTGCATCGTCTATCAAAATACCGTGCATCGTCTATCTAAATCGCTGCCAACTTATCTTTGTTTGACTTTACCTTCATGAAGGGTAAGAAGCCCCATCATTATTTTTACTTTTGTTTTTTTTTTTGAGTTCTGTTAGGCCTAGTGGGAAGTGACCCTGCGTATGAAGCTGATGGTCCTGGGTTCGAATCCCGGTAAGGGCATTTATTTGTGTGATGAGCACCGATATTTGTTCCTGAATCATGGGTGTTTTCTATGTATTTAAGTATTTATATATTATATTTATCGTCGTCTGAGTACCCACAACACAAGCCTTCTTGAGCTTACTATGGGACTTAATAGTCAATTTGTGTAAGAATGTTCAATATTGATTTATTTATTTTTTTCTTATGTTTAATATGAACTTGCAATTTGTCTATATGAAAAGTATTGTGTGTGCCACGGGCGGTACAGGAATTACGAACTCGTGTTAATTAAGCCCTCACCTACGGCTTCGAGCTTCAATTCACACTCGTTCGTAAATTCTTATTTAATACACAATGTACTATTAATAAAAAATAAAAAAAATCCTAGCCTGTTTTAGTGTCCCACTGGTGGGCAAAGGTATCCCCCCGTGATCTCCACGACTCCCGATCTAGTGCGTCTTCTGGCCAGTTCTTGAGGAAGGTATCTAGGTCGTCCCGCCATCTCCGCCTGGGCCTACCGCGTCCGCGCCCATCTTCAGGCATCCACCTGGTATGGCTGCATGCGGCAGACATGACCGGCCCAGTCCCATTTCATCCTAGCAGTCTTCTCGCCAAAGCATTCAGAAATGCAAGTTCTTGAGCGCAGTGTGGTGTTCCGGATACGATCGGCCCTCTTGACAAACCTTCAATTTGGACATCTGACACTGTGAGGGACCATGTGTACTGTGCCTAATATTTGTGTCAAATAATGACCACTCTAAATGATGGAATTAAAGTAATACTGGATATAAAACGGGGAGCAACGACCTAGCCGCTCGCCGAACCTATTCTATTAAATATTTGACGAGTTCACCATACTACGGACCAGAGCCGAGTCAGCAATAGAGACTAATAATTATGACGTGAAATATGGGACAACAAACCTTACTTATAGTTGACTTGTTGTTTTGTTGTTAACGTAGGGAAGAGCGGTGCCTCACAAGACAGGCAATTCTTTGGTTACCGGGCGCACACTCTAAATCATGGCCATGTGTATTTTAAGGACATAAAGAATTTTGTAATTTGTATTTGTAAACCGACCTTGCTCCACAGTAACCTCAAGAAGGCATGTGTTCTGGGTACTAGACGACGATATATATAATAGATAGATATAAATAGATATAGATAGATATAAATAAATACTTACATACATATAAAACATCCATAACTACAGACCAATCTCCCTTGGAACGGTAGTGGGCAAGATATTTGAGCGGTTGCTGCAGCCCAGACTGCTTCAGACGTTAAGAATAGACGACGCGCAATTTGGTTTCCGTCCCGGTCTCTCGACCGATTCCGCTATAGTAAGCCTGAAACATGCTGTGGACCATTACGTGAGTAATAATACATCGGTCTACGCATGCTTTCTCGACCTTAGCCGTGCGTTTGACCTTGTGAATTATGAAATTCTGTGGGGTAAAATGCGCGGCGCGGGTGTACCTGAAGACCTGGTACGCGTCTTCGAGTACTGGTACGGAAACCAATCCAACTGTGTGAAATGGGGCGACGCGACATCTAATAGTTACATATTAGAATGCGGGGTACGCCAGGGTGGACTTACTTCTCCGGACCTCTTCAACCTTTACGTCAATGACTTGATGGGGAGGCTGAGGGGCACTGGGATCGGTTGTCACGTGGGTGACGTCTGTGTAAACAGTCTCAGCTACGCTGACGACATGGTGCTGCTCAGCCCCTCCATCAAGGGTCTGAGAAAGCTGGTATCAGTCTGTGAAAATTATGTATGTTCTCACGGGCTGATTTACAACGTAGCTAAGACAGAACTGATGGTTTTTAGGGCTGGAAGGGGTCCGGATAACATACCGGAAGTCAAACTGAATGGAGAGAATTTGCGTATTGTGCAACGGTTCAAATATCTTGGCCATATAATGACGGATGACATGAGAGACGATAGTGACATGGAACGAGAGAGAAGGGCTCTGGCTGTCCGTGGCAACATGATAGCCCGCAGGTTTGCCAGGTGTAGCAGGGGGGTCAAATGTACATTATTTAATGCATATTGTCTCTCCTTCTACACTTGTCAGCTGTGGGTTAGGTACAGCAGGAAATCGTACAGCGCCATCCGTGTGCAGTATAATAATATATTCCGGACACTGATGGGGCTGCCGCGTTCCTGCAGTGCCTCCACCATGTTCGCAGAAGCCAGAATCCCTGACTTCTTCACGGTGGTACGCGCGCGCATTGCTTCCTTCTGGGAGGGGATGCCCCGCTCGCAAAACACCATCCTCATGTCGGTTTATCGCAACATTACCTGTAATATGTTTAGGCACTGGCTTTCCGTGCACCAAAACGGGAACAAAAAATAGCGTGATACTATTTTAATTGTTCAACTTTTAGTTTATTTTATTATTAAGTATTCTTTTGGCATTGTAATTTGTAAATGTATTCTGATATGGGTGTACAACTGTACGTGTTGCCTGAAATAAAACTTTATTTATTTATTATTTATTTATTTATTTATTATAACTCAGGAAGAAATATCAAGTGATCGACTGAAGTTCGGCTTCGGCATAAAAAATGTGAATGCGTTGAAAATTTGGAATAGCTGTAAAATTTGTCCTTATTAAATACATTACTAGTCTCTACTCCAAAAGTTACATTGAAACTGAAACTCGCTTACTAGAAAAACGCATTAACCAATGGGCCCCATACCAACTTGTGTCATTTTGGAGCTGCACAGTCCCTACACCAGAGACCAGACCCAGTGACCCCATTCCGTGGCTTCAAGCCGTCTAACACGCGACGGTGGACGTAGGGTTGCCAACTATTTTTTGGTGGAATATAGTATTTTCTAGAATAAAGCATTAAAAATATAGTACATTTCAAAAAATATAGTACTTTTAGATAAAATGCTTAACATAAGTGTAATAAACGTTTAATCATACTTACTAGCACTCTGTTAAGATTAGTTATGGTAACGATTTTAGAGCAAAAATGTAAAATTGATAGATTTAGTCGTTGATATTGTACTCCTTTTGTTACGTAATATCTAAATAACATGTATTGGTTTCTATTAGCACGTCTTCTCATCTTGCCTTTTAATAATGAGGTCGCAAGCGTGCGTGCCCGGTAATATGTGACGAGAAGGGACAGTTTTTAAAAATTCATCAAAAAACTATGGTAGTAAGTTATACAAAATGATGTATAAGAACAGTTTTAGCAAATGTTGTAGATTGTTTAAGCAATCATATATCAAAATTACGTTGAAATTAAGTCGATTTTCAGAGAAATTGTCACTTGTTTTGAAGTTAGTTCTGGAGAAAATTGATTACGTCTAACTTTCATTCAAATAACTAAATTCAAATTTATATAAAGTTGAAGTACAGGATATGTGTAATATTAAATTACCATTTTTAAGAGTCCAAACTTTACGAAATTTACAAATAAGATCAACAAAATCAGTGCTTTACGCGCGTTTACCTAAACGTCCATCAGAAAAACAATCATTACTAATTAAATGAAATCTATTTAAAAAAAATGAAAGATAACAAGACGCGGTAATAGAAACCAGTACTTGTTATTTCTAATAGTTAACAGAAGTTGTACAATTTCATCGACTAAATCTATGAATTGGACATTGTTGCAACTAAAATCGAACGGCCTCTTAACTATTCCTTTTGTGTAGACCACTCTCTGTTGTCAAAATCATCCTATTCCTAGACTCCAGCTATCATGCCATCAGTTAGTCATATATGTAAAACTGTTCACTCGTCATCTCATACGCCCAGTTATAATAAAGAGTAAAAAAAATCTTTTTAATAACATTATTTATTTAAAGTTTATATTTATATTTTTTATTGAGCTTTGTGCACTTTTTAGTAATGTCTCATTTTTAATAAAATGAGACAACGATTCAGTACATTCATACTGAATATTTATGACAATTTAATAGCTCACTTTTTATCAAATTTATGTCAGCCCTGTTGCATTCCTCACGCCATTTTGTCTTCATACTTGAAATAATTTTATTTGATTAGAATTAAATTGATAATCGATCTTGAACAAATTAGAAGGATGTCGGAAATATAGTATTTTAGCGTACTATATATTTTTTCAACAGTATATAGTACAGAGAGCCAAAATATAGTACAATACTATATAATATAGTACGGTTGGGAACCCTAGGTGGACGTGATATTGAATATTAGTTACAGTGTTGCCAGGTGTACGATAATTATCGTACATATACGATAATTTGGGCTCCGGTACGATGTAAGTTCCAAAGAGCATTGTTGTACGCAAAAGTACGATAATTTCAGCCCTTGGTCGATGCCACCCAAAAAGTCTAGTATTTGAGGCAAAAAATTATACTTTCCCTCAGAAAGGGACAAAAATTTGCACAATTTGACAAATTTTTGGTATTTGGCTCCTTGGTGTAAGTCAAAATTGTCGAATTTTCTGTAAGCAGTTTGGATCTGTACAATAATAAAACTTATTTTTCAGCAATTTAACGAAAATTGTGTTTTCGTTGATTATATGTTGGACATATAAGCTTGTTTTGCTAGCAATTTTTGGGGTACTGTCTTATTGACAGACGTACGACAATTTTTTCAACGGTTCTTCTATTATGACACTCAAATTTATTATTTTTAGAATACGATAATTCTCTTCCGCGCACTTGGCAACACTGATTAAGGTGACGTAGATTAAGGTGGTTGGCTCATGGCTGGAATCGATATTTATAAATAGTGTCCGAATGTAGTACGGTGCAATGTCCCTAGTAATAAGAGTAGTCTCATTTTTAGGGGTAGCCCAAAATAGCTTTAAGGTCGATATGGAGATAGTCATATATCAAGGAAGACACTCATATTCTATAGTAATCTAAATTGCATTTTTCCTTATTTAGTGCATGTTAATTATACGATGTAATGTTTTAATAAGATGTGTCCCGCCGAGTTTCTTGCCGTTCCATATTGGGATACCCTTCTACAATTGAGGGGGGATTTAAATGTTCTCGGGTCAGAGGTGTAGGGTTAGAGCCGGTGTAGCTTTACTTGACGTTCATAAGCGCATTGATGCCTTGAATAATAAACTATCTTTACCTTATCTCACGATGGACAGGCCCCGTACCCGGGCCGAGGCGTCCGATACGTCATTTTCTATGACGGCTGATCGGTGATCACGTGGTGCTTTCCATGGAAAACGAAGCGCCGGAAGCTCCGTCCCGGCCCCGGCCCGGTCGAGCGTGTGTCATCTTTAAAATGTATTGCTGGGAAACCCGTCATTATGGTCAAGCTCTTTCTTTCCAGGTGTGTTATCTAAGGTATATTTATACCGCAACTATTTGTAATATCATTTTGTGTAGATTTTACTAAGCTTTAATGTTGTCAGATATTTTTTTCACAGAATGCGTATATTCGGAGTAAAAGTAAAGTATCTCCAGGAAGAAAAAAGTCCAAGACAATGGCCGTTCCTCATCATGCTCGCACGTCAAATGATCTGGATTTGGAATGGGATAAACTAATTCCTAGTAGGTATATAAATGCGTAATATGTAACTCTGTCTGTCTGTCTGTCAATTCTTCGCGGTTAAAGGCGTGTGCACGCCGTATGCGTGTGCGTGCGTGACGTGCAGGTGCGCTTTGTAATATACAGATCATTATGAGAGACGACACACCTTGCGTGCACTGCTTTTACCTTTTAGTGCACGTGCACGCAGCCGGTGTGCACTCGCCTTACACCGCTGAACCGATTGTTTTTTTTTCCGTATGGCTTTTTGTATTACCTTAAAAACTCCGATTTGTTGACTGGTAGAGAATGCCTAAGGCATTAAGTCCGACATTTGTACCTTCATGTATTGTGCAATTAAGATTAATCAAATAATAAATTAAGACGAACTTTGGCGTGGAGATAGTTTGAGGCCCGGGGAAGGACATAGGGTAGTTTTATCAACCATCACTATTCCGCGCAGACGCAGTCGCGGGCAGAAGCTAAGCTCTGTATCTTTAGGTATTTAGATACAAAACCGACTGGATCTGTCACTGAACGAGCTGACTTTAACCTACATTATTTGATCATGTAATGGATTAAGGAGCCATTTGAGGGTAGATTTTGTTTACTTTTATTTAAATACCTAAAAATACAGAGATGGTACCCGTATAGAGCAACGCGCGGTTATCGTTTGCATCATCCAGGTAACGGAAGGAAGTTTCCTAACAGCCATAACGTAGCGCGCCGTCCGTCTGTTGTACTCCGATCAACGACTATTAAATATTTACATATTGCCCAGTCATCTAAATCCCAAAAAGAGTTCAACCTCGGAATGAGCGGCGTTTTAAAGGTTCTCTTAAAAACCTAAGCATACATCGTGTGCGCGTCGAAAGTTATGCAAGGTGTAATGTAAAAAAACATCGGCTTTTGCGGATATTAATGTATTTATAACTCCAATGTTGTTTACATCTAGGTAGGAATTGACGAGCATAAAATATGCGACAAGTTATGCTCCAAACATTTTTTCATACGATTATCCGTTTTTAAGATAGAGGGCGCAGAACGCACAGCGATCAGTCATCGTACTGTAAGGCAAGGTCAAGGTGTAACTAGAGACAATCGCCGATCAATTTTTTAATTAAAAAAATTAAAAAAAATTAAAAAATTGTCGATATCGATACCCAGCATTAATAAACCGCGGTATCTTTATGTACCGCACCCATTACCTCGAGGTGTGATTATTAGTGACGTTATCTATGAAAAGAGACCTTATTGTCGATGGCGCTTCCGCCGTCATAAACGATGCTCCGATACAAATACAACGCTGCGCGACGCAGTGCGGCGTAAGCGCCATCGACAATATAGGCCCCTTTTCCTAGATAATGCCACATTTAAGTATGTTACCTATCCAGTTCAGTAGACCTCCAACCAGTGTTTCCCGCAACTTACCTGTGAACAAAACAAAAGTTATTAGTAAGCGTAATAGTTATTTGTGGAACAAGAGAGTAAAGTTCGTTTTTGTTGCGAGGGACTCAAAAACACGAGATGAAAAATAACTTTGCTCTCGTGTGTCACATACAACTTTTCACCTCAGTAGTGACAACATATCAAAGGTTAAAAAAATCAGTATCAAGTAAAGTTAACCACATTTATTTACATTCATGAATGAAAGCCATCATCATTATGACGAAAGCTTCTAGAAATATTCCTGTATTCATGTACTATGTCTCACTCCCTGGAGTGACTAAAGTCGCAATTTCGTCACTCCCTAGGCTTGTTCGAGCTGCAGAGGTGAAAATTATTTCTATAATGTCAAAACCCAGGGAGAAAAATGTGGACTACATCTGTAGACCTGCATATCCAGAATACCCCGTTGACCGGGGCTCAGCGCCATACGCGGCCAACATTAATTTGCCTGAATGGGTCCGCTGGAAGCGCCGCAGGATGCACGCGTCGCGTTAATGAAAATAGATAACATTTACACATATAGTTAATGGGTATTTTCATACTTTCAATCTTTTGTTTAAAGGGGTCCACTGATTACCAGTTCGCCGGACGATATCGGCCTGTCAGTTATTCGCGAATGTCAGCTTTTGAGAATAACTGACAGGCCGATATCGTCCGGCGAACTGGTAATGAGAGGACCCCTTTAATCATGTCTTACTGTCATTCTCTTGACAAAATGTAAAGGGTTTGACATTGACCGTCAGTTTTGTAAAGATACGGAAAGACATCACAACACCCTTCTGTCTGACTGTATGTCAATATGTTCGCGATATACTCAAAGAGTACTGAACGGATTTTCATGCGGTTTTCACTTATGGATAGTGATTCTGGTTTTGTACAAATTAGTTGAAGTATGATGATGTTTGCTAATGAGCGACGTCGGAAAATGTCACGCTTTAAAAAAATAAATATATACAATTGTTGATGTTCGCCTCGCTTACATAAATTTCCACGAAACACGCTTTATACTCGTAGAAGTCGGCTGTCAGCAGCACTCAACGGCCGACAATCTAATTAGCTAAACAACATTATTGAATTAATATCGAGGCGAACATTCGTGCGCGAAGGTAACTTTAATTTCTTAAGAACTTGGGTAGATGCATTGACATATCATATACTCGTATATCTAAGGACGGGCCTTACGGGCACTAAGAATCGCGCTAGTTCAGTGGTGTCACTCTCGAATTCGTGCCAACCGTGCAGTCTAAGGGACGCAGCTATGCGGTGAAATGTGATAGAAATATCAATTACTCTAACGCATAAATGTGTCTCTTGGACTGGCCTGCGCTGGGCCATCGTGTACAGGAGCCATAACGGAACTAGTGGCGACCAATTGCGCGCGTGGTGCGAACTCATCAACCAATCGCGTTGCGGCCTTAGACTGGACGATTGGCTCGAATTCGTGTGCTGTACTGGCCCTATTCTTATTGTCCGTAAAGCCAGTCCTTAGATATATTTATGTCAATGGGTAGATGTTGAACTTGGATCTGCAGTACAGTCAAATTCGTACCATTCGTATTCAGTACCATTTCGTACCTTTTCCAGTGACAATCAAAGTATGAAGGTCGTTAGAGACGTCATACTAATGTCACTGTGACAGGTAAGAAATGGTACTTAAATTAAATTCCTTGACGGTACAAGGTCAGAAGGTTTGCAAATGCTTTAATCACAATAACTCGGAAAATAAAATTCTGTTTAAAATTTACTTAATTTAATTTAGTATTCCATCGGTAATATTACTAGCTATTTTATCGTTACCAGTATTATACAATTGATAATAAAATTAAAATTTGACATGTCTTCGTGATTTTTTTCTATGATACTAACTTTAATATTTTAATGTTTTGGTTAGGGTTATGAGCCTTTGCAAATAAAGTTTATTTTCCGTGTTTTTTCATTACATTTACCCTTGATTAAAATGAGTAAAAATTAAATATAAAAAAGTACAATTTTGTATTAGCCCCCTCTCAATGAAGGAGTAATTTCAAACATGGATGTCGCTAGTGACGTGCGACGTCATTACCGATACGAAGGACGAACGGTCATCTGTAAAAACGTCCCGCTTGGCGCGCTGTTTCTAAATCGCATACAAAATGAGAAATAACGCAAACGCGGACGTCACGTTACGCTATTGAATAAATTTACACTAAGGGTACTGTTTGCGGGATACTGCACGCATACTACAGAAGACTGGATCCTGCAGGAAACCGTACCCGCAAAAAACTGGATGTAACTGGGAGAGAGCTCTGACATACATTAAAGTTTACAAACTACTCGTAGTATAGGGACCGTGCGCGTTGGAGGGTCTGCCATCTTGTGGCCTGAATCGGAACCATAAACATGTACATTTGCACGTCACGTGTTTTCTTGTGCATAGTAAGTGCTGCCATCTTGTGGGCTACATCGGAACAATAAACATCACATTTACGCCTCGCGCCAAAAATCTGACGGCTCCTGTGCTGCCTCCTACAGTTTATGCACGCTCCCTATAATTGGTAAACAAATATAAACTGACAGGGACTGTGGCTCCTCAAAACAGCCGCAACCAGTTTCTACAAATTTCACACATTAACGTAATATTTCACTAATTATACATTTTATTTCGAATACTTGGTGCGCACCAATCAGTACGACAGAGAGGCCTGAAGATACGATTCATGATTAAAACGTTAAGAATATATTAATTAAGAGGAGGCCTCTATTTTTCTTGATATCCCTCGAAATAATAAAGTCGCCATTATAGAGTTGAAAGACCGGCGCCGCCGGAACGGCAGCCATGATGGCCGCCGGAAGCGGCCGAATCGTAACGGACGATATGAATGCCCGTTTGAATCTTTGAATAAGGAACGCTTGAACATTGGGACAGTTATGGGAGTGTGCCGTTATACTACGACTTGTTACTAGTGTTACTACGAACAAACACCACTTAGAGTCGGACCAAGATAACTCTGCATGCCATTTACAATGATAAATAGGCCAATTCAAACGTATACTGACATCAGAATGATGTTATTTAGATATCATGCGTCTCGCTCGCGCCAATAGATACATGTACGGACAAGTACGAGCGAAATGCACCCCTATATCCAAAGTCGCAGGGAGCCTAAGGTCGCCAAAGGACGTTATTCCTTTTCAGTCTCCTGGCGTTTTTTGTACCAATTAATTTCTGTATACGTGCATTAATTAGTCATTATTCTTTATCAATCCCACGCTTAACATACAGTTTGAGAACGGCGCCGACGGGGATGCGTATGAAGGCTGTATTACGATTCGATCAGGTGCTCCAGAACGGTCGGGTTTGAGGGATCTCAGTGGTGTTAGGCTACTCTTCCTATACGACATGGCGAATTGAGAGTATAGGTCGCATGCAGGATGTGGGACTTATAGCTTTTCTGTCTTCCTCGCACGCGTTGCGGAGACTAGTTGCGCGCATTTTGTCCCTCAGGTTGATATTCGCATGCCTTTTGTAGACGTCGCATTGGATGAGTAGTCTGTTTGCCGATCTACCGGCAAGCGGACTTACGACCTTGGGGCTCAGAGATCCTGGGACGACGATTATGCCGTCAGGTGTACGAAGAGATGCTGGAAGGCAGGGATAGAGCTGCCTCGGTTAATAGCGGTATTTCCGTCCGAATCTACGGCCTGGCTGTACGCCTTGCCGTCGTCGCACTTGGGGACGTTGTTAGATAACGACTCCCTAAGGATTGGATCCGCATTAAGGCGTCTGTGGGGTGATGGTGGAGGCGAACGGGCCCCATGGACTGATTTGTGCGCGGTGGTAGGTTTCCTCAACATCATGCGATTAATATCGTTCGCAGAGGGATGGTGTCGGCTAGCCTGCCGTGCGTGTAAGAACCCCAGGGTCTCAGTCTAACGGAGAACGCGGCAAGACAAAATCATGCCAAGATCTTAAACTAGGAACCCATTCACGACTTTGTCTGTCTTGCTGTTGGTCGAGTCGCCTGTGTTCCGAGGCAAAGGATTTTTTTTTGGGAGGGACCTGGGTAAACTCTTGCGGGATAGGGGTTGCGATCCTAGGTCTGGTCAGGTACGTACCAGAACCAAAACGAAAGCTCCGAATAATCAAAATAATTATATTTAATAAGTGGTCAACGGTGTTAGTCACACAAAAAGTTGCACAAATCACTAACACGCCTTCAAGACAATTCTAAATCCGTCTCTTCTTGAATATACTCCAGCGTACTACGATACAAAATGGGGGCACGAAAAAGCGTATAAAACAGTAATTAAAACGTTTACGAGGCTATCCCAGTGGGGTAATTAAATTAGTTCACGGGCTAGGGTTACCACTACCGCTATCCTGATGCATTGTTGAAAAGTTCTGAATATATAATTCGTTTTTTTTAGCATTAGAAAGAAGATAAAGGAGGCTGGCGTGTCTTTTTATTAAATACACTTTTGAAAAATAAGTCTCGGCAAATATGTAACGATTATAAATCATATACGATTATTTACATAATCTTTTCCCTTAACCCTTCCCCCCCCCCCCCTCCTTGTCCCATTTGGCAACCCCCTGCCCCCTGGTGTGATGTCATATATTTGGAAATTTCGTTTTCAACAAATGTAGCAATTCGAAGGAGGTATTATTTTTTTAATAAAAAGTATTTTGAATAATAGCAAGATTAGATATTTTTTGACCCGAAACCGATTAGGAATTAAAATTTCACGCATAAGAACAACATCATTGCAAAAACTAGTTTGTTGTCTGTATAGCAAATACAAAAAAAATCTACAGTTATAAGGTGAAGTAAAAGTTACTCCCCCTTGTCACACCATGTCACATTTTCTTGAACCTCCCCGTCAGGCGTCAACGTGTGGCGGATGGAATGGATGACCGAATTTGAAAACACTATAAATCTTCGCATATATATGCCAGTCAGTAAACCCTGTGCTAAGCGAATAGTCTGTACACAAATCCAGACATTTCCGCGTTACTATCTTATTCTTCCCAATCATCGAAAAAATCCTCATGTGTCAAGAACCATACTCCTGGCAACCCTCACTGAAGTACACAGTCTACGAGGTGCGAGTGAAACGGGGTCAACGTATTTTCTCATGTTGTGGATTACTCTTGCAATATGATTGACAGGATTGTGGCCGATCGCTTCTCAATACAAAAGTAGTTCTCATTTTCCTTTGAATATTTTCAACCTATTTAGCTAATATCGTTTACCTTCGTTTGATTTTTTCGTTTATTAATTTTATTATAAGAGGATCGAAAAACAAATTCGTTACAATTTTTAACAGAACGCATACGAAAGGCCATTCATTTCCCTGAGTTGGTTACGGCATAAATAAAGAAAAACTGATTTTTCATGATTCTTTTGCATTCGTTTTGGGGCAGCCGACATGTGACGAAACAGGGCGTGCGCTTTTTGTATAGGGAGGTGCGCCACGCGGATATTTTTGCAACTTGGAAGTTTATGAGTTACACAGATAACAGGTTTATTAGAAACAATTGAATCTCACGGGAAGTAGAATCGATTGACATCCTTCAAAAAATTAATGCATGAAGCTCATTGTCTACGTGCCTATGTGTTGATTATGTTACACATACATGGGAAGTAGTGAGGGATGCAGGCAGAGACGTAGCGTGGCCACGTTACTCGTCATGCTCCTCGTCATGCCCATCGCTCCCTATTTTTACGGGTTTTTGACGCGATTCAGAGGACCGGCAATATGAAGTTATGGAGCGGTTAATCGCGCGAGTAGGGCAGTGTGTGCCCGGAGAGGGGCGAGGAGCAAAGTGTGGCCGTAGTATTTATTACTCGTACATGCACCCCGATTAGCAAACATGAATTGTTGTATTGTACAAATCGTGTGTGACATGACCGTGACGTCACTGGTCGCGCCGGTCCGTTAATTGGCAATAAATTAACCGGCTCTAGTTAATGAGCCCGTCTGATTCCTGCACTGTGCAGGTGAAACACTACACTAGACTACCCGTTCGCTTCAATTTGGCCGTCGGCGACCGTTACGTGATTAGCATAAGGGCGGGATTCTTCACAGCTACAATGACTAATACTGTCTACAAAAAATCATTTCGGTCTTTATTTTTTATAGAAAAAAATAGAATAGAAAAACGTTTATTGCAAAACCATCTACAAACAGCACCACATTAGAAAACAAAAAAAGTAAGAAAGAAGATCTAATACACTAAACAGTTATAACTACTTGTAACTTATACTAACATGCAAAAGTTACAGTGATGATGCTGTAATAGAGGCTACAATTGGACACCACTCAGCATATGCTCTAACATATATATGCTACAGCGCTGGTCTTCCGTGGAGCCCAGGGCAAGAAGATAGCTCGGAACAGTAAAGGCAGTGTCAGACAGTGATTTAGCAAGTATTAATATTTAACACAAGTTAGAAACTAATGCACGGAAAAATTTCAAAGCGGAAGTGAGTGGGTTGGGAATATCTAAAAATATATAAAAATATAAACAGGTAAAGTCAGACATGTATTTAGTTTAATATATAGTAGAGCATATATACATAAAAAGGCAACTCGTTAAAAATAGATAAATAATTCAATTTATAACATAAAATAATTATAATCTAACTAAGGTGCATGGAACGCGAAGAACACGGCAGTTGGAAGCTGAAAAGATATTGTTTAAATTTAAGGGCCTACTAAAGCCGTGAATACCGGTTCGTAAGCCACGCCCGCTAGCTTCCTCACTCCCCGCTAGCACGCACACATGGAAGCGCTCCGCGGAGTCCGCTGCGCACGTGAAGGTGAAAGCTCCATCTAGCGTTACAAAAGTTAACTACGATTATACGCGGTCGGCCAGAAACTTAATTCTTAGAAAATAAAAAAGATGGCGTTATTACTTGCTACTAGAAAATAAAAAAAATATATTGTTGTAAATTGTAATAAATCTGAGACTACAATATAGCCAATTTTTATTGTTGATTTTTGGAAGATGTTAATAGTATAGTTAATTGTAAGTATTAACACTACCTATCTTTTTAAATTCGGTGTGATAACTAACAATGTAAGATTACATTGTTAGTTATCATATTTTATTTAGTAATATATTGTTGAGGCAGGAAATACAGGGTGCCGTTTTCCGACGACCAATTTTTCGGATGATAGTGAATCACAGTTGTCAGTGGTAACTACCTACATATAAAAAAGTAAGTAATATGGTAACAACGAAAACTACCAAAAAAAGTGAAGTAAGTATTTTTATTACGCTGAAATATGTAATATTCAACTAATAACTTTTAAACAATTACTCAAACAATCAGGGTGATTCTTAAATTGTGTCCAGAAAAATATTTTTTCATAAAAGATTTTTATTTTTCACATATTGTTACGTATTAAAAGCATTTTTTGATGCATATGGTCAAGCTTAATACCCTCAGGAAAGGTAAATAAAATGAGTACATAATCACGGTTGTCACAAAGTGTCCCTCAGTCGTGACGTTTCGGCATTTTGGCGGCCAACTCCGCTATTTTGAATTATACAATATTTTTAATATAGCCTAAGTTACTCCCATGACTACGACACATCGAATGACAGCTCATACGTTGAAATTCGTCAAACTAGCGCTGTAGAGCGTGACAAAGAATCGGATACACATCATACATCCACATACACGCGGAAACCATTTTTCTGCTTTGGCAGTTGGGCAATAATATTAAATGAACGTAGCTAATAAAATCCATTTCTAAAGAGTGACTATGCCTCTAAATTAATCAAACGAATTGAGAATGTCACGACCACGTGTCTATATGACACGAACGTGGATTCAATAGTCCGTGGCGGGGACAGAATTTTGAGGCCACTGTCGTGACAATTTGAAACATGTTCGGTATTACGTAAAAATTACCTTTGACTTTGCAAATATTAAATAATTAGCTCAATCTCGAATGTATTAGGTATATCTTATGTTACAAACAATAACGTGAAATGAGTACTGACTTTTAAAACTCAAACACGGCGGTGACGCGTTAAGGTTGACCTTTTTTTTAATGAACACAAATAAATAATTTTTGGTAAAACTTCTCCCTTCAGCCATTTGCAAATCTGACAACAACACAGTATTGCTGTTCTAAAAAAAGCGTTAAAAAGGCTGCCAGACGTAAAGGTAACTTTCTACCGAGTACTGCATGTTTATATTACCACACGCGTCGGTGACACGAAAACTGATCACAAGATGTATGTTATTAAAATTGTTATAAAGTCGTTATATATCCATACAATTTTTAAACCGTATTGTGGAATAAGTGTAAGTGTTAACATTTGATATAAAATTCTTCCAAAAACACTTTCAAAGAAAAATAAAATATCATAAAATCCGAGGAAGTCACACTACACGTTCCGTGACATTTAGAACTTCTTAATATGTTTCTAATAAATGCTCTTAGGATATTAGGTTGACATAAAACTAGAGGTAAATTACTAAGTATATTAATATTTAGTTTACTTATTTTCTTAAAAATATATGCTATTCTTACAGGTAACACAAAATTGACGTATGTATTTATGATTGTTATTTTGACTGTTTTTAATTTAAGTTAATTTGTATTGTATTTTCGATTGTTTGTGATGTAATTATGGGTCTTTCACCTGAAATAAACGATTTCATAATATCGTTCCCCTGGCTTTGGTTCACTGTGATTTTCATTCCCGTGTGTTTTGATATAAAATGTATTCTTCATGGGCATGTACAATGTTAAATCATATGTCAAGTAAATGATTATTTACTTTCATGGATTAAGTAAAAATTATCGTAATCATAACAGTTGATCAAAGACATACTTATTTCTTTTCCCCTGGTTCTCATTCCATGCCTTTGGACTGGGGTTTCAACTAAAATCAACGTTTGGTACTTCGTTCTATAGATCTTAAAAATAACATTAAGTTGCTAAGGGCGTTCTATGATTCAGTGTATTATTTTGGAACTAATTGTTCCGAATTTCATTGTCATTATGTCATTCCTTGTCATTCCCTTATCGGTTTTTTTTCATTTCCTCGTCGCTTTTACATTCTTTTTATCGATTTTATTATTCCCCTGATAGGTAATAAATTGACCAAAATGTATGCCTATTCGATT
The DNA here is from genome assembly GCF_033807575.1 of Cydia pomonella. NCBI lineage: Eukaryota > Metazoa > Arthropoda > Insecta > Lepidoptera > Tortricidae > Cydia > Cydia pomonella. The sequence continues at coordinate 48,651,296 of NC_084703.1, forward strand.
GATGGGCTTATATTGAAATTATATTTAATAATCTGATTTCAAAGAACGACCCTTCAATGCCCGCCATAAGCTAATTGGTTGGCTAATGGTTTCAAGAGCACGGACAAATAAAGTATAGACTAACATTATCAACACAGAATCGCGTTACTCTGAAATGAAAAGTTTGATCGGGATATCCATAATTGCACAACGCCGTCTATTAGGAACTACTTTAATTATCAGACAGTTAGACAAGAGGTTGAAGCACCGAACCAAGTGTAATGAACTGTTACTGCTGTTAAATGGCTATAGCAGTTGCCTAAACTTACAGGAAAGCGATTTTGAAAAGACATTGTTAGTAAGCGATTTTGCTAAGTATAAAACTTTAATCGTCTTTGTCAAGACTAAGATATGTTATTAAGGTATAAAAGTAGAGCTGTATAATTTTAAAATCTGAAAAAAAAAAAAAAATTAAAAACAGTTTTAGTTCTAAGATGTACATTATCAAAAACCATCCTGTATATGTTACCATTTTATAGTATTTTTCAAACTCGATGGGTAGGGTGACAGGTGTTATCTCTATATAATTTTTAACCTGAAAAAGGCCAAATCTCGCAAAATCGTATTGAAACGACAGCTGTCAGCGTACCCATATAAAAAAACTATAGATAGCACCACACACGAGCTGAAGAGTTACATGCGCGTTGCCGACCCTAAACTCCCCCCCCCCCCCCCTCTGAGCTCTGGCAACCTTACTCACCGGCAGGAACACAATACTATGAGTAGGGTCTAGTGTCTCATTGAATGGCAATTTTAAGAAAGGGACGATTAGGTACGTTTTTCTTATTGCTCCTTGTCAAGTAAAATCAAACAGAAAAGCATACTTTACTTTACTCTTTGCTGAAAAGTCATATTAGTCATTGACGTTTTGACAGTATCCTGTTAAATAAATTATGTGAATTATTCTTAAGGCATGCGGATTACAAATCAGAGGTCGCTGGTTCAAACCCCGGCCCGTGCAAACGAGTTTTTTTTTCTAATAAACGTGTTGAATTTTTTAGTTTTTTTTATATAATAAGTATATTTGTTTTACATAAAGATTACCTAGGCTATACAAAAATTGGTATGAATAAAATAAAATTATTCGTGTCATTAAAATATGCTTTTAATACACATATTTAAAAGAATAACTTTATTTCTGTATAAGACAGACAAGATTTACTTTTACAATAAAATAGAAAATAAGCAATATAGATATTATATAGGAACAAAAAAGAAAACAAAAAGTTACGATTAGATTCGATGGGTCTATAGATGTCTCGCATTTTTTCTTTGGTGTCTACACGACCACACAGCTACCGATACATTACAGAAGCTGTCGAAATTTCCTTACCCGTTGTAATTGTTCAAAGAGTATTAGACTTTGACGTAGCTAAGCAAACACGCACACATGCGTAACGTATAGGCCTGTAAAGATAGCTCCATTCGTAGTAGACCTCCGATTCCGTTACTAGTTAATAGAGCTACGACTCAACGTTTATTGGATATGTCGATTTTACGTAATTTGAAGCGCTGCGCGATTTGACATAGGTCTTACCTCTTTGAGGCACCACGGCCATCTAACATTACTGGCATAAAGGACGCATTTATGACTTTGACGCATGACAGAAAGAGAAACCGAACTGCGTAAAATGGGCGTTTTCTGTTGAATTCATAAAATCAAAAACGAGAATAAATCCGTTTGTATAAGATAATAAGTTAATATTTAGTTGAATGATGTTTAAGACGAGATGAAAACCTTTACTTTAAAGTGGATTATGCTGGATGAAGATGTGTTTTCTAGTTGCACTGAGGTAAACACTAAACATGTAGATGTAACTTTGGATTTATATTCTATCGAGAAAATTATAAGCCTTTTTGTTTCGACTAGTATCATACCTCTTATCATATAGTCAAGATACATATATCCGAAAATCACGCCAGTTTGTTTCCGGGGCTAGCCCCTGCCACGCTTCAAAGATCCCGTTATTTTTCGATGCAGGGCCTTAAGTTTAAAAGTGAGTAATGTTTTAGAGTTACGTATTGGAGGGGGTATGTTGTTCCAGCATTTCGTAGCAGAGTAGCGAAAACTGCCACGATTATGATTGTTTTGTATATCCGGAGCTTCGTGTTCCTGGTCATTAGCTTGGACACTAACACTTTGTGCAGGGCAGCCGCACAGCGTAGAGCGTTTTGGATCCGGACTTGTATCACGTCCTTACTCTGGTTGGTATCCGTGACTATGCAACTTATATACTTGAACCTCTCCACAACCTTTATATGAGGTATCTCCCGCTGTGAGTTCCTCCCTACGAATTCTCGCGTTTTTGTATCTCTTCATATGAAGGTACTCAGTTTTGTCGTTATTAATTCGTAGGCCAACCTTCACAGCTTCCCCTTCTAGATTCTGGACTGCTCTGCGGACATCCCCTTCACTTTCTCCTCGAAGGGCCAGGTCGTCTGCATACCCAACAAACCGGTGTCAGCTATTCAACTCCACTCGTGAAATCGAATGAATTCTTCAATTTAAAGTTCCGGGGGCATCAACAGTATTCATAGAAATATTTTTATACGTAAACACAAACAAAATCCATATTTGCTGGCGACTTCCAGCGCTGATCTTCCGATGAGACCATCAAGTAAGTAACAAGGCCAAATGGGGACTGCTCCGTAGCCCCTTGACTCAAAGTACCTGCGACACAGCAACGCAAACCATGGCACATCCACTGGCGTGCCCCGCATGCCCGTATCACCGCTCGGAGCTGGTTCTGAGGAACGTGACAGCCAGGGCTGTCAACACCGCTGCCGCACGAAAGGAAGAAGTAAGAAATAATCAGCATTATGTTCTGCTTCATAAATATCTGGTGTCGTATTAAAATATATGCTTATTTTAAGATAAAATACGTAATTTAAACTATCACCAGTACATGCGTAGTATCTTGTTTGTTTCGCGCAGTATTATTTAACGTTATAGCTAAGTAAATTAGACATTTTAAATTACACGAAGTCTTCGAGGCGTAACACAATAATCAAGTTCATAACCGAGCGTTACGAATGCAAATGTAACATAATGTATTATAACAATGTCAAGGGAAATATGTTCAAGTATATTATAAATAAAAACATAGTTTTGTAAGCATTATCCATATTATCATATAAAAGACATGTCAAAGTTACTCCAGTTAAGAGGATGCACTTCTTCATTCCAACGTAGTCCACATTTTCCTCCTTGGATATAAATATTAATATGGAAAATAATTTTACACAAGTAATTGTATATCAAGTATATGTAGCTTTGCCCCTTTGTTTCACTTTTTTTTTGTATTATAATATATTTTTTGTATTACTCTTATAATAATTAAGAATCTAAATAATACTAACAGAGAGTCATAGCTGTATTTAATTAATATTCATAGAATTGGGTAAAACTATTTTCTATGAGTAATGTTAATACCCAGAGATGAAAATTAAACTCCACAATTTTTTAATAAATACATAAATGCCAACCGATTTTTATCGTAACTAAGAACGCAGCACATGTAAAACTCCTTGACCCGCGACCCGGTTTCTGCTCACAGAATAAACACAGCACCGCGAGTTCATTTGTATTAAATAGGTTATTTTTTTAAACTGTGCAAGTGTGAACAACCCTATTCGACTTATTAGGCCCAGCGCCCACTATCGGCAAGGCACGGCACGGCTCGGTAGCTTCGGCATGCTTAAAGACGCTTTGGCAGCCGCTGGTAATAAGGCGTGTCTAAGAACGTCGAGGTAGTCTTTGGGAAGCTTCGGCGGTCCTTGGATTGCTTCGGCAGCTTTCGAGAAGCTTTGGTAGTCTTTGAGCTGCTTCGGCTCGGTAGTCTCGGCATGACTAAGGTCGCCTTGGCAGTCTTTGGATTGCTACGGCAGCCTTCGAGAAGCTTTGGTAGTCTTTGGGCTGCTCCGGCTCGGTAGCCTCGGCATGCCTAAGAACGCCTTGGCAGTCTTTGAATTGCTTCGGCAGCCTTCGAGAAGCTTTGGTAGTCTTTGGGCTGCTCCGGTTCGGTAGCCTCGGCATGCCTAAAAACGCCTTGGCAGTCTTTGAATTGCTTCGGCAGCCTTCGAGAAGCTTTGGTAGTCTTTGAGCTGCTTCGGCTCGGTAGCCTCGGCATGATTAAGGTCGCCTTGGCAGTCTTTGGATTGCTTCGGCAGCCTTCGAGAAGCTTTGGTAGTCTTTGGGCTGCTCCGGATCGGTAGCCTCGGCATGCCTAAGAACGCCTTGGCAGTGTTTGGATTGCTTCGGCAGCCTTCGAGAAGCTTTGGTAGTCTTTGGGCTGCTCCGGATCGGTAGCCTCGGCATGCCTAAGAACGCCTTGGCAGTGTTTGGATTGCTTCGGCAGCCTTCGAGAAGCTTTGGTAGTCTTTGGGCTGCTCCGGCTCGGTAGCCTCGGCAAGCCTAAGAACGCCTTGGCAGTGTTTGGATTGCTTCGGCAGCCTTCGAGAAGCTTTGGTAGTCTTTGGGCTGCTCCGGCTCGGTAGCCTCGGCAAGCCTAAGAACGCCTTGGCAGTGTTTGGATTGCTTCGGCAGCCTTCGAGAAGCTTTGGTAGTCTTTGGGCTGCTCCGGCTCGGTAGCCTCGGCATGCCTAAGAACGCCTTGGCAGTCTTCCGGTTGCTACGGCAGCGTCAGGCGTACCTAAAGACGCCGAGGCAGCCTTGGGGAAGCTTTGGTAGTATTTGAGCTGCTTTGCCAGTGCATGGCGTACCTATAAAGATGCCAAGGCAGTCTTCGAGAAGCTTCGGCAATCTACGGGAAACCGGGCAAATCTGAGAGTCATCGATTCTTCTGTATTTTGCGCATGTCACGGTTTGCGCCTATGGTCCTCAAATCTTTCGACGTACACATCCATGTCGTAACGTGGCGCTCCTCTGCCCCTTCTACTTTAGGGGAAGTCATTTAGGGCTCTCTTAGTCATGGATAGTCTTAGTCTGTTAGTCAGGATGTCTTATATTATTTATTTAAGGTCCACCGATACTAAGAACGTTGAGCAGATATAGCGCGGTTTAATCACTGTTCAGGATTAATTGCAAGTTGCAACGCATCGGTTTCAGTTGACCTATTTTGCTTGATCGGCTGCGCGGCCTTCGGTTATGGAATTAAGCAATATCCATTAATTTAAACTTTTGGATGGAGACCTAAAGACTTTGCCAGGTTTCGTGGAGGAGCTAGGGTGGTTAGAGTAGCGCTATCTCGTATTTCATGCAAAATAGTATGGTATCTTTTAACATTTTCTTCTCACCTCACATCTTCAACATTCTTTACATAAAAAACGCCCCGTCTACAATTTATTATCTTGAAGGAAAAATTCACCTCCGGCAAAACTCAAACTTTCGACCGGTTCAATCGCCTCCTTCCTTTAATATAAATAAATTTAATATCGCTCCCAGACATTTCTATTTGATAAAATTTCATCCCGTCTAATTAAAACCTCCTTAAAAATTTTGAAGTCGACTTATACTAAAGTTTGATGAAAATAGCATATTCTTTATTCCATACAGACGGCTCATACCGTGGCACTAAAATAAAAATAGGACTTAAGAACTCGTATCAAATATTGTTTGATCTCAGACTGCCGGTTCGCTTCGGACGTAATTTGTGAGACGAATGTTCGAATCTTCTGTTAGTTTTAATTGGGAAACGTCTGGGTTGGAAGTTTATTACTTTTCTTATATATACTCGTAGATCTTACCGAATGACGGTTGCCATGGGAATTGCTTATTTAAGTAAGATGTAAATTTTGTAGACTTAGGCTAAATGAAGGTCGCAGGTTCCAACTTCAGCGCTTGTATTGGTATAAAAGCCTATTTTTATTTTATTTGTATAATATTTGACTGGTTTGAAGAGCTTCTCATTCTAAACAGGATAATGCGAAATCACATTTTTTATTGTACGATTGTCTTCTTGTCTGGGTCCCTAATAGAATATTAGCTACCATGCAGACATAGCCTAACCTGTCTATGAGCAATAAAATGACATACATACATAGAGTACAAAGCATTGCGAAGGTGTACTTACATGATACTAACTAGTTTAGCCTATTCTGACAGAATGTTAAGTACGGTACCCTAGTCCCTAGCATAGCCCGACTTGCTCTTGGCCGATTTTTGCATTTTTTTTTCTAATTGTCAATAAGTAGTATAATAATCCATCACATTAAAATCGGTTTTATATTGTTATATAAGTTATGTTTCATACTTTTGGCCTGGGTTGTTTATCAGCCCTCTTCACTCTGTTCGTGCCGTTCAATAGAATTGCCTTTTTTTTTAACATTGTCATTTGTTAGCTCGCTTACCCTACAGACCGTCTTTAAATATATAAATATCTAATCTAACGCAATATATGTATTAAATTCTACGAAATACCGAACTAATATAACGTGTTGACGGATATATTCATCTAAAATATTTAAATCTCAGCTGCCGTATCCTCTTAATGCTGGATATGTTCTAGTTTGTGATTATAAAAATATAGTTATTGCTATTGTCTTTATTCTCTGGTTTTAAAATACAAATTTCTCATTACTTTAAGCCAACCCGTTATTAACATAGTTGTACGGTCACAGACTCTAATTGCTGATCCATTTAGGTAGGTATGATATGTCCAATGTAAAGTAAACCATACACGGCTCAACAATTAATGTCCGTGGCTGTACAGTCACGTCTGAAAATATCGACACGAGAAATGTGCCAAAAATATGTACACACTACCTTAATATATGGACAATAAAGTCGTGTATACATATTTTTGGCACTTTTTTAGTGTCGATATTTTCAGACGTGACCGTACCCACAGCTCCGTGCCTATCGTTTTAATACAGGACTATTTGTATTTACGAACTAAATACTACATGAACGCTGTACAAGGAACATTCGTCTTTGTCTCGTGGGGCGAGAGTTCATTTCGTAAACTCCTGCCTGTGTCAAAGGTTTGAATATCGGATTTTCTAGACAGCCGGGGATTTTCGACAAATATTCCTTTTATCCTCGGATAACATTACGTCCGATATTTCGACAGGTAAAATTTTGCTCTATTTGTGCATGTTGTAAGTACTTACTTACCTACCTAATGGCAAAGGAAATTGATGGCAATAGAGAGGTAAAGTCTAAGAAAAAAAGCGGCCAAGTGCGAGTCGGACTCGCGCATGAAGGGTTCCGTACAATTTAAGACGTATTAAAAAAAATCTTCTTACTAGATCTTGTTCAACATTTTACCACTTTGGACACACATTTTACCACTTTGGAAGTGTCTCTCGCGCAAACTATTCAGTTTAGAAAAAAATGATATTAGGAACCTAAATATCATTTTTGAAGACCTATCCATAGATAGCCCACACCGTATATGTTTGATGAAAAAAAAATTTAAATTTTTTATGACGTATTAAAAAAAACTACTCACTAGATCTCGTTCAATCCAATTTTCAGTGGAAGTTTGCATGGTAATGTATATCATATATTTTTTTTAGATTTTTCATTCTGTTATTTTAGAAGTTACAGGGGGGGGGGGGGCACACACACTTTTTTTTCACTTTGGAAGGTTCTCTCGCGCAAACTATTCAGTTTAGAAAAAAAATATATTAGAAACCTTAATATCATTTTTGAAGACCTATCCATAGATACCCCACACGTATGGGTATGATGAAAAAAGATTTTTTGAGTTTCAGTTCTAAGTATGGGGAACCCCCAAAATGTATTGTTTTTTTTTTTTCTATTTTTGTGTGAAAATCTTAATGCGGTTCATAGAATACATCCACTTACTAAGTTTGAACAGTACAGCTCTTATAGTTTCGGAAAAAAGTGGCTGTGACAGAATCGGACAGACAGACGGACATGACGAATCTATAAGGGTTCCGTTTTTTGCCATTTGGCTACGGAACCCTAAAAACGTGCCTCTTAGTATGACATCCAAAACGAATTGTCAAGGGTCAACTTTAGACAATCAGGGTTACCGCAAAATGTCTGGAGCTGTACAGCGTCATCTCGTTTACCTGTCAAATTTGAAGCACGAAATTGTCTTAGATTACACACATCTTAATTAATGATGAAAATCTATTTTTGATAATGGGAAAGCAATTTACCTTTACCCACTCGTTATAATTACGAATCACGCATTATTCTTAAGAAGACAGTGAAGGTTTATAATATGAAATATAACGTAAGGTTTAAAGCAATAAAGTTTTTTTTTAATAGCGGTGGTTGCCGTGTGGATATGACGTCTGACTTTCAATTCGGAGGCCGCGGGTTCAAATCCTGGCTCGTACCAATGAGTTTTTCAGAACTTATGTACGAAATATCATTTGATATTTACCAATAGTTTTTCGGTGAAGGAAAACATCGTGAGGAAACCTGCATACATCTGCGAAGAAATTCAAAGGTGTATGTGAAGTCCTCAATCCGCATTGGGCTAGCGTGGGGACTATAGCCCGAGCCCTCTCGCGCATGAGAGGAGGCCTGTGCCCAGCAGTGGGACGTATATAGGCAGTTTTTTTTTTATTATTGAACGGAATCTCCATACAAACGTAATCCCCATTTCGATGAGACCATCGAGTGAGAAACATCACGAAAGGTAACAGACAAGAAGGAAAAAGACATAAAATAATATAGAGTGAACAAATTGAAAAATAGATAAAAGTTAACGACTAAATTAAGTAAATATTATTTTTATATCAAGCATCGTAAACATAACACTGTATCGGTCCGGTTATTATTTTGTGATAGCAGGTACGCGAAATGTTCTGACACGTATGAAAAATCAAGTCGATTTTTCCGTAAAACCTGGCAGAGTTTTGCGAGTTATGAAAAATGGAAAACAAACTAGCGAAAAATTTATTCGGGACGTCGAGACTGGTCGATAGTTTTATTTCCACGAGCGGTAGAAACAGGTTGGATATTTCGGTGAAAAAAGAAGCTTAATATAGCTAAACTGAGGCTCGGGTCAGTGAAATGTTTTATTAACCGGAACTCTATTTTCAACTCCTGTTTGAAATATTAGTTGTAAATTGTTGAGCACTTGCGACACTTGAGACATCTAGTGTCATGTAGCAGTACTGATAGTTCCGCTACTCGATGCTAGATGTCGACTACACAAATAACAAGCGTTTTGGTAACGAAACTTATTTATGGAGTGAGTACTCATTGATTTAATTACTTATTTCTCTATGATTGAGACATACGAGTATCTGAGGGCCTACCGCGAACCACGTTCGACGTGTTGCCTCCCTGTCACACTTACGAACGAACTAACAAGTGCGACAGAGTGGCAGCACGTCGAACGTGGTTCGCGGTAGGCCCTCTGGTCCTTAATTTTTAACACGCAGAAACGTCTGCTAACGATGCTATTAAGCTTAGAATAAATTCAAAAGTGGAAAAATTACTGTCTTGGGTGAGACTTGACCCCTAGACCCATATGGTGGAAAAATTTGCTGCCTATGGATGAGGTCTTGGTGGCTCAGATGGTAGAGCGCTGGGGTATCTATCCAGAGGCCGTGAGTTCAAGTCTCACCCAAGACAGTAATTTTTCCACTTTTAAATTAATTCTAAGCTTATCCGGTCCTTGTTTAAAAAAAAAAATAACTGTATATTTTGACCTAAAAATACGACATTATCTATCTAGAAATCAGTGGCGGATCGTTCAAAGAACTCGATTCCCACCGGCTTGTCTAATTTCAGCCCGTTGAGTACTTTCACGATCGGTTTATGAAGAAAAGGAAAGCAAAATTAGCTCCGGGTTCCCTACGAATATTTGTGACGCACCGCCACTGCTAGAATTTAGATATTATTATATACTGAAATATGTGTTTGTTTAATGTATTCGAATATACAGTAACAAACATATGAATATGAGACACCTGCTCCAATTTTCCTTTATTTGTCCAAACCTTTTGTTCCCTACGCTATTATGCGAGTGTCTACCCTCAGTGCCGTCTACTAGAGACTGGAATGAAAAGCCGTATACAAAGCAATGGAAATAAATTAAAAAGGATTTTTCGTTGTTAAATTAAAAGCCTTTAGTCGCCGATTGCTAGTTTATATAGCGGGCCCGTTGTGAAATTATTTTGTTGCCTTTATTTCGGAAGTTTTGACTCAGGTCTCACGTGATCGCGGATAACTGATGTCCCAGCAAAATGTTAAAACAGGGATTTATGTAACTCCGACGAAGTCTATGAAAAAAGCGACCAAGTGCGAGTCGGACTCGCACCATTCCGGTTCCGTACCATTTATAACGTATTAAAAAAAACTACTTACTAGATCTCGTTCAAACCAATTTTCGGTGGAAGTTTGCATGGTAATGTATATCATATATTTTTTTAGTTTTATCATTTTAGAAGTTACAGGGGGGGGGGGGGACACATTTTACCACTTTGGGATTGTCTCTCGCGCAAACTATTCCGTTTAGAAAAAAATGATATTAGAAACCTTAATATCATTTTTGAAGACCTATCCATAGATACCCTACACGTATAGGTTTGATGAAAAAAAAAATTGAGTTTCAGTTCTAAGTATGGGGAGCCCCCAAAATTTCTACCAGAGATTTCACTCCTTTTAATTCCACACTCCACAAGCAGAAGCTTTATTCGCTGACTGCACTTTTCTAACACTCAAAATATCTCCACTAGAAATTTCATCTGGATCGGTTCAGCGGTTCAAGCTTGATGAGGTAACAGACAGACAGTTTCTACGAGTTTAGCATTTATAATATTAGGCATCTAGGGGCGGCTGGGTACACGTCAGGAGCACACGTTCAGCGTTCTAGGAAGAATTTGTTTACACAAACCCGACTCCTGTTCAGCTGTTCGGTACGGACACACGGACGGATCGAACGGGCAACAAAAACCGGGGTATTGTGTATTCCTATTTGTCCCCGCCCTAGGTGACCAACGCCATACATGAGGTGTAGACGAATGGGGATGATTTATATAAAAGCATCCATTCTTATCTGTGACTGATTCGTATCATACAATGTGAAAAACGGGCGTCGAGCTTGTGATAGTCAGATTAAGGAAATGTCTATAAATAATTGTCCGATTAAGTTATAGAAAAACGAAAGCATTCACTTGGACCAAATCCATATTCGTAACGATTGTTTTAACCCTACAGGCCTCCACCAACCCCTAAAATTTAAAATATCGCTTTGCTGCTCGCTAGAAAAGAAAACTTTATACAACCTTTTTCCTTCCTATCAGCTTTCGATTCCTATATGTCTCTACGACGCTCGAGTAACTACACATTTAGCTTCGACGGCTCCGGCTACGGGGTAGAACATAGGTAGGGTTGCCATAATTATTCTGAAGAGATACGGGACAATGGGGTAGTAATGGCGTTACGGGGGGAGGGGGGAGGGCGTTGCAAATACATATTCCCATAACTTTAACTCGCATATGTATAGGAACAATGTCGTTAAACAGAGATTATTGTAACCATTTCTATACGTATTCTGCAGTGGTATTAATATACGGGACATAAACGGGACGGGTAATTCGAGACGCGATATTCAAATACGGTGACAATACCGACAATATACGATGATGATGATTGATAAAACTACCCTATGTCACCAGGGTAGTTTTATCAATCATTCCACGCAGTCGCGGGAAGAACCTACTATTTGTATAAACATGAGCGGAAACTGTTAGATCCATTTTGGATCTATACACTGGATCTATCGAGAATGAAGGAGGCTTTGGAGCCGTGTGTAGCAATACGGAAGAGCCGCAAATAGTACGAAAGCGAAACAATGAACCGCACCAGAACTCAGATCGGACACACTAACAAGCAGTAATATACGGCTAAAGGGGCCCGCTGACTAACAGTCCGCTGGACGGGATCGGCCTGTCAGTTGTTCGGATATGGATAGGACATACTATTCGAAGAGGGGAAACGAATAATGCTACCATAGCTTTCGCGTGGAAACCGCCGGACGGAAGCCGTGGCTCCGGGCGTACTGTACACTCTTGGCAACGGTCCGTCGTAAGAGAGCTACGAGCGGTCGGGTTGAGCTGGAGCGAGGCCAGAAGGCGAGCTGAAGATAGGAAGGCGTGGCGCGAGCTTGTGAAGGCCCTTTGCACCTCTGGGGTGCTTTAGGACAACAATAACAACAGATGTTCGGAACTGTCCACTTTTTGTTCTAACTGACAGGCCGATACCGTCCGGCGGACTGTTAGTCAGTGGGCCCCTTTAGGACGACGTAGGACCAGTAAGTACTGGAATGTTGTATAGGGACTGTGCGCGTTGGGGGGTCTGCCATCTTGTGGACTGAATCGAAAACATAAACTGCACATTGACACATCACGCCTAAGCAAGGGCTGCCCTCCACAGTTCACGTACTTTTTCTTATGCATTGTAGGTTCTGCCATCTTGTGGGCTATATTCGAAGTTTAAACTTGACATTTACATTTCGCGCCAATAAACAGGGGGCACCTGTGCTGCCCCCTACAGTTCATGCACGTAACCTATGGGGCGACCGGGGACGTAACCTATGAACGTAACAATTTTAATTTTTACAAGCTTTTATTTAACTTGCAACGTTTCTATGTATGTATGCAAGCTAGACCTTCACTCTCACGTCTTGACAAAAGAGGCGTGTTCAGATATTTGTGTACACCTCGGCCGCTCCGATATATCTGAAGGCGATTGTAAAGGGGCCAATTGAGTAAAAGCTGATATAAAGATTGCTGACAGCGATAAGCCGACGCCAGTTCCGCGAACTCAGGGTCAGGACCATGGCGTTTGGCGCCGAGCCATGGTGGCGACCTTCCGTACGCCGCACTGCGGTCCCTTCTTAAACTTGCACCTCTCGCGTCGAATGGATGACGTTAATTAAAAAAAAATTAAAGGAATATATTTTTATCGTATTTTATTACTTACGTGACAGCTACTTCATATAAAAATGATCTATAATATGGACCATCATTCGACGCGAGAGGTATGCTGATAACATAAACCTTGTTCTACGACGACGCAATAGCTTAAAATTATAGCTGTACCGGGCCGTGAATACGGCTTTAGCAATTGACTTTTTTCTTAGTGGAAACACGTTTTCCTGTGTCATCCAACCCATTGCTATCGCTAAACGTAGTATGTGGTTGCATCAATTCGGCTTCGGCCGGCTGCACCGAGCGTCAATTATCTATCAATGCTATTGTAAACAGCGTGAGCGACGCGGCTGCCTGGCTATTGTACCAGGCAGACTTCGGATGTCCAGTATGAGTCAGGACTCTGTCAGTGGCCATAGATAATATGCCTTGACAGATATTCCGAAGCTTAAATTCAACCAGGGTGCGCTTTACTCTGGTTAGCTCGAGATCTTCACCACACTCGCTCTAACATAACGACTACTGACTGCTCAATCCGCGCGCATACTAGCCACTTACACCAAAAGCCCGCGACTAACTGGCTGTTGTAGCAGGCAGACTTCGGGCGTCCAGTATGAGTGCATCACACATAGCTAGTTTACTTTATCAAGTGAAGCTGGCCATACAACTGCACAGGCATACCCTAGTGCGTATGGCCAGCTTATACTGGTTTGCCCGATACCGACTCGCTTGAACATCATGAGTACGCTGACTGCTCAATTCGCGCGCATACCAGCCACTAACCACTAACCGTCGGCATCCTGCGGGCGAACTGGGCTATTGTGCAGCTTCTCCATATGAACAACGGCAAGCGAATTATAGATGGCTTTTGCCACATGATCAAATGTCACTTTTTGACACCAGGCGATAGAAAGAGACGGACACATTATCGCGATGTCACGAGGAAAAATACGATCGTGTGGGTTTTTTTGTATATGATCTCCAATTTAGGCGACTGGTTAAAGTGCGGAACGGCTGAGGATCTCAAAGGGTTTTATTTAACTCGCAGATGGCGCACTAAATTTTTCTCTAATTTTAAATTTATTATGCTCTAAACACAGCCCGTTTATTTCCTTCGCTTAACAAATCGTTAAACAAGTACATTTGAAACCACAAAAAAAAAACCGATAGTGTAACAGCATCAACTCGTTAAGGAACCTAAAAAATCATTAAAAATGAAAAATTGTGCAAGGAGCTTAAGCGTGATTTTAACAGCGCTATAAAATGATACCCCAATCAAAGTAGTAAGTACATCTATTTTTTTTTTATTCAGTTCCTCGCCAACTCACGATACAGCTATAGTTGTGCTTATTTGCACTTGAGCCAGGAACTAAGCAATGAAACAGTAAAAGGACACTGTTTCCACGTTCGCGTCGCCGACAAACGAGCGTCGTTGATTTATTGATCCATTAGCTGCGCGGGCGACGGTCGGCCGCACGCGATAATTGCGCGTGGAAAGTGAAACTTCACTCGAGAGACTTGACGAAACGTCAACTGTAACACTATTATTTTTAACTTTGTGAACCGCGATACAGATAAAGAATTTAATTTCACACACACACAGTCACAGTGACAATCAATACGAGAGACGTTAGGGACCTCATAATATTGTCACTGCGACAAGGTACGAATGGTACTGAAATTAAATTGCTTGACCGTACACTAAATAAGTATGGTACTTAATAAAATCAGAGGGCCTACCGCGAACCACGTTCGACGTGTTGCCTCTCCGTTGCACTTGTAAATTCGTTCGTAAGTGTGACAGGGAGGCAACAAGTCGAACGTGGTTCGCGGTAGGCCCTCAGTTCTGACAAGACTTGAATACAACGTTTTTTTGCCCGTCCACCGTCAGTTTGAGCATAAAGGCTTTAGGTTGGTACGTGTGTCCGGCTGTTCTAGAAGCAGACCAAGATAAGTTGGCAGCGATTTTGATAGCCCAGACAGTGCCAGTGTTACTTTAAACGTCAAACATCTGTGAAATTATGACGTTTACTTAACAGGTCTGACTCTACGCGTCACTAATCTCAACCGAATCGCGAATCTTGAGTAATTTTACGAGCAGGTTCGATAACTATAATATGTCGTTATTAGTTTATTCATTTTTTTTCCCCCGACGCAAAAAAGAGGCGTGTTAAATGTTTGACACCAACATCTGTCTGTGGCATCGTAGCTCTCAAACGGATTGACCGATTTCGATCCTGTTAACAAATAACAATCTGAAGATAAAAATAAACATAATACATCACACAGCGCCACCTCATTTTTTTTACGTTAAAGAGAATTTTCTAGCTGGCGGTGGCTCTTATCTAGTTATGTTTGATTTAAATCGATGCAGCAGTTTGAAAAGTATCAGCACTTTTTCAAAATGATGTGTATTTTTGGTATAAAATGGATTTCTTTGACATAATGCGTAGGGGGTTTATAATACTTTTAATTTAATAGTTATAGGTTACTGGTTACGCGGGCTTGGTTTCCGCAACACGACGTCATAAGATAGGCGCACTATTTTGCGTAGTAAGTTGTCGGAACTAGTCTTGCCAACGCAACTCAACCAAGAAGCCTAGCAGACCCTTGATTTTGCGACAGACGACTTCTGGGAGAGACTCCGGCAAACCTAGGTGTTGTGCCTAATTTGATAGTTATGGATTGTTTTCAAAATGGCGGACGTGTACTCGCGAGTTCTACAAATGTATTCAATAAACAATATAGACAGCCTCGGTGCAGTTTCACTCGTCAACTGTCGGCACCCAATCGTCACTGGTAGATGTACGCCAATTGTTGCGTCTCGTGAAACAACGGAACGTCACGACCACACAAGTCAATCTATTAGCACAAAGCTCGAACTCTCTATAACAGTCTAGAAATTTGGTATGTACAGAATTGTGTAGAATGTATGTATAGAAAAGCTCCTAACACTCATAAAATCACAAAAATTTAAAGAACAAACGAAGGGGCATAACTGCATACATTGACTACGTTCATGTGAAAATGCGGTTTCGAGCGGTTGTCTTTTTAATACTTTAGCCTCTGATCTGACGGCGTCCGTACAGACGACCTTAGACCGCAAATCCTCTACCCCACCTTGTTACGTGCAAGGAATGCCCACATTGATCAGACTGGCACGGCGCCATTTCATCTATGACGCGCGCTCACGCCCTGACGCGGGCCAGGTGACACGCTGACGTCACGACACACACTACGCTCGACCGGTCATATCTGTTGATTTTAGAATGTGAAATTTTTCGACTTTCATACTAATGTACTT
The DNA here is from genome assembly GCF_033807575.1 of Cydia pomonella. Taxonomy (NCBI): domain Eukaryota; kingdom Metazoa; phylum Arthropoda; class Insecta; order Lepidoptera; family Tortricidae; genus Cydia; species Cydia pomonella. Next base: position 48,667,464 of record NC_084703.1, read on the forward strand.
GCAAATCATCGCGACCTCTGAATGAGGTAATAGGAAGCTAATTTTTGGCATATATTTATAAACAATGGAACGAGAGAAGAATTAAAGAAGAATGCAATTTTTTTTTTCATACATAGGTGGACCACCCTAACCCGCGTTCGTAGTTAAGGTGCAGTGCGGTCAACCAGTAGTTTTTAGGGTTCCGTACCCAAAGGGTAAGTCAAGCGAGACCCTATTACTGAGGCTCCGCTGTCCATCCGTCTGTCACCAGGCTGTATCTCATGAACCGCTATACAGTTGAAATTTTCACAAATAATGTATTTCTGTTGCCGATATAAGAACAAATACTAAATGTACGGAACCCTCGGTGGGCGAGTCCGACTCGCACTCGTTTGAAAAATGGTAGCGCTTTATTAGATCACAATACGGTTGCCAAAAACCGAATCATCATCATCATAAAAAAAAAATGTTTTTTTTTTTTTTTTTTAATATCTTCAAATCGAGACCTGATTAAACAAATTCCAATAACAAACCGCGTAGTGAATTGGCTCAATAAGAAAAGGTACAGAAATATCAATTACGAAAACAAAAGGTTCGTCCTTATAATAATTTATTTTGGATTCAAACCCGCTACCGTCCGTTTCATAAATAAACTACAAACTTTCCTAAAACCTGTCAAAATTATAAAATCTCCAATCAAAATCCAATCGCCATCACCGTCAAAAATAGCATATAAAAATAAATACTACACGAATCCAGCTATGATATTTTGGCGTCGCCGCTTGCTTATTATTAGACGCATATTTACGTCGCCGTGTTTACACGTCGGGCGTCACTGTCACGGACTTCGTTTCCGTCGGTGTTTATCGGGTGTCGTGCGGTGACGTAGGCGACAGCGAAAGGGGATTCTTCGTTGTACGAGTGGCATCTAATAAGTTAAGAGCAATTCCTAGCTGAGCAACTTTTCAAATCTCGAAATTTTGAAGCTATGTTTCTGTCGCGCTGCGGTGGGCGGGAGCCGGAGCTATCTAAGTGTGAGTGCGCGCACACAGACGCGAGACTCGTGCGCTCGCTCATTGCGCGCCGTTCCGTCGACATCGTCCGCGAGCCAGACGGAATTTATTCTGCGCTGCCCGACGCAAGTTGTTTTTGTTGTTACCACGTAATATTGTTTTTCATTTTTACATTATACTGTATCTATTACAACCTAATACCAAACACCCTATCACCTGTACTAAATGTATTTTACACCTATGATGACGAAATAATAAATGATTGATTGATTGATTGATATTAATTACCATATAGGTAAAAACTGCAAAAAAGAATGATGTCTCAGCTTCGGTTGTCGTCGTACAGTCAAGTGCATATGTATCGAAAGAATCGTCTCATAAATATGGTACTACGCTCTTATTACACTGGAATAAGATGCTATGGGACATATTTTTGAGTAAGATGTGTACACCCATATTTTTACACTTAACTGTACCTATCCGTATCAGTAAGTTGGGAGTGATCATGGTGTGTTGTGAAATTTTGTAAGTAGGTATAATACCTATGGTTAAACTACAATCTATTTAACTTGTAGTACGATGGGGCTAAACTTGGGCCGCCTTATTGAAGAACGTATCGCAATGACAATCTGGGTAAAGTATGTTGGGATAATGCCGGACAATTTTGGGACCAATTGAGAGGTCTCGTGAAAAAATGTTTTTTCGAGATCTCAACACGTGACAGATTCTTGAAGTACGTAGCGAATCGTTAAATAATAACCGTAGATTCGACCTGAATTTTGGTAATCTGCAATATAGAACGGTTTTAGTTTTGTACCTGTGTAAAGATGAGACATACTTTTTTTTTAGGGTAACGAGTGTTTTGCCATCAAGGGAGAACATTGGATGGTGAAAAAAAGTTGCTTCTAATGGAAAGAGAATAAGGTATCACAAAGAAATAGGTCCGGTGTCTACCCTTTTGTATCCGATCTTAACCCGGATACTAAAATTGGTAAAATTGTGGCTCTCAAACTTTGATACCTATGTCATAAGACAATTTGATAAGTAAACAATGTGCTAAGAAACCTCTTATTGTAAGGTTTACCCGAAGTAATAAAAAAAAACCACTAAAATAATAGATACGTTGCGTAGTTTTGACAATTTAAGATTTCGTGAACTGTACAGGTTTAGGGAAAGTGTAAATGTATTGTTTATTGAATGGAATGTACTGGAAGATATGAAGTACTTAAGTAGGAGGGACAAAAATCAAAATAAAAAATAATCGTGCCCAGTCATTTTTAATGAAGGTCGCCAAAAAAATAAGAATCAAACTTAGAAATAAAAAAGACTAGTAGTTCTTTAAAAAGGTCAAGGTCACTGAGAGCCCATCTTGAAGTATGGAAAATAATTAAAATTGCGATTTTGTTGGTTTAATTTTACAATATATAGTTGATATACAATCTTTTTTTTTTGATAAAATGTAAGGATCGTATGTAAAGAGTAAAGTAAATAATTAAATATATAGGAAAAGAGAGCCCTCTTGAAGCATTTTAAGGAAACTAATTTCGAAGCCCTATCTCTATTTTTTATCCGAAACTAGCAATGTATGTATGCGTGCACATCTACATATGCATCCGTATGTGTAGGTACATTATTGCGAAAAATTGCTCATTTGCTATCTATTTTACTCGATTTTGTTATAAATTTCAACATGTATCATCATCCCTATACAATATAAATACTCTTTATTGCACACCTCAATAAAAGAAAACAATACAAAAGAAAACATACACGTAAGCACAGGTAAACAACATGCGGTCTTATCGCTAAAAGGCAACCTTTGGGTTGCGGAAATTAAAAAAATTACATTGTCAGTAACCGTCGCGCTAGTAGTGGTACTGGATAAAAATAATGGTACGAAAGTGTGATCAAGAAAACAATAAATGTGATAATTAAGGTCAGTAGGTAAATTGAAGAAAATTTAAAGTTTGATAATCACTGCTGTTTTTTAAATAGGTAAAGATCTGATTGTTTCTGGTCCGATCTTTACCTGGAAGGGTCAAGATCGGATATCGGTCTACAGCAGTGCTAGGTCTGTTAACACAATTACAAAAACAAACACAGTTTCATCACAATACGCAAAATAAATTACAGAGCGAAGATCGGATAGAAGGAAGAATTCGCGAAATTTACCTTGCTCTCTGTGATTGCACATAGCACAAGCCCGACTCCCTGAGCGACGCGGGGACACTGACAGTCGAGGCGCAATGAAATGGCGTCTTACACAATGTTGCCAACATTAAAAAATAAAGCCAAATTAGGGGGAAATGAATGTCCTACGTTCTTCACCCGCATCCGGTATTTACCCAACATACCTTAATCGTTGAACCGCCGCATTTCAAAATGGCCCTTATTTTGATATCGGCTAGCCGTAATGTAATACGGCGGATTATACAATACGACTGCGATACTTATATATAAATCCCCTCGTCAATGTAATTTCATTAAATTTGCTATCTAGTGGCAAACATCAAAGTAGTTATCTTTTACTTGTGACGCACAAGTGTGAGCAATGTAAAATACTATATTTCTAAAAAAAATTGCCTACTACGTAATAAAAGAAAATGTGATTATTAAATTATAATACGAAAGGTGGTCAAATCGCAAAATGCTGTCGTTTTATTTAAAATAATGAAATAATTAGACCAGTTCCGAAAGTACCGGGAAATCCCGGTTCTTTAAAACAGTACCGGTTCTGCAATCCCTAATAAGGATGTTATGCCCATCACTATTCCTTCTGTGTACGTATATTTAGAAACTGTCTCCGCCTCCAATTCGTGCGATAAGGACAACTGCAGCTCGGACCGAAATTCACTCGCAAAAAACTCAAAAATCGAGGTTTCGCTCTCGACTGTTTCCTCCTCCAAAACGCAACTAATCATTATGAAATTTTGGAAATTGCAAGAGGAAGAAATATTCTATGCCGCTATGTTTTGATTTTTTGGATATTTTCTGTCATATTTGTATACTGTGCCTTTTTTTACAGCCAATTCAATTTAGCCGTTTTTGCGATTTTCGAGGCGCTGTATCTTTCTTCAAAATAAAATAATCCAAAAAAGCAAAACATAGCGGCACAGATATTGATGATATTGATCTTATTTGAAAAAATCACTGCTCTAGGTTAAAAATCCAGGGAGGAATCAGTCGAGAGCGTTTGTATGGAAAAATCGCAACTAGGAATTCTTCTTAATAACACAAGCGACTCGGTCTCGAACTCAAGAACCTTAAGGTGGAGCGTGCTTAAACTGTGGGCTTATAGGAGACAACCCAGGCTAAAAGTATACTAATAAGTTGTTGTCTTTAATTATTCTGCCTACCTATATTGGTAACCAAAAACTTACATTAGGCAGACCAAGAGGTTAAAAATACGCCCTAAGTATGAAAACATTCTAATATAAAAACGCGTGCGGAGGTATTTACCTACATTACCTACAATTGTATTTAACCCGCGCGAGCTAGCGGACGCTCTAAGGCCGTGGACTGGACGCACGCGGCGCGGAGAGCGGGGCGGCGGGCGGCGCGGCAAGCGTCCAAAACAGATTCATTCAAGTCTATACATTTTGATCGTGCCTCACGGAGCCGGGAGCGTCATATAACCTTTACTATTTTGTTTTATAATTGGTACAGATGTTGTGATTAATACTTCCCCATCGTATTTTCTCGGGATCGTTCGTATTTGTCATGCTACTTCAGTCAACCTCCACGTTCCACGTTCGTACATTTCCGTATAAAAACGATGGGTAAGGATTATTCACTACATCTGTATAAAAAACCATCGCATAAATCATAAATATTGTCATATAAACTTGCTACTCGTAGCATACTTTTGGCCTGGGTTGTATGTCTGGTCACGCCTGAAAATATAGATACGGACAAAGTGCTAAAAACATGTATACACTAACTTAATATATGGGCAATAAGGTAGAAGGTAGTATCGATATTTTCAGATGTGACTGTACCTAGTTCTAGTAAACAAAACGGACAAGATAACCTAATCACGAAGGAATTAACTAGTTAATTACTGGCCTGGGTCGTTAGAGATAAGGACGGGCATCGTTAACGTTAAACCCGAATGTTGGAATAAATGCTATAACAATTGTCTATGGAACGTTCGAGAAGTTTCAACATTCATTCATTTCAATTGCAAGGCTAAAGTAGGTTCATCGTTTTTTTATTTTATAATAAGAACAAGCAATTTTTGTCAATATAGAAGCGGAGCGTGAACCTCGCGACAAACGCGTAAGCGCCATGAATTTTACGGTGCTTACGACGTTCTGGTCGCGTGGTACAAGTTTCGATTGCAACAATGTCATTGTTTGGTATGAATTTTCAATCATAAGTCAATAATGGCTATAGCTAAAATGGACGCAAAATTAGAACTCATTCACACTTATAAGCTTAACAACGGGGCTCTTTCTTCTTTTCGTTATCTCTGAATTTATACTTCTACTAGGTACAATCGCCATATCGCCATAAGATATATCGGAGCTGCCGAGATGCTCAAACAGTTGACAATAGATGCGTGTTCAGATATTTGTGAGCACATTGGCCGCTCCGATATATCTGATAGCACTAAGTACAATGATTTAGTCTTTGCTGACGTCGACTTATTACCCGACTTGGTGGTTACAATTTTAGCAGTCTATATTTAACACTAAAAAGGGTCAGGCGAGAGTCGATCTTAGGTAAAAAAAAAAAAAAATTGTGACTACTTGACTAGGTACAGAGCGCGCGAGTCCGCACAAGGCCTTTTTTAATGCCCACTAGGTACTAAATACATAGTTCCGTTGGGCCTCCGCACACGTTACAAGCGTTCGCAACGACGGCTCGTTAATATTCATACAACACGGGCTTCCTGCTCGGAACCGCGTCCTCATCGGCAATTAACATAGCGACGCAAGCGACGGGGCACCCTGCGGTAACGACACGGTGACGACACGCTTGTGTTCCGCGCCTGCGCCGTATTGCCGCGGTCTGGGGGCCTAGTCAAGTTGACAATCGTATATCGACAAACGAATAGAAAAAAATGTATCGGGGTGACAGATACTACGAAGAGTCACATGACTAATGCCTTATTATACATTATTTAAGTTCGATTGGGATTTTCCATCAACTATTGTCATCTTGGCTAGGCCCCCCGAAGCTAGTTCTTGGGATTAGATTACCTAAACACAGTTAAAATAAATTATAACATTGCAAATACCGTGTTTTTTACTCCATTAACTGCGCGTAATTTAAGTTCCTAATTGACTATTTAACAATAATTTAGCCATGGGGGGTGTAACTGGGCTATTATAGTATAAAATGGTGTCAAATAAAACTCTGTTGTGCTACATAAATCATAGCATTTTACAATTAAATATGCACCTATATGGTGTGAACTAGTGATCTTTGTAAACGCTTCATAATGCCACAGGTTAATCAATAGTTACTACGTAACAGATACATCATTCCCATACAAAAGCAAAAATACCTACGCTATAATAGCCTACAAAATCTTAACAATAATACCTGCTGCTCAGGGTAAGAAGAAATGTACCATAAGTACGCCCACAAAGAGTCGAGACTGTGTTGCCCGCCGTGCGAGTCACGTGCCAACGCGTCAACATAAGAATGCGCTAGGGTTGTAAGTACCTATAATGATTATTGTAATAAAACGAATGTTGCGAATCAAACTTATTTTTTATTAGTCAATCAAATATGTTTTAGTTTTATATAATGATTTTTTTTTCCCTTCTCGGAATTCTGTTATTAAATTTTATGGTTGAAAATATCCTTAATCGAGTAAATAATTTTAATAATACGGAAAACAGGAGCAAAGCGGCGGAAAATCAACGGCTTTTAAAAGTTGTAATACGGTGTTACAAGGCCGATTCATTATGACTTGTCAAAAATATTTAAAAATACATTTTCTAACGCTTCAACAAAATTATTAAACGTTTCAGGTGGGACAAACGGTAATTTTTCATTTGTTTTTAGACTTTTACACACATCTACTGCACAATAATTACGTGGTTTCGGCATTTCGAAGCGTAAGCGCGGGAAACGTCCGGCGCAATGCGGTGCGAGCGCTCAGGCGGACGTTCGGCGGCCCTCTGTCGGTTGTATCGTCGACGATACGCCGAGCGGTAGGCATATAGCGCGTGGCCTTGAGCGAGTGACGGAGGCCTGATAATGCGGTGTCTGTGCAGTCTGTGACTTAGCCAAACCCCGAGGTTAGCGGAAAACAAAAAAAAAAAAACATTCAGTAGATATCGAACCGGTGTGTCAGATGAACCCGTGTTTCAAGGAGATAAATGCATGACATTCGACCGTCAAGGTGAACTGTGTAGTCTAGACTTATGATTTAATTCATACTTGCTTGTTATAAGTATCGCCAGGAGAGTTGAAGTGAATGATTACACACACAGCTACACAGAGTACTAATCGCAAAAACAGTAATGAATGAACGAATGTGACTTAAGAGGCTGTCAATACCTAAAGCGCGCACACTGTCTATTTGTATCGGAGTAAATGAGAAAGCACTGTCGCATTCGCATGTTACTGGGCCTGGGCAAGGGAATAATAAGAAACTTATATAAATAAAAAAAAGTGGATTATTAGTGTAATATTTTACTCATTAGCGGTTTAAATTGCAGACCCATAAGTCAAAACAATAAAGACATAGAACCGTACACAGACCCCCGAAATAAATCAAACCGCTTCGTTCCAAAACACCCTACGAGTCTTCATTCGTAATAATTAATTAATGAAATAAAAGTTTAAAATGTAATAAAAACACCATATTTTATGTATTTTATTATACAATCAAAACAATGAACTTATACAAATTGACGCAATTGTTACGCAGTAAATAATTCTACTTAACTGCTTTTAACGATCTCTACTATAGTTGACAAATGGTAGTACCCGCAATCCGGACCGGATCTTACAAAGTTTTTTTTTTACAAAAAAAAAGTTGTCGATTGAAATGTCAATTGATAATCGTATATTTCTTTCGTTTTGTTTTATTGCGGTAATTAAACTTAATTGTTAGAACACCTTCAGAAAACATGAGTGAAATATTGATGAAGACGGATTACATTTTTTTGTTTGTATTTTTAATGGCTGACTGACGTGAAAATTATTGTGTACTACTTACACGAGATCAAAGTTATTTACATCTCGTGCGCTTTTGAGTCCCTTACACGCCGAGTGAATCTATTATAGAATCTTTCGCTTGCACGGGACTCAAAACAAGCACTCGAAGAAATATCAAACTTTGCTCTCTTGTTGTACAAATAATGAAATAACTATTGTTCCCTTCTAATTTACGCCCCCTCTTCAAGGCTCAGGCAGACAGACCGAGAACTCGCATGCGAGTTTTAGTATATCTATTGCCGAATTTGCCGGCTTCTGACCACCAATTCAACCGAATGATCAGATACCGCAATTTAACGAAATTCGCTCGCTCGCAAGTCCTCGAACCGAACAAAGTCCCCGAAAACTTATAGTTTTTCTCTTACGCCATTATTGCTTGGTGCAGCTGATCAATACCTATTATCGAAAGTACTGCACCAAAGAACCCCATCTTTTTTTCATATGTTTAATATGAACTTGCAGTTTTGTCTATAGTACTAGCGAACATGGACGCAAAATTTGAACCCATTCACACAAGGTGTGGCCTGTGAAAACTTATAGGTAACGCTTACCGGCTGGAATGGTCCTGGAAATTCCCTCCATCGAGCAGCCGCACCTTCGCGAAGAGCACCGCCGACACGAACGGGACCTCGGTGAGCTCCTCGAGGCAGCACTGAACACCGAACTTGTACCGTTTCTTCTTGGTCATGAACGCCATTACTGCGTGGATCGTTTGCCGGGCGGTCACATGTGTTTACGTGCTTGGCATCGCGGAGATCTGGAGAAGAAGGGGTTGAGTTATTCAAGGTTCATATGCGATCCGAAACTGACAATGAGTTAAACTTTAAACTGGCGTTCTCATCTTAGGCCTTGTTCGCCGGTTGATGCCCTAAGTATTCTTCTGCTATGTCGAATCCTCATGTCTGAGGGTTGTGACAACCATGAGTCGCTCTATGTTGTACCGGTTTCCGTACTGTCCGATTTTTGCCTTCCATTATGGTTATATGTACATAATTACAACAGCAGTTATCTTCTACACAAAGTCAGCGTCAACAAGAATTGTTAGATGGACCGAGATTTTAGTCAACTTTAATCTTAAGCTGGTACTGCTACCAGCTTATTTACGGCCTACATCAGCATTGTATGTCAACTGGACGGTATCCTGAGACATTGAGTTGTTTTATAGCAACGTTTAGAAGCCTTAAGCAGACACACATTAAAAGACAAGAGTCAAACCTTGATTTTGATTTTTTCATTTACTTTTTATGATATGGGAGGCGAACGAGCAGACTAATCGCCTGACGGCAAACAGTTACTGTCGCCAATGGACACCCGCAACACAAGAGGGGTTGGAATGGAAGTACATTGCCGGTCTTTAAGATGGGAGTGCGCTTATAATTAAACACCTATTTCTTGAACAGAAATTGGTCATAACACATTGCGTGTTTCTTACTTAATTCGTGGCAATCGTGGCATATCGTTTAAGTCGGATGTTTCATAAATAAATTGGAATAGGTAGGAAACATAAGGCGCATATATCAGTGTCAATCTTATATTTGCCTACGGAGGAGCTATATGTAGAAGATTGTGTCCTATGCATTCTGGATTCCAAGACATGTAGGTCAAACCGCAGGCTCGCTACAAGCTATACAAACTTTCAAGGTCACGTGCTATACGTGTGCATTTCGCTCGTACTGGTACGTGCATGCATTGGCGCGGGCGAGACGCACGATAACTAAATAACATGATTCAAATGCCATTCAGTACCCCTAGTGTAAATTTATTCGATAGCGAAACGTGACGTACGCGTTTGCGTTAAGTCTCATTTTGTATGGGATTTCTGAGTTTCCATAACGTCCCGTTTGGCGCGCTATTTCTAAATCCCATACAAAATAGAACTTAACGCAGACGCGTACGTCACATCGCGCTATCGAATAAATTTACACCAGGGGTACTGATGTTAGTGTACGTAGTTTTTTCTTGGCAAGTGTGATGTAAAACATTGTGTGTAACTCCGGGGGTAAGAATATTGCAAACTCGAACCTTTAATCACCTAAAGACTAAAGTCATCTAGAGACATCGTTTTCAAAATTTCACCTATCCGCCTCGTTGCACAATGTACTATTTCATTACCTACTGGCAGACAACGTAGGTATTTTTCTCGACTGCACGAGACAAAGTAATTACATTACAATGAATTAATCCGCACTCGTATGTCTTCATGCAATTTCAGATGCATGATGCATTGCAAAGCGAACAAAGCAGTGCATCCCACACATAAAAATGTGGAGCAGAGGTTGAGTTGGGGAAATCGCAGTTGAGATCTCGAAGGGGGAATTTAAATTCACAGTTGTTCCTATTCCTGCTAGGATTTTATCGTTCGATGTTTTGCGAACCGTTTTAAATGAAATTTGGTATGAAGATTATTTAAATCACGGGGAAAGACAGCTCCAACAGAACAAAACCCAATTGGGGAAGTACGTCCACCTTACATAAAACCGCAGCCAAATAACACTAGACCCTAATCATAGTGTTGTGTTCCTGCCGGTAAGTAAGGTTACCAGAGCACAACGTGGGTGCGAAGTGTTAGTGTCGGCAACGCGCATGTAACTCCTCTGAGTTGCAGGCGTACATAGGCTACAGAGACTGCTTACCATCAGGCAGGCCATATGCTTGCTTGCCAAAAAAGGACATAAGGTAGTTTTTATCGTGAAAATCACCATTACTCGCAGACGAAGTCGCCGGCAAGATGGTTTACCATAAACACATACGCAACGACGACGTCGTAATGTTATTCGTAATGCGAACGCTTTAACGGTGACGGACGGATTGATGCAACCGACCCATAGGCTGTGACTTGTTACCAATAGAATCATTAGACCACGCTGAGCTAAATAACGTGATTCTATTAGTTCTTAACAAACCGCATCTTTTCACACCTCTGGTAGCACCGCAGCCTTACCAAGCCCTGGACTAAGCTAAATGTTACAACCACTGGTATATATCAGATAGCAAACGCGTAATAATTAATTCTTTTATAGGAATAAACCAGAGGCCCTAGCTCCAAGGTGAGAGTTCTGGCAGTGGGCCAACATTCCTAAACTCCACGTCTGTTTTCGCTGATAGGCTGATATGGGATGGTTATAGATGTCTGGTCCGTCAAGGCTGGCGGGTATCGTAACAGTAAACTATGGTGTGATAACAACAATGCGCGCTGTAGGACAAAATTTTAGCTTTAACAACATTAAATTTATAGGGACCGTGCGCGTTGGAGGGTCTGCCATCTTGTGGCCTGAATCGGAACCATAAACATGCACATGTACACGTCACGTGTTTTCTTGTGCATAGTAGGTTCTGCCATCTTGTGGGTTACATCGGAACAAAAAACATCACATTTACGCCTCGCGCCAAAAATCTGACGGCTCCAGTGCTGCCTCCTACAGTTCATGCACGCTTCCTATAGTCATCATCATTCGCTTGCCCTTATCCCATTCATTTGGGGTCGGCGCAGCATGTCTTTTTCTTCCATATCTTTCTGTCACCCGTCATCTCATCATTCACTCGCGTTCGTTTCATGTCATCTCTCACACAATCCATCCACCTTTTTCTAGGTTTTCCTCTCCCGTTCCATCCCTCCACATTCATTCGTAATACCTTTCTCGTCACATGACTTTCATTCCTATAGTACCATCAGTTTTTAGAGTTTTACATCCATTTGGTATCTGTTTTCGCCGATAAGCTGATATGGGATGGTATTAGATGACTGGTCAGTCAAGGCTGGTGGGTATCGTAACAGTAAACTGTGGTGTGTAAACAACAATGTGCGCTTCTCGAATGTTAAGAATGCTAGGACCAAATATTTGGCATTGACAAGATTTAATTGTGTCATCAGCGTAAGTTTTAGATTCATTACCTCTGATTACCAGTTCACCGGACGATATCGGCCTGTCAGTTATTCGCAAAAGCTGACAATCACAAATAACTGAAAGGCCGCGTCCGGCGAACTGGTAAGTTCAGTGGGCTCGATCAGTGGGCTCCTTAGGTATCTGATCAGACTAGTGAATGCAGTTTACCTTAGTAGTCGGTAATGTAAGGTAAATTTCATGCAAGTTCTTGCTAGTCCAAGCCTCGCTATAGGCTGATATGGGATGGTTATAGATGTCGGGTCGGGCCAGTCAGGTGAAATGTTACGCCGACGGGCAGTGAGGCGACACTCCACCTTTCTAAGTAAATAATATTATTCCGAAATTGAAGATTGACTTGTAGAGAATGCGTTAGAGCACGTATAGCATTAAATCTGCCTTTTGTGCAATAATAATAAAAATATGTTGTATAATAAATTAAATACATGAAGGAAAGAAAATAAGATCCATCTTACCGAATTAACTAGAGATTTGAGATAAATATTTCATGCGTAATTACTATTTCTATCACCCAATGTACTTCTTGAATTAGCCAAGTATTCTTCTGACCAGACCAGTTTTGTTATCACAAGCTTCATATGAAAATTATCTATAATATTATCACAAGCTTCATATGTATCTATAATATATATTGGTTGACGTAACTGGTGACCGAAGAGCTGGCGGCTTCCTCGCACAACGTATCAGTATTGCGATACAACGAGGAAATGCCGCCAGCATCCTTGGTACAATGCCTCAAGGGCCTATTATAGATATAAGCTAGTTATAGTAATCATCTGTACATATCCATTATGTATATTGTTATCTCAATAAAGTAAGTAAGTAAGTAAGTGAAATTCATGAAAGTTGCGGATCCGGGTATTCTGATATTCCTAAAAATGTACTTGTTTGTTTTAAATCTTGTAAATGTTAGTGGAATGCATCGCGCAATGAATCCAGTGGCACTATTCCAAATTGCCGACGATTATGCAACCCCCCCACCTCCCTCTAAATGGCAAGGGTCGCGCGCACGGGGCCTTGAAAGAAATTTCAAACCCGGTTTTTGGCAGTTTTCTCTTTTTACCCGACTACATCAGGAGAGTACTTAATGTTTTTTCAAATTCTATGTATGGTACAGTCACGGCTGAAAATATCGGTACGAAAAATGTGCCAAAAATATGTATACACTACCTTAATATATGGGCAATAAAATCGTGTATACACCGTCTGAGGCGTTTGAGGTCGACTCACATGAATCACAGACTGACAGAGAATCCGACACAGAGGACCTCACTTTGACATGCAAATCTGCCTCTTAATGACCTCAATAGCGTCTGATAGTGATTGATGGCTAGATGCTTTACAAATATATATATTTCCAGTATATTTGCAGAATAAGCGCAATTTCTATAAGACTGCCTACAGCGAGAAATAAGTTGCAATTTGCACAGCGCATGCACGCGCGCGTTCGAATTTACTTCATTTTAGGTAAAACTTCTTGCCGATTATTCGGCGGTCTGTGATTTTACCCTTTTTTTTTCTTTTTTTTTTATACTACGTCGGTGGCAAACAAGCATACGGCCTGCCTGATGGTAAGCAGTCTCCGTAGCCTATGTACACCTGCAACTCTAGAGGAGTTACATGCGCGTTGCCGACCCTAACCCCACCCCCCTCGTTGAGCTCTGGCAACCTTACTCACCGGCAGGAACACAATACTGAGTAGGGTCAAGTGTTATTTGGCTGCGGTTTTCTGTAAGGTGGAGGTACTTCCCCAGTTGGGCTCTGCTCTAGATCTGGAATGACATCTGCTGTGCTGTGCCCTACCACACAAGGCGAGATGACATTCACATTGCCCATACCTCTCTTTTGGACGTAGTTTAAGGACATACCCGGGTCCTCCCTATTATGGACCGGTTGCATCAAACAGTGAACGTCATCGTTGTTAGTCAAAATGTTGTATCTCAGAAGGCCTAGCCAAGGTTACAATCGTAGACAAAACACGCCAATCGCAACTTTGATAACGTATGGAAATAGTCACATGCCTTTTCGTAGCATTATTTATTTATTTATTGTTATGTTAATAATGATGAAATTGATAATTCAATGTATAAGTATAGACCGATTTTTTGTCATTTTTTTCTAGAAAGTTTCTCTAGCATTTTTATACAATTTTGGTGTTTGACGATCCTTTTGTGAAATTATTATTAAATTTGACATATCTATAATAATTCAATGTTTTTTGAGAACAATAATAACTGCATCAATAAATTGCTCTGATATTTAGATTAAGATGATATTTGTAAAATTAGACGATTTAAAAGTGCTTGTTGCCAGGCCTATTTGAATAAAGAATATATTGACTTTGACATTGTCTTAGAGATAATTTTTTTCTATTCGTTTGGCTTGGCGTTTGTCGATGTGCGATCGTCATCTTGGCTAGGCCCCCAGTTATGTATGGTCTATAAAGGATCATTCATTAATTACGTTAGCATCCCGAAAGGTTTCTTTTTTCATCTCTAAAGTGTTCGTAATTTGTCGATAATTGAACGTTTATTTTAAATTATTTAATAATAAACAGTAATCAGGCCTCTGTCTAGTATATGGACGTTATCAAAGGTTGACGCATACACGCGTACTCCATTCAGTAAAATTCGCAAAGGATGGGGGCGTACTCTTATAGGGTTGGCACTTACAAGCAAATGGATCATACACATTTTGTTGCATGCTCAATCCGTTCGCGTCTTCCCTGTGGACATCGCAAAGGGAAGAGAATCAAAAGCTAATTTTTATACAGAGCTCAACGAGGGGGGGCGGGTTTAGGGTCGGCAACGCGCATGTAACTCCTCTGGAGTTGCAGGCATACGTAGGCTACGGAGACTGCTTACCATCAGGCGGGCCGTATGCTTGTTTGCCACCTTCTTCTTCCTCGCGTTGTCCCGGCATTTTGCCACGGCTCATGGGAGCCTGGGGTCCGCTTGACAACTAATCCCATGATTTGGCGTAGGCACTAGTTTTTACGAAAGCGACTGCCATCTGACCTTCCAACCCAGAGGGGTAAACTAGGCCTTGTTGGGATTAGTCCGGTTTCCTCACGATGTTCTTCTTCACCGAAAAGCAAATGGTAAATATCAAATGATATTTCGTACGTAAGTTCCGAAAAACTCATTGGTACGAGCCAGGGTTTGAACCCGCGACCTCTGGATTGCAAGTCGCACGCTCTTACCGCTAGGCCACCAGCGCTTTGCTTGTTTGCCACCGACGTAGTATAAAATATATATATATCTACAAATATATATACAGCTACACAACACAACTATAATCATCCAGTGGCAATGTGGATGGGAGACGACTGCCAACCCTGGCAGCAGTGTGAGTCAAGCTTGAACGCCGCCATGTGGGCCATGATCAGACAATATTCATCCATGCCAGTGAAAATGAGTAAATTCATACATTAACTACCTAGTTGGTTACTAAGTTCTGTTACTCGATTTGGAACCTCTTTCTCTCTGGATTAATGGCAGGTTTTTTTTTTTTACGGAGGATAGGCAGGCGTTTGACCACGATCACACCTGATGGTAAGTGATGATGCGGTCTACGGTGGAACACGCTTACCTATGAGATACCTATTTACTCTAGCCTTGAAGAGATTCAGATTGTACTCATATGGAAACACAGACTCGGGCAGGGCATTCCACTCCTTGGCAGTTCGCATAAGGAATGTTGAAGCGAAACGCTTCGTGCGTATTTGTGGAATACCTACCATGAAGCGGTGCCGGAGTGCCGATTGTCTGGTAGTCCGATGGTGAAATGGGGACGGAGGAATAAGGTTGTGCAATTCCTCAGCACACTCTCCGAAATGTATTGAGGAGAAAGCCTGTGCCCCACCAAACCCCACACAAATCTCGACTCCCTCAAGCGGGCCATAGTTAAGACAGTGACGGAATTAGACATGATAATCGTGCGTGCCGCTATTGATGACTGGCCTCGTCGTTTGAGGGCCTGTGTCAAAGCCAGAGGAGGTAATTTTGAATGATATTGTCATATGTAATTCCTGATTTTGTGTACTTCATTTTATTATACAGTTTATTCAACTTTCGTTCGTATATTTTATGTAGATAAATATTATTGCAGTAACACAATTTAGTAACCAACTAGGTACCTATACTATCGCTATTAAGACGAGTAAAAACTAGACTTTAACTTAGTTTTGGCTTAGACAATCTTTAATAGACAATTTAAGAGCAGTCTAACATAACCTACCAGCAAACTAAGAGGAAATTACAAGCACCTTAACACTCAAAATAAAAAATATTTACAGTACATATGGGGCTACTTTATAGCACTAGTGCGAGAAGTAGCATATTACGTTACTGTGTCGAACATTAAAAGGGCCATATGTACTGTAAAACGTTGTACGATACATGTGCGAATAGGTAATTCGCAACTCGTGTCGATTTAAAACACTCCCTTCGGTCGTGTTTTAATTTATCGCCACTCGTTTCGAATTTCCTATTTTTCGCACTTGTATCGTAATGTACTATTTCCTTTCAAAACGTACGAGGTGAAATCGAATTTGAAAGATAAAGATAGTTTATTATTCAAGCAGACATATTGCAATGCGCTTATGAACGTCAAATAAAGCAACACCGGCTCTAACCCTACACCTCAATTGGAGGCGGGTATCCCAATATCCGTGGTGAATGTCATCATCGATCCCAGTGCGCCCTCATGAACGGCAAAGAGGGTGAAACGCCGGAGTGGGTTTAGTGGGTAGGGCTAAATTCTCCCCCCCTCTTCCCTGGAGAGGGGAAAGGAGTGGCGAGTCCCACACACCGTGCGTAAATGCATTCCCACCCCGTCAAAAAAAAAAAAAAAGGGTATCCCAATATGGACCGGCAAGAAAAAATCTCTAAAGCATTTTTGTTTCTTTTAAAAAATAAAAGAATATTTCCTTCGAGTCAAAACTCAGTTTTAAGGGACTTTCCCTCCAGATCCGGGGTCCATTAGTTTTTCCAACCTGTAGCTTTCCATCAGAGAAAGGTCCTTACGCTTCATGTTCATAAGGTCGGAATCGGAAGCCACATATCAGTGTGTCACAGGTGATTGTCGCCGCTACACGAGGTCAAAGTCGATAACGTTTCGCGAATAGACATAGACACCCGCGGGTGACGTAACGACGACGCCAACCAAACGGACATTGAGACGCAGACGAAGGCAAGACAATGTCAATGTTATTTAACATGTTCGTGGGGTCAACGCGCCGGGTGACGTCTGAACTGCAGGGCGTCCGGACGAGTCTCAATCCGATATTTGCCCTCAGATTCAGATTTTTATTCATAAAACATAGTATTTGTTAAAATTAGGTTGGTACATAAAACAATTTCTTTACAGAAAATTAGGCACATATGTTAAATAGGCGTTTAACAGGTACATACATATTATTTTTAATGTCTGCAAGTATTATTTTCTAAGTATTAGTTACAAAAAAAAAAACAGGTTTAGTTTAAAATTTATAATTTCGGGTCGCTACACGTCTCGACAAATTCGTCAATAGTATAGCAAGCAAGATTTGTTAATAACGTTTTTAGACGATTTGACGACTTTGCGAATCTGCAACGCGGCACGGTTAAAAAATTACTTCGACGGGTACTGGAGTGAGTGGTGTATGTGTTCAGGTTGTGCCTCAGTACCTGATCGAATACTGATATTGAATATGACCGCCAAATATCTTATATCGAAAATGGTATTTTTAATGTTTTCTTACCCAAGTATACAATTAAACCCTCAATACAAGCCTTATTGAGCTTACTGTGGGACTTAGTCAATTTGTGTAGTAATGTCCTATAATGTCCTTGGTACAATGCCTCAAGGGCCTATTTTAGATTTAAGCTAGCTATAGTAACCGTTTGTGTATATCCATTATGTATATTGTTATTGTAAATAAATAAAACACTAAACAATTTAACAACATACGAGTACGACCGGTCCGGCCTAGTGGGTAGTGACCCTGCCCATAAAGCCGATGGTCCCGGGTTTGAATTCCGGTAAGGGCATTTATTTGTGTGATTAACACAGATATTTGTTCCTGATCCTGAGTAATGAGTGTTTTCTATGTATATATATTATCTATATACGTATGTATATCGTCGTCTAGTACACATAGCTTAGCATTGCTTAGTTTGGGACTAGGTCGATCTATGTAAGATTGTCCTCAAATATTTATTTATTTATTTACATTGACATATATATCTAAGGACGGGCCTTACGGGCACTAAGAATAGCGCTAGTTCAGTGGTGTCACTCTCGAATTCGAGCCAATCGCGCAGTCTAACGCAACTAGTTGCAGCCAATCGCGCGCGTGATGCGAACTCATCAACCAATCGCGTTGCGGCGTTATACTGCACGATTAGCTCGAATTCGTGTGCGTGACACCGCTGTACTGGCCCCATTCTTATTGCCCGTAAGGCGCGTCCTTCGATATATATATTGTCAATGTTTATTTAATGCATGCATAGACTGATGTAACAACAGCAATAGCAGATAAATTCAAAATTCAAAAATGTATTCCGCAAGTAGGCCTCAAGGGCTCTTTTACAAGTCAATACAACATTTATAGTAACATCATATAGTGTCATGAAAAATACATAACAACATTAATATATACAACAGCCAATACCTGGGTAAACATTACATTATAATAATCTTAAACATTTATACATTTTCATACTTGATTACGAGTAAAAGTACAAAAGCGAACTTATCCCTCTGAGGGATCTTTTCCAGCTAACCTCAAAAAGTAAATATATCGTGTATGTCCGGCCTGTGCGAGCATATATGCCAGGGAGCCAACAGTCAAGTCGCGGGATCGCCGTGATCGTGAAGACGGGCGACAGTAGCTAATTGAACCAAGCAAGTTTTTTGCGTCGCCGCCACGGTTATTGGTGGGACACAGATCACTTACTATCAGTGTTGGCTAAAAGTTAATTTGAATTGAAAATATGGACCAATAACCATTACAATTTATTTTTTATTTATACTACGTCGGTGGCAAACAATCATACGGCCCGCCTGATGGTAAGCAGTATCCGTAGCCTGTGTACGCCTGCAACTCCAGAGGAGTTACATGCGCGTTGCCGACCCTAACTCCCGCCCGTCGTTGAGATCTGGCAACCTTACTCACCGGCAGGAACACAACACTATGAGTAAGGTCTAGTGTTATTTGGCTGCGATTTTCTGTAATGTGGAGGTACTTCCCCTGTTGGGCTCTGCTCTAGATCTGGAATGACATCCGCTGTGCTGTGCCCTACCACATATAGCGAGATGACATTCACAATGCCATACCTCTCTTGTGGACGTAGTTTAAGGACGTACCCGGGTACCAATTGAACCGTAACGGACGGTTACAGTTTACGGTTCTATTTGTAATGGTTAATTTTCAATATTTTCAATTCTAATTAACGTTCGGCCAACACTGCTTACTATGTTGTTTACAGTAGGTCAGTAGTAATTAACATTACATTAGTATGTTTTTATCACTCGGAACAATGGTGTCCCGGACATTTGGGAGTCGTGCGCGGAGTTAAGTCGAGACGTAGAGACAGTTTTACCACTATAATTAGGGTTGCCATAATTATTCGGATCTGATACGGGACAATGTCATGGGACGCACGAAGAGGCAGCACTTTCTATGGTGTAAGGACGTGGTATGAAGCTGAAAGGAAGGTCTGTCTTTTTTCTTTACTATGTATTTTTCAATTATTATAAACCTAAATTAATGTTTTTTTCCTTTCAGTTGGGTAGTAAAACTACTCGCAATGATAACAAATGGCGAGTAATTTTACAGCATTGCCCATTTCACTTTCCTATCTGCATTTTCCTCGAAGTTTCTGCTTATTTAACGTAATTACATAGAGGGTTTGGTAAGGGTAAATAAGTAACAACTGTAGGCCTAGCAAAGGAGCGGCGTTTCAGTATCTCGCCCGCGAGATAGACTACTCCTCCCTTTCTATAACTAATACTGTTAGAAAAATAAGTATAGTCTTAGTACTCTTAGCGCCACTTGCACCATCCCACTAACCCAGAGTTAAACCGTTAACCCAGTGTGAAATTGTACTGGTAACCATGGGAACTCCAGGTTAACCGGTTAACCCCGGGTTAGTGCAAATGGCGCTAAGAAGTCTATCTCGCAGGCGAGATACTACCGTGCCGCACCTGTGCTGGGCCTACTTTTGTAGTATAACAAGTGGTTGTACACAAATGGTGCCTGAGTCTTCGTGAACACATTGCGTTGTCTATGTGTGACGGTCTACGGTTCAAGAGAAAACTGCTTGGTCTGTTCAAGGTTTCTTTTTATAAGTACACTACTTGTCGGGGGACAAATCTTACACAACCTCATCACGACGAGGTTTATTTTGTTTTCAAACATTTTGAAAATCCCTCCGGCCGGGAATTGAACCCCAAAATATCTGTAAAATATTTCGGGAACATGTTTTTCTTTTATAGAGTACCGTAGCCGCAAAAGTGCATGGCCACTTTGAACGAATTCCATCCATTTTGCTGTACCTGGGGGTTTTCAGAAAAATGTGTACCACTTCCTTTTTTTCCCATTTCGAATTTTTATTATTATTATTATTTAGTTTAGAACCAATAAAAGTGTCCCCAAACTATTATACAAATTATATTGGTCTCAGTTTTTTGACGGACCAAACAAAATGGAAAACCGCGTCAGAAAACTGTTATTTTTAGGGTTTAAGATATATTTTATTAGGTGATAGTTCAAAGGTCTATGGGCCAACAGTTATCGAAAATAAAGTTTTATCATTTAGGCTGAGTCGGAGAATGAGTGGTCGAGAAATGGTTTGCAAACTTTGAAGAAAACTAAAATCATTTCAAATTAAATAAAAGCTTGTAAAAATCGGCCCCAGCAGTAGGGGAGCGCGGGGCTAGATGTAACAGTTTTTGGCAAAAGCCCTACGATTGTGAGTAAGAGGGTTGGTGAAGCATATATCTCGGCACTAATTCAAATTAGGAAATAATTTAAAATCTTTACCCATAAAAAAAGCGCTGGTGGCCCAGCGGTAATAGCGTGCGACTTGCAATCCGGAGGTCGCGGGTTCAAACCCCTGCTCGTACCAATGAGTTTTTCGGAACTTATGTACGAAATATCATTTGATATTTACCAGTCGCTTTTCGGTGAAGGAAAACATCGTGAGGAAACCGGACTAATCCCAACAAGGCCTAGTTTACCCTCTGGGTTGGAAGGTCAGATGGCAGTCGCTTTCGTAAAAACTAGTGCCTACGCCAACTCTTGGGATTAGTTGTCAAGCGGACCCCAGGCTCCCATGAGCCGTGGCAAAAATGCCGGGACAACGCGAGGAAGAAGAAGAAGATAAAATCTTTACCCATCTTTTACGCCAAACGCTTTTTACCCCATGTCCCAGTAATAGCGTTATTTATCAACAATGCGAGATGCACTTACGGCCTCAGTTTCATTTCGTCAACTTCTTAAGTAGTTCTCATTCGCATTTGGTCTACTGTTCCGATTCGCCAGCATTCCTATATCGTCACTTTCTTATCTCGCCCGCTTTCTTACGTGGGCCACTGTAGTAACTTGGTTATATTCCTAATTAGACTACAGTGCCGATTCGTCAACACTCCTAATTCGTCCATAGTGCTTACTCGTCAACATTCCTATTTAGACCACAGTGCCAACTCGTCAACTACATAGCATAGTAATAGTTAGGCTTGGGACTTTTGGATGCTCGCTATGGTTTTAGAATCGACGGAGTCGTCAAAGTCAGTCAAATATTTTTTTCGAAGTCAAAATGAAAGTGTGAAAATAAAACATAAAATAAAACACTTTGGTCGAAATAGGAACGTAGACAAAAATTGTATATTGACGATATCAGATATTGGACGAGTTGGCACTATGGTCAAAATAGGAATTTAGACAAAATGGGGTATTGACGATATAAGAAAGTGGACGAGTTAGGAAGGTTACGAATTAGGAATTGTAGGGTGACGACATAACACTGCGGACGATTTATGGAGATGACGAAATGAAACTGGGGCCGAAGCGTTCCTGAGCCAAATTTTGAAACAACACAATAATAATTTACATTAATAACACTAACTTTTGGAGGCCCGGTCTGGTTTTATAGGTAGTGGCCCTGCCTGGGTTCAAATCCCTGTAAGGTCATTTATTTGTGTGTTGAACACAGATATTTGTCCCTGAGTCATGGGTATTTTCTATGTATTTAAGTATTTGTATACATATTATATATCGTGTTTTCACAGACAAACGTCAACTTTTGACAGAGTTACCGCAAAATATATGGAGCTTTAAAGCGCCATCTCGTTTACTTGTCAAATTCGAACTCAATCAATGCATCTTTGGTAATATTGAGATTTCTTTGTTCCATCTTTATTCTTACCTAACCTAACCTAACCTTCTTGACGACCGGTCTGGCCTAGTGGCTAGTGACCCTGCCTATGAAGCCGATGGCTCCGGGTTCAAATCCTGGTAAGGGCATTTATTCGTGTGATGAGCATGGATATTTGTTCTTGAGTCATGGATGTTTTCTGTGTATTTAAGTATTTATAAATATTTATATATTATATATATCGTTGTCTAAGTACCCTCAACACAAGCCTTATTGAGCTTGCTGTGGGGCTTAGTCAATTTGTGTAAGGGTGATCTATAATTATTTATTTAACTCTAACATGTTGAGTTAAACGATCTGTATATTAAAATTGTCAACCGTCGCCTAAGGTCATATAAATAAAACCAAGGCACGTGCGCGAACCGTGTAAGCGCAAGAATAAGGATATTAGCAGTCCATTCGGACCCGAATAGGTGAGTCTAGGACGTCACGTAGCAAGGAAAATAGCCTGGCATTCTTACTGTACCCCTAGTGTAAATTTGATCGACATCATAACGTGACGAACGCGTTTGCGTTAAGTCTCATTTTGTATAGGATTTTGAGTTTCCAAAACGTCCCGCTTGGCGCGCTCTTTCTAAATCCAATACAAAATGAGACTAAACGCAAACGCGTACGTCACGTTTCGAAATCGAATTTATTTACACTAGGTGTACAGATCACCGGTGGAGCCAATGCCATAAAAAAAGTGTTACTCCTAAATTCCAAATTATAAATTATTATGGATACAGTATGTCCCTAGCTATTGGACAAAGCCGAAATGTACAGTCAACCAATTTGATTCCTAGGCTACTATAGAACCATGCCATAATGACTTCTACGACAGTGCTTATTGAGTGATGCGTGTCAAGTATCTGGTAGTTAAAGCGACAAGGTTCTATAGTGGCCTAGTATTCTAATTGGTTGACTGTATATATGCATTAGGGTATTTAGAATCAGTGTACAAAGTATCATAACAACTGGTGTAGCGGTTTCGAAGAAATTAACAAATTACCATTTTTTACTTTGGAGCAGCCTGTATGTGTTAGTAGCTCCTAAGGTAATATCCTAAAAAAATAGTATGGAACCTTCTTCGACCTTTTTGATTATCTTTTTTATTTATGACACTAATAAGCTTCTGACTTTTGAAAAATGTCATCATTATCAAATATTTCGAACAAATTGTCAAAAACACTGCCAAAGATTAACACAGTGTGTTTCTTTTTGTTGCCGATTATTGCAAATAACTTTTGCCCGATTTTTTTTATTTTATGTTTTGTTCTAATTTAAAAAATATTAACGTCAGAGCATTCCTGATCAGTAACCCTACGTGGGATTTCAGGGTTTGTCCAATGGCTAAGGTCACCCTGTATACAGAGGATTACTATAACTAGCTTAAATCTAAAATATGCTCTTGAGGCATTTGTACAGTCGCCATCAGATATATCGGAGCGGCCGAGGTGCTCAAAAATATCTGAACACGCACTCTAGACAATAGAGGCGTGTTCAGATATTTGTGAACGTCTCGGCCGCTCAGATTTATCTGATGGCGACTGTACTAAGGATGCTCTGGCGACATTCCCATGGTTGTATCGTAATAGTGATACTTTGTGCGAGGAACCCGCCAGCTCTTCACCAGTTCACGTCAACCAGAAGCTTCCCGATCTCTGCATATTAAGGGCCTACTAAAGCCGCGAATACCGGTTCGTAAGCCACGCCCGCTAGCTTCCTCACTCCCCGCTAGCACGCACACATGGAAGCGCTCCGCGGAGTTCGCGGCGCACGTGAAGGTGAAAGCTCCATCTAGCGTTACAAAAGTTAACTACGATTATACGCGGTCAGCCAGAAACTTAATTCTTAGAAAATAAAAAAGATGGCGTTATTACTTGCTACTAGAAAATAAAAAAATATATTGTTGTAAATTGTAATAAATCTGAAACTACAATATAGCCAATTTTTATTGTTGATTTTTGGAAGATGTTAATAGTATAGTTAATTGTAAGTATAATTTGTTAGTTAGTTACATTGTTAGTTATCATTATATATTTTATTTAGTAATATATTGTTAAGGCAGGAAATACAGGGTGCCGTTTTCCGACGACCAATTTTTCGGATGATAGTGAATCACAGTTGTCAGTGGTAACTACCTACATATAAAAAAGAAAAAAGTAAGTATATGTTATTATTCACTATAAGTAATATGGTAACAACGAAAACTACCAAAAAAAAGTGAAGTAAGTATTTTTATTACGCTGAAATATGTAATATTCAACTTATAACTTTTAAACAATTACTCAAACAATCAGGGTGATTCTTAAATTGTGTCCAGAAAAATATTTTTTCATAAAAGCTTTTTATTTTTCACATATTGTTACGTATAAAAAGCATTTTTTGATGCATATGGTCAAGCTTAATACCCTCAGGAAAGGTAAATATAATGAGTACATAATCACGGCTGTCACAAAGTGACCCTCAGTCGTGACGTTTCGGCATTTTGGCGGCCAACTCCACTATTTTGAATTATACAATATATTAATTAGCTCAATCTCGAATGTATTAGGTATATCTTATGTTACAAACAATAACGTGAAATGAGTACAGACTTTTAAAACTCAAACACGGCGGTGACGCGTTAAGGTTGACCTTTTTTTTTTTAATTAACACAAATAAATAATTTTCGACAACACTTCTCCCTTCAGCCATTTGCAAATATGACACCAACACAGTATTGCTGTTCTAAAAAAATAGCGTTAAAAAGGCTGCCAGACGTAAAGGTAACTTTCTACCGAGTACTGCATGTTTATGTTACCACGCGCGGCGGTGACACGAAAACTGATCACAAGATGTATGTTATTAAAATTGTTATAAAGTCGTTATATATCCATACAATTTATAAACCGTATTGTGGAATAGGTGTAAGTGTTAACATTTAATATAAAATTCTTCCAAAATCACTTTCAAAGAAAAATAAAATATCATAAAATCCGAGGAAGTCACACTACACGTTCCGTGACATTTCGAACTTCTTAATATGTTTCTAATAAATGCCCTTAGGATATTAGGTTGACATAAAACTAGAGGTAAATTACTAAGTATATTGATATTCAGTTTACTTATTTTCTTAAAAATATATGCTATTCTTACAGGTAACACAAAATTGACGTATGTATTTATGATTGTTATTTTGACTGTTTTTAATTTAAGTTAATTTGTATTGTATTTTCGTTTGTTTGTGAAGTAATTATGGGTCTTTCACCTGAAATAAACGATTTCATAATATCGTTCCCCTGGCTTTGGTTCACTGTGATTTTCATTCCCGTGTGTTTTGAAATAAAATGTATTCTTCATGGGCATGTACAATGTTAAATCATATGTCAAGTAAATGATTATTTACTTTCATGGATTAAGTAAAAATGATCGTAATCATAACAGTTGATCAAATACATACTTATTTCTTTTCCCCTGGTTCTCATTCCATGCCTTTGGACTGGGGTTTCAACTAAAATCAACGTTTGGCACTTCGTTTTATAGATCTTAAAAATAACATTAAGTTGCTAAGAGCGTTCTATGATTCAGTGTATTATTTTGGAACTAATTGTTCCGAAATTCATTATCATTATGTCATTCCTTGTCATTCCCTTATCGGTTTTTTTCATTCCCTCGTCGCTTTTACTTTCTTTTTATCGATTTTATTATTCCCCTGATATATTGAACTTATATTTAATAATCTGATTTCAAAGAACGACCCTTCAATGCCCGCCATAAGCTAATTGGTTGGCTACTTGTTTCAAGAGCATGGACAAATAAAGTATAGACTAACATTATCAACACAGAATCGCGTTCCTCTGAAATGAAAAGTTTGATCGGGATATCCATAATTGCACAACGCCGTCTATTAGGAACTACTTTAATTATCAGACAGTTAGACAAGAGGTTGAAGCACCGAACCAAGTGTAATGAAGTGATTGCCTACCGCGAAACACGTTCGGCGTGTTGCCTCCCTGTCGCACTTACGTACGAATTTACAAGTGCGACAGAGAGGCAACCCGTCGAACGTGGTTCGCGGTAGGCCCTCTGATACTGCTGTTAAATGGTGGTATCTGCTATAGCAATTGCCTAAACTTACAGGAAAGCGATTTTGTAAAGACATTGTTAGTAAGCGAAAACTAAGTATAAAACTTTAATAGTCTTTGTCAAGACTAAGATATATTAAATTATTAAGGTATAAAAGTAGAGCGGTATAATTTTAAAATATGAAAAAAAAAAGAAATTAAAAACAGTTTAAGTTCTAAGATGTACATTATCAAAAACCACCTGTATATGTTAACATTTATAGTATTTTTCAAACTCGATGGGGAGGGTGACAGGTGTTATCTCTATGTAATTTTTAACCTAAAAACGCCAAATCTCGCAAAATCGTATTGAAACGACAGCTGTCAGCGTACCCATATAAAAAAACCGGCCAAGAGCATGTCGGGCCACGCTCAGTATAGGGTTCCGTAGTTACTCTTCCGTCACAATAAGCTAAACTGGAGCTAAAAGTATAGTAAATTGTTAACCAAGGGATGAAACGGTACCTTTCACCCGAGTTAAACAAATAGGCAAATTTGCATAATCAGTACCCAATTAAAGTAAGTCTTTTTACTATGAAGGGAAAACTTTTTGCGATAACTCAAAAACAGCTAAACTGATCATGTCCGCTATAGTTTTCATTAAATGTCTTTCTAAAGCTCTACTTCCATGATTTTTGTCATATTTTTTGGACCTATGGTTCAAAAGTTAGAGGGGGGGGGGACACATTTTTTTTTTCTTTCGGAGCGATTATCTCCGAATATATTTACTTTATCAAAAAATGTTTCTTGAAAACCCCTATTAGCTTTGAAAGACCTTTCCAACGATACCCCACACTCCAGGGTTGAAGCGAAAAAAAAATTCACCTCCACTTTACGTGTAGGGGAGGTACCCTAAAAAAAATTAAATTTTTAGATTTTATTGTACGACTTTGTCGGCTTTATTGATTTATATATCCATGCCAAATTTCAGCTTTCTAGCACTAACGACCACGGAGCAAAGCCTCGGACAGACAGACAGACAGACGGACATGCCGAAACTATAAGGGTTCCTAGTTGACTACGGAACCCTAAAAACTATAGATAGCACCACACACGAGCTGAATTTTCTTTGAATGGCAATTTTAAGAAAGGGTCGATTCGGTACGTTTTTCTTATTGCTCCTTGTCAAGTAAAATCAAACTGAAAAGCATACTTACTTTACTCTTTGCTGAAAAGTCATATTAGTCATTGACGTTTTGACAGTATCCTGTTAAATAAATTATGTGAATTGTTCTTAAGGCATGCGGATTACAAATCAGAGGTTGCTGGTTCAAACCCCGGCCCGTGCAAACGAGTTTTTTTTTCTAATAAACGTGTTGATATTTTTCGTTTTTTTTTTATATAATAAGTAAGTATATTTGTTTTACATAAAGATTACCTAGGCTATACAAAAATTGGTATGAATAAAATAAAATTATTCGTGTCATTAAAATATGTTTTTAATACACATATTTAAAAGAATAACTTTATTTCTGTATAAGACCGACAAGATTTACTTTTACAATAAAATAGAAAATAAGGAATAAAGATATTATATAGGAACAAAAAAAGAAAACAAAAAATTACGATTAGATTCGATGGGTCTATAGATGTCTCGCATTTTTTCTTTGATGTCTACACGACCACACAGCTACCGATACATTACAGAAGCTGTCGAAATTTCCTTACCCGTTGTAATTGTTCAAAGAGTATTAGACTTTGACGTAGCTAGGCAAACACGCACACATGCGTAAGGTATAGGCCTGTAAAGATAGCTCCATTCGTAATAGACCTCCGATTCCGTTACTAGTTAATAGAGCTACGACTCAACGTTTATTGGATATGTCGATTTTACGTAATTTGGAGCGCTGCGCGATTTGACATAGATCTTACCTCTTTGAGGCACCACGGCCATCTAACATTACTGGCATAAAGGACGCATTTATGACTTTGACGCATGACAGAAAGAGAAGCCGAACTGCGTAAAATGGGCGTTTTCTGTTGAATTCATAAAATCAAAAACGAGAATAAATCCGTTTGTATAAAATAATAAGTTAATATTTAGTTGAATGATGTTTAAGACGAGATGAAAACCTTTACTTTAATGTGGATTATGCTGGATGAAGATGTGTTTTCTAGTTGCACTGAGGTAAACACTAAAAATGTAGATGTAACTTTGGATTTATATTCTATCGAGGAAATTTTAAGCCTTTTTGTTTCGACTAGTATCATACCTCTTATCATATAGTCAAGATACATATATCCGAAAAACACGTCTGTTTGTTTCCGGGGCTAGCCCCTGCCACGCTTCAAAGATCCCGTTATTTTTCGATGCAGGGCCTTAACTTGTGCGCGCTAGGACCCCATGGACCTAGAGTTTCAACGCCAAATGGTACAAAATGGTACTCTCTACCGAGGGTCTTAAATTTATGCTTACAAGGTCAATACGGGTTCAGAATCACGATCCCTTTCGTTTCTAATAGGCGAAAACAAGTGTAACAATTTCCATTTCAATGCCATTTTTCATACTTTGTATGACGATAACGGAATAGAAAGATCGCAAAATGTATGAAAATTGTGGGACATTTTTCTCCTATTAGAATCGGAGTACACATAACACGTAGGTAATTCCCAAATTAAAAAAAAAGTGAATTGTACAGCTTTAAACAAAATGGCTCCGATGAGGCGGTTAGTCTGCCAAAAAGAAAAAAAAAAGCTTTACTGGGATTTTTATGGTGTTAAAAAATCGTATTTATACAAGAAAATGTTATCCAAGCTTGCTGTCATTCCGTTCAACATTTTCCTCTTGAAAAACGTAGGGTCGACCTTGCCGCCCTTGCCGGCCCTCGGTTCCGGGACCGTACGGCCTTGAGTTGGTAGACGAGTTTCGGCGACGTGACTAATAGCACAACCAAATAAGATAATACTAGAGCTATTATCAGGTGATATCTACGGCTTGGTCTGGCGGAGCGAAAAAAGTCAACCTTATATTAGCTCAACAATACTACATATACATACATATTTATTTAGAAATTTTATTTCGCTCAAATGTTACTGTTTTTTTGTTTATTTCTCACTGCACCCATTTTGACGCTTTTCTGTTTTGCCGCCTGTTGTATTTTTTTATGTGTAATAAAGTTTTAAAATAAAATAACTAAATATATAGTCAAGTGCAGAAATGTGTATCGAAAGAATCGTCTCAAAAATATGGTACTACGCTCTTATTACACTGGAATGGGACATATTTTTGAGTAAGATGTGTACACCCATATTTTTACACTTGACTGTACTATGTGCAGGAAACCAATTCAAATTTACATTTTGATGTCAAAACGTTATCTAAATGTGACGTTACACAAAATAGATAGATAGATTCATGTGCACATCTGCCCGATGCAGACATCGTCCATGGCGTCTTTGGTATTCTATACGAACGTCAGTAACTCATTCGCTTGAGTGGTTGTGAACCCATTGCGAAAAATACGGGGCAGCGACGTGACGCGCCCGATCGCGAAAAAAATGTTATTCAAAATTATGCAGAGCGTCCGATTCCAAGCGCGCATCACAGTGCAATGCCACTACGGTGCAAAACACAAACGGTGGCAAATAAAGCTGGGACATTAAAAGTAAACAGCCTATATGGACACTTGCAAATCCAGCGGAGTCACAAACACGTCCCTAATTTAGTATTTGATTTACCTACGGTCGAGACAGATATCATTACAAATCTCGAGAACCAAGACGGTCAACTCGGCCGTTTCTCGACACATCACGTGTCAGTCGCCACGCCGGTTGTTTCATTGTATTAATTTACATAACAATTGCTATTTATCGTGTCACGAAACAGCTCGTAGTTTATCGACGACACTAAAGGTTGCCGCTGTGACGGAAGCGTTCATTGCGAGCGATAACTCTTAGTACTTCTAAATATTCTAGGATGCTGGTTTTTTTATAGCCTATATTGTATCCCACTGGGAATAGGCACCACTGGGTATAGGGATCACCCAAGGCAGAGGCAAGCCAAAAAGAGGATGGCGAAACGACCTGAACTCATTTTCTAGCGACTGGCGGGAGCATGCACGAAGTCGTGACGACTGGCGGAAGACAGGAGAGGCCTGTGTTCAGCAATAGGACATTACGAGTATAATAGTGTGTAGTAAGTATACAAAATTTGGCTTTCGCAATGCAAAAGGCATGTTATAAATAAGTCATTCTAAACGTAAAGGATGAATTAAACAAAAATACCGTCGTTCCACTTGTAAATTCTAACATGTGCTCGATTTTTGAAAACCGAAATCATACCCTGCAAACTATTACACAAGGTTTTCTTTTCTGAAAATTTGACGGATCACACGGCGGAATTTACCACAGCAACGACGATAAATAAATATACGTAACCGTCAAACATCCGATGCCAAAGCCTGCAGCAGACAGTATCGAAGTTTCGCAAGTAAAGTTATCGTCTGAATTTGAGTGTTTGCCAAGCGAGGTGGACGCGCACGGAACGAGTCGGGAAAATAAGTTGAAGCACAATTTTATAAACACGAACTGAAAATCTTAAGATACTCTGTATCGCTCCGCAAACTAAAGC
Organism: Cydia pomonella; assembly: GCF_033807575.1. NCBI lineage: Eukaryota > Metazoa > Arthropoda > Insecta > Lepidoptera > Tortricidae > Cydia > Cydia pomonella. The sequence goes on from NC_084703.1 coordinate 48,698,616, forward strand.
ATCGGAAGTCTTTGTTTACGATGGTACTTATATTTTATGCTATTCAAACTTAAGAACTTATATCAGTGGAATGGGTAACGATGATAGCCGGGTATACGCCTCATATGCACGCACACACAAAAAATAAGAGTTTCAAGAAATATTATTTCTTTCAAGATCTTTTTCAATCTCAATATAAGGAAACTCGAAAATGTCTTTGTCCGAAAAACAATCTTGTATTATAGACATTGGGCCAAGAACTAGTATCTCGCAATTCTAGCATAAAATACAAATTAAAGGTGTTTTAATTGAATGTGTATATCTTGACCCAAGTGGTAAAATTCTCGTCACAAGTCTTGAATTTTGAGAATTTAACATCCTTGAACCGTTAGTAACCGTGATCCAAGGTATATCAGTTGAGACATATCTGGTTCTTGTTTCAAAACAAAAGATATTTTTCTGTGCAAGACACTAAACATCACACAAGAGGCAGGGAGATGAGGATTTGAGCTTTAGCCCCCAAGGCCCACGCAGATTGACGACTGCACACTTGAAAATACTAATTGATAGTACATCCCAGTCGTATTGTAAGTCCCGAGAAACTTATTACTACTAAGAAGGTCCTTGTGACTATAGTTGCCAGTACCCCACAAGATCAACAAAAATGGTTAACAGTTTTTATGGAAATTCTACATAGTTTCATTGCGTTTCAGTGTATTTTAAAAGCAACTTCGTTATCGATACTGCACTTGACTTTATCACGGCTGTGTGCCATCGAGCGTGTGATAACAAATGCAATCGAATGGAATTGAAGTGGGTTGTTGTAAAATACCAGCAGTTTTTCTGTGTACACGTGGATTGTTTTCCTTGGAAAAGTAAGAGTATGTTACAATTGTAACTTGAGTAAATTATTTGTAGACTGATTATAACTTACATGAGAAAAAAAAACTTGATCTCATAAGCTACACTCCGAACTAAACTACATCTCATAAGCTACACACATTTCTGGAGACCAAAAACAAGACAACGACACAGTTTTTGAGGACAAAGAACAAAATAACGAAAATAATTTGACCCATTTAAGTGGTTAACGTATAGGAAACAAACGTTTTGTACGAATTCTCGCGAATTGCCTGTCTTCAGGGTTACACTTCAACAAAGGTAACATGTACAATGGGAAGCCTCATTGTCCAAGTGGTTTTGGACAGACGTCGTGCTAATTGTAAATTATTGTTTCGCGATCTTTACGCTCAATGCCGGTAACTTCGGACACGCGGAAGTCGTTTAAAACCAGAGATCTGTGATCACGGTAAGAATCGAGTAAATAACTTGGTAAAAAATTTAATTAAAGTACTATGCGGATAGTGTACACTCGGTCCAAAAGATTAAACTAGGTACTTGTTAAAGTGCCTAACTTTTCAAGTAATCTCTTTCACCAAGTTACCTTTTCCCGTTCTCATAAAGTGTATGTTTTGATTATTTTGAGTGTAGAAAAATTTTTCGAGTCTCTTGTCTTTTGACCCGTTATTTTCATAGTTCCTAGGAAACGATTTACTTTAGCTGGTAATGTTGAAGCGTTTTCAAATGGTTTATTGGAATGATACAGAGGAAATATGCGCACATTCGGCCGAATATTCGTATTCGGTAAGCTTCGTATTCGGTCTATCTCTGTTCATGTACACAGCCTCATATGAACGGTAGACTATAATACGGCCTTTGCATAGCAGCACGGTATGAGTTGTCCATAGACGGAATTGAAGTCGGGGTCATCTGCTTTAGTTGTGAATAGTTGTGAATCAGTTAAATAACCAGCATCCGCGAAAAGTGTTAAATGTGACCTATCCTCGGGGTTAGTGCAATACCGCGTAACTAACAAATGCAGTAAGGGATATGGACAGTGATTACCTTTTGTATTGTTTTTGAGCTCCCGATATTTGACCAACAAGTGTGGACGCGACCAGTGGTAACGTTGAAAGAGAACGCAGCCGACGCGCACGAATGAGGGTAGACCTAGCGCGGTCTACACAACTTTGACACCCACCTGCTATCTCCAGTTACCCGTGAACAAGCTGCATGTAACAGCGTCGAAATATCGCGCGCTCAAAAACAATACAAAAGGTCCATATCCCGGTCGATTACTAGTCAAACTAACCGTGAATCATTAATAAGGTCCGACTTCCTCGTACGTTGTTTGAATTTCGAACTCTTTCGACTTTGTTCTCTTCCGTCGTGACTCCGCTTGCAAATTTTTCTTATGGTATCTCTCCACTTCTCCCTGTCGGTTGCTTTGTGGAAAGCATTGCTTAGTGTGGTGTCCATCTGGGCGGATATTTGGTCACACCATCTCGTTGGACTTGGTCCTTCTAGGCCGTCTGCCGTCCACCTTTCCCATCACCACAAGTCTCTCCGAGGGACTGCGTAAATTACGCGGTATTGTACTATCCCCGATTCAATAAAATGCCCAACAGTTTAATGTCGAAGAGTGAATGAGTATGAAAGCGAACTATATGGGCGATGTTATGGACTCCACTTTAGATAATTCAGCTCTAGACCAGGGCATGAATACCGCAATTCTGGAATCCCGAAATACCGGAATACAGGCCCTTTTTTTACAGATATTGCAATACCGGAATTGAAGAAGATCAATAATTCGGTATATGTATCAGTGTTGTTTTTTTAGGTAGTTTTATAAATTATAAAAAAATAGAAATTACGACTAACACTGTGATTATTATGATTAAGTATTTCAACACAAATCATTTATTACATATTCTTATTCAAAATAAATATAAAAAAATACATTTCGTGTTTTTTATGAAAAGCAAATTTCAAGTACCGGGTTTAATTCCGGTATTAAGGGCCAATATCGAAATCGAATGTCAATATCGGTATTGAAAACAGTCTGATATTGGATGCCCTAGTAGTGACGCGTGTTTATAAAACTCGGTGACTATCGGCTCGTCTAATTTTCAGCCAGAACTAGTACTTACATGTATTTTAAACCCGTTCTTAGTATCGCAAAAACGAATAAGTGATATAACCGCTGTCAATGTAGCGTAATTCTCCATATTTAACATCGTCGTTGTTATAATGCTTAAAAAAACGAAGTATTAGTAACATCAACACTGACCATCGACCGACCTTATGTATTCGTAATAAGGTTTAAGATAGGTATGTCAGTTAAAAGTGTGTAACATACAGTTCCTTCAAGTCTCTTTAAGATTAGGCTTAATTTAAAAAAAAAAGTAATTTTGTTTTACCGTGTCACAATGTCACATTTCTAAATAAATTAATGTGCAAAACATCCAAAAATAGTCTCCAAACATTTTGCGCGATATCTACTCCATATAAATATGAACTGCCATAGAGACCATCATTCGACACAAGAGGTATAAGTAATTCACATTACGACGGTGCGGTATCCCTTAATTGACTTTCTCGTCGGCCTTTTAACGCGTCCTTGTACCAATTTATGTACAGTTCATGCTTGACGCACTAGAACGCTTCAGTCGATTCGCGATAACGCTCGAGTGCAGGTATTGATAACGACAAAACGACTATGAAGTACTAGCCCACGCCTAATAGGTTTTTCTGGTGCTTGTGAAATGCTTTATTATTATTTACCCAGTGGATAGCTCCACAGAAACAAGAACATCCTTTTAGATTTTGAAGTCGGTTAAAACAAGAATTTGATGGTCGAATTTGTCTACGTTTTCATACATAGTTTCATACATCGCGCGGTATTAAAAAGCGACATTTGCTTTGTCATAAGCATAACTCCTTTCATCATACACTCACAAGTCATCAAAGTCTGTATCCACAGATACCCAGGGATCAATTAATAAGTAAATTAAGCAGTTGCTTAGGACACCACGTCTAAGGAGCATCAAAATATTAGAAATCAATCGATGGATGACTCCGGAACGAACAGGACAACTGCATACAGCCAACTGCACCCATAAAACTTGGTCTAATCCAGTGGTTATATATATTAGGGTGGCTTGGAGAATCGCAATTGAAACTCCACAGTGCCGCATACAGCTCGCGAGCCGCGGTTTTACCCCAGGCTTATCCGTCTCCGATGTATGCACAATATTTCATCATAAAAAGTATATCAGCGTTCGTTTCCACAACCCCCGTGTTTACACACAAGACAATGATGTTTAGCAGTTTGCTCAAGTGCCGGCCGAACAATTGGTAATCGCATCGGCGACTATTGTCGATGGCGGCTGGCGACGCGCCGATAAACAAATAATCGGTTACTATTCGCCCGCATGTTGCTCGTCTGCTCGGTTGCAGACATTTTTAAAACTGTTGACTGTGTTAAGCGAGACATGTTAGCATTTGAAATCGACCACCATGCCTGGGAAACTTACCTGAAGACCATGATGGATAGCGCAACCGTGTTGTGGAGGGGGGAAGGCTATGCGGCCAAGCCTGGTTTAATGCGTTAGATAGCAGAAGGTGTCGCAGAAAGCAAATCGGGATTGGAGCCTCAGGTGGCATGAGCTTTCTCTGTCAAAAATGTGGGAGGTCGTGCCACTCACGCATCGGCCTCCAGAGTCACCAAACCCATTGTCTAAACAGCAATGCTTAAATCGTATGCAATAGACGCAAAGGCCTGTAATGAACCATCATCACCAGACTGTGGCAATAATATGACGTTCCTAGCAACTTTCATACTGATTGTCACTGTAACAAGGTGCGAAATGATATATAAATTAAATTCTTAAACCGAACAGTCGCCATCAGATATATCGAAGCGACCAAGATGCTCAATAATATCTTGGTAATAGATACTTAGCTCAGATATTTGTGAACACCTTAGCCGCTTCGGTACATCTGGGTGCGTAGATAAGACGCCAATCGTTCACGCTCCGTAGCGTAGCGTAGTTATCTCTCTCTATCACTCTTCCATATTAATGTGACAGAGACAGTTGCGTTTCGTTCGCTACGGAGCGTTAAAGATTGGCATCTTGTCTACGCACCCTGGTGGAGACCGCACCATCAGAAGCCACTGCCCCCGCCGTATTGCTCAAGAGAAAAGTAGACATCCGCTTCTCCATGTAAGCGTAGTCCGCATGCATTCCCTATGTTAACCTCGTTATGGAAAATATTTTTACTCGATTTTATGTATATGAACCTTTGAACTAATATTACTACGTATAGAACCGGCACAGAGACCCAGTATTTTGCGCCATGAGTTGTTTTGACAAAACATAGAAGCGGAGCATGATTCTCGCGACAAACGCGTAAGCGACATGACTTACGACGTTTTGGTCGCGTGGTACAGGTTACGATACTTACGATTGCAACAATTTCATTGTTTGCTATGACTTCTCTATAGTAATAATAACTCAATAATATGAAGCATAAAAGCTCCAATCCCATCATAATAAATAAATATTAGTAATAATAGTTTCTACGGGAAAATAAATTTGTCCCGTAGAAACGCGAATATTCTAGGTAGTTCTATACCCATCTGGATTTTTACTGTCACGATGAATGTGAAAAATGCTCAGTAAAATAATCATCGACTTGAAACGTATACAAAATGTAGGTAATATACGAAATAAAATACATTTATACAGAACAGCTCCTGGAATGTTCCAGAAGGGGCATACCCTTCATTTGACTTTGAATATTAAGGAGTAGCGAAAATAGCATCGCAAACATATTTTTTGGAATCTGGTAGTGGAGTGCTTAAGTTGTTAAATGGGTAGATAATCTAGGTAAATATTAGAATAGAATATCTGTGAAAATCTCGAATAACTTCTTTATCTACTTATATCTTTGTTTATTCTATCTCGTATTTCATTTCATTTTAAATTGAAATGGGACGAGGCCGTGTCTTCATTAGTTTTACCTTAGCTGTTCTGATCCGGTATTTTCTAGTAGTTCTAATGAACGAATACGACGTCGTATCGTGGGTATGTGTTTTGGCCCCGCGATACAACGCCGTAACGTTGCACGACGCCGCAACGTGAGACGACGTCGTATCATCGGTATGTGTGTTGGCCCCACGATACAACGCCGTAACGTTGCACGACGCCGCAACGTGAGACGAAGTCGTATCGTGGGTATGTGCTTTGGCCCCGCGATACTACGCCGTAACGTTGCACGATGCCGCAACGTGAGACGACGTCGTATGTTGGGTATGTGTTTTTGCCCGTAGTCAGAGTCTAAGAACTATTTTGTTTAACAGCGCATACACGAATTAGCAATGGGAAAACCACAATGGCTCATCTCAATAAAATGTATAGAGAGCGCGTCAGCGAACTGATCTAATAATTTCCTGTTTAAACCGAATCAGTACACTTATTGTACGAACATGATCTAAGACCGGTGTAGAATTCAATTCAAAGTAAACAGGGCAGAATTTTCTTTGTCTGACCGCTAACCGCATCGCATATTGGAACGATACCGTCATCAATATTTCTGAAATATAAAATCATGTTTCGGTCGAAGGTTTGGTTTCAGCCATAAAACTGCCGAACATTTCGGCCGCTACTAGAATGTGTTTTCAGTGGTGTCCGCCTGTCCGGGCGAAGTTTCAGTTTCGGCACGCTTCGGCTAAAAATCATGTTTCAGCCGAAGGTCCGGTTTCGGAGTAGAGTAAAACTTTACCTTCGGTTTCGGCAAAAAACTCCGGTTTCGGTCGGACACTAATGTTTTACACATTCAGTAAAGTTGGTGCGAACTTATAGAATGGTAGGTATGAATAATATGCCCATTCCTTGTCTTGTCTAATTTTCGGACAGTTCTACAAGTCCTAATTGTGCATGTTGCCATTGTTGCCTGCATGTAGAAAATAATATTAGATTACGAGTAGTGCGAGGTACTCTTTCTAAAGGGGTCCACTGATTACCAGTTCGCCGGACGATATCGGCCTGTCAGTTATTCGCAAAAGCCGACAATCGCGAATAACTGACAGGCCGGTATCGTCCGGCGAACTGGTAATCAGTGGGCCCCTTAACAACTTGTGGTCATTTTAAAATATTAAACCGGTTTTTATAACTTAATTGTACAACATAGGAAAGGATTTATATTACTTCCTTGTACATACAATAAAAGTCATTACTGAGCTGCTTTTATTACTATTAATTTAAGGACAAAATCACGATAACTATATTTTAAACAGGAAATATTAATAATGCTAAACTTAATGATATGCTAATAAGTTCTGGTATTAATCCAATAGGGAAATACACTTTGTTGAAAAAAACGCGATAAGTGACCTAGTGATAAGAAGTTATCTTTTTAATTTTTATCCAATTATGGGAAGGATTAAATATGCTTATGATTTTAGCTGTTTATGTTTAGTTCGTTTTTTTACCGACTTCAAGATTTCAAAAGGAGGTTTTCAATATATTTTTTTTTTAAATTTTATTGTACGAAATCCAAAATCAATAATAATCTTTTTTTCACCGGTCTCCTTCATTGAAGTCGGCTTTTTTTTCTTAATGGCGTGAATATCTCGTGAATATCTTTGAACACTACTTCCCGTACTATGTATAAGATAATATAAGATACTTCATTAATTCATTGGAAAATATCAAAAAATTAAGACAATCATAAAACGCTTAAATAGTACTATACTACGTATGTACTATATATAGTACGCTTAATTAATCTTGGGACGCGTTTAACTATTCTGTAGTTAACACCCGGCAGTGCACGTGGCTGTTTGTAAAGTCCAGCTACCGCTGCGGTTCCTAGCCTGGGGGTAATTGCCCCCTTAGGGGTAAAATTGGTATTTTAAAGAGGTAATAAGCTCAATTAAAGATAACAAAAATTAGACCTGTAAGAAAGAATATCGATAATTATTGGGAGGGGTAAAATCAGGTTCCCTAGTTAGTCATAGGGGGTCGCAGAACTGAAAAGATTGGAATTAGCTACCGCTTTACTGAGAGAGAGCTAATCACCGTAAAATCACCTCTAAGAACACACTTTAGATAATTGCAAAATCGTCATATAATTTTGCCCTCCCTACTTCGATACTGGCTAAATTGTCCTTAGGACAGAATACAAGCCATTTTTTTTTTTTCAAACTAATCTACAATACAATACAAATATACTTTATTGCACACCTCAATACAGAAACAGTACAAATAATACAACACATAAAGAAGAGGTAAACAACAGGCGGTCTTATCGCTAAAAAGCGATCTCTTCCAGACAACCTTTAGGTAGCGGAATTAAAAAATATATATATATATATATATATATATATGTTATGTCAGTAGGTGTGTATGTGTGGTGTTACATTATATTATCTAGAGAAAAAACTATAATTTTATTCATGTTACGGTTAATTTCCATACACTTCAATATCGCATACCATAAAAGCCGCTTAAAACAGAAGTCCTTAAAGAACCATCTTAGTACCCATTTAAAAGTAAACCTTAACGCAAAGAGACAAGGTCTATAAACGGTATATCAATTCTCTCAACACGCCAGCGGCCTTGAAGCGTAGTTGGGCGACCAGCGGCCCGACCGGTTGGCGGAGTCGATGACAGATGCACACCGAACTATAGGCTAGTAGTTTCTACTGACCTCTACGACCTGCCCAATTTACTGAGAGTCCAGTATCCTAAGGCCAGGACATACAACATAAAGAACGAAAAAATTTGAACCTATAACGTAGAAAATAGAGTTGATGTCCGCTTGGCAACGAATACCAACGCTCAACGAGGGTGGGAGGGGGTTAGGGTCGGCAACGCGCATGTAACTCCTCTGGAGTTGCAGGCGTACATAGGCTACGGATACTGCTTACCATCAGGCAGGCCGTATGCTTGTTTGCCACCGACGTAGTATAAAAAAAAAAATCGGCGTAGGCACTAGTTTTTACGAAAGCGACTGCCATCTGACCTTCCAACCCAGACGGCAACTAGGCCTTATTGGGATTAGTCCGGTTTCCTCACGGTGTGTTCCTTCACCGAAAAGCGACTGGTAAATATCGAATGATATTTCGTACATCAATTCCGAAAAACTCATTGGTACGATCCGGGTTTGAACCCGCGACCTCCGGTTTGCAAGTCGCACGCTCTTACCGCCAGGCCACCAGCGCTTCCCTTATACACATGGAGCATTAACGACCCTTTTCTAATGTTTCAAAAGGTCGGCATCGCGCATATTAGATTAAATGTGACTGTGACTGTACACAAACCAAATATTATAAAAACTCGACTGTTTTTTACAATATTTAGCCTTTACCTTTAGTAATTAGGTAAGCGAATATTCGTCCTTGATCCTCGGTCCCTAAACACAAATACCATTTAAGCCGGTGTACGCCGGGGCGATATTTTCGTCCGCCGCGGTCATGCGATCCGACTCAATTTGATCCAATTGTAAATAATTAAAATATGGCCGATTCCGTTACGAGCACTTGGGGCCCTATCACAGGCGAGGCGAGGCCAGAGAACAGCGAGTTCGCCGCGAGCGCGCAAGAACTCGCGGGGAACTCGTTGCGTACTCGCGGCGAACTCGCTCGCATATCGCTATTCGCTTACTTACGTGATAGGGCCCGTAGTGTGGATGGGTGTTAATACAATACAGAATACAACAACATTATTATACATGTTTTATAGACATAAAATAAGTTAACTGTGGACACAAATGATAAAGCGAAAAATCAAGAACCCCCTACGCTTTTATACCATTTTATGCTAATAAAAATGCCTAACATCGTTTTGAAAAAGAGCTGATAGTCTTCAAACTGCTGGATCGATTTTTATCAAACATAGCTAAGAAGCACTGCAAGGAAACTCAAGGAAAAGAACGCATCAAAATCGGTCCATCAGTTCGAGAGGTACGATGCCACAGACGGACACACAGCCAGACAGACATTGGCGTCAAACATATAACACCCCTCTTTTTACGTCGGGGGATGGATGGATGTCATTCGATACCTCCATGTAAGGGACGAAGCCGTCTAGACAGAGCAATCGTGCGGGGTGCGAGGGCCGAGGGTCGGGTCGCGCGCACCCGAGCTGCATACATCGCTATTGCTAGTAGCTCGGTACTACTTACAGGACTGCCCATATTGTAATAGCTGTCCTTTTGGGCAGTTGTGTAAGTCTGTGACAACGACAACCTCACTGTGTACATAACCAAACCTTCTTGTACGGTGTCGGCATTTAGGTACGCAAACATCAAAGACGTCGGTCCAATGTTATTTTTTACTGTCAAACTTGTCAAGGTATTTATAGATGGCGCCAACATTGGTTTGCCCTGATTCACGTTGTGTTCTACAGGATTTGGCGCGTTATATGAGCGTTAGGTAGAATGGGCGGGCGTACGGAGCGGGGTCGCTAAACTAGACGTATGTTCATACGGAGGTCAGTTTAGATGTTCTAATGGACTTGCTTTTAGCTTCTAGCTTCTTACAACTGACAGTAACATACACTCCATTAGTTGATACCCAAATGCATTACGAGATGAGGACAATCTTTGAACTTCGCGTAACTTCGCTCTGGAGCGCAAGGGGTTTACATCGTGCTTGAGTGGAAATACTTAGAAAATTTCCTGTTAGGAATTTTAGCGAACAATGGAATTTTATACAACACTGCTGGCCTTGGCCTGGGTTTCTCGGGATAACACTGTACATAAATATCGGCAGGAACTTTAATTACCGGCCTCGCATTACTAAAGGGTGGCCTCGCTTGCGCTACACACATTTCATACTCGGTCGGCAATTTTTTGCAACAGGGCTAAAGCAGAAAGCGCTCATTGCTATCACACGTCAGCTGTAGAATGTAGACCTCCATGGATGGCTAAACCATTTAGAAAAAAAAATCGATAAATTAAAATCACTGAACATGCCTACAAAATTTGACGAAAACCGGTTGAGAATTGCGACCTGTAGATAGGGTTATCAGATACAAATTTAGAATTGCCTGACAAAATTCATGACTTGTTAAGAGCAATTCCTAGCTGAGCAACTTTTCAAATCTCCAATTTTAGAAGCTATGTTTCTGTCGCACTGCGGTGGGCGTGCGTGCGATAAGGACAACTGCAGCTCGGACTAAAATTCCCACGCAAAAAACCCCAAAATCGAGGTTTCGCTCTCGACTGTTTCCTTCTCCAAAACGCAACCAATCATTATGAAATTTTCGAAACTGCAAGAGGAAGAAATAATCTATGCCGCTATAATTTTATTTTTAAAATATTTGTTGTCATATTTGTATACTGCTCCTTTTTTTGCAGCCAATTCAATTGAGCCGTTTATGCGATTTTCGAGGCGCTGTAAGTTTTTTCAAAATAAAATAATTAAATAAAGCAAAAAACAGCGCCACAGATATTGATCTTATTTGAAAAAATAATTGCTCTAGGTTTAAAATCCATGGAGGAAACAGTCGAGAGCGTTTGTATGGAAATATCGCAACTAGGAATTCCTCTTAATTTTTTCCCTGACAGGTCATATCGGTGACGGAAGGTTGTACATTATAAAAAAAAAATATGCCAATGCGGAGTACTGAAACTTGCTCGCTCGAAACAAATAACTATAAACACATAAGAATATGTTATAATGTATATAGTTGTTATCTATTTTTAAGACTATAAATTGTACGCTCGAAACGAGAAACTGTTGATACATCCTTTATATTTTACACCTTTATGTACACAGTTTACAATAAATAAATTACTTACTTACTTAATTACTTACTACTTACATAACCGACGACCGGTTTGACGACCGGTCTGGCCTCGTGGGTAGTGACCCTGCCTATGAAGCCGATGGTCCCGGGTTCAAATCCTGGTAAGGGCATTTATTCTTGTGATGAGCATGGATATTTGTTCCTGAGTCATGGGTGTTTTCTATGTATTAAAGTATTTATAAAATATTTATATATTATATATATCTTTGTCTAAGTATCCTCAACACAAGCCTTATTGAGCTTACTGTGGGACTTAGTCAATTTGTGTAATAATGTCCTATAATATTTATTTATTATAACCGAAGGACGCTGGGAATCGTAAGGTCGTTGTTTTATCGTTTTACAATAAGTGACTAGTTTTTATCGGCACGGGAAGTGATATCGCCATGACGTGGCGCTCGCAGTTATAACACGACGCTGTGGTTGTTGACAATGATTTTTATTTTTATTTTTATTTTTGGGTAGTATAGTATATAATTATATAGTACTCCATGTCGTGTCCGACAACGGGGACCTTTACATTTCCTCAGATGATCACGTATATGGCTCGCTGTTTCTTTTTACGACCGCGTCATAGAGAAATCAGAAGTAATATTGGGGAGCGACCCGCCACAGCCGAAAGGCGGAAGCTGCCACTCATACCTCCCGTTAGGGAGGTATCGAATGACATTCATCTTACAAAACAGAATGCGTCGATAACAGGTAAAGTCCGGCACCTGACTGATAGTGATAACGTCAAGGCAAATCCGGATTATTGACGGTCGTGGTCGCGAGGCCATCAAAAATTTAACTGGCTGTAAATAAACTTTATTGCAATGAGATAAAGTATATCAATGGTTAATGTGTTGGTACATAATTTTACTGCAATTGATAGCGATAAAAATTGTTTTCGATATGTGAAGTGTCCAGAAGATCATGATCAGAAAAAACCGGACTAGTGCAAGTCGGGCTCGCCCACCGAGGGTTCCGTACAAATTTAACGTGTTTTTTACAAATTTATAGATTTTATATTTTTCCCTGTACTTGTAAGACGATATTACTTGAAATATGTCATGTTATTTAGTTATCGTGCGTCTCACCCGCACATATACAAGCATGGAGATGTGCGAGCGAAATGCACGATAACTGAGTGACATCAGTTAGACGTCATTTTAATATCAGTGTACGTTCGAATTGGCTATCGCTTAGAATCCGAACCCCCCTAGATCGGATGCCCCACGATTAAGGCCACAAAAAACCCGGTCTAGACTAGAGATGCCACGAATAGTGGTTTCGGTCGAATACCGAATATTCGGCCACTCTCCCGGCCGAAGCGCCGAATATTCGGCGAGTTCGGCGACCGAACATTCGGCATAACTTGCGAACATTTTGAGTCAAACCTGTTCGCTAACAAAGCAGAATGTTTTATAAGATTTAACAATTTTTGCTTAGAACTAATGAATTTAGTTAGTTAATCAAATCAGACCCATGATAAAAAGTAAATTGTTTGACTCAAAATTCTTTTCGTTGTCTTGTTTTTTGTCCCCAAACAATGTGATGGAGTCGAGCTTTGTTATTCATGTATGTGGTGAAAATCATTCGTATTAAATTTTTCTCGTGTTAAAAATTATCTACAGCTAGAAAGGCATGCAATAGCACTCGACTTTATTTATTTATTTCATTAATGTCAAAAATACAATCGTGACCGACTGGTCAGAAACAACACAACGAAAATAATTTGGACCCAAGTACAGTCCGTTTTTAACATTAGAAAGAAGGTAAGCCATTTTGAATTCATTCATTTATTCTAAAAACAACGAACTATGTATAAAAAGTGCTCAAAAAAAGGATCTTCGTATTTAATAACTTTCTAATAACACATTTTAAATATTATTAAATAATGGTACGCGGTTATTTTTATTGCGTTTTTAGATAGGTGCATCAGCTATTCGATATTCGACCGAATAGTACGTAAAATTCGACCGAATACCGAATATTCGGAGTGGCCGATTAAGCCGAATACCGAATTTTCGTGGCATCTCTAGTCTAGACTCGAGCGAGGTCAGCGACCGGCGCGTGCGACGTCGCGACTCATCTGCGCTTGTTTGTGCGCAAAATGCTGACGAGTCCGAAAATTATGTCGGCTCTGTGGGCCTAGTCAAGATGACAATCTTATAAATAAATAAGTTCTTGGTATAAATTTAATTTTTGACTGTACTTTTCTTTCCATAGGCAACTATTACTCATCGAGACAATTCCAATAACGCCAAACACAATTAGGTTGCGTTGTTTCATCGCAGAGTTCATATGGCCATCTCCTGTCTCCATCATCAGCTCGATGGTACGATAATATTGCATTGTCACCAGCAGGGATCGGAAACCGGTATTTTTTGTATGGGAACGAAAACGGTATTTTTTCGTTCTTTGTTAATTATTTCATTTCTAATTGGGCAATCTAATAATACGAAGTCGTTATCTAAAAACACAACCAAGTCCTATATTTGGAGTATAAAATAAACCGAAATATATGTTTATTTCAAAGTTTTTCCAAAAAACCGGTTCCGATCCCTGGTCACCAGACTTACACATGTACTTACGCAAATTTTCAACTCAATCGGAAACCGGGAAGTGGGTCAAATAAAATGTAGCTTCCGAGATTTGACCCACACGAACAGACATACTGATAGGGCGTTAAGCGTTAAACGACAAGTCACGTGATCATTTTCATACAATATTTCACTTTCGAGGGTCAATCTTGGAACTTGGAAGCTAAATTTGACCCACTTCCCGATTTCCGATTGATCTAAAAAATTTGTATACATATGTAAGTCGGGTGACAATGCAATATTATGGTACTATGGAGCTGATCTGATGATGGAGACAGGAGGTGGCCGCACTATATATATATACATATATATTATTAGATGACATCGTGCATGGGTACCAACGTCCAGAAATGACACTTCCTACACAACCTAAGTTTGACAGCGATTTAGGGACGGATCATGCTGTCCCGTTCTAATGTATGGTACTATTCCTTTCGGCTTTTAAAGCTTGTCAAAATTCAAGTCTTTATATTTTCTGTGGTTGTGCATGCATATGGACGTCAAGTTGTGCCGACCCTAATAATTGCTCGGAGCAAGGCTGAGCCGAATGGAGCCGAGAATACCCGAAAGGAGGAGTACCCCACTGGTATTACCTACTTAATAAAATGTATCCAGCGCTCTCTTCACTGCCATTAATTGGACAACGGACGAGCGAAGTAACTTGCCAGAGACAGATTCGCTTATTAAACTCAAGTAGAAACGCGATGGTCATTTTATTTTAAAAACCGGACCCCTGAAGAAACTAGTTGGTGATCCTTGGGTTAAAATGTCCATGACACTCGCGGACATCTGCGCGTGCGCGCGACCGGTCGCAGTGAAAGTGTGGAAGAGATCCGCGTCTGCGACCGCCGCTTTTCCAGGAAACGCGCGTTTCTAGATCGAGTTCTGTTTGATGATGCAGGAAGGTCGCTCAGGGTCACTACCCTTGGTAGTTACCAGCGGTGGCAGCATGGTTGCATTTCTATCACTTGTCACTATGTCTGTCACTTTCGCACTTACGAGAGCGTGTTTAGCCCGCAGGTGTAGCTAAGATGACGATCGTTTGCACAGAAACGAAACGCTATCTGTCTCTATCAGTGGCGGGGAATTCCCACGGGCTTGCCTACAATGTTTATACCAGTGGTGAGGTTTCTTCATGGAGGGCCAGAAAATTTAAAAACAATCTGAGGATGGCCGGAACTGCAGAATAAATGCATTTTGATTTGAAACCGTTGTCCCGAGTCGTATACTAATTATTTCGAAGGACCGGCGGCGGGCCGGATGAAACCCTTGCGCGGGCCGGAGTTGGCCCGCGGGTCCGTACTTTGCCCACCTCTGGTCTAAATCAATATTATAGTCATCATTAAAATTAAAAATATATCCTTAACGTAAACACTAAGTAGTACCTTGCAATTGATAACAGCTTCTGGCGCTTCGTTTTCTATGGATAGCACCACGTGATCACCGATCAGCCGTCATAGAAAATGACGTGTCGGACGCCCCGGCCCGGGCCATATGACGTCAATGATAACTGCAACGGTTCAAGTTCAAGGACACATCTAGCGCACTCTTTATATCTTTGCTTATCAAAATAAGAAAAACAAGATCATATCGGGCCATGCTCAGTGTAGGGTTCCGTAGTCACTCTTCCGTCACAATAAGCGAAACTGGAGCTTAAAGTATAGTAGATTATTAACCAAGGGATGAACTGTGGATAGTACGTTTTACTATGAAGGGGAAACTTTTTGCGATAACTCAATAACAGCTAAACTGATCATCTCCGCTATAGTTTTCATTTAATGTCTTTCTTAAGCTCTACTTCCACGATTTTTTTCATATTTTTTTGACCTATGGTTCAAAAGTTAGAGGGGGGGGGGGCTTTTTTTTCTTTCGGAGCTATTATCTCCGAATATATTCACTTTATCAAAACATGTTTGTTGAAGACCCATTTTTAGGGTTCCGTAGTCAACTAGGAACCCTTATAGTTTCGCCATGTCCGTCCGTCTGTCTGTCTGTCTGTCTGTCCGAGGCTTTGCTCCGTGGTCGTTAGTGCCAGAAAGCTGAAATTTGGCATGGATATATAAATCAATAAAGCCGACAAAGTCGTAGAATAAAACCGGGTAGCGTATCGCAGTAGCGACATCTATACTGCAATAGCTGTAAATGTAATAACCCGCGGCCATGACTCTCAGATCGTTATTTTTTCTTTTTTTGCCTGCCAAAGACAATTCGCGCCGGTGCAATGTTTTTTGCTCGTTATCATTTAGGATACCAACGCTCGGTTGAACAGCCAACACTGATTGCCGGCTTTAAATGTAATATAATGTTGGTAGAATCTCAACTAAGAGAAGATCTGTTATTGAGAAAAATATCATAATATAATGTGTGTTATTTGAACCGCTATTAGAGTGGTTCGGAATTGTTGTAAAAAAAAATCATTTTTAGGTTTCCGTACCCTAATGGTAAAAACGGGACCATATTACTAAGACTCCACTGTCCGTCTGACGGTCTGTCACCAGGCTGTATCTCATAAACCGTCATATCTAGACAGTTGAAACACAGTATTCACAGATGATGTATTTCTGTTGCCGCTTTAACAAATAGATACTAACAGAATAAAATAAATATTTAAGTGGGGCTCCCATACAACAAACGTGATCTTATTACCGGTTTTTGCGTAAAGGCTTTTTCTTGTTTCTGTTCTCCGTTGTATATTAAAAAAAATCTTCTCAGAAACTCCTTAGAAACTCTTTAGAACTACATATTTGGGCACTATTTTTATATTTTTGTCGATTTTAGTCTTTTATTAGAAGATTTTGATAACGGTAGGTTTGAAGAGCTCCTTATTCTGGTCGAATACAAACATGAAATCCCATTTTGGCACAAATAAAAATATGTAAATATCCGTTGAGTCCATGGAGGATTTTGTAGAATATATGCATTGATTGTTATATTTGCGCGCTGTACAGAGGGCCTACCGCGAACCACGTTCTACGTGTTGCCTCTTTGTCGCACTTGTAATTTCGTACGTAAGTGTGACAGAGAACGTTGAACGTGTTTCGCGGTAGGCCCTCAGAATAGAACAACTACATGTATCCATTGACCAATTTTTTTCAATATCTAACAAAAATTAAAAAACGACAACAAAATAAAATCGGCGCAAATCATAGGTTTGATTGATGGTGACGTTTAACTAGTAAAATCTATTCCGGTGGGTACTTTAATATATAATTTGACGTACTGAAACTGAGTTTCTCCCACCGAAATAAGCCGATATTGAGTGCGTAGGAGTCTTTGTTCCGAATCACGTGCTATCTGTACTCGTCATTCATTGTTTTAGAGCTTTATATAACTTGTTTATTATTTATACGTTTAAAACGTTTGTTTTGTAGCTGTCGTGTACCGATTTATACAGTAGTAGGGGAATAGCTATGGTTAACATACATCAAATTATGTAAAAATATTTTCCATAATATCAATATCCAGAGAGGAAAATGGGGACTACGTTTGTAAGGAAATGCGGTCGTCCGCTATCGCCTTACGGACGGTTGCGACTACACAGACATCACTAAAAACCTCTTCTCTTATTTCTCTAAGAACACCGTTGGTACAGTCGCCATCAGATATATCGGAGCGGCCGAGGTGCCCAAAAATATCTCAACACGTACTTTAACGTCGTGACAATAGAGGCGTGTTCAGATATATGTGAGCACCTCGGCCGCTCCGTTATGTCTAATGGCGACTGTACATCAGGGATCGGAAACCGGTATTTTTTCTATGGGAACGAAAACGGTATTTTTTCGTTCTTTGTTAATTATTTCATATCTAATTGGGCAATCTAATAATACGAAGTCGTTATCTAAAAACACAACCGAGTCCCATATTTGGAGTATAAAATAAACCGAAATATATGTTTATTTCAAAGTTTTTCCAAAAAACCGGTTCCGATCCCTGCTGTACATACAGTCAAATTCGTCTGTAGGGACCTCATACTAGTGTCACTGCGACAAGGTACGAATTGGTAGTGAAATTAAATTCCTTGACCGTACCATCGTCCACAATCAGCTATTTTATAAAACTTACAGCAATGACGGTCCTGTGTAAAAAAAAACCTCGCATTTAGCAAAAAACGGTTTTTAATAAACACATGATAAGTAATAGAATAAACAATGCTAAATATTAATAATAATACAAGAATTATTCATACAATGCATCGTCTCGATCTGATATGGTGACGTCAGAGCGACTGACTCACATATGGCATGCATACATATACATGCGTAGGAAAATATAGCAAACTGTAGACTGATAACGAAGTAGGTGTGTTGATATATTATTGAGTAATACCCCGGGGAAAATGATGACAGTCCATTTTACGACATGAGATATTATACGGAAAATATTTTATGTAAAGTCCCTATTGTATGTAATAGTGAAGTATAGTTAAGTATAATCTTCGAAGCGCGGAGGCCGACATGGGGAGAATTCTCATTTTTGCATTAGAAAGAACGAGGAAAGAAAATACATTTATTTAACTCCACATTTGGAAAAAAGAACATACAGAGAAAGAAAAACATTGGACGCTAAAATAGGATCCCCACTCAGCATAATGCGGCGGCAATCCGTGGCGCTGGTTTTCAGTGGGGACCTGACTCAAAACTATGATAGTGGCGGCACACACGTCAACGCAACAGAAAACAGAAAAAAAAAACAGACAACAAGGAACCCAAATAAATATATACACTGTGGGCTGGTAAAACCCGACAGATTTTAGCCACGCATTCCTGAGGTCATGAGGAGCAAAAAATTTTATATAAGTTTTGGGAAAATTCGACAAAAAAAAATTTATTAGACAAATAAAATTTTTTTTGCTTTCTCTTCATACGACACGTTATTTATTCTTACATCTTGGCGAAAAAAACGAATTAGTTACAACGAATAACTAAAGTTTTTTTTATTTACACTGAAAATTGAGAGTTTCTTATAAAACTTTTATGTCTGCCAACAGGTATATCTAAACCAAGTCACATAGTGGCAGCGTCGCAGCCTAAAATACGTTTTTCACTAAGTTATTACAGAAACAATTTTTTACAAAAATTGACATTATCTCTAAAACAAGACCGATTTCAGGAAACTTTGTATCACATTTTAGTCTCTAAATGCGGTCAAGAATACACCTTTAAAATCTGTCGGGTTTTATCAGCCCACGGTGTATATACCACTAAAAACATTTTTGCTACTGTACATTACTAAGATTGAAATTGAAAACAATTATATTATTATAAAAATTTGATACGTAAGAAAAAAATGTAACATAACAAAAAAAAAATACTACATACAAAACAATTTTTGTATTTATATTAAATCCGTCCGTCGATAATGAAGGTTAAAAAAGTACTCAAATGCACCAACCCAAGGAATTGTACAAAACAAAGCGTTATTTTACCATCAAATTGGAAATGCTTGAGTGTGTTACTTATATTAGAAAATAGGTAAACAATGTTGACGTGTCTTTTTATTGGAAATTATTGCAAAACGCTTTTTAATAATTCTTGTATATATTTCTGTGATCTCGGAAACGGCTCTAACGATTTCGCTGAAATTTGGTATATGGGGGTATACAATCGATCTAGATTAGTCTTATGTTTGGGAAAACGCGTGTTTTCGAGTTTTCATGCGTTTTTCTTTCGACGCAGAATATGGTCGCTAATTTCGTATTGCCGGCCACTGTCCGTCTGGTCCAGCGGGTTAAGACGCGGACGCCTAGAAGCGAGTGTTACGGGTTCGAATCTCACCCGGTGACTATTTTTTTTTTTTATATGTTGTAGTTTATATATAATTTTTTAATTTTTATTGTTTTAGACAAGTTTAATTTAGTAAAAAAATGTAGTTAAGATTACCACCTATACACCACCATATTACAATAAATAGTTATAACCGAGCTTTTCGGCCAGGTACTATTACTAATGAAAGCAAAAAAAATGTAAAATCTGCTACGTATTTGGTGTCACTTATTTTTCAAAAGTGTTTTAATAAAAGACACGTGAAGATCGCGTACCTTACCTTCTTTCCAATACTAAAAAACCGGTCAAGTGCGAGTTGGTTTTACTCGCGCACCGAGGGTTCCGTACAAACTTTGTATTATCTCGTGTAGTTATAAAGACGAAAGACTTTTGAACAGAAGTACCTATAATTATGTACAGCGCCATCTATCGGCAAAATGTCTAACTAATTTGCGCGATGTAATGCACGTATGTTGGTTTTTCGAGGATATTTCTCTATCATGTGAACCGATTTCAAAATTTGATCTTTTATTTTAAAAAAGCTGTATTTAATGTAATCTCATAGAAATTTCAGGTGTAGTTCACTTTAACTAACTTTATGTAACCTACACACATAAAGTTGGTTAAAGTGCAAACTGAAATCGGAAAGGTATTTTGTTAATTTAAAAAAAAGTTACCAAAATAGAGGTCTGATTATATTTTTCCTGTAAAATCTATAAATATTATGTAAAAAATTCATAATTTTTCGTCGGTAAACTTTGGAGATAAGGGGAGGGGTTTTTTTTGCATTTTCCTTCATGAAAATATAGAAAAAAATTAATGTATAAAAAAAAATATTTTTTTGGAATGTACAATTTGAGCTCTTTCAAATGATACCCCACTTGACCTAGTCACTAGACTTTGAAATTTTGCCCCCTCTTCATGTTGGGCATTTTACATAGTTAATAAAAATTAAACAAAGAAATAATACTTTCAATGTATCTGGGTTAGCGTTGTTCATAACTATTATAAATTTCAAATCGATAGCTTAAGTGGTTCTCGAGATATTTAGCGATGTGACAGACAGACGGACGGACAGAGTCGCACCATAAGAGTTCTTTTTGTACCTTTTGGTACAGAACCCTAAAAAACGAACTATAAGTACGAGTATGTATATTATAATAAAATCGATGACTAAATAGACCTCACATCACAACAAAATATGTCTCTCATTTGTAACACATTCCACTTAGTTTTTAAAAATGTTGATATACAAATTAGGAAACAAATTAAATATGTGCCTTAAGCTGTTGCATCAAAGATTCATATGTAAATCACAAGGTTGCATAAAAAAGCAGATGTTGCAGTGCATTGAACTAATATCGTATTGCAATGCTAGTCACGATAAATATTTTACTGTATTTGATAAATATTCATATTATGTTACGAAATATGGCTTGATAGTAAACATAAACAATGACGAATTAGAATTAGGTATATGGATCGTGTCATTCATTGCAGAAGCGCTGGTGGCCTAGCGGTAAGAGCGTGCGACTTTCAATCCGGAGTTCGCGTGTTCAAACCCCGGCTCGTAC
This sequence comes from Cydia pomonella, assembly GCF_033807575.1. Taxonomy (NCBI): domain Eukaryota; kingdom Metazoa; phylum Arthropoda; class Insecta; order Lepidoptera; family Tortricidae; genus Cydia; species Cydia pomonella. Next base: position 48,720,176 of record NC_084703.1, read on the forward strand.
CAATGAGTTTGTCGGAACTTACATACGAAATATCATTTATTATTTACCAGTCGCTTTTCGGTGAAGGGAAACATCGTGAGGAAACCGGACTAATCCCAATAAGACCTAGTTTATCCTCTGGGTTGGAAGTCAGATGGCAGTCGCTTGCGTAAAAACTAGGGACTAGTTGCGACGACTGCGACGCCAATTGTAGGGATTTGTTGCCAAGCGGACCCCAAGCTCCCATGATGGGCCGTGGCAAAAATACCGGGACAACGCGATGAAAAAGAGATCGTGTCATTCACGAAGACGCATGCCTTGACTCGTATTGCCAAGTCATTAAAGGTAAAGTTAGGTCATCGTGGATGACACGTACTCTATAGCTTTAGTTTTTAAGCTGTGCTAGTTCTATTCTATTCAATGTTATATTTATTAGAAATCACAAACTGGAGGCACCATAAAAACAAACTGCATGCTATTTGGTTGATTAGAAACCTAAGACACCCACATATCTACAGCAACTCAGACAGCCAGGTTGCTTTGCTGGCACTAGAATCCCTGGAGTCTAACTTTAAACTAGTCCAGAACTGTAAAACAAACCTAAATGCACTGGCCAACTCCAACAGGGTCATACTTAGATGGGTATTAGGGCACTCCGACACTAACGGAAACGAAGAAGCGGACGAACTTGCTAGAAAGGGCGCAGTCACAGCCCTGGTCGGCCCAGAACCGTTCTGTGAAATCACAAAACTGGATGCATATTCTCTGCTCAGCAACGTAGAAAAAACAAGACCAACCGATTAGTGGAAGTTCGTCAAAGGACAAGAACACTCGAAAGCTCTAATCGAAAGGTTCAACAGCAAACTCGCTAAGGAGCTTTTAGGGCTCAAAAGACACAAAACCTGCATGATGACTAGAATATTGACTGGCTCTGTAAGTTGAACAAACACATGTTTCAAATTGGAAAGAAACAAGATGCGACATTCAGGTTCTGCCAGGAGTCCAAGGAGACTGCAATGCACATTCTCTGTTCCTGTGGGCCACTAATGTCAAAAAGACGTACCAACTTAGGGCGGCATGTTGCAACCCTATGAGGTACAGAACATTACGGCCCAAAGAATCTGGAACTTCTTGGATTCCACGGGCATTAGTAATGAATTTTAAAGGGCCATCACAATAGATCACTGCTTGGTCGACGTGGCACTCAAAGGCCCGCAACAGCCCAATAATAATATTTGGTTGAATCTAAATTAACAATGTCCATGATATATATCCATACTAAGAAAAATATTAGTATCCTTTAATAGATAGCAATTACTTTATGAACAGTTAATTTTAATTCATTAATTAACTTATTTTTTCTCATAATGGCACTTCAAACATGCAAATGTCCTTCCCCTGGCCTGTCCCTTTCCAGTTTTTACAATGATCAGTTATTTTATCCATGTCCAAGTCCCTTAATTTTGATACATTTCTTTTTTTTTTAATTTATATTTTTTCCAATTCATGACTACTTATTGATGAGTGTTAATGTTAGTTTCCTTTATAAGTCGTAATCAGCTGGAAAGGACCCCAAGTCACGAGAAACTGCTATCATGTTGGCTCATTAGTCTTGTTTTGCAATCATAATTAATCTCTAGAGGCAGATCAAGCCACATGGCATTTGCTCAGTTTTATAAAGAAGGTACAGTTGACATCAGATATATCGTAGCGACCAAGGTGCTCACAAATATCTGGACACGAACTTTAATGCCTCAACAAGAGAGGCATGTTCAGATATTTGTGAGCATCTCGCCCGCTCTATTATATCTGATAGCAACTGTACATGATTTCACAGAAATTACGTCCCGTACATTAAATTAACTCAATTACTTATCAGCGCTGTACAAAGCTGGCAAAAAGGCACATCTTAAGTTGTGTTGAGTTGAGCACCAAAAAAACAGGCCAAATGTGAGTCGCATTTGCGCACAAAACATTTTTGTTGTAAGAGAGTCCAACTTAAATATTTGTGTATCTGTATCTTATAGCAGCAACATATAATACATCATCTGTCAAAATTTCAACTGTCTAGCTATCACGGTTCATGAGATACAGGCTGGTGACAGACAGACAGAGTGGATTCTTAGTAAGAGGGTCCCGTTTTTACCCCCAGAACCCTAAAAATGAATAACAGGTAGTGCTTAGTAAGGCTAGTCAGGTAGAAATTGGCTTAGATCATTCATTTTAGTCAATGCTACTTAGCACCCGGTTAAACCCGGAGTAACCATGGTTACCAGTTCAATTTGACACTGGGTTAACTATTTAACTGGTAAACTCCGGGTTAGTAGGATGGTGCAAGTGGCACTTAGTGATATTAATACAACCCAGAGTTACTTAATTACTATTTTGAAGCAACATATAATAAAAAAATAAACAGGATAAGGGATTGCACTTTGCATTCAAGTGTTTTCACATTTGTTGTGTAACATCAAGTATAAAGAAGCTTCAAATGTATTTCATCAGAATACCTTGTAATCTAGTTTACATTTTACTATATTATTTTACTTTCGAGATGTTACGCCTTTCTCAAACATTTCATAACTGGTGAACAAGTAATGCAATAGCAAAAGAACTATATCGATCTAATAAGTGTTGTAAAGAAAAAGGCCACCCGACGTATTTATGTCTAAAAACGTTTTCAGGGCAAGAAGCAATTGTAACTTTACAAGTTACTGTCTTTTTAAGCGTTTTGCTCAGGTTAACTTCACGTAAAACAGAACTGGTTGCAGCGTAAAGTTGCATGGTAACCGAACACAGTACGTAAACAACTCTTTCGAGGTACCTGTTTGTTGAAAGAACCAGTTGGCAATGGCATTTGCTACCACAATTCGCGTATGCGCTCAGCACGCTCACAAAAATCAACGTATATGAGCAAACACAACATAATCTGATAGCGAAGACAGGTATGCAAACTTACCACTAACAAATTTAAAGTTTCACAAGGTCCAATCACAGAAATAAAGTTGCTACACCGTTTGCACACTGAAATTCACACCACACAGTTTACTTTGGAAGTAGAGGAACTGTTATAAGTTAAAACGCGTAGTACCTTCGCGATAATTTACGGACCGAGACTGCAAGCATCACATCTGACCATCGGCCATTGATTTGCGAATGCGAGCGCAGAGGAGCGCTTGCGATCGACGTACGAACAAAACGTTACGGCGAGTCGACGAGTCCGACGACGAACTTCCGCCGTGACGCCGTCATCTTTTTCTACCACTCCATAGTAGAGTTGCAAGCAGTAAAAATATTTTTCTACCAATTAAGAATCACAAGCCCGCCACCAAAAATACGCTCTCATACAATCGAAACAACACCAGTGGGTCAACACTCCTCCTTTCGGTTTTTCTATAAGATAATGACTTGAATTTTGCCAAACCTGAGAGGAGAGGTTGAGAGGAGAGCCAAGAGAATCATTAATGATGACGATCTGACGAATGCTCGACTCCAAAGTCTGGAGCATCGTCGCAAGGTTGCCAGCTTAACGATCTTTTACAGGATACATTTCGGAGAGTGTGCCGAGGAACTGCACAACCTTATTCCTCCGTCCCCATTTCACCATCGGACTACCAGACAATCGGCACTCCGGCACCGCTTCATGGTAGGTATTCCACAAATACGCACGAAGCGTTTTGCTTCAACATTTCTTATGCGAACTGCCAAGGAGTGGAATGCCCTGCCCGAGTCTGTGTTTCCGCATGAGTACAATCTGGGTCTCTTCAAGGCTAGGGTAAATAGGTATCTCATAGGTAAGCGTGCTCCACCGTAGACTGCATCATCACTTACCATCAGGTGAGATCGTGGTCAAACGCTTGCCTATCGTTATAAAAAAAAAAAAAAAAAACCTAAATGACTGAAAGGGATAGTGCAATACATCAAAGAGGGACAGCATAATTCGTCCCTGAGTCGCTGTCATTTTGGTTTGTAATTTCTGTACGGTAGTGCTATTATTTATTCTATAGTAACACGTTCAAAGTTATATTTTTTACCTACCTTTAGCAGTATAAATGTTAATAATTACAGAGGTGTACGGCCTAACTAAAACATACAGGACAATGGCGCAACTTTTGATGTAGACTATTATTCTAAGGCGACTGACTTTCGCTGATGAAGTGATGAATCCTCACTATCGAAAGACTTTTGCTATATATTCACTTCATGTATTTTCGCCATTAAATCTACAGAAACTATTCTTGTATCAAGCAAACTCGACTGCAAGAGATAGTAGAGTTAAAGCAAGATAACTCTGCAATGTTTTTGGCGATACGTCATAATTCCATAGAGGTTTGACAGAACTTTGAGAACAAATCAAATTTTTATCAAAAAATTTGATTTTAAAGTAGTCACACATCCGTTTAAGGCCATACTCAGTATCGTGTCCGGATTAGGAAAAAGTAGAAAAAAATATTTTGACCCATAAAAATGTCCTTCAAACGGATCTCCACTATTTTTGTTATTTCCTGTATAAACTATCTGTTGGCCACGACTTCGTCCGCATGGATTTACTTGGCGAAATACAATATAAACCCATTTTAACCTTATATGTAACAGTTATGGGCTGAATTTTCAAAAGCGCAAAAATTATTTTTGGTTCTTTCTTATATTTTGTCTACCTTCTAATTTCAAGACCCTACTCAAATCCTTCCCTTTTACAAACTTTCAACCCCTTTCTTACCACATAAGGGGATGAATATTCAAAAACGCTGCGATTACTTTTCTCGTATTTAATGAAAATATCTTATTACGAAGTTTCAAGTTCCTAACTTAATATACAACAGTACAACTTTCTCAAACTGTCATCCCTTTTTCAATCTATTTAGTCTCTCTTTCAAAAATGCAAAAATATTTTTTCTTCTATCTCAATGTAATATTTTCTCACGAGGTTTCAAGTTCCTAACTTATATTATAGAATAAAACTTGAACGCCATACAAATATTCGTCCCCTTTTAAATGCAACGTGGTGTGCAAATTTAAACTTTATAGCTTTTGTGGTTTCGGCTCTGCGTTGATGAATCAGCCAGTCTTTTTTTTTTTATTATGCGTTTAAAATTTTGGGTCCAGTCCCCGCGAAGTGTACGGGCGGCTGGATCCGTAAGGTCTGTGTGATGTTTTATATCTCTAATGAATTAATTATGTGACACTGGGATGATGTTGTGTTGTTATGAAAGGTGATGGTGGTAATGAATGTTAAGATATGAAGATGGATGGTGTAGATGAGTTGTTATGTGTTGTTGAACTTTTTTAAACTGTTGATTATGGTCCTGGATAGATTGCAAAATGAGGTCAATGTACTTTCTCTGCTAATGAGGTCTGGGAGGCTGTAAGGTTGAATTTGGAGATTATGACAGATGATTTCATGATTGAATCTTGCTATGCTGAATTTTGGGCATGATCGTAGAAGGTGGTCTATTGTTTGTGGGGTGTTTCCGTCACAGGGGCAGAGATCGTCGGTGATAATTTTCATTCTTTTTAGGTATTTCTTGTGGTAGCCGTGTCCGGTGAGAATTTGGGTTAGATGGAAGGAAATGGTGGTCTTGTTCCGGAGCTCTTTGATGTGGTTAAGAGTTGGTAGCCAGTTCTTTAGGTGCATTCCGGTGGTAGAGGTGAGGTAGTCATTGCAGTGCGCTTTTTGTGTTTCAGTTTTACAGAGGTGCTTAATGTAGGAGATGGGAAAGTGGTCAAAGTCGGGTGCACGGTGGAGAGTGGCGGCGTTTTTGGCTTCCTGGTCCGCTTCCTCATTTCCAAGCAGTCCTGCATGGGCCTTGATCCAACAGAACTGTATTGTGCCTCCTTGTGTGATTTGGTGGATTTTCCGATGAATGCTGTTGACTATGCGGTTAGTGCTGTTTCTATTGGCGATTTCCTGTAATGCTGACAAGGAGTCGGAAAACACGGTGCAATGGGTTATTTGGAGGTGGATACATGTTTCGCAGGCAGTGTCTATGGCTACGCATTCGGCTTGGAATACGGAACAGAATTTATGTAGCTTTTTGCGTTTGATTGTGTGTCGGCCATCAGGGTGGTGTATTATGACTGCTGCTCCGACCCCTCCGTCATGTTTGCTCCCGTCGGTGTAGATTCGGTGCATGTCTATTGTATTGTATGGTTCGAGATCAGCCAGTCAGGACACGCATGTATATAGAAAAACTGAAATATATGTTAAAGGAAAAAATCACAACTTAAGCCACCTTTAGATACACAGTCAACAAACTGTAAAAATAATCAATTTATAAATTGGAATCCCTCCACTCAATCCAGGGAATGATACATACAAAGTACCTTTTTAATTTAGTGAAGGCCATTAATACAGGAATTAAAACTTTACTTGATGTTGAATTTCTTGAACCATTAATATGTTCTCACTACTGAGGTGAAAATTTGTATGTGTCACACGAGAGCAAAGTTATTTTACATCTCGTGTTTTTGAGTCCCTTGCTACGCTCAAGATTCTAACTTCGCGTCGCTCGTGACTCAATGAACCTTTCGCTTACTCAGGACTCAAAATCAAAACTCGCAAGAAAAACTAACTTTCCTCTCTTGTTGCACAAATAACTATTTCAATCTCACTAGTTTACCAACATAGCTGTGCAATGTACTTAATAAGATTAGTTTTAAGTATAAGTCCTTATTGTATAAGATTAAATTGGTGTGCCCTTACATTACAGGGTCTGTATTCAATGTAATATATGAGCAATAAAGATGTTATGAGTTATACCCAATTATTTATTTAAAAACTACTAAATTGGTATAATTTGTGTGATCAAGGCAACATTATTAAATTATTTTGTTTACTAGCAACACTCTTAAAAAGGCGTTTTTTAAATTGGAAACCTGAGCCACCCAAAATGTTGCTTATAATTTTATTTTTATGGTTAAACATTTCTGATCCTGAAATGTATTGTATAAAATAAGGTATTTAGATTTGATAAGTTATGAAACTTTAAATAAAATTTTACTAAATTCCACTTTGAATTACAAAAGTAATCACAAGCACTTGCCACTTGCACGTTTTGTGTATATCGAAAAACGCCTTTACCTCGTTTTGTTATGAAAATTTTACTTAATTTTTTGTAATAGTTGGTTTGGTTATAAAAATCTTAAATAATTATATGATGGACAATGGTCAAGTTTCGTGATGCAGCCGCTGCTTACAAGTTCTTGAACGGAGTGATTTGTGTCTACAAACCGCCATGTGTGCCCGTGAAACAAGTCCAACACACCATTATAACCAATCTGTGTAGAGGTTAGATTTTTAATTATGGTTTTAAATAAAACTACAGAGCCCTCATCACAATCTACGTATTAGATCTCTTAGTATTACTTGGCAGTCTTATATTTACACCTAATATCCAACTTCCAAGCCTATGGACTGTAATCCCTAGTTTGGGCTTAAAATTATTTATTATTTTTTCTTATTTGATTTACTAGCAGCTTTTGGAGCTGATGCGTATATATCGCAGCATTTATGTTTATTTTGCAGTTTTTTAAGTTTTTAAATGTGTATCGAGTCTATTTGTGATAGAATTCACCGACAGTGAACTAACAAAAGTTTCTGGAAGAGTTCCACACATTTAGTAAACATTGACATGATTACGACACATTTACGGCACGATTTGACAGATGCTAAATTTCACTGTCCACAGTAAGGTGCTAAACTTAGAATCCCTTCAGAGGACAGATACCTACTTAGCCTACTTCATGTGCCATAAAGAACTTGTAAATTTTTCATTCATTTCAAAAGTATGTAGAATAAAATTTCTTATTAAATGCATCCCTCCCCTTGGCCATATCAACTTTAGTTCTCCTAGTCAGGGCAGAGGAGATTCAAACAGGTTTCAGCTGGCTGAATGTAGTTCATCCACGTTCCAATGTCGGCTTCCATTCCTCCGCTCTGGTTTTCTATACTGCCCTGATAGCAAAAGCTAGCCACTTGCTCAATCTGGTTTCCCTTGATCAGCATTAGAGTTGAATCGGTAGTTTTCTTAAAAAACACTTTGAAAAGTTAAAGTTATGATGTTTAAAATTCCAGATTTAAATGCCCTGCCAGGCCGTCCCATCGAGCAGAGAGTAGAGATCGTAGGAGCCACCAATGAGCCGATGCTTGTAAAAATGGTCCCTAACTATGCAGATGACCCATTGGCCTGCGGGCCTAGATACACTCATGAGGACTTCAGGTGCTCCTGGGCGACGCATTTAGGGCTGTTCAGCAGTGGTGTTCTGTGTAAGTTGGTTATAACTAGATTTTTTTCTGCTAGCCTCCTAAGGCCCAAGATCCTATCTATAGTACTTCTTCAGTTCAATGCATTAAATCATACTCAAATGTAACAGTGGCTTTTCCATTGTTTCTTTCGATATTCAAACAATGTATAACCAACTCTGTTTCCTACACAATAGGTTCACATTTCAGAGAATAAAAAATGGATTTATCATATGTATGGCTAGAATAAAGATAAAAATATCTTTTTTACTTCTCATGTTCTCAAAGTTGGTGTTTAAGTCGCGGCATAAAGTTGATTTTTATGCTCTAGTGCATAAAGTCACAAATTGCCACTGCTGCAGCTAGCGGCCCGCGCATCCCCTTCTCTTCACGGCCTTATTATAGCTTAAAGAAAGAGCTCCACTTTCACTCTAGACTATAATATGCTTTTTGGTCTGTTTAAGAAAACACTGCCTATTATATTTAGTAACTTTATTTTTGAGTATAATTACAGTTAGACACCTCATTAGGTAATCATATGTTTCTTTTATCCTATTCAATGTTTTAATAGAATTTTGGCTCTTGGAGACCCTATACATCTCTAAGGATAATTTGATAAACTATATAATCTTTTCGTTCTGACGAGATATTTACACCTCTAAATAATTTTAAATTACTTTTTTGTATCTAAATGTGTTTTTTTTTATACATCTCTAATAATAATAATACTTTAGTGTGCATTGATATTTTCTGTTAATGGTATTTTATAATTTGTAGATGTGTTTTTTTTGTTTGTATGTAAATTCCATGTTGATGTGTAAAAGTGCCCTCGTGGCCTATTTGCTGAATAAATGTTGAAGCTGAAGAAGTTTTGATCTTTTCAAGTGCTCGGCATAAACGACGGCACCCGTCTCACGTACAAGCTGCACACCGCCCGGCTGACCCGGGGCTTCAAGGTCCACGGTCAGCTTGGCAAGGCCACGGACACCCACTTTTGGAACGGAAAGACGGTCGAGCGCGCCACACACGGACACGTCACCCGCGAGAAGATAGACCGGGTGGTAGCGCACATGCAGAGCGCGCATCAGGGGACTATTTATGAGTGAGTTGCAATCGTTATTTGTGCAACAAGAGAGGAAAGTTGGTTTTTCTTGCGAGTGTTGATTTTGATCTAAAAAAGCTTTGCTCTCGTGTCACATATTAAAGGTTAAAAAAATTCAAAATCAAGTATAGTTAACCACATTTATTTACATTCATGAATGATAGGCATCGTCATTATGAAGAAAGCTTCCAGAAATATTCCTGTATTCATGGCGGTCACTAAATTAAAAAGCTACTTTGTCTCACTCCCTGGAGTGACGAAAGTAGGCTTGTTCGAGCTGCTGAGGTGAAAAGGTTTAATTATCAAAAGTCGTTTTTGTACCAAAAGCGCTACTGCTCCAAATAAAAATTGAGAGCCAACAATGTTGTCTGTCATTTTTGCGGCTGCAATATTTTGAACTACTTGAAGTGTCTTAATTAAGACAAAACTGGATGACCATCCTGAAACCGTCTTTTCATACAAATGTAGGCCCTATACTGACTTTACTGAAAATACTTTGACACAATTAGATGTATATCAACCACAGTGATGCCCCAGCGTTTAATTTTTTGGAATTTAAAATTATTATAAGAGTTAAAAGCATTTAAAAATTTGTATGGCATTTGTTTTTCGCTCCTAATTCTTATAATAATAAAAAAAAATTAAACATAGGGGCACTGCTTCGAACGATATACAGTCAGCATTAAAAGTAACGGATGAAACAACGCGCCAAAAGTATCTGATATTCCGGATAACTTTTCCAGATATAGATAAATTTCTAAAATTCACGCTTAAAAGTATATCTTGTACAGTCTTTGTTGCTCTATATTAAAGACATCACTTTTTGTTAAGCTGTTACAGAATGGTAGATACTTATGAAACCTTATTTGATCCGGTACTTTTGATGCTGACTGTACATCAATTGTGTAAACATTGTTTTAATAATTTTCAATAAAGTAAAGTAAACAAGACATTTATTCCAGTAGGATTTTACAATCTCTTTTGAATCGTCAAAAGCACATTATAAATAATATATTAATTAAAAATAAATAACAGATTACAAAATAGAAAATTCAACAATTATAATTTACTACCATATAAAACGGGGACTACCTTTTTATGGAGAAGTGGTCGACCCCTTTCCTCTTAATAATGTCTGGTCCGGTTTCAAAACACCACCACGCTTTTAACTGGCATTAGGTAATCCTTATTTATATATAATCATCATCATCATCATCATTTAAGAGCATGGCTCTTGTCGGTGGAGTAGACGCCAGTTTTCGCGGTCCTCGGCCAAGTTCTTTAGGTCCCTGTAAGACACGACATTTACTTTTCCTTTTAGTTGCTGCGTGTAACTTGCTCGTGGTTTTCCTCTTCCTCTTCTACCTTCGATCTTGCCTTCCAAAATAGTTTTAAAGAAAGTGTCGTGTCTTATCAAGTGACCTATCATTTTTCCTCGTCTATTCTCTATGGTCCTCAGTAGGTTTCTCCTCTATAAGATCCATATTTTAAGAGTATTGTTACTCTGCGCTGAGCTCAGCTTCACTCCGTAACGCAAATGGCACTGCAATCGTTTATAAAAACATTGTGATTAGGCGGGTCGACACAGATCGAGCCGCCTCGTGAGGAATTTGCCGCGCGAGGCAACTCCATTGCTGGCTGCCATTAACTCGGGCAAGCCACGTCCCCATCGACCGAGCTGCTTCGGGCGGAAATTTCCTCAAGAGGCGGCTCGTTCTGTGTGAACCCGCCTATTGGATATTCCAAATCCGGGAAAAACTTAACGGACTTTTGCTTACGGGCGGTGTGTGTCATCCTGTACGTATTTATTCTTGTTTCAGGATGACAGGCCTCCACCGCGACTCTCAGACCCTATACGACTTGGCCTCGCAGGGCCCCATCAGGCCTAGCGACAGCAAGCTTCCAGTGCTATATGGTATTAAATGTGTGCACTTCAAACCACCGGACTTCACTTTAGGTACGTAAAACACACCTCTCGCGTCGAACGTCTACAGTTTCTTCAAGTTTTAGTTGAGCTTATTATTCAAAATTATTGAATAAATATGTTTTTACTGTTTTGTTATTAATTCATACATTTCTATATAAAATAAATAAATAAATATAAATAAATAAATATTATAGGACATTATCACACAAATTGACTAAGTCCCACAGTAAGCTCAATAGGGCTTGTGTTGAGGGTACTTAGACAACGATATATATAATATATAAATATTTATAAATACTTAAATAAAAAGAAATAAACACCCATGACTCAGGAACAAATATCCATGCTCATCACACGAATAAATGCCCTTACCAGGATTTGAACCCGGGACCATCAGCTTCGTAGTCAGGGTCACTACCTAGGCCAGATCGGTCGTCATATAAAATAATGGATCTATATAAAATAATGTGTTAACTCCCAAAAAACGTCTACAAACATTTCACGTGACAGCTACTCCATATAAAACAAACCGTTTTATGGACCAACATACGACGCGAGAGTTATAAAGCCTGTGTCAGATGATAGTATAGATGCTATTTTACATTTAAATAAAAACCGTCAGCCGGTTGTATCGCGGTGGAAAGACATGTAAAAAATAAGCGCATGACAAAAGATTTTTTACGTGTTTCGGTGTCTGCCATTCCTCGACCCACCAACGGAGCGGCAGCTGACGTTTATAAGGAATCATCATACATAGCTGTTCAGTAGGCGATTGGTGATGGCAATCCGTTCCTTGGTCGCGGTCTATCATGTATACTTAATCAAATAAATTGTCATAGTCCAAGATCCCAGAGCCGCCAGACCTTACTTATTTTCTCATAACTAAAATGTATGTTTTTTTTTTTTTACTAACAACTGTTTACACTAGCACAGAAGGGAAATAATACATACAAGCACTTTTAATGATATTCTAAGTGCAACAATCACTTAAAGGTAGTCATCACCATTTTCAAAACATTGTTTATTGGAATGCTAATTCAATTATTGTTTTTTTTTTTTCTTATTATTTGGGACAAAAAACAGTAACACACAGGTTTAGACACGAAAATAAAATACAAAGAATAATAAAGTGTGAGACCAACAACATCGTCCACAGATTACTAGATTACCTACTGATAACCATCGTCGCACAATGTACTATTACATACTGTTATGTGTAGTATAATCAATTTGAATATAATATATATTCCAGAAATCCAATCGGTGAACGAGTACGACAAATACTTCTGGACGCTGGTGCATGACCTGGGGGTCCAACTGAAGACTTCTGCGCATTGCACGGGCGTGCAGTGCATTAGGTGGGTACTGCGACTAGATCTAGATACAGATCTAGGTCTTACCGAACATTGATTGAGTAATTTGTGCTAAGATAAGATAAAGATAGTTTATTATTCAAGTAGGCATATTACAATGCGTTTATGAACGTTGAATACAGCTACACCGGCTCTAACCCTACACCTCTGACCCGAGAAGATTTAAATCTCCCTCAATTGGAGGAGGGTATTCCAATATGGACCGGCAAGAAACTCGGCGTGACACATCTTTTCAAAACATTACATCTTATAATTAACATGCATTATTGTATACTAAGTCTAAAACACTTTCGGGTCAAACACATTTTAGATAAAGGTCACTTCTGTGGACAACACAATTAAAGATTTTGAGTCTCAAGCACTGAAAGAATGTCTTCCCTCCCTCCTTTAAGGGTGCAGCGTAAAAATTAGCTTTAGATCCCATTTATTTTGCGATGTCTATAGGAAAGACGAGAACGAGTTTACCATACTTGCGTTACTTTCATGGGTATCCTGCCTTTTCGCCGAAAATTGTATTGTCCAATTTCACTTGCTAACCAACTTTTCGCAGACATTTCATTTGGCAGAATAACTTTTCCCAAATATTTTTTTCGCAACCATGAATATTGCGTACTAAGTTGGGTTAGGTTAGGTTGGATTATGTAAAGTTGGGAAATGAAATTCGCCATAAATGAAATTTCTGCGAAAAGTTGGTTGGCAAGTGAAATTCGACAATACAATTTTCGGTGAAAAGGCAGAGAACCCCTTTCGTGCTTTGAATTTGATAGCTAAACTAAACGAGATGGCGCTGTACGGCTTCATATATACAGTATCTATGATTGACAAAAGTTGACGGTTGACAATTCAGTGACAACAAATCATAGCGTACCGTCATCTGTTTGTTTCGGCTGTCAAACTAGGCGGCAAGATTACTTTACCTCTCTATTACTATCAAAAACTCTTTCCTATGATTAGTTCGCACTTAGAAACGTTCGTACGTATTCGCACAAGTAATATTCGTACGTATTCGCACAAGTAATATTCGTACGAGCATGCAATACGATAGGACTAACTTATTCCTATCCCTCACAGGCAAGGTAAGTTCGACTTGACCAACGCGTTGCTCCGCAAGCACTGGACGCTAGAACACATCGCCAGCAACATGGACGAGTGCAGACTACTCTTGGAGGAGTTCGTAGGCCTCGCGGCGCCGGACTCCGCGAGGCTCACGGGATAGCCTTCGGCCTCGAGAATACTTTGAGACAATGTACATATTGGATAAGCTTTAAATAGACAATAAAGATAATTATTGAGTAGATTGCTAGTTTTTTGTAAACCAATCGTACTCATTTAAAATATCATACTTTTTCTTTGTATTCTGGGAATGTTATGTCAATTTCTAATCAAAATCCACAGATCTAAAATGTTACTAACATTCTAGATCTGTGTGAAAATGAGCATTTCGACCTGGGTTCCGTCTACCCGTGACCCGAAACGCATCTGGTATAACATTTGGCAGAACTATTTTTCGACGAATGTTAAATTTGCAGCGGGCTGCTTAAGCTGTTTAGACACTTTAGACCAGCTGCGTTTTAGATCACTTGCTACTTAGACCAGTTGTGTTTTAGACCACTGGCTAATAAGACCATCTGTGCTTTAGACCAGTTCCTACTTAGACCAGCTGCTTTTTAGACCAGTTGCTACGTAGACCAGCTGCTTTTTAGACGAAACGATACTAACCCAATATCATAACCACAATTTGAGTAATTTACTTTTAAAATGTTTAACTATTATAATTTACCATTTTGTTTCTAATGAGTAGTATATATCACATCGCTTAAAAAATCACACTTTTCTATTAAAATATAAGCTTATTTCCACTTTGGCCTTGTATAAGGATCATTTACTTCAAATATTAAGTGCAGTAGTAAAGCATCATTTAAGCTAAACACTCGTTTCTACTCAACTCCGTTCCGTCGTTTTTCGTTACTTGATTGCTATGAAGGATCTTACATATATGAAATCCACATTTTTAGTTTCGTCTTTGACGTCTCTAAAAACTGGTCTGAGATTTTAATTTTAAACTAATTAACACAAAAGTTATGGCCAGAAAATCAGTTTCTTGGCCTAAAATTGTTCAACTTTGATGCCAAATATCTCGAAGACAATGAACATTGAAGTAAATATGGGATACTATATGGGCACGCACGCACGCACGCACGCACGCACGCACGCACGCACGCACGCACGCACGCACGCACGCACGCACGCACACACACACACACACACACACGCTCAACTGAATTCGCTACATTTTAGTAAGCTTAAACAATAGTATATAAAATATTTGACTTTATAGCATGACAGGTTAGATCAATTTATTTGTAAATTATTTAAATAAGTCTCTTTTCAATAATTATTGACTAAAATAATCTATAAAGTGTCTGATTGTGTTAACTATGCGCGCGTCATGCCGTTTGAATACTCGTAACTGTGTTGGCTACCTACAGGACAGGCTCTGCCTAGTGTAGGAACCATGTAGAATTTAGTCCTTGTTTATGTTATTCGAGTACCTGCTTATCTCTTATGCCTAATATTTATGCCCATTATGAATCCATGTACTGAAATAAATAAATTTGAAGACAAGTAACATTTCCTTAAAGTGCAATTTAATTTGAACCTTAAATCGGAACGCTAACGTTGAAATTCTAATGGCGCGTATGTGGTCGATAAATCGTACTATGCCTGCAACGGTATCATGGTCGTGTTTTTGTCACTTGTCATATCATGCGTCACTTTCGTACTTACGTATTTGTTAGAGCGTGACAGGTACGGTGACGAATGATAGACAGCCGTCCATCTTAGCCCTGCTGGAAAAGGGTCAAATACGTTGCTGTTGATATGATAAGCTATAAAGAACGTTAGAAAAGTAACGGATTCAGATCGAAGGTCATTGGCGCCAGGGAGCCGTTTAACACACCAAAACATCACGTGAATAAAACATACAAATGTTCAAAAAATGTTTATATTTACACTTGTTCATTATTGCACAGCGTTTGTTCTAACAAGTCCAGATACTCCACACACCGGTTTCTATAAAACGTATTGTTATATAACACAACGCTCCCGAAGAACTCGCCGACATTGGTCAGTTGCACTGGCAAAAAGTTCCACACGTCCTGCGTCCCTGTCCCACACTCCCTCCCACTCACACGCTCACTTTCGACGTCTTCTAGAATCTGCAGGCCTTCCTTACTGGACATATTGCTTAGTATAATAGCATCAGACGAAAATCCGGTCTTTTCGAAGCATTTCTTGCTTAAAACGTATAAGACGCTTATGTTGAAGTGAGTTAACGTTCCAAAGTTTGATAATATCAAAGACTCTCCGAGAGACAAGTTTCTTAGAGCGACTAGTAATATTAAAAAGCAGCGTTTCTCATAGTCATTATAGCTCTCTCCGTTCTCTAAATCCGGCAGTATGAGCTTTTCACCCATCACATCTAACGGTATAGTATCCTTCGATGTGCCTTGGATCACATTCACAAATTCTTCTTCCGCTAATATCTGCTGATACAACTTGAATATTGGAACGAATATGAATTTGGAACTGTTGACTCTCTGCAACGGCAACCCGTAAGTGAACACCGTATCAATTTCCACATCTTTATCGTAGAAGCTCTTCCATCTTATGGTTTCTTTAATAAATATGAGTAAATTTAAAATATCCGTTCGTAGGAAGCGGCTTAAACTCATACATTTCTCTTTTAAAGTCATTTTTGCATACAACTGTCTCTCTGTATAAGATCCTCTATGGTATCTAGGGTTAGTATTAACTTTATTTTCTTCATGAAGCACTCCTTTAAGAACTTCTTGCTCATAATCGAGCGGTCTCAAATCATATTGTCTTATAAACTCAGCCGCTACAACCGATCTTAGTTTCTTCACATCTATTGCAAACGGTATGCTATTCTGCATCAAATAAGCCTGTAAATTATTATTGATGACTTGACATTGGAGGCTGCTGAAGTAAAAGGCACACTCCTCGACCTGTTTAATAAAAGTCTCCGGGATGTTCTCGAGACTGAAAAGTGATTTGTCGCTGTACAAATGTGTTCCATAGGCGGACTCAAGCTTCGGTAAGTATTCCTTGAGCTGATCGCTTCCCTTGTACTGGAGACAGATGGCGTAGACCTCGGAGTTGCCCTGGCGGGAGGTGACGGGCTTGTAGATGTTGACTTGGCCGAAGAGGTGGTTGAGGAGGTAGAGCAGCCCCACGGTCGAGTGCTCGAATGTGGTGAACAGTTTGAACACGAATGTGCCTCCTGTGAAATAGAACATTACTATAGAGGCCGGGAAACGAAGGGTTGCAGGCCAAGTAGATATAGACGGCCGTGCGTAGCGAAGTCGGCTAGAGATACGCGGCCGGCAACCCCGTTTCTCGCCGAGATTTGTATAGTGCTTTTCTCAAACTTGCAATAAATAAATATTATAGGACATTATTACACAAATTGACTAAGTCCCACAGTAAGCTCAATAAGGCTTGTGTTGAGGGTACTTAGGCAACGATATATATAATATATAGATAGAAAACACCCATGACTCAGGAACAAATATCCATGTTCATCACACAAATACATGCCCTTACCAGGATTTGAACCCGGGACCATTAGCTTCGTAGGCAGGGTCACTACCCACTAGGCCAAACCGGTCGTCAAACATGGCAATGAAATAATAATAATAAAAGGATGATGATGATTGTTTCATGTCCTAATGTGATAGGTTATTCAGTGCGTGGGGTATAGGGAGCGTGCATGAACTGTAGGAGGCAGCACAGGAGCTGTCAGATTTTTGGCGCGAGGCGTAAATGTGATGTTTATTGTTCCGATGTAGCCCACAAGATGGCAGAACCTACTATGCACAAGAAAACACGTGACGTGTACATGTACATATTTATGGTTCCGATTCAGGCCACAAGATGGCAGACCCTCCAACGCGCACGGTCCCTATTGAAGGGGAACAAAAATGTGATTATTTTGGCGCTACGACGTACGCCGTTACGCTTTAACAAACACAAAAAAGAAAAAAAAATTAAAACAAGTGCGAGTCGGACTCGCCCACCGAGGGTTCCGTACTTTTTAGTATTTTCAGAAATATATCATTTGTGAATATTTCAACTATCACGGTTATGACAGACGGACGGACAGCGGAGTTTTAGTAATAGGGTCCCGTTTTACCCTTTGGGTACGGAACCCTAAAAGAGAACAAAGTGGCATAATTGTAGAATTTTGCTTAAAGGTTTTATATGGTTGAATGCCAAGACGTGTCACAATTTGACGTTTAAAAACAAACGAAGCACAGTGGATCGAAATGGCTAAAAAATCTACTCTTGATAATGCGTTGTCTGTGGTAAGGTGAGAACCAAGTGGGCATACCCGGGCTGAGAGCCTGCAGGGCGGTGACGGTCTCGCAGTAGTGCAGCGGCGACGTGGCCTCCTCCTGCGCGTCGGGCTTCTGCACGCAGTCGATGGAGCCGTCGGCCGTCGCCAGGAGCACCTGCCCACAAGCAGTACCCGTAAGCTGAGAGAATTTTGAAATACATACATACATACATGTCCGATTCTTTCTCTATTCAGGCAGCTCGCCTTTGGAATAGTCTCCCTGTCAAAATTAGACAGTGTCCGAACAGGTTTGCTTTAAAAAAATCCTTAAGTGAGCACTTTGCTGGCAGTACTGGAAAATCTTAAACTTTCTGCTTTGTAAGTTCATCTGATTTCATATATATATCAAATCAAATCAAATTCAAATATTATAGGACATTATTACACAAATTGACTAAGTCTCACAGTAAGCTCAATAAGGCTTGTGTTGAGGGTACTTAGACAACGATATATATAATATATAAATATGTATTAATAAATACTTAAATACATAGAAAACACCCATGACTCAGGAACAAATATCCATGCTCATCACACGAATAAATGCCCTTACCAGGATTTGAACCCGGGACCATCGGCTTGATAGGCAGGGTCACTACCCACTAGGCCAGACCGGTCGTCAAAATATATATATTTATGTATGTATATGTATCAATATTATTCATATATATGTATGTTTATGTTTGTGTATTTCTTATGACTGTATTGTGTTCGTAGATGTATCAATTGTATCATCTATACCTCATGTTTTTGCACCGCCTACAACTTATCTGCTTTGCCTAAAGGTTGACTGGTAGAGAATGCCTTAGGCATTAAGTTCGTCTATTGTACAGTGTGTTTTCTTATGTGCATTAAAGATTAAATAAATAAATAAATAATAAATACATATAATCACGCCTATTTCCCGAAGGGGTAGGCAGAGACCACGGATTTCCACTTGCTACGATCCTGACATACCTTCGCTTCCTTCACTTTCATGACATTCCTCATACACGCTCGTCGGTTTAGGGTGCTCTTGACCTGGCCTTTCTTCAGGATTTCCCCGATTTGATCAGAGAAAGTCCGCCGAGGTCTACCCCTTCCAGCTCCCTCTTCTACTTAATTTTGTAATATAGGTTGTATATGTAATATTGTCAAAGAAAACTTTTTAGCGACGTTAATTTACTGATCTTTCGACATATAATTAACATTTTTAGAACGCCATTTTTCTTTAATCCTTATCACGTCACTGATATGTGTTCAATTTGTTAAATATCAAAAAGTATATATAAAGCATTGCATACATATATAAGGCATTGGCTTATACATACAAAACTGCGTCGCTCTGCGCCTTCGGCTTTATGAGGAACTCAGCTTTTATTTTTTGCATAGC
This sequence comes from Cydia pomonella, assembly GCF_033807575.1. Taxonomy (NCBI): domain Eukaryota; kingdom Metazoa; phylum Arthropoda; class Insecta; order Lepidoptera; family Tortricidae; genus Cydia; species Cydia pomonella. The sequence goes on from NC_084703.1 coordinate 48,739,587, forward strand.
CTTCAAGTCTTTCCCCGTCGAAATTGAATTTCCCCTTCATGGCGCCTCGCCGGAGCAACCGAACCCAACTTATGCATGTTGTACATGGTGGCGTTGTATTGCATCTTGCTTTGATTTTCGAGAGCTGAAGTTCCCACTCAGCCATTTCGCGCGTTTTTGCGCGTCCGCGCCAATAGAAACTTTATTTTTCTAAAAAAAATTGACATCAAAAATTTCCATTTTGCCCGTCTACCATTTGGCGCCTAAGGCGGCCGCTCCACTCCTTCTACCTCTGGGCCGGGATCGTAGCTTGCTTCAGATGTGTGAAGGACAAACTGTCCAGACATAAGCTGGCCATCTCAAGAAACCAGACATAGACACGTTTTACAATATGTCGAGGAGTTTCACGATCGGCCGCCATTGACATAGACAGACTTTCATTTATTACAAATACTTTGCCCAGCTTGTTGGCATCTGCATGGCATAACCCTGCTGATGCCATGCGAGTTGAAGAGATCAGACAGGCAGACACCTTGCCTAGATTATTGGCGTCTTCGACCATAGCCCGGCTGTTGTTCCAATCCACCAGGTCCCCGGTGCTTTGCCGAAATGCCACTGCTGCAAGGTGTAGACCAGGAAGCGCTCGTCTCTGATCATGTTGCGTGGTGAGTTGAAGAAATCAGACAGACAGACACCTTGCCTAGATTATTGGCGTCTTCGACCATAGCCCGGCTGTTGTTCCAATCCATCAGGTCCCCGGTGCTTTGCCGAAATGCCAGTGCTGCAAGGTGTATACCATGAAGCGGTCATCACTGATCATGTTTCCTGGCGAGTTAAAGAAAATAGACGGACGACATACCTTGCCCAGCTTGTTGGCATCTGCGACTATAACCCCGCTGTTGCCATGCGAGTTGAAGAGAACAGACAGACAACATACCTTGCCCAGCTTATTGGCGTCTTCGACTATAGCCTGGCTGTTGTTCCAATCCATCAGGTCCCCGGTGCTGTCGGTACCAAAATGCCAGTGCTGCAAGGTGTAGACCAGGAAGCGCTCGTCTCTGATCATGTTGCGTGGCGAATTGAAGAGATCAGACAGACAGACACCTTGCCTAGATTATTGGCGTCTTCGACCATAGCCCGGCTGTTGTTCCAATCCACCAGGTCCCCGGTGCTTTGCCGAAATGCCAGTGCTGCAAGGAGTATACCAGGAAGCGGTCGTCACTGATCATGTTTCCCGGCGAGTTAAAGAAAATAGACAGACGACATAGCTTGCCCAGCTTGTTGGCATCTGCGACTATAACCCCGCTGTTGCCATGCGAGTTGAAGAGAACAGACAGACAACATACCTTGCCCAGCTTATTGGCATCTTCGACTATAGCCCGGCTGTTGTTCCAATCCATCAGGTCCCCGGTGCTGTCAGTACCAAAATACCTGCAAGGTGTATACCAGGAAGCGCTCGTCTCTGATCATTTAGCGTGGTGAGTTGAAGAAATCAGACAGACAGACACCTTGCCTAGATTATTGGCGTCTTCGACCATAGCCCGGCTGTTGTTCCAATCCATCAGGTCCCCGGTGCTTTGCCAAAATGCCAGTGCTGCAAGGTGTATACCATGAAGCGGCCGTCACTGATCATGTTTCCCGGCGAGTTAAAGAAAATAGACAGACGACATACCTTGCCCAGCTTATTGGCATCTGCGACTATAACCCCGCTGTTGCCATGCGAGTTGAAGAGAACAGACAGACAACATACCTTGCCCAGCTTATTGGCATCTTCGACTATAGCCCGGATGTTGTTCCAATCCATCAGGTCCCCGGTGCTGTCGGTACCAAAATGCCAGTGCTGCAAGGTGTAGACCAGGAAGCGCTCGTCTCTGATCATGTTGCGTGGCGAGTTGAAGAAATCAGACAGACAGACACCTTGCCTAGATTATTGGCGTCTTCGACCATAGCCCGGCTGTTGTTCCAATCCACCAGGTCCCCGGTGCTTTGCCGAAATGCCAGTGCTGCAAGGAGTATACCAGGAAGCGGTCGTCACTCATGTTTCCCGGCGAGTTAAAGAAAATAGACAGACGACATACCTTGCCCAGCTTGTTGGCATCTGCGACTATAACCCCGCTGTTGCCATGCGAGTTGAAGAGAACAGACAGACGACATACCTTGCCCAGCTTATTGGCGTCTTCGACTATAGCCCGGCTGTTAGTCCAATCCATCAGGTTGCCCGTGTTGTCGGTACCGAAGTGCCAGTGCTGCAGAGTGTGCAGCATGAAGCGGTCATCGCTGATCATGTTGCTCGGCGAGTTGCCCTCATAGTACGGGTTCAGGGTGTTAGCTAGCCATTTCCACTGCAAAAGGCCGGAAGGAATACTTGTTACTGTCCTGTGTGTTGATCGTGTCGTTACAAGTAGCTACATATGGCAATAATGTGCGTACATGACGTGTAGTCAAATAAAATGACATGTCAATAGGCGGGTCTACACAGACGTAGTGTAGATGTGCCTCAGGCAAGGCGGCACGCTCGGGCGAGGAAAACGCGCGCGCCGTCTCGGCCGAGTGTAGACGTGACACTGGCCAATCACTGGCCGTCTACAATGGTCATTTGTGCGTGCGGAAATTGCCTCGCGCGTATGCTCGCTCGGTGTGGACCCGGCTAATGACTTATTTTAAAACTTCATCCTTTAATTTTTTTTTTACACGCAGAAACAGCCAGATAAGAGTAAATTTTTTTTTTTATACTACGTCGGTGGCAAACAAGCATACGGCCCGCCTGATGGTAAGCAGTCTCCGTAGCCTATGTACGCCTGCAACTACAGAGGAGTTACATGCGCGTTGCCGACCCTAAACCTGCCCCCCCTCGTTGAGCTCTGGCAACCTTACTTACCGGCAGGAACACAACACTATGAGTAGGGTCTAGTGTTATTTGGCTGCTGTTTTCTGTAAGGTGGAGGTACTTCCCCAGTTGGGCTCTGCTCTAGATCTGGAATGACATCCACTGGCTGTGCCCTACCACACAAAGCGAGATGACATTCACAATGCCCATACCTCTCTTTTGGACGTAGTTTAAGGACGTACCCGGGTCCAAATTTAAAAGTGGAAACATTTACTGCCTTGTCTGCGTTAGGCATCGGCCTTTTAGTGATGTAAATGTTTTACTGTATTGAAAATATTTTTTCTTGCATCTTAACAAGGTTTTTAGGATTTTTGTGGTAAAATCATTTATAATTGCGAAATATATTCTTCTTGTTTACATGTGATACTGGATGATGTTCAATGCCTGTAGTTAAAGCCTCTCTTTGCCAGTAAAACGAATTAGTACAGTCAGCAATTCCATTCGCTTAGCACCTTTGAATGGAAACTTCTATGCCGTGGGGATACCTTTTCTCTGCAGCAGACTTTACCACTGAAAATCTGCAATATTGCGGAGGCCAAACAAAATGTTGTCAGTGAATATGTACCTATTTTAAACAAATGAGGAATCTTCATTGTGCTTGTACAGTAGCAAACAAGTGGTGACTATTTCTTGTGGACCTTGCAACTTCAGGGGTGTTACATGCGCGTTGATGGCCCTTTGACGACTTGTATTCGACTTGTATCTTAGTTTATGAGACTGCTAGTTTAACAGTCCAGACGCGGTTTATTTATTTAGTATAAATTTTATTTTGACACTTGGAGAGACTTTACACCTCCAAATTTTATTAGTATTAGTACTCTGACATTGGGGACCTTTTACATCTCCAGATTTAATGTGTTTTTAACCATAGAGACTATACATCTCTATTGTATTGTAGTAATTATTTATTTTAAGGTTATTATAATGTAATGTTTATCCAGGTATTGGCTGTTGTATTTATAAAATGTTGTTATGTATTTTTCATGTCACTATATGATGTTACTATAAATGTTGTATTGACTTGTAAAAGAGCCCTTGAGGCCTACTTGCAGAATAAATTTTTGAATTTTGTATTTTGAATTTGAATTTTGAATTTTGTAAATTTATAAAAGTACCCCTCACTGTAGTCTCTCAAGAATACCTTTTTCACCACTATTCCGACTTTATAATATAATCATTGAAATTATGAAAGAAATGTTTTTTTTTATTATTGAGAGCCCGTTGTGTCCCACCGCTGGTCAAAGCTCCCCCCCCCCCGGTTTTTGCCATTATTTCCATTCCTCCCGGTTTTGAGCAGTCTTTACAATCTAGCTCGTCTCGTCATCGCTGACATGGTCTGCCAAATCCCCGTTTTGAGCTGGGCTGTCACTCTGTGGTAATCTTGGCCCACATCTCACTCGGCCTACCACAGACATGGCCAGCCCAATCCCACTTCAGCTTAGCCACTTTCCGAGTTACATCGATGACTTGTGTTCTGGAGCGCAGTGTGGTGTTCGAAATACGAAAGTATTTATTATTGTTTAATAAGCAAGCAGGTAGTAATAATTATAATAGCTGTATCCACTATATCCAGCATTCTTCAGTAAATATCATTGTTATGTTGAATATAGGCACCTAAAATGACTACAAAGGACTAATCTTCCACTATATTCTGTATCTTTAGGTATTTAAATGAAAGTAAACAAACAATTTGACATTTTCGGGTACTTGTAACATTTATTGGTTAACCAACTAAATACAAAACCGCCTGGATCTGCCACTGAACGACCTGAATTTAACCTACATTATTTGATCATGTAATCTTTTCATCTACCCTCAACTGGCTTAAGGAGCCATTTGAGGGTAGATTTTGTTTACTTTTATTTAAATACATAAAGATAGAGAGAAATAAAGAAAAATGTTCAATGTTTACCTCAATTTCTTCATAATTCTGCTTCAAATAATGATTGAGTGAAGTTATGAATGCCCCCGGAGCCTCACAGAGATGCAGGGACACCATCTCGCGGGATATCACAGCTTCGGGCGGAATGATCCGGTAGGAGCACGCACACTCATAGAACTTTGTCCAAGCTTGTGTCAGGAATTCTGGGTTCACCAGGCACCTGGTAACAATAATAGGACACCCCTTATTGACTTAGCCACACATCGCGACCAAATTCGCTCAGCCCTTGATGTGATGCTCCACGGTGCCCTGCATTCGGCGACAGACAGAAATAGGTGGCGGCAAATTGTCAAAGAGAAGCTGTTCCATAGAAGTGGCCACAACCCTCAATAGGCGGGTCCACACACGACTGGCGGTGCGGCCAGCGGAGCGACGGGCGGTGACTGCTAGCTGTGTGTGCCCATTCCGCGGCCTTAGAGCTCACTTCACATACAAAATAAAATAGAGGGCCTTTGAGTGCCATGTCGGCCAGGCGGTGATCTATTGTGACAGCCCTCTAAAGTTCATTACTAATGCCTGTTGAATCCAAGAAATTCCAGATTCTTTGGGCCGTAATGTTCTGTACCTCATAGGGTTGCAATATGTGCCTCCCTAAGTGGGTACTTCTTTTTGACTTTAGTGGTCCACAAGAGAAGAAAATGTGCATTGCAGTCTCCTCTAACTCCTGGCAGAACCTGCATGTCGCAAATAGAGGGATTTGAGTAACTTAACTGAACTGGACTGTTTTACTGTGCGTTTTGAGTTACCTGATCTTCCAACACACCTCACCGGAGGGGTTCCGCCGCCGAGTATGACTGCTCCACTCCTCGATATCAAAGTCGTTCAACTGACTCTTGTGGAAATTCAGGCGGCTCTTTAGCGTCTCCAGCTCCTTCACCTTCCACGGCGGCGCCGAGAACCAAGCGTCAGCAGGCGGTAGCTTCCAATCCGAGTCGAAACGAAAACGAAACTTTTTATTGAACAAAGTATTCAGTTCCTCGTCAAATTCTTCGTTCTGATGCCGCTTGTGATGTTTATGACGCGATTGTAAGAAGCCATAGTCGTTCTTATGCATTTTTAGGCATTTGGAGCGGGCTCACTGATACTATAAAATTATAAAAAATATAAAAGTGGTTAGGTCAATACAACACATATTGATATTGACATTTTTACGATATATCAAACCATTAACCACAAAGACCCCAACTGTCAAACATGCCGCCACGCTTTTTATTGATTTTTGCTTCAACTTCCACGTGCAGAAATTCATAAGAGTAACAGAGATAAAAGTTTTTACTTTTTACAAAGAAGCTTTAAAATGCATCACCATCGTTCACCATAAAAACGAATACCCAACATTACTTACGTATTTCAGTTTACAGCTTAATTTTAAACAAACATTTTAATTTAGGTAAAGAAATGCCAATTATTTAATAATTTCAATTAATATTACATTGTTTGTACTCGTCTAAAATTAAATTATTTTCGGGCAGTGGATGAATTCATGATGGATTCTAATGGCAAAAAATATTTCATTCGAACATTCCCAAAAGATGTATTCAATTTGTCTCTGGTAGTGGTACAGGTAGTACTTTGATTTGTTTGATTGCTACGAGAATATTACAGGATTTGTCTATTTGGGAAAATAAATATAAAACTTAATGGATATGACTAAATAACTGGAAGAGACGCATTTTACTTAAAATACTACGAAAATGAAAACTACTGAAGACATTCATTTCAGAATTGACCTATTATGAATAGTATTTACTGAAGACGTTTACTGAATTGAACTTACTGAAAAGAAAAATTCCTACTTATGACAAGGCATGGCAAGGCAGTATGGCTTAGAGCTTTAGCCTGTCCAATGGACGAAGAAAAAAAAATTGACTTGACATTGACATTTCAATTTCACACGCCGTAATCCGACGAAAACGTGCGTTTGTTTTCATGATCTCATCCATATATACGCGTTAAAAATGGTGCGAAAACTAAAATTTCACGAGCAGAAATTGCTCAAGAAAGTAGATTTTATATCATGGAAAGTGGACAATAACTTGAACGAGGTGAAAGTGATGAAGAAATACTATGTTCAGAAACGAGAAGATTACACAAAGTAAGTGTGGGTTTCCAGCTTAATTATTTGATATACAGTATATAAAACGATTAAGCTGTAGGTTTTTTACCTATTTATCATTCATCACTCAGGTATAACAAGCTTTCTCGTGAAATCCGCGAGTTAGCAAACAAAATTAAGGACCTGGACGCAACGACGGAGTTTCGCACAGAGGCGAGCGCGCAGTTACTAGAGAAGCTGTACCAGATGGGGCTGATTCCGACGCGCTGGGACCTAGCGCTCGCGATCAACGTGTCCGCGAGCTCCTTCTGCCGGCGACGGCTGCCTGTCGTCATGTGTAGAAGTATGAATCATATATATTTGTTCTTTGAGAATATATTTCAGACGTTTTATGCGATGCCATAAGTGATTTCAAGCAACTTAGAAAACATTATATGATTCCATGTATTGCTATGAACTTATTCATGCTCCTCCTGCTCCTGTTCCTGCTACATTGTCTGGAAGAGATCACTTATAGCAATAAGTCCACCTTTTGCTACCTTTATTTAGTTAGGTCGTAAGTTCTGTCAGAAAGGTTTTTTTATACTGGTCAAAACTGAATATAATTAGTTTAAAATTTAGATTGCATCTTTATTTTCTACTTGTTTACTTTGGGATTGTTGTTAGACACAAATATGCGGCTGGATTGGAAAAAATTATACTTTACAAAAGGGAGTGAAAATCAGTGTCACATTAATAAAATAGGTACAATCCTTTAATTGTATGAACCAGGGATCAGAACCGGTTTTTTGGAAAAACTTTGAAATAAACATATAATTTGGTTTATTTTATACTCCAAATATAGGACTCGGTTGTGTTTTAGATAACGACTTTGTATTATTAGATTGCCCAATTAGAAATGAAATAATTAACAAAGAACGAATAAATACCGTTTTCGTTCCCATAGAAAAAATACCGGTTTCCGATCCCTGGTATGAACCTACTTAATGAGAACGTTATTTTATTACCAGCATTTAGTTCTCCGAAAAGTCTGTACTTCAGCTAATACCCTTCAAACTTAGGGTACTTTTCAGTGACATGCCAATTTTTGACTGCCATCCAATGAGTAGGTTTGGTAGGTTTAATAAAAGACAGAGTTGCAATTTTGGCAATAACAATTCACATAAATATTTTAAGAAAGATACAAGATTCAGCTTTTGTTTAATATATGAATAATAAGGGATCTATACTTATAGCTTTATTACCTTTTTGACAGAACTTATGACCTGACTAAGTATTTGCATGTTACATACTCCGTTTTGGGTGTGGGAATGATTTGGTGTATTTATCTCCTTTAACGGTCAGACGAATATCAGAAATTACGAAAAATTGAACCCTGTCATTTTGGAATGAAGTTTAAAATCATTGTTATAACCCTATAACATACTGGTCTTTTTTGCCATATAAAATCGAAGTTTGCCCGTTAAACGGTCAAAACTTTGTTGTAAAATACTTACCAAACTATGAATTAAAACTAGGTAGTAAGCTCCAAATGTTCTTTTAGAAATAATAAAATACAGTGTTAACTACCATATAACGTCACTAGTATAACATTTCACTCTCTATAACAGTGGTGAGCAAACTTTTTTGGCCAAAATGGGGGGCCAAAAACTTTAAGAAATTTAAGAGAAGGTCCAGAATTGCAGCATAACTTTACTTTAATTAAAATAATTGTGGGCCAATGCCATATACTAATGATTTCAAAGGACCGGTGGGCTGCATAAAAGCCTTTCACAGGCCAGAACTGGCGCGCGGGCCGTACTTTGCCCACCACTGCCCTATAACTTTGATGTTTTTTGCTGAAGTTGCTTTACTTTCATATGAATTTCACTCTATATAACGAAAACGTCCCTTGAGTGTCATATAGAGTTTACTTTTATTTTACCTCTTTATTAGTTTAAAACATTCCCACAGCTAAATCCCCAGGGTATGGTCATATCATAAGTCTCTTTACAAATTAGTTTTTCATTTGTAGTTCAATAAACATTTATTTACTAATTTTGATACCTAGGTAAAATGTCACAAAACCTGAAAGAGGCCACAAAGCTGATCGAGCAGGGGCATGTGCGTGTAGGCCCTGAGGTAGTGAAGGACCCCGCATTCCTGGTCAACCGGTCGCTGGAGGACTTTGTCACATGGGTTGACGGCTCGGCTATCAAGCGGCATGTTATGGAGTATAATGAAATGGTGAGTATAGTTTTAATATCTTGCTAAGTTTATAAATTTCTCAGCCTACAAAAAACGAGAAACGTAGACATCCGCATGAAAATTAAATTGACAGATGCCCTTGAATTTAGTTTAAAACAGAAGTGGAACTGGGCCGGGCACTTGTCAAGATACGAAGACAGGAGATGGACTTACCAAATAACTAAATGGCCAGGCCCAACAGGCAAAAGAAAATGGGGAAGACAAAAGAAAAGATGGGCCGATGATATAATAACCACAGCAGGAAAATGTTGGATGTATATGGCAAAGGACAGAGGAAGGTGGAAAGGAATGGAGGAGGCTTTTACCCTCAGAGGGGCCACATAACAAAGATGGAAGAAATAGTTGTAAATTAGAAATACATTGCCAAACTTGTTAAGTGGAAAAAAAGCTTTAATAATAATAAAGTTTATAAATGATGCCTGGGTATAGTGCAACTTATGTACGAAATATCGTTTGATATTTACCAGTCGCTTTTCGGTGAAGGAAAACACCGTGAGGAAACCGGACTAATCCCAATAATGCCTAGGTTACCCTCTGGGTTGGAAGGTCAGATGGCAGTCGCTTTGTGAAACTAGTGTCTACGCCAATTATGGGGATTAGTTTTAGTAGTGACGCTGCCAAGAACCAGGAGGTTCAGGGTTCAAATCCTGCTAAAGGCATTGTGTGTTCATAAACGATATTTGTTCCTAAGCTATGGATGTTTACTATGTCTTTAAACATTTATCTATCTATTATAGGGACCATGCGCGTTGGAGGGTCTGCCATCTTGTGATCTGAATCGTAACCATAAACAGGCACATTTACACGTCAAGTGTTTTCTTGTGCATAGTAGGTTCTGCCATCTCGTGGGCTACATCGGAACAATAAACATCACATTTACGCTTCACGCCAAAAATCTGACAGCTCCTGTGCTGCCTCCTACAGTTCATGCACGCTCCCTATATATATTGTCGTTTACTACCCTCAACTTAAAGGTTGATTTTGACAGAGACTGTTTTGAGACGCCTAAATTACGGCGCCAGTGTCTACCGACAGCACATCTTCAGGCCGTTTAGACAATAACTATTTTCGGCCGCCTAAATCTCGCCGCACTAGTCGTTTACATGGTGCCTTTTCAGTACCAATCATTAGCACAAATAGCACATCGCCACAGCCGAGTTTCGGCGCCATTTTACCCGAAGAAGGTACACCCTATTATCCCTAATTTACTTTACGGCACGGAGGCGTGCTAGCGACTGGCAGCACTGTTTACACGAGTACGAAAAATAGGCGCGTGTTCTATTCTGTGCCAGCGCTGGCATGCCGCGAAAAAATGGCACTGTAAGTGTTTATACGGTGCCTTTTTTTGGCGCCGTAATTTAGGCGGCTGAAAATAGTCTTCGTCTAAATCAACTTTTTTTTGTTACTAATTCATACGAATTAACTGGGTATAAATAAGTTTTACTTTTAAAATATTGACGTTTATAAGTATTTTTGTTCATATTTAAAAATATTTCATTTGATTAATTTAAAAGCCGTTTCAAGTATTTTTACACAATTTTCAATTGTGGCTGAACGGATAGGTCTGTGCCTTTGATGCCTAACCTGTCAAAGAATGACAATATGGCGGACGAATGTTTGAAATGTCACCGTATTTAATCATTATTTCGCTTAAAATTTATTTTTTTCTTCTCAAGTGTGATGATAAATATCGTGTGTAACTCCAGGGGAGAATATTGTTACTCAAGTACTATTTCACTTACCCCCCTCGTTGCACAATGTACTATTAACTCCCTGTCGGGTTTTACTTAAAGGAAAGTTTTTACCAGGACTGCTACTGGGTGTTTAGACATAATCGTGGTAGGACTTATTCAGTTATTTTGTTGCAGCGGGATGACTTCGATCTACTCTGAGGATACTACAAGCGAGGACAAGATATTCTTAGGATATAATGAATTATTACTAATATAGCTATTAGATACATGAACAATATATAGGCTGGAATTCCTTAATGGGTCAGTGAGAGTAGCTACCAGATCCCGTGCTACGCGAAAACGGTCTTAGAAGACCTTCCCTCGATTTCAAATGAATGAAGATTTTATTTTTATTTATTTACCAACTTACATTTACAGTTAAACCAGACATGCAAGTTACGGAAGATTGTCAATATAGATTTTGGCAAAAACGTACAGGTTGCGAGAAAAAGGTCATTTTGACTAACTTTTTTTTTATGTCAATAGATCCCATTCCTATGCAGGATCAAAAGCTTGTATGGGACCAAAAAAAATAAACGGCTAGAAAAACCACAAATGTAGGAAATTTTCTCATACAATTTGTTAGAGAATGAGTACTTTTATTTTTAACGAGCTATTTTTTTATGCCAATCGATTCCATTCCTATCCAGTATCAACAGTTTCCTAGGGGTCAACTTAAGGTAATGTACTAAAAAGCCACAAATGAAATAAAACTTGTTTCATACATTTACTATGGAGAAAACGTGAAGTTTTATTCACATTTTTCCTGTCCAATCAGTCCTGTTACATTTAAGGACCACAATACTGTATGAAGACATTACAGTAACAACATTCAAAATATCAAAAAATGGGGGAAAAAGTTTAAGTTGACCCCTAGGAAACTATTCATACTGGAGAGGAATATAATCGATTGGCATAAAACATAGCTTGTGAAAAATAAGTTTTCATTTCCATACAACTTGTACGGGAAAAGTTTTCCTCGATTTGTGGCTTTCCTAGCAGTTTATATTTTTTTGGTCCTATACAAGCTTTTGATCCTGGATAGGAATGGGATCGATTGGCATCAAAAAAAAGTATGTCAAAATTGACCTTTTTCTCGCATCCTGTGTTTTTCCAAAATTGTAAACGCCAATTTTCATTAATTTGAAATCGAGGGAATGCAATACCCATTATGAAATTACACCCTGTATAGATATATTTTAAGGTATTGTGTGAATGTGAATGAAAAGGTTTAGGTCATACCTTCATGGTATATGTTGACAATATTGATATCTAAGAATTTGAATTTATCAAAAATAATATAATGACGAAAAAACTATTTTCATTTCTTATACCATTTAAGTTGGCCGTTGTTGTCCTAAAAAGTGTGCAGAAAATTATACGTTTCTGGTCTAGAGCACTATGCTCTATAAGAACGTTATTTTTATAAGCAATTAAAATTTTGCTTTTAAATATATTTACAGTACATATGGTGCTACTTTACCGCACTAGTGCAAAAATAAGCATATTACGATACTGTGTCGAACATTTAAAGGGCCATATGTACTGTAAAACGTTGTACGATACATGTGCGAATAGGTAATTCGCAACTTGTGTCGATCTAAAACCCTCCCTTCGGTCGTGTTTTAATATATCGCCACTCGTTTCGAATTTCCTATTTTTCGCACTTGTATCGTAATGTACTATTGTTGTACAAATTCCATTCTGATAACTCCCCATTCCATAAATAACGATATTTTAACCTAAATCTTCATTAGAAGTACCCTCAAGAAATACGATGTACTTACTACTTTATTATACTTAGCCGTGTTTTTTTAATGCACATGTATTTTACTTTCCTCGTATCCAAAATGAAAAGTAGAGTTAACTCAGGTGAAAGAAACCATTTCAGTCTCGGACTATTGACGCTCTCACTGCTTCCGAGCCAAACTACCACGGAAAATGGTGTCTTTCACGCCTTAGTTAACAATCTACTATTAATACTTCTAATCAATAAAGTATTACTTTCGGGAAATACTATAGGATATCCTTCAGAGTTGAGATTAAATAAAATTCCGGAGAAAAACGTTTTTTTTTTTCGGGAATTTTACCAAATTTCCTTTTTTTAAGTTCTTTCCTGTTTTATTCAGAAAAATTGAACACGTCATACACAATGCCACTGATAAGTGACGACAGTGTCTTCTTCTTCACTGGCTCAGTGACCCAAACAGGATCTTGGCCTCTGACACAAGAGAGCGCCACTCTGCCCTATCCTGCGCCACGTCACGCCAGTTGGGTGTTCCGAGGGCGAACAGGTCTTTTAGGACAGGGAAAATGCCAGAAACTAACACATTAGACGTGCAACCTTCCTGTTTAAATTCCCAATTAAATTCATATGGAAAAATACAGAAGTTTTAAAAAACTTGTTTTTTTTCGGCTTAACTGAAATCTGCATTGTTTTTTTCGAAAGAAACTTGAACAAAAAAGGAGTCGTTTGGAAATAATCCCGTATATTTCCGGGTTTTCGAAGTTTTACCTCTAGCGTCCCGCAGTCCCAGTACAGTCGCCATCAGATATATCGGAACGGCCAAGGCGCTCACAAATATCTGAACACGCCTCTATTGTCACGGCGTTAGAGTGCGTGTTCAGACATTTTTGAGCACCTCGGCCGCTCCGATATATCTGATGCCGACTGTACAAATAATCTACAATTAAATTTAGATATTATTACATGAACCAGGGTTGTTTTTGATTTGTATACACGGGGTCACATGAGGAATCCAAAATATTTTAACCACGCACCGAGTCCAAAAGAAGAAAAAATGTTATACAGTCAGCATCAATAGTAGCGGATGAAACAACGCGCCAAAAGTACCTGACATCCCAGATAACTTTTCCAAATATAGATTAATTTCCAAAATTCACGTTAAAAAGTATATCTTTTACAGTCCTAGTTGTTCTATATTAAAGACATCACTTTTTGTTAAGCTGTTACAGAATGGAAGATACTTATGAAGCGTTATTTGATACGTTACTTTTGATGCTGACTGTACTTATGAGTAAGTAAATATAGACAATTTTTTTTTTTTTTTTCAAATTTTTGAATGTATTTATAAACTGACTCTTATAAAGAGATGTTCTTATGATGACCTATACCTATAACCTTAATAGAGAATGCAAATAAAAAAATTAAAAACGAAATTAGTTTTATTTAACTAAAACTTAAAATATAATATTGACCCACCTTAAGATTACGATCGCCCCTTTTCCTAAATACTCGGATTTTGTCCTACAACGGGGCGACACTCCTTTCGGCTCCCCGGCTCCGTTCGGCTCGGCATTGCTCCGAGCAATTATTAGTGTTGGCACAACTTGACGTCCCCATACGTGCACGACCACAGATAAAGTAATGACTTGAACTTAGACAACCCTAAATAGCCGAAATGGATAGTGAGATACATTAGAAAGGGACAGCATGATTCGTCCCTGAATCGCTGTCAAACTTCAGTTTTGTGTTTTAGGAAGTGTCATTTCTGTAAGGTAGTACTATTATTTATTCTGTGGTCACACTTTGCAATTTAGTACAAAACAAATACTATGTAAAGTCTGGGGGGCCTACCACAAAAATCGAAGTTCGTCAATTTGGTCCTAGTGAGAGTAAAAGAGAAAGATCCCGCAATTTACGAATTTCGGTTTTCGCGGTAGGCCCCCTGACCAGTTGGATGAAACATTTATATACCTCTATGGTTTGGGTCTACAAGCGAAATGTAGCGCATCTCTCCAGCTAGAGATAATACGCAAGGTATCTGCGCAAAAGACCCGATTCTTGTGCTTGGCTACTAAGGAAGGTAGAGACAAGGAACATAATCTCCTTAGGCAGAACTATGGAGTGTGGAATTAAGAGGAGTGGCATCTCTCATGGTAGAACTGTTGCAAAAGTGTCCAGCTGTCAGCTATAAATAATAGTTCCAAATCTCTCCAGAGTAGCGCTAGAGTAGCTAAGAACCTAGGCGTTATTGACGGAGTGAAGTGCGCTATCTATGATTTGATTTTTTTGTTCAAGTACTCTAGGTATTGTAGCGCCACCTATTTAAGGTTTTTTGATGACACTTTTTGGTACATAGAGATTTATTTCCTTACCTCTACCTTCCGTAGGCAGAACTGTTGTAAAAGTGTCCAGCTGTCAGCTATAAATAATAGTTCCAAATCTTTCAGAGTAGCTCTAGAGTAGCTAGGAACCCAGGCGTTATTGACGGAGTGAAGTGCGCTGTCTATGATTTGATTATTTTCTCAAGTATTCTAGGTATTGTAACGCCATCTATTTATGGTTTTTTGTCGGACACTTTTTGGTATATGGAGATTCTGTTCCTTGCCTCTACCTTCCATACTTTGGTTGTGCCAGTATCCATGGGCGATAGTAATCGCTTACCGTCAGGCGTTCCTGCTCCCTTGCCTCTTATTTTAAGAGGCTGTCAACACCCAATGTCCTTGAAATTGATGTTACTTAAACAGTTTTTTAAGAAAGACTATTTGTTTTAGTCAAGTAAGAAAAATATATGTTCATATTAATTATATTTCAAAGACCGTGGTTGTACTCGATACACGATTGAACGAAATCGGCTCGATAGAAAATAATTGCAAAGATCGGTCTTAAAATCACAATTAAACGGTTCTATGTCGTTATTGTTTTGACTTATGGGTCTGCAATTAAAATCACAATTTCAAAACATTTATATCTTAACCGTGGTTGAGTAAAATATTACACTAATAATCCACTTTTTTTTATTTGCGACAGTGCTATTTACTCCGATAGAAATAGACAGTGTACGCGCTTTAGGTATTGACAGCCTCTTAAAGGTTTTTCAGACATAACATAACACTTACATATGTTCACGCCGCTGAGGCACGACTAGTTACGCCTTCAGTCGTTCTTGGCGTTCAAAAAGTTAATTTGTTTTTGGAAAAAACAATTTTACCGAATCATAATACACGCAATTCAATTCAAAAAATTTATTTCAGACTAATGCCCATAAATAATCACAGAAAATAATAACATATTCAAATAATAAAAAAAATAAAAAATAAATCAAAATACAATACAATAAAATTACACACTATGTCAAAGCAAAAAAATTAAAAAGAAATACATAACATAATAGATTAAAATTACAATTACTATTTCTGTCTCAACAATTACACACTTTACATAATATTCATTCCGTCATTCCAGTGCCTCCAAAATGTACCTGACGGATTTCCAGGTAGGAGCTGAAGCAGGCTGTTGGAACTGTCACATACCCGGCGCATGAGGGAGGCGGTACGTTTGCGGATTATCGCACTGAACGCGACCACTCTAGCCTCCGCAAACATCCCCGAGGCGCTACAGTAACGTGGCTCCCATCAGCGTGTGGAATCATTTATCGTATTGACCAGAAAGAAGGACTGACAAAAACTATTTCCGTCTAAACAATTACACACTTTACATAATATTGTACACTGTGCCTCTAGAACTCATATGTACGTCATTCCAGTGCCTCCAAAATGTATCTGACGGATTTCCAGGGAGGAGCTGAAGCAGGCTGTTGGAACTGTCACATACCCGGTGCATGAGGGAGGCGGTACGTTTGCGGATTATCGCACTGAACGCGACGCTCCACTCTAGCCTCCCAGCATGCGGAATCCGTTATTGTATTGAACAGAAGGAAGGCTGCACGCGTAAAAGGACTGACAAAAAGCCTTAATAAAAACCGGCCAAGAGCATGTCGGGCCTTGCTCAGAGTAGGGTTCCGTAGTTACTCTTCCGTCATAATAAGCTAAACTGGAGCTTAAAGTATGGTAGATTGTTAACCAAGGGATGAACTGTGGGTGTACGTCTTTTTACTATGAAGGGGAAACTTTTTGCGATAACTCAAAAACAGCTAAACTGATCATATCCGCTATAGTTTTCATTTAATGTCTTTCTTAAGCTCTACTTCCACGATTTTTTTCATATTTTTTGGACCTATGGTTCAAAAGTTAGAGGGGGGGGGGACACATTTTTTTTCTTTCGGAGCGATTATCTCCGAAAATATTCACTTTATCAAAAAATGTTTGTTAAAGACCCCTATTAGTTTTGAAAGACCTTTCCAACGATACCCTACACTGTAGGGTTGAAGCAAAAAAAAAGTTGACACCCACTTTACGTGTAGGGGAGATACCATAAAAAAAAAAAAAATTTTTTGATTTTATTGTACGACTTTGACGGCTTTATTGATTTATACATCCATGCTAAATTTCAGCTTCCTAGCACTAACGGCCACGGAGCAAAGCCTCGGACAGACAGACAGACAGACGGACATGGCGAAACTATAAGGGTTCCTAGTTTACTACGGAACCCTAAAAAGGGTCTTTTTGACATCCCCGTCACACCGTGCGAACCTACGTGACAGCATGTTACATCTTACTGCCAGTGCCCAGCGCTCCCTTTCTATGTCAGCTTCATCTTGGAGGTCCTCGGTGACCCAATGCCCAAGGTACTTCGCGATACTCTATTTAGATGAGAAGGTATAGAGGGAAATGCTTAGAACACAATTTTTTACCCGGTAACCTTGTTTAGCCTTTTGAACGCCACGCCTATCGTACGCGGCGCGTAATCGTGAACCTTGTCGGTACGCATGAAGGTTGATATTGGGCTGTAGCCGCGCACGTCATATGACGTCTTTGGCGGTCAAAAGGTTAGACTAGTTAGGAGGTAAACATATCAAAAGTTCCCGGCCGTAGCCCTTGAGACGGGGGTTTGAATGTCCCATTTTTCGTTTTTTAGATTACATCTCGGAAACTGTGTCTTAGCGACATGATTACTGGATAATACGAAAGCTGATTAAATATGCTACAAGTTTGATTTAGTCGGCTTTTTCGATATCTCGAATAGTTTTTCGAGATATGAAGCGCTGGTGGCATAGCGGTAAGATCGTGCGACTTGCAATCCGGAGGTCGCGGGTTCAAACCCCGGCTCGTTTCGTTTTTTTTTCGGAACTTATGTAGGAAATATCATTTGATATTTACCAGTCGCTTTTCGGTGAAGGAAAACATCGTGAGGAAACCGGACTAATCCCAACAAGGCTTAGTTTTACCCTCTGGGTTGGAAGGTCAGATGGCAGTCGCTTTCGTAAAAACTAGTGCCTACGCCAAATCTTGGGATTAGTTGTCAAAGCGGACCCCAGGCTCCCTTGAGCCGTGGCAATATGCCGGGACAACGCTAGGTAGAAAAAAAAGAATAGTTTTCGAGATATCTCTTGAAAGTTTGGGGCTCTAAATTTTTATCTCGATATCTACATCAGTGAAGCTGCTAGGCCGTATTTGGTATCGTTTTGGAAAAAATGTGGGGTGCTGAATTCAGTTATGGTATCACATTGAGTTCCAAGTAGAGATGCAACGAATAGTGGCTTGGCCGAATACCGAATATTCGGCGGAGCCATCGGCCGAATAGCCGAATATTCGGCTAGTAGGTTAACCAAAAATTAAGTAAATTCGAACGTGCGCTGTGCAAGTTGCAACTTGTTTCTCGCTGTAGGCAGTCTTTGATAGAAATTGCGCTTAGTATTCTGCAAGCAGTGCGTACTACAGTGTAGGGTATCGTTGGAAAGGTCTTTCAAAACTAATAGGGGTCTTTAACAAACATTTTTTGATAAAGTGAATATTTTCGGAGATAATCGCTCCGAAAGAAAAAAAATGTGTCCCCCCCTCTAAAACTTTTGAACCATAGGTCCAAAAAATATGAAAAAAATCGTGGAAGTAGAGCTTAAGAAAGACATTAAATGAAAACTATAGCGGATATGATCAGTTTAGCTGTTTTAGAGTTATCGCAAAAAGTTTCCCCTTCATAGTAAAAAGACGTACACCCACAGTTCATCCCTTGGTTAATGATCTACCATACTTTAAGCTCCAGTTTAGCTTATTGTGACGGAAGAGTAACTACGGAACCCTACTATGAGCATGGCCCGACATGCTCTTGGCCGGTTTATTTACCCCTCATTTACCGTTATCTACTTGTTATCGTATTATTCGGTATTCGGCCGAATATTATGCCACTATTCGGTATTCGGCTGAATAGTGAATATGTGGCCGAATATTCGTTGCATCTCTAGTTCCAAGCATTTCCCTCTATACCCTTTTTTTGAGCATTCGTTGCCTGACCTAGAGTATAGATATAACATAGTCAGAGGACTCCAAGTATGTTATTAGCCTGGTGTTTTAGCATGCTGTCGAGAGTGACCGCTATCCTGGCCACGGCGTCCGCCTGCTTTGACGCCGCCTCTGCAAGTGCTCTTAACGCCTCCGCCTGTATTATCGTACGAAAGATAATAAATAATTAATATAAATAAATAAATATTAAAGGACTTTATTAAACAAATTGACTATAGTCTGTTCTTTTATTTCGTAGACTAAAATGACAACCACAAACGTCAAACGCTGAAATAATGTGACCAGCTTAAAACAAATAGTGCTGATCTTTGATTTCGGTTTGTGAATAACCGATAAATATTAAATTAATTTTAGATTCAAAATAAACAATTAATGAAATCTACTCACTACATGATAGGAAGTAAACAATAAATAAAATCTACTCAATACTAATCCACTCAAACATTTAAAAATTGCATTATGAGCTACGAGGTGACTGTTAATCTTACAAATCTTGCAATAAAATCGCTGTTAAATATTAGAAATATTGTATTTAGACCTGGATACAAACTTTCTAAATGTCTCAAAATGGTGTTACATGCCTATATAACTCCCAATAGTTTATTTTCGGTTAGTACCGGTTGTAGCACATCACTATTTATAAGACGTAAAAAATCAGCAACACATGGAACGTCATTTTAGTCTACGGGATAAAAATATAGACTATAAGTCCCATAGTAAGCTCAGTAAGGCTTGTATGGAGGGTACTTAGACAACGATATATATAATATATAAATACATAGAAAACACTCATGACTCAAAATATACTGAAATAGATGGCATACAAGGTGTAACAAAAATAGTGGGTTTCCGCGAAAAAATTTAAGCCTTCGTATGATCTTAGGCGACCCCATAGGATAAACAATTTCTTTTCGCGCCAATTTTTTTTCTTTTTTTCTGATCAGACCGAATATGCTCTTAAGAGGCAACAGGAGTGGCCATTTCTCCATACAAACGTACTCGACTGTTTCCTCCGTGGTCTTTGAAGCTAGATCAATGATTTTTCGACACAGATTATTATTATTAATATCCGTGTCGGACTGTTTTGCTTTTTTTTGTTATTTTTTGTTTCTTAAGGCGCTAGTGCACTTCAAATATTCGCAAAAACGGCCTAATTTACTAGGTCGCAAAGAGAAGCTTGTTATTCAAAGCTGATATCAATTAGTCTAAAAAGCAAAACAGACAGATAATTTCAACACCATTTTGATCTGAAAATTTCGTTAAGTTTGATTGAGTTTTGGAGGAGGAAACAGACGAGTACGAAACATCGTATTTGAGAATTTTTAAGCAGGATTTTTCGCCTAACCTGGCGTTCTTCTTATCGCACTAGTTTTAGGAGCTGCTTCCGTTAGCAAGATAGATTCACCTAAAATATTTTACAGTACATATGGTGCTACTTTACCGTACTAGTGCGAAAATTAGCATATTACGTTACTGTGTCGAATATTTAAAGGGCCATATGTACCGTAAAACGTTGTAAGATACATGTACGAATAGGTAATTCGCAACTCGTGTCGATTTAAAACACTCCCGTCGGTCGTGTTTTAATTTATCGCCACTCGTTTCGAATTTCCTATTTTTCGCACTTGTATCGTAATGTACTATAAATCTCAGCTCCCGTAGGTATCGTCTTAAACGGATCGCCACTATTTTTGTTACACTTTGTATAGTGTGACAAAACCTTAGAACCTAAAAGGTCGCGTACTGTGCGGTTCAAGAGGAATTTCCTCCCGCGGACGCTCCGGCTGTGGAATGAGCTCCCTTCCGAGGTTTTCCCGAGGGTCTACATTATGGGGTTCTTCAAAAAAGGAGTGTACAGGTTTTTAAAGGGTCGGCAACGCGCATTTCACAATCTTCAAATAAGCTTAACTAGCTTAAAGCTACATTTTGTAGGAAGTTTTATCTGGCGGTTAATTTATTTGGTAAGCTAACTAACACTTGGACATTTTGAAACAGGACCTTATCGGTGCAAATTACATTTTGTCAACTACACGTTGTTTATTTAGTGACCTGCAATAATTTACGGGGTGAATATATCGGACCAACCCCGAAATTGGCTGTTTCATACATTTTGGCTGTCTGACCTTAACATGTTCTATGGGAGAGTAAATTTTTTTTTCGTGGTCAGGGTCAAATTTTGGGACTGACATTCCTAAAACTGACATACTGAGCACAACTTTTACTATAAGACCGATAGGTAGAAGTTGCTTAGTATGTCAGTTTTAGGAATGTCAGAGTCCAAAAGTTGATTTAACTGGTCTAGTTAATTCTAAACTTGTCTAACCTAAAGTACGATTTCCACCGAACGGGCGGAGCCGGAGCGCATTTCACATTTGTATGGCAAGCCGGTCGGCTGCTCGCGGACGCGGACGGCTCCGTACGGATTCCATCGCTTCTGCCATATATAATGTATATGATTCCAGCCGGTCGGTGGGAATCGTACGTGTTTATTGTTCGGGTGGTTTAGACCCCTGAGGGCCTACCGCGAATCACGTTCGACGTGTTGCCTCCCTATCACACTTATGTACGAATGAAAAGAGCGACAGTGACGCAACACATCGAACGTGGTTCGCGGTAGTCCCTCTGATCTAGGATACCTGCATGGTGGCCGCCTGCGCCGCGGACGCCGCGACGCGCGCTCGGCTCTCTTCGGCCCTCGCTCGGGAGAGCTCGGCCTCGGCGCGTTTCTGTTCGACCTCGATTAGCCACTTTGGGTACAGTGCTGCAAAGGAGCACGACTATATATACCCTGTTTTTATTGAATTCCGTTAACTTCGGCGTAAGTACGTTTAAGGAAATTAAATGGCACAATTAATTAAAAAAAAAACTTCTTCCTCGCGTTGTCCCGGCATTTTGCCACGGCTCGTGGAGCCTGGGGTCCGCTTGACAACTAATCCGAAGATTTGGCGTAGGCACTAGTTTTTACGAAAGCGAGTGCCATCTGACCTTCCAACCCAGAGGGTAAACTAGGCCTTGTTGGGATTAGTCCGGTTTCCTCACGATGTTTTTCCTTCACCGAAAAGCGACTGGTAAATATGAAATGATATTTCGTACATAAGTTCCGAAAAACTTATTGGTACGAGCAGGGGTTTGAACCCGCGACCTCCGGATTGCAAGTCGCGCGCTCGTACCGCTAGGCCCCCAGCGCTTTTTTTTATATAAAAGTAATTAAATGTTGCATATAGCGTTGTTGTAACACGGGCTTTACATTTAATTAAACCAAACAATTGAAAACTGTGACATATCATTGTCATTTCGAACATCAATCGTCCGAGATAGTATTTACGTTTAGTACCAAATGTAGGTACACACTCTGCACTCGTACTAAACACTAATCAATATGTAAAGGCTCTAAAGCAAGTGCATGCACTCGTAAAGGCCTTATAAGATAAAAATTAATTAGAGTTAATGAGAATACTGGAGACTGGTGAGAGGTGTCTTTGAGATAGCGCCACTTTTTGATATTTAACATATATCAGTAAAAGAATAAAGATCAAAGTCAAATGGCGTTCTAAAAGTTATAATCATGTGTCGAAAGATGGCAGTAAGTTTACTGTGGCTACAAAGTTTTCTTTGACAATCCACCTCTATTTCAAATTCTCTTTGTTAATATTAAGGGTTTTAAAATAAGATCATTTAATTTTTTTAATTTCACAATAAAGTTAAAAATGGATTGCACTTACAGCTCATGAGGGGCTCCGCATTCTCCTCGGAGTCCTCGTAGTCCGATGGATTGTCCTCTTCGCTTTCCCGGTCTGAAAAACAATAGACCTAGCAATGTCTGGATCGCACCTAAACCTCAGTTAAATAAATAAAATAAATAAATATTATAGGACATTATTACACAAATTGACTAAGTCCCACAGTAAGCTCAATAAGGCTTGTGTTGAGGGTACTTAGACAACGATATATATGTATTTATAAATACTTAAATACATAGAAAACACCCATGACTCAGGAACAAATATCCAAGCTCATCACACAAATACATGCCCTTACCAGGATTTGAACCCGGGACCATCAGCTTCGTAGGCAGGGTCACTACCCACTATGCCAAACTGGTCGTCGTTATTCCCACTAGTTACCACCAAGTTGTTACCGGTGGTAACTACTGTGATTTTTCCCCACCTTTTACCACTAGTAAATACTGAGAAAAAAATCCTACTAGTTACCACCGACTCGGTTTTGGTCCCGAAAAAAAAAACCCAAGTTTTACCAGTGGTAACCACTGGGGAAAAAAAACCCAGGTTTTACCAGTGGTAACCACTGGGGGAAAAAACCCAGGTTTTACCAGTGGTAACCACTGGGGGAAAAAACCCAGGTTTTACCAGTGGTAACCACTGGGAAAAATGCCAGGTTTTACCAGTGGTAACCACTGGGAACAAATCCCAGGTTTTACCAGTGGTAACCACTGGGAAAAAAATCCAGTAGTTAATACCACCAAACCAAGGCTGAGACAGCTGAAGAGGCCACAGCTCCGGCTATTGACTGGGGCCATAACCGGCCACGCCCCACTAAACAAACACCTACTAACCCTACGTGTTACAGATAGCCCCCTCTGCAGAGCGTGCGTGGAGGCAGAGGAGACAGCCGCCCACGTCATTCTTGAATGCCCAGGGTTGGCAGAGTACCGGGCACAATACCTCGGTTCTCCGGGGACTCTCCCAGAAGTCGTCGTCAACATCAAGGGTCTGCTAGGCTTCTTGGTAGAGTTGGGTTGGCAAGAGTAGTGCCGATAACCCACCACGCAAAATAGGCGCGAAATAGGACGTTGAGTTGCGGAAACCAAGCCCGTGAATACCTATAACCTACCACCAAACCAAGTGGGATTTTTTTTCTCGATATTTACCAAGTAGTTACCACTGGTAACAACTTGGTGGTAACTAGTAGGAATAACCCAACCTCTCGCGTCGAATGATGTCCCTATGACAATTATTTTTTATATGGACTAGTTGTCACGTCAAAATGTTTGTACACATTTTTTTTTAATTTTGTGCAATTTATTGAGGCGTTTTCTAAAATAAATATTGGAAAACCTGATTCTTACTAATCTGGAGTTTCTTGGGCTCATTCTACACGAAATCGTTGGCATTTTCCATCCCACCATTAAAAAAAATGTCCGTTCCATTACATTTACGAGTAGGAATTTTATTTTCACTTGCATGACGTAGAGGAATCTAAAATTTCCATACAAATTTTTGGGACATTTTTTTATGCTAGTGAATCCGAGTTGAAAAAACCCAAAACACCAGGATATGTGGGAATCAGGTATTCAATATTTTTGCTAGAAAAAGTTCATTTAGTAATAAACCGCATACGGTAAAAAAATATTTCTTCAAAATTCAAAAATTTACCCTGCAAGTAGACCTCAAGGGCTCTTTTACAAGTCAATACAACATATATAGTGACATGAAAAATACAAAAAATTACCTCCGATGTTTCGAACACGGCATTGTTTTTTTAAAAGTAGACATCAACATCTATCTGCGCATTTTTTTTTAACTACATTGTTTATACTTATACTACTTACATTACATTAACTATATACTACATAAGTTAAGCGTTGTCCAACGGGCGCTAGAGAGAAAACTGGTTGGGGTCACATTGAGAGACCGTAAAACGAATGAGTGGCTGAGACAGAAGAGCAAGATCACCGATGTTGTAAAACGCGTAGCCAGACTGAAGTGGGAATGGGCCGGTCATATAGCACAAAAAACCGATTCGTGGAGCAAACGTCTACTGGAGTGGCGACCATGGGGGGAGGAACGTCCTCAAAGTAGACCCCAGATGCGTTGGGACGACGACATCAAAAGGACTGCGGGGAAGAAGTGGCTCCAGGTCGCACAGAACCGTGACGAGTGGCAAAAAATGAAGGAGGCCTACACCCAAAGGGTAGAGAAGGGCTAAAGAAGAAGCAGATTGTTTATCAACTTGTACGATTTGATATATGGCGGCAAACTTGCACATTGTCGATCCGTGTTACCATACCTGTCGAAATGTGTATCCGTGGTGAGAGGGCTATGTGCGCGTCTAGCGGCGATATTTCGATGCGGCCGTTGGATCGGTCGGCGGGGTCATCTATACTCTCGATTTTAACCTCGGCTGTCACTTTGGGTAGCTTTTGTATCTGTAAATTAAGTAGTGAGTAAAGTAGCACTCTTGGATTTTTTATGGCAAAATTGTTTTTTATTTTTATTTGGGTGAATTGAAAAAAATTGTACAGTCACGTCTGAAAATATCGGTACGGAAAATGTGCCAAAATTATGTATATACCTTAATATATGGGCAGTAAAGACGTGTATACATATTTTAGATACTTTTTTCGTATCCTAGCTCCTAGCCAGTGTGATTTTTTCCGACAACATCGTTATATTTCAACCAATTTACACAAAACCTTAACAAGTTATATACCTAAACCTTCCTCAACAATCACTCTATTGATGGATGAAAGTCGTATGAAAATCCGTACAGTAGTGAATTGACGTTTTCCCCTAGATTTGCGGCTAGGTTGAGTCGTGCACATAGTGAATAGGTATACGAATTAAATACAATAAATACAATCCAATACAATTAACATACTTAATTTCTGAAACACAATTGGATCAATTTTAATATATTTATTTAATAAATAGATATTTTAGGATATTATTACACAAATTGACTGACAAAGAAAGGTACCCAACTGTCCGGTTCCGATTTGATTTATTATTTATATATGTTATAGAGTAGTCTGAAATAACGGGCACGTATTTTTTTTACTGCCCAAACTGAACCTATTGAGAGAAGTTGTCCTCCAAAGTATTAAAAAATTACTAAATCTTATAACTTCTATAGAAAGTGATGCTTGCAAGTTAATAGCCGGGTCCACACAGCGAGCATACGTGCCTCGGCCGAGGCACGTCTACGTCGCCGGTTTGTGCGTGAGGAAATTGCCTCGCTCGCTCGCTCTGTGTGGACCCGCCTAATGGCTTGTTTGAGTATATGTTTGAGAGCAGGAAAAAATAATGAACACGTGTTTTGTTATATCTGCTTAAATTCAAGTTTGGGCCAACCGGGAGACGAACTTCTCGAAGCATGGCCCCAGGATCACGACGGCTCTCTTCTCCAGTTTGGTGAGCCTGATACCCTTGTCGGTGGAGGCGAGACGCCTTCCGTTTGTTGATTATACGTATTTTGTTCTTTAATAATACTCACCACACTCTCATCCTGATGGTCTTCCTGCGCCAACCGGGAGACTTTCTTCTCGAAGCAGGGCCCCAGGATCACGACGGCTCTCTTCTCCAGTTTGGTGAGTGGCCGGATACCCTTGTCGGTGGAGCCGAGACGCTTCCGTTTGTTTATTATCCGGACTTTGTTCTTTAGTTTGTTCTTGAAGTCGCTCCAGTACTGGAAGTATTTTTTTTTATCATGCTGACAATAAAGAGTAGTTAAGATATTTATTTTCAGCACACACAGTACATTTTCAGCTCGTAAAGGCTCTCTTTATTCTCCAAATACTGAAGAGAAAGTTGCATTTTATCCACAAGAGTGAAAATGTTTAGAAAATAATTTCGCCTGGCATTAACGTTCAAACTTTTTTTTTTTTTAATTTATTTGAATCAAAAGAAGATTACAAAAAGCCTTAAACTACTAATCTGCCAAACTGCAGTACAGTTTGTTGGCAGAAAAAAAAAACTATATCTACCCTCCATCAACTAAAACTGAACTGATCTTAAAAAACTGTGCGATTTCGAAACAGTGGACTGTAAATTTTGGGGGGATTCAATCTAAATTAAATATTACAAGAATGCAATTCTACAAAATAATGCTTTAATTGCCTTGAAATTCAGATTTTAGGCACTAACCTGAGTTTAGAGGGGTCGTGAGCTCCTCTTTCAGGCGGCGAGGGCCCCGGAGACCAGCTCGTGCACTCACCAGACCTCTAAGGTTACCTGCACGCCTGAATATACCGCAACTCCAGCGTCCCTCCGTCCGATCTCAAGGCACAAAACTTAATTTTCAACAATTTTAAGCACGATTACTCCGATTTACCGAGATAACTAACGAAAGCCAGCAAATAGGCAGCTTTTGGTGCGAAACTTATAGAGAGCGAATGTGACACGACGGTTTCCAAAAAGCGAATGTACGATAGGCTTGAGTCGGTCAGGACCGAAGAATTAAAAGGAATGAAATCCCACCACAGACCGAAAGGAACTAGTTCATCTTAAGCGCTCTTAATCGGTCGCGGTCCTTTAGTTCAGTAGTCGGTACGTCAGTACGTTATATTGTGTCTATGGTCAGTACCAAGTAACAAATCGGTCGGGAGCGAATGATCGGAATGAGTCAAGGTCAAGAAAGTCGCTCTCTCACGCTCTCGCTCTGTTTATTTGCGAGCGAGAGCAAGATATAACCTAGTAGAATAGAATAGAATAGAATATTTTTTTATTCGTAGACACAAACAAGACACATTAAATTACATGATATAACAAAAACAAAGGAAGTATAAAGTGCCACGAAATGGCCTCATCTCAGCATGTTGCTGGTGGCTTCCAGCGCTGATCTTCCGATGAGACCATCAAGTGAGAAAAATCACGAAAGGTAACAGACAAGAAGGAAAAAGACAAAATAATATAGAGTGAACAAATTGAAAAATAGATAAAAGATAACGACTAAATTAATCAATCATTCAGATTCGAGATTTGCTCCTGAACTAAAGGAACTAAAGGACCTAAAAGAGCGAACTAGATCGGAGCGCTCTTTTTAAAGAGCGAGCGGGCACAACTCTATTAAATGTACGAAATAGTGTTGCCACAACGATAGTCTTTTTTTTTTTTAATCTTAACAAACTGTTTACTTAGTAAGCTAATTTTGAGAATAAGTTAATTTGAGCTTGTAGTACGGTCACGTCTGAAAATTTTGAGACGGACAAAGTGCCACATATATGTATACAACTATACACTACCCCAATATATGGGCCATAATGTCGTGTATACATATTTTTGGCACTTCGATCGTATCAATGTTTTCAGACGTGACTGTACCTAAGAATCATCATCAAGTACACAGCCATCGGAACGCCGACACGGCCCACACTCACGCGTCGTTCCCCAATAAAACCCACCCCAGTAGCCAGCTGGCCCTCACCAGATCGCACAGTCGTCTCCAATAGGACGGCGAATGACCGTCCCACACGGTGGGGCGCAAATGGACCGTCTCCACAGTAGGGATACGGAAGAGATGTCACCCATGGAAGGATGTCGAATGAAACCCACACACGCCCGGCATTCAGTCCACCGCGGCCATCCATGACGGACGGAGCTCTCATAGGTACTACCGCGGCACCCGCGACAGTACATACTCAGGCAACCTACCACGGCCATCCGTGTGGACGCCTCGACCCAAAGGCATTATAAGTTTAACTTGTGATTAATTCATAAAATAAATATTTTCTTTCTCCTTCATTGTTGTCTCATTACATGGTACCTGCCATACGCATCACTTCCCCAACAAAGTATGTCTTTATCCTTACACACCCGACTCCACCCATCCATGGTCTTCCTCGTGCCCCGGCAGCTATTCAGGATCTGTGTGAGCTCGCTCCACAGCCTCTTGGAGACGTGGCGGGCCTCCAGCGAGCGCAGCTGGCCCGTGGCGAAGTCCACATGCTGCCCCATGAAGTCCAGCATCAGCTTCACTTGCTCATAGGCGACGTGCCGGGACGGATTGTCGGACATGCTGGAAAATTTGATTTTATTTTAATTACGTATGATTTAACCCTTTAACGGTCAAAATCAGAAAACGGAAAATAGAAGCCTGCCATTTTGAAATGAAGTTTAAAATCATTGTTATAAGGATGTCTTTTTGACATAGAAAATCGATTTTTGCCTGTTAAAGGGTATCTTAAACATTGTTCAGTTCGTAATTAAGTATATTTGATCGCTCTCAACTCAGTTAACGCAACGCTCTTGTAAAATACAGAAAAAAGTACTGGTTTGGTACTAATGGTAAACCAATTATGGCCAGTAGCGGATTTGCAGCCTTGGCCGCCCCCCCAGGCTGCTTATTAAATACTAGCTATCTTTCCGCACGCAGCAGCACTTTTATATGAGTTTAACTAAATTTTGCCAAAAAAAATTTTTTTTGGGTTTTATTATTTAAATATTTTAATGTACTGCAGAGAGAAGTTGCATACAATCAGTCTATGCAGGGGGGCGCACCTCTCTTTGTATCTGACTGTACATACAAAGTTAATTTTATGGTAAAACTGATGCTTAAAATGAATTCTTACGATTTTTTTTTGTAAAACCTAGTTTTGCCACTTTTTTACATCTATTAATAAGGATACGACTACGCCCCATAAAAGCATCATTACCATCAAAAAGGCGTTTTCCACTAAGTTACAATAAGATGTTTTTTTTAATCAGTATTAACTCTGAAACTAGGCGGAATCCAGAAAAGTTTATATGACATTTAAGTCTCTCTCTAAACGTGATCAGGAATACATAATAGTTAAAATCATTCGGTTTCCTCATGTTACACCATGTATAGACTGCCAGTACTGCCACTGGGCCTACTCGACCCTTAGGACAAATCTGCCACTGTTTATGGCAATTATGGCAAAATCTCTTTTTTTTTTATTATAGTCTTTTTGTCGTGGGAAAAGCTCTTAGGGCGTCATAAATAAATAAATGGGTAGCTTTGGGCAGAGTTGGTGAGTTAACTTATCCATACTAATATTATAAGTGCAAAAGTGTGTCTATCTCTTGTCTCTTCAAGCTTAAACTGTTCAACCGGATCTCAAACGGACACAAAGAAATAGATATGGTATAGGGATAGTTTGAGTACCGGGGAAGGAATTTTTGATCTGTTAGCTATTTCCCTTTAGGGGGTGAACAGGGAAACAAAGTTTGTATAGGAACAAAAAGCAGATGGGATAGAAAATAAGTTACCCAAATTACTAATTTTAAGCAGACAAAGTTGTGGGCAAAAACTAGTATATTTCTAAGGAAGAGCAAATCGCGCTAAGCACATGTCGACCCACAGGTATGTGCGAAGAAAGGACACGGCAAACATGTCAAGCATACAACAGAAGTACGATTTATATCGAACAGGCGGAATCGAAGCACATTTCACATTTACATGGCTGCAAGCTGGTCGGCTCCTCGCGGACGCGGACCGCTCCGGACGGACTCCATCGCGTCTACCATACATAACGTATAGGCACATTTAAAATGCGCTCCGGCGAGGCCCGACTCCAGCCGGTCGGTGGGAATCGTATATTACATGTTATGTATTGATAAAAAATATTAACGTTGCACGTATGTTAGTAGCGATACGGCAGTGATTTTGTAACGTGTGTAAGTATAATCAGCAAAGGCTGACGGTGGCTACAACCATCAAATACGATTAATATTGACGACAAAAGTTCCAATTAGAAATCGCTCTTAAAACATATTTGTTTCATACGTTAACTACATTTACAGGTATTCAACGGCAATAATACTCAATTTTCTTTGACAGAATATACTTACATTAATCGTTTACGTGCCCGTAGAGTACAATCTAATTTAATTGTAATAACTACTAAATTATAAATAAACAAATATTCATCAACATCTCCATTTTTTTTTTTTTTTTTTTTTTTTTTTTAATATGGCTTACTGTTGATTGCCAGTGTCATGTCGATTTATTTCTGATAAACTTATTTCGGGGGCGCGAATTTTTATCAGACATAAGGTTGCTAATCCAAATGAGAATGTAGGAACGACAGTAAATTTAGATGTAAAGAAAAATCAAAACATTAGTACAATATATAAGTAACTAGGAATAAATGAGCCAATTGAAATTAAATCTTTAATTTGTTAAGATTACAGAAAGAGACTAGGGCCACCAAAGTGTCCCTATCCTTAATCTGTCCTGTCCATCTCCATTTTACAGGCATAGACATGGTAGAATTTGACAGCTGGCTGAGCAGTTCAGAGGGCCTACCGCGAACCACGTTCGACGTGTTGCCTCCCTATCACACTTACGTACGAATTCACAAGTGCTACAGAGAGGCAACACGTCGAACGTGGTTCAACGGTAGGCCCTCTGGGGCCTGAAACCGAAGTTCGTAAATTGCGGGGATCTTTCTCTTTTACTCTGAATAAGACGCAATCAGAGTGAGTCTAAGTAGTTGCTAAGTAGGAACAACGAATTCAATCGATCGATCAAATGACGCAATGTATTGAAAATCGCATGCGATAATGGTATACAACTTTTCTATTATGTCGTTAAATTCGAACGCTCCCCGTGTCTACATTTTTTTCGTCATCCAAAACGTCAAAGTCAAAAATTGACAGACTAGGCTGTCAAAAGCACGCGTCCATATCGCGAATCTCAGTATTCCTATTCCACGTAATTTTAGCCCCAGAAAACTATTTTATTCGGATTTACACGCTTAAAATAAATCAGGATTCTTACAGCTTTCATTCAAACAGTATTTCAAGTCAGCGTCACCAGTAAATCGTCCAAATGGCGCGTGGGAAAGACAAAAAGAAGTAAGTGTAACACGTGTTGTTTATAATAGTCCTTAGTTTCTCCCGATATTATAAATGCCTGAGTATATTAAGGCCTTCGCATTGTTTACAGTGTAGTAAATTGAAATAGCTGATATATATTTAGTGCATTATAACGACTAGGTTCAGTATTCCGTAATTTCCGACTTGAAAATAATGTCAAAAGAAATTCGTTTATGATATTTTAACAACTATAGGATCGCTAAGGAACCATACTTTGCTCTGTAACTGAGTATAAATGGTCCGAAAAACGAAAAATGGTGGTTTTGATATGAACGGTAATGCCTAACAATGTAAACAAATCTAATTTAGACTTTAGAGGTATAGGCTTATGGTTATAATTTACTTTTGCAAGTATAACACGCTTATTTTTATATTATATATAATACGCGTGAGGAAATTGCCTCGCGCGTATGCTCGCTCTGTGTGGATCCACCTTATCAATATTAATTTTCAGATACAACAAATAATCAGATAGTTAGGTTCAGCTATTTCTTTTGATAATATTTTATTATTAGCCTACACTCCCGAATTCCTTGGTGTTACAACTACACTTTAAAACCCAAAAATGTATTAAAAGAAACAGCGAGAGAACAATTTTTCTTAATCACTAACGTCAAATCTGATTTTCTCTCATCCACCCTCATTTGACTTTTATTAATAAAAACGGGAAGTCAGTAAATGTTGCTAGTTGAATGAATGGCACCAGATTTGAATATTTTTTCATTAAACACTTGGAGTTGTATATACTGAAGACCCTAGAGTCCAACTGTCCCTAGAGAACACTGCTATTTCTAGAGATCTATTAAAAGGCACTTATCAAAGTTCCATTTGGATTTGGCAAGATTTGATTTTTATCTGGCTAGAAGATATGTATTGTATATGGAATACAGTATGTCCCACTGCTGGGCACATAGGCCTCACCTTGGAATTCATTCAGAAATCATGTCACACTTTATCACATGTAATGACACCCCAGGCAAAAAGTAGGAGAACCAATATTGTTCCATTATCATTGTTACCATTTCCTTTTTAATGAGGTATAAAAATTCATAACATCAAGATCGCAGGTTTTTATTGACATACTGAGATTGCGTGTTGGAGGTTCTGCCTTCTTGTGACATGCTTCTAATCAGGTGCTCCCTGCCCTCCACGCTAAACGCTGGCTCTGCCATCTAGTGGCTTAAATCTAAATAAGTTTTGGCAAAAAATATTTTCTGGTACAAGCTTTTATCGCTGACTGTACTTTTCTTTCCACAAACAACTCACTCATCAAGCCAATTCTAAAAACCCCATACACAATTAGGCTACGTTGTTTTATCACAGAGTTCCGTCTCCTCCTGTCTTCATCATCAGATCAGCTTGATGGTACCATAGTATAGTGTATGCAAATTTTCAGCTTCATCGGAAACCGGGAAGTGGGTCAAATTTGCCTTGCAAGATTTGACCTGTACAAACATACATAGTTACATTGCAATTTAAAAAAAGTAGAAATATGACATAATTCTTCACGCTAATGAATAGACAGCTTCTGTACTGCACTGTTCATTAACACTCCCTATAAGCTTGTTTCCATACTATTAGCCTGGGGTGTATGTCACAAAGTGGGCCAAATATGTTCACATAACTTGTAAAATGGTATTTTAATTTAATTTAATTTAAAAAAAAGAATTATCATGTCTTAAATTGACATAAGTATGTTTTTAGTACTAGATAATAAAATGAGTTTCTAGATTTGTCTTTTCTGAATACCAAATCGAATGTTCACACCATAACCCTCTATTAAGGTATGTGGTAAAATATTCTTAATTTTTTCTGTTTCTATTCCCAGACGTAAGCTGGAGAAGAAACAGGAAGGTGATGATGTGCCGAAGAAGGTGCCGCACACCCTGGAGTCTCTCCGTGAGAAGGATGAGACAATGCTGGTGCACGCGGAGGCTGAGGAACAGGAGGAGGTATGGGGCTGCAGGTTTTATAATACTGTAAAATGTCTATTTTGCTTCCCACTGGGCACATTTTACTGTATTTAATAGGGAATATTACGTGAAACTCTGCGTAGGTGGCGCCATTACCACAATCCGAGGGCCTACCGCGAAACAAGATGTACAACAACATTAAAAAAACGAAAAATCTATCCAAAATAATTTTGATTATTTGAATTGGCCTAAACTCATATAATTTTCCTTCCCTTCCTTCTTTTGGCCTCAGAAATGCGTGGTAAGTTATAAATACCATGTTTCCAGGCTCAAAAGGACATGGAGCTTGATGAGCTGTCCTCCTACTACCAGAACTCGTACGAGCCGAAGGTCCTCATCACGTACTCCGACAACCCGCACACCAAGACGCGCATCTTCGGCCGCGAGCTGGTGCGCATCATACCCAACTCCGTGTCCCGGTACAGACAGAGGTAACAACCAACATCATTGATAAGCCGGGTCCACACAGAGCGAGCATAAGCGCGAGGCAATTTCCTCGCGCACAAAACGGCCAGTGTAGACGTGCCTCGGGCGAGGAAAACGCACGCTCGCTCTGTGTGAACTATACAAAACAAGAAACTGATTCTTAATTTGGCACACTTTTTTTGCTCACTGTACTTCTTTTATATTATTTTACTTTAATAGGTACACTAAACAGATATCGTACATTATCATGAAAAACATACAATTTGCATATTATGGCTTAAAAGGCTTTCACCCAGCAGATGGGATCTGCAGTTAGCCCCAAAACAAAGTTAAAGAAATAAAAAATAAAAATAACTACAATCCGACTGTAGAACAAATAAAGCTTTAATAATAATTATGGCTTAAAAACTAGCACGAGATCCAATACAAGTGTACACAGCATGCTTTACAAGTAAGCGTAAATGTTACAATAGCTACTGTGAAATTTATCAGAGAACAAATAAGAGAGAGAGGAGAAGAAAAGGGTGTTCTCTCGTTCTAAGCATTTCTTAAATGAAGAAACGATATTAAATCATGTTTGTGTTATTCAATCGAGCTCCTTTGACTACTTACCGATTGCATGATCAGGGCGGCTACCGGGAAAATCGAAATTCGTCAATTGCGGGCATTTTTCTCTGTCACTCTAATTACGTGTTAGTGAGAGTAAAAGAGAAAGATCCCCGCAATTTGCGAATTTCGGTTTTCGCGGTAAGCCCCCAGATGAGCTCTAATGTATTATTACATTGTCATCGGAATGACGGAAGCACTCTAAACATTTTCTAAATGTCGACGTTCACTGCGACTCCTAAATAGGCGGGCCTCGCGAGGAAATTTCCTCGGCGGCAAACGCCCGGCCACGCGCGGCATGCTGGTGTAACTTATGCCTCAGCACGTCTGCCTCAGCCAATTTGCTCGGCAAGATGGCGTCACTCGGTCAGCGGTTCAAAATGGCGCCGCACGTAATGACTGCAGTGGCTTGCGTGTCTTTTATTTTGCTATTTAAAGCCATTCAAAATAAAAGATTTTGGCTGCGGCAACTATAACATAAGCAACAGCTTATATGTATAATAGAGTGGTATACATGTGTGAGGGTAAGACGTAGCTCACACTACAAACTCTTGGCTATGAACAACCATTATAACTGTACAGAAATGATATTTTCATCACACTTGCTCGAAAATGATGTTATTTTATGCAGGTGTACTTAAGGACAAAGGGCTATTAAGTTCTCGCGGGAGTTATGGAGTGTGAAAAAAAGCTATAACACCCTGTGGATGCATGGTGTGAAAAATGTATCTTAAATACAGTTGAATACCCTTTTGCGGGTATCTTACCAGTCAACCATAGGGTAGCAAATCTGAAATGTGTCAAGGTGGGTGCAGTGGCAAAAAAAAACATGTTACCTCCTTTTCTACATAATTAGGCGTAGGACGCTGCCTTTTTAATTTCATTGTATGAAATCCAAAATCAACAATAATCGTTCTTTCACCGGTCCCCCTCATTGAAGTCGTTTTTTTTTTCTTAAAAATTATTGATTAAATACTTTGTTTCAGTTACCCAAAGGTTGTCTGGAAGAGATCGCTCTTCAGCAATAAGACAACCTGTAGTCTGCTGTCCTTTAATTAATTGTTTTTTTTTAAGCTGTATCTTTTACTATGGTGTGCAAAAAGTAGTATTCTATCGTACATCTTCTAAATATGCCATTATGTCTGATTTACTATTTCTTTCTATTCCTAGGTCTTCAATAAAAAGGATAGTCCAATCAGCGATACGCGAAGACGTCACGGACGTGATCATAGTGAATGAGAATCAGAAACAGCCGAACGGATTCCTCCTCATCCACCTCCCCGACGGACCGACCGCCCACTTCAGGCTGTCCAGCTGTAAAATCACACCGGAGCTAAGGAAGGACTATAAAGAGATTACAACACATCGGCCAGAGGTGAGTCTGATCAACAGCCCAATGACTTCCTCGTCCACCTCTCCGACGGACCGACCGCCCACTTCAGGCTGTCCAGCTGTAAGATCACACCGGAGCTAAGGAAGGACTATAAAGAGATTACAACACATCGGCCAGAGGTGAGTCTGATCAACAGCCCAATGACTTCCTCGTCCACCTCTCCGACGGACCGACCGCCCACTTCAGGCTGTCCAGCTGTAAGATCACACCGGAGCTAAGGAAGGACTATAAAGAGATTACAACACATCGGCCAGAGGTGAGTCTGATCAACAGCCCAACGGGTTCCTCGTCCACCTCCCCGACGGTCCGACCGCCCACTTCAGGCTGTCCAGCTGTAAGATCACACCGGAGCTAAGGAAGGACTATAAAGAGATTACAACACATCGGCCAGAGGTGAGTCTGATCAACAGCCCAACGGGTTCCTCGTCCACCTCCCCGACGGACCGACCGCCCACTTCAGGCTGTCCAGCTGTAAGACCCCGCAGCTCAGAAAGGACTATAAGGAGATCACCACACATCGGTCAGAGGTGAGTGAATAGAGTGGAGACTCGATTATCCGAACTTAGTTTATCCAAAACCTCAAATCATCCGAAACCCTCAATCTAATAGATCAAAGGCCAAACGAATGGCAGCATCGTCTTTCGATTCGAGAGATGGCGCCATAACCTCTAGGTAGCGCCCGGTAAGATGGCGCCACTTTTTGATATGTAGCAAATTGCTTACAAGTCTTACAACCCCTCTGGTGTTGCAGGTGTCCATGGGCGGCGGTAATCGCTTACCATCAGGTGATCCGTCTGCTCGTTTGCCTCCTCTACAATAAAAAAATAATTGGACATATTTCAGTGAAAGAACGATCAAAGGCAAATGGCGTTCTAAAAGTTTTAATCATGTGTCGAAAGATGGCAGTAAAACGTGGCTACAAAATTTTCATCTTGTCTGTCGTATTTGCTTGTAGTAAACTTCATCTGTCTCTGGCAGGTGATCCTGAACAACTTCAGCACGCGGCTCGGCCTGACCGTGGGCCGCATGCTGGGCGCG
Source organism: Cydia pomonella (assembly GCF_033807575.1). Lineage (NCBI taxonomy): Eukaryota > Metazoa > Arthropoda > Insecta > Lepidoptera > Tortricidae > Cydia > Cydia pomonella. The sequence continues at coordinate 48,776,608 of NC_084703.1, forward strand.
CTGTTCCACCACGAGCCGCAGTTCCGTGGCCGCCGTGCCGTCACCTTTCACAACCAGCGCGACTACATATTCTTCAGGCACCACAGGTGAGGAGGAACAGTACTTTCCGGGTAAGGGGTTGCCGGCCGAGTACATATAGGTTCATACGAAATAGCCGTATTGCAGTGCAGTGTTCTGCCGCCAGAGTGCAGCACTAGCACGTATCTTAAACCATAGAGTAACTTATACATACTGTGCCTTAAACTGTTTTTGACAAGTTTTCATCAATGTCACATTTTATTGTGACATTGATGCATCAAAGCGCTTGTTTGCGCGGAAATCGAAATTTAGCTATATGCCTCTTTATCGCTCGAATATGCAAGAGTGATAGAGAGGTTAGATAAAGAATTATTCTTATCGCGGTAGTCCCTCAGATTTTGATGGATTTTGGTAGTGGCGCCCCCTACGCAGAGTTTCGCGTAATATTCCCTATTGGAGGAGTAGGCTTGCAAGGCAACCGTCTTTTGTTTCAATGCAATGCTCATTGCATGCGTGCTCATGCGTCATTCATTTTTATTTTATATTTGTTTCTAATGGTGAGATGGTTAATGGACTAAGATATCCACGGTATACGGTAAAATTTACGGACGAGCTGAAATTATACAGTATCTGAATCTCTTTTTGACTACACTAAATAAATAAAAAGCTTTTTAATTCCTAAAAAAAAATTGAATACATAGTTTTGCATGCAATAAATGGTTACTTTCACTTCACTACAAATAAATTATCACTTAAATAATTTTTCAATCCAATTAAATATTTATTATCATTTGATTCATTGTGATTATTTGTTTAAGTTTTGTGTTTATTAGTATGGTGGAGTTACCACATTGTCTTTTTAGTTTTAATTTAAGCTAATAACGGTAACCCCTTCATTTACAAATGAAGTTAAAAAACATTGTTATAGGGAGCGTGCATGAACTGTAGGAGGCAGCACAGGAGCTGTCAGATTTTTGGCGCGAGGCGTAAATGTGATGTTTTTTGTTCCGATGTAGCCCACAAGATGGCAGAACCTACTATGCACAAGAAAACACGTGACGTGTACATGTGCATGTTTATTGTTCCGATTCAGGCCACAAGATGGCAGACCCTCCAAGGCGCACGGTCCCTATAGCGTGGTCTTTAGCCGGTGTATCAATTGGTACTCGTGCAAGGATTCTAATGGCACGTTTTTCCAGGTGAAAGACCCTTCCACTCAGCACAGTGACCCCAGAGTTCAGCCCCATATTGCAACTTTTAACTTTTACGATCAACGAGCGTGATTGTATATTGTAGGCAACTTGACTTTGCCGAAGTTCATGCACAAGCTTATTCAATATATTGGTATTTAATGGTGACAGCAGAAATTTCTCTTAAAACTAGGATTCAGAATGTAAACATGATGGCTGTCATTCACTATGGCACGCGATTTTTTTTATTATTTTTTTTATTATTAAAAACTGATCGGCGATTGGCTCTAGTCACACCTGATGGAAAGTGAAGACAGGGCCTAAGATGGAGCTCACCGGTTCAGTAGTAGCCTATTCACTCTTGCTTTAAAGAGACCGAGGTCATAAATTTGAATTATTCAGTGTTGCTAACCAGCGATTTTTCAAATTTGCCGCCTTCTGCTACTGACAAGATTTACTTGACCAAGTATATTTCGGTTATGTAGTTTTATGGACTAAAACTTAGTTATTAATTCTAGGTACGAATTCACAAAAGACGGTAAGCGAGCGCGCCTCTGCGAGCTCGGGCCCCGCTTCACGCTGCGCCTCATATCGCTGCAGCAGGGCACCTTCGACTCAAAGAAGGGGGACTACGAGTGGATGATCGCCGGCCGGAGACACCAGCTCGAGACCTCCAGAAGGAGGTTCTTCCTTTAGAGTTAGATAAGTGTGTAGGTGTGAAAAGTTAAGAGGAATCAAATGGGGGAGTACAGCGGGCTTATTTTTTAATTTCGAGAGCTCGATTTCGTCACTCGAAAATCAGGAAAACGGCAAAATGCTATTTTTGAATAACTCGTTTTCAATTCTATTATAGTCTATTTTTTTATCCCGTAGACTAAAATGACATTTCATGTGTTGCTAGTTTTTTACGTCTTATAAATAGTGATGTGCTACAACCGGTACTAACCGAAAATAAACTATTGGGAGTTACTTATATAAGCATGTAACACCATTTTGAGGCATTTAGAAAGGTTGTTTCCAGGTCTATACACAATATTTCTAATACAATAAAGCGATTTTTTTGTAAGATTAACAGTCACCTCGAAGCTCATAATGCAATTTTTAAATGTTTGAGTGGATTAGTAGTGAGTAGATTTTATTTATTGTTTACTTACTATCATGTAGTGAGTAGATTTTATTTATTGTTTACTTACTATCATGTAGTGAGTAGATTTTATTTATTATTTACTTACTATCATGTAGTGAGTAGATTTTTTTTATTGTTTACTTACTATCATGTAGTGAGTAGATTTTATTTATTGTTTACTTACTAGAATTCATTAATTGTTTATTTTGAATCTAAAATTAATTTAAATTTTATCGGTTATTCACAAATCGAAATCAAAAATCAGCACTATTTGTTTTAAGCTGGTCACATTATTTCTATGTTTAGTCTACGGAATAAAAAAACAGACTCTAATAGAATTTAAATGCCTAGTATGAAGGGAGCCACACGAAATCGAGCGCTCGAAATTCAAAAATGGTCGCGGACTGGACGCAAGCGGAGCGCGGCGAGCGTCAAAACAAAGCCGTTTATACATTTGGTCGAGTGTGATGTAAGAAAGGCCTTGATTTGTTGCGCCGCTTGCGTCCAGTCGCGGCCTCACTCAGAGCGAGCCGCCTCGCAAGGATGCCTCGCCTCGGAAGGAAAGTACGATAATTAGACTTACAAAGATTTCCACGCGAAGTAGACTCTGAGTAGACGTGACATGTAACGCGACACGAATAACCTTAGCGACGGAAAGTGAAAAGAGAAAGCAGATACACAGAAATACTAAGACGAGTAAAGTACCGTAAAATGTTATTCACCAGTGGGTAATTGTGCTCAAACAGTTTTTACAGTACATATGGTACTACTTTACATCACTGGTGCGATAATTAGCACATTACGTAACTATGTGGCAAATTTAAAGTACTGTTAAATGTTGTACGATACATGTGGGAATAGGAAGTGTTACAACATGACAGTAATAATGGTGTATTCACTTTTACACTGCAACGTACGGTACCATATCCAACTGGCTATTAGGTCACTACTTCCTACCTACGTCTTCGTATGTCTTCGTATTTTTTGTTAACCTGACAATATTCTATTTGGCCTTGAGATAGTGTCCATACAAGCAGCTTACATCAGGCAATAATGTGCGTACGGTATAGTCAAATGTGCGTACGTCATGTATAGTGAAATAAAATGTCCGCACTGGTCATTTCAACGACTACCTTTGGCCGTTTATTGTTGTAGGTAATTGTTTTATTGTAATACAGTTTTTTGCGAAATATTTTCTTTTGATTTAAATCAGTGATATTCGATGGCTTTCAACGTCGGTGGTCAAAGAGAATCCATGCCAGGAAGGCCGTGGACTAGACGCACACGGCGCACTCGGCTTCGAGCGGCACGATCAAAATGTATAGACTTGAATGAATCTGTTTTGGACGACAGCGGCGGGCGCTTACCGCGCCGCTTGCGTCCAGTCCGCGCCCTAAAATAAATTAGTACCACAAAAAATCCGCAACATGGCGAAGGCCAAATAAAATCTCGTCAGGGTATACATTATTTTAAATACAATAGAACAGACTTTTGTATCAAATATTGATTGCTGTTAGGATGCCATTCTATTGGTGGTTTCAAATTGTTGTACAAGAGATGTTATGTACCTAGCTTATTTAAGGTTATTTTGAATATACGGAAATTAATGATAACAGAATTTTATTTAGATTTTATAACCCTTAAACCCGCTACATACTACAAGGATTTATACCCTACATTTTTATCATAGTACAGAGGGGCAGTAGGTTATCTTCCCACAAACGTACCGCGCGCGGCTTGTATGTGTGCGCCATAGTATCTATACGTCGCCGCACGCACACTCAAACAAAAGCCCCGACTGGCGCACTGAGAAACGGGTCGACATTTTGTTTGAGTGTGCGTGCGGCGACGCATAGATACTATGGCGCACACATACAAGCCGCGCGCGGTGCGTTTGTATAAAGATAACCTACTTCCCCACTCTTTGTACTATGGTTATACCGAACTTGTGTACGGCAATATAGAACATTTGTACAGTCGCCATCAGATATATCGGAGCGGCCGAGGTGCTCAGAAATATCTGAACACGCACTCTAACGTCTTGACTATAGAGGCGTGTTCAGATATTTGTGAGCGCCTTAGTTGCTCCGATATATCTGATGGCGACTGTACTTTGCTCCCGACTGGGTAATTGTGCTCCAACACATTAAAACTATCACAACCTCTAACCCCCTTATTCATAAACGTCTACTAAAGTTGACAAGCCGCTAATAATCGTTTGTCCCTTTCCGACGTATTGGTATGATGGAAAGGGACAAACGATTATTAGCTGCTTGTCAACTTTAAGACGTTTATGAATAAGGGGGTACGTATTACAACATGGTAGCGTGGTCTGGTTTAAATTGGCATATATAGTTCGTGTCATTCACGATGACGCGCAGATTTGTCAAATCTAACCTTTGATAACATGACAATACGAATCAAGGCACGCGTCTTCGTGAATGACACGATCTATACTGTAATCAACATACCTTCGCCCACACTGTAAACTGTCCATCGGTGGACCTTATTACAAAAGGCATAAGGTCCACCAATGGACAGCTAACGAGTGTTCAGTACCACAATTAAATATAATAATTTTATATTAAACCTATTGTAATAAACAATGGATTTAGATTCATGTGCACTGATCAGTGCTTAGACATACGAAGGATTAAATTTCGATTTTTAGAGAAAAGTAGGCAGAGACTGATTTCGGTTACGGTATAACGGTATGGTAGCGGTATAAAATTACGATACCGATACATTATACCGGTTATGCCGCGCGGCTCGATATAAAGGTATCGCTACTGTTTTAAAATAACGGTACCGGTATTTTTTCCGGTATATACCTTAGCCGTTATAGGCAAAGTAACAGTATTAAATAAAATCAATAGGGCTTACGGGCTTACACTTACATAGACAGCTTCATCCAATAGGAACCGCAAGACCCGGGCGGCTTGACAGCGACGCCTGAGCTGATAGGGTACCTTTATGTAAGCGTTTAAGGTACCTGAAAAAAAAACGGTTCCGTTATTTACCGGTAGCGAAATAAATTTATTCGGCTACATAAATGGTTCGGATTAATCCGGTATGACGTCATACCGTTATATATAGGTATCGTTATTTTTCGGTTATGCAGGCCCTGAAAGAAGGCACAATTTACGGTAGGTATTTCAGTGAAAACAAAAGGAAGGCAAAGAAGTAGGAAAAATGATAGGGCCTCCCAGGTAATTCGAGATGCAACAGGAGGAGAGCGAGATAAATCAACTGCACCAGCTAGCTGATTGATTTGGGAGAGAGCGCAGGGTGGGAGCCCCTGGTGAGCAGGCCCCTCTTTCCCACTGGGCACTCTGGGCACGTGCCCGGGGCCCCCAACCTCACGGCCCCCATTTTTTTTTAACACATTCACTGCTAGACAAAATGGCGCACTACCCCAGAAACCGGTGGTCTATAGCTGCGTACAAAACAACCCGCCCAGCGGGTTGTCCGGCATCTGAACAAAGCTCACGAGCGCCCACCAGGTGGGTAGGGATTGCAATCCGGTCCGGCGGATCCGGTAATCCGGCCGGATCCGGCACTTTTCAGGACCTACCGGATCCGGTAAAAATCACCGGATCCGGACCGGATCCGGTCAAATAAAAAAAATGCCTAAATACAGCACGCACTGTGCGGTTTAGATGAGGAAAAGGCGACGGATGAGAGGTATGAACTTGAACAGAGCATAAAACGAATGAAAAAGTTTAAATTTAGTTAAATAAAAATATATTTATTATGACGATGACTGGGAACAGAAGTTGCCTTTCATGTTGGTGGCACGATACGACGATTACATAAATACTGTAATAGAAGGAAAAATTAAACGATGGAGATGCCATGGAAGGCATTTGTAATTTATGCTAAAGAGAAGAAAAGAGTGTCATAATGTTGTGATAGGAGATTAAAAGTAAACAAATGAGCAGGATTAAGTCGGCGGTACTCAACCGACTAGAGCTGGGCTAATCAATATGTGTTACATGTGTGAATGAATATAAGATTGAAAGTTTGTATTGAAAATTAATGTATGAAATGAAATGATAACATTGATAATCTTTAGTTTACTTCGATTTTATATATATATGATAAAATAATGTTTATTTTCTATTCAAATTTGAGAGAGAATCTTTTGTATTTACAATTTCATCCAATCTTATGCAATTTCCTTAATGGTACATGCTACTCTACGTCTAGCCAATTCTATATTTGATCCATGTAACTTTTCTTAAGGAGTCCCTTTCCGCGATGGATTTCAATCCTACACTCTATTATTTTTCGCATGAGATCGTCGTGTCGTGTTCCATTCCCTATAATTTACCAATATACTTTTCTGTAAATAAAAAAAGGTAATTTTTTAAAATCATACAGACTACTACTTTCTTGGGCAAAAAATGAGGGAAAATTTATTATCATTTTGGTTAATTGTAAAATATCTTATTTTCTTACTAGAATGGATGTCAACGTTACAAAGAATTCAATCAAGGAACAGTTACGAAAACACTGTCATTTCAAGGAGTTCCAATTCCCACCCCACATCCCATTACCGGGCCTTGGAAACTAATCAAATTTATAATTGTAAACGAAAATTTGAGCACTTGTGAATGGTTATATATAATAAATGACCGATTTCATATTTGGGTTTTTAAGTGATATTGACAAGGTCACACTTTTTACTACTAAGCGTTATTTTATTGCTAAGAAGTTATTTATTAACTTCAAATTATAGATTTAGGAATAAGTATTACGCAAAAAACTAGAAAAATATGTTATTTAATTAATTTTGATATCCCTATACCAAACCGGATCCGGTCCGGCCGGATCCGGCCGGGTTATGGCCAAAATCCGGCCGGATTGAAAATCAATCCGGTTTGCAATCCCTACAGGTGGGTTCCCGGCAGTGAATGTGTTAAAGGGTCCTCGTTTTTTAGTGCTCTGGGGCCCCCTATTCCTGAGTGCCCAAGGCCCTCGTGTAAAAAGACTGCCTTGCTGGTGAGTTACTAACCTCACTGAACATATGTAGCATTTTTCCAATATCTCTAATATTTCATCTAGAGCGCCGTCCTTTTTATCACAACCCCACAAAACATGGTGAACATTAAGATTCCCAAGTACAATAAATAAATATTATAGGGACATTCTTACATAAATTGACGTCCCACGGTAAGCCAGGCTTGTGTTGTGGGTGCTCAGATAACGATATATATAATATACAAATCCTTAAATACATAGAAAACATATGGATGTTTTCCCGGTAAGGGCATTTATTTGTGTGATGAGCACAGATATTTGTTCCTGAGTCATGGGACTCAGGAACAAATATCTGCGGGCGTGGAGGGGGCTCGTGCTGGGCGACACAACCCAAATGGTCTGCCCGTTTACATACGTCGGGTGTAGCGGGGGATAATATATTTGGCTTGACACTGAATACAAACGTATCAGGAAATCGTATGGTATTTAGCCAATTACCTATTTTATTTAACCAATTATTTTTTGTTTAAACGTTCCTGTGTTTTTTGAAGGCATCTATTTTTTTTTTATTTTTTCGCTTTTGTAATAAGACGACTGTGTGGAAAATTCTCCCCGAATGTAGCCTCGCTTCAATTTTCTGGACTTTATGTCCAATAAACCATGTTCGTGTATTTTATACGTCCTATAGGCGTAAGGGGAGACGAAGGAGTTTGCGAGAGTGATTTATTTTCTTGCAAATCTAGAATAAAATGAGCCGGCGGAGTCGCGTGACCCAGCTGGGTCAGTCATTACTCATCACTGACCGCTTGACCAGGTGGAATATGTCCTCCGAACTACACTGAGGCTAATTAAAATCCACATTCGAGACGTCCCACCATCTGTCGATGGGACTGAAAGACCTAGACCGCGGGCCCCCTTCTCTTTATTGGACATCTTGTCGTTACGATCAGTTCGCGAGATTCCTTGCATTTCTGCATATAGCGACTATTTATTCGTTCCATTACGGAAGCGGAAAACTCAGAAAAGTGTGCCTTTTCAAAACCCTCATGTTGAGCTAAGCTAAGCTAACTTGAAAGGTCTGTTTTTCATCTCCTGAACCTGAAGTTGATATGGTTGCCACCAATGTTTCCTCGGGCAACCCTCTTGAAGTTAAATTTAGCGTTTACATTTTCAGAACTACATAATATTGACGGCAATAACTACAAAACCTAAAATATCTTAAAACTAACGAAATATCGACACTTTTCTGACCTCATATCGATTAAATACATTACAAAAATGGCGCGTAATCCATGAAACAAAATAAGTTACCAGCCTACAAAATGTTGTACTAGAAACTGTGTCAACAATTGGGGTCAACACGAGTCGACGCAGATTTAAAACTTCAATCGCCTATCGATACAATTAAAAAGGCGCCTTATTACCTTCACTTAAGGTGCACTTCAGCTGAACGGCACGAACTGCAGAAAATAAATCAATTATTTACAACAGCAACACGCCCCACCCTAATGAGAAAATTATTTTTGTGTGACTCTGTCTTGTGACGTCGGCGCGACTTCGGGCGGATAGAATAATAATTCCGCGCTCGTCTACAAAATGTGAATCAGTGAAGGTCGCGGAGCCCGTTGCCAATTACTTCGCTAGCTGCGTGCCACATATTGTTTACGGCTGTGCACTCGGCCGCATTTACGTAACCTATCGATCCGAGGGGGCTCGCCTCTCAGCTGTTAGCGATGTTGAATTTGTGTTCGAAGGTGAAGAGCGCGAGGCCGCTGGAGCGATGCTTCGCAAGCGTGGTGGAGCTACCGAAGCTGCAGGACTTCGGCGTGCAGAACGAGCCCGTGTTGGAGTATCGCGCCGGGAGCAAGGAGCGTGCGGCGCTGGAGGATGAATTAAAGAAGACGGCGGCCGTCACCGAAGACGTCCCCATCGTGATCGGCAACGAAAACATCAAGGATGGCGAGCCGCGCTATCAGGTGATGCCGCATAACCACGGTAAAAAGCTCGCTAAATTCTACTACGCATCAGAGAAGACTATCCAAAAGGCTATCGGGGTGAGCGTGGAGGCGCAGGCGCGATGGGACCGCACGCCGTACGAGGAGCGCGTGCGAATCTGGGAGCGCGCGTCGGAGCTTATGGCCGGCGCGCACCGCCAGCGTCTCAATGCTGCCACCATGCTCGGCCAGTCCAAGTCCGTCGTGCAGGCCGAGATCGACGCGGCCGCCGAACTCATCGACTTCTTCCGTTTCAACGTCTTCTTCCTGAAGGAAAATGCGAAATATCAACCCATCTCTGAAAATCCTAAAGTAACCAGGAACTCTATGAGGTTCCGTGGAATCGATGGGTTCATTGCTGCCATAAGCCCATTCAACTTCACGGCTATTGGTGGTAATCTCGCTTACACTCCGGCTCTAATGGGCAATGGAGTTGTCTGGAAGCCATCTGACACCGCTGTCCTTTCCAATTGGAGAATCTTCAACATCATGCGGGAAGCGGGCTTGCCTCCAGGTGTAGTTAACTTTGTGCCTGCTGATGGACCTACCTTTGGCAAGACAATTACTTCATCCCCGCATCTTGCTGGTGTCAACTTCACCGGTTCTGTGCCCACTTTCAACTGGATTTGGGGAGCGGTAGCTAAGAACTTGGACCGCTTCCGTAACTATCCCAGGCTCATCGGTGAATGTGGGGGCAAGAACTATCACTTCATTCACCCAACTGCTGATGTTAAGTCTGTTGTGACATCCACCATCCGCTCAGCCTTTGAATATTGTGGCCAGAAATGCTCCGCTTGCTCCCGGATGTATGTCCCCAGGTCTCTATATGAACCCATCAAGGCAGGCCTGTTAGAGGAGCGTGCTAAACTGAAAGTTGGAGATGTCAATGACTTCAGCATCTTTATGGGGGCAGTTATTGATGACAAGGCATTTGCTAGGATTACAGGTTACATCAAGAATGCCAAGAACAACCCCAAGAACAAGATACTGGGTGGTGGAGAGTTTGACGACAGCAAAGGTTACTTCGTACAGCCAACGATCATCGAGACGAGCGACCCACATGACAAGCTCATGGTGGAGGAGATATTCGGTCCTGTGCTCACCATGTACGTGTATGAGGATAAGGATCTCATGCAGGCACTGTCTCTCGTGGGATCCTCAACTAGGTTCGCTTTGACGGGTGCCGTGTTTGCCGCCGACCAGGACTTCCTGCATCTGGCTCTGGAGGAGCTGAAGCCGACCGCTGGTAACTTCTACATAAATGACAAATCTACAGGATCCGTGGTGGGCCAGCAGCCGTTCGGCGGCGGCCGCATGTCAGGCACGAACGACAAGGCGGGCGGACCCACTTATGTCATGCGCTGGACCTCCCCGCAGTCCATCAAGGAGACCTTCGTGCCGCTGCGGGATATTGATTACCCATACATGCGGGACTAAGCTAGCAAGCGGTTAACAACATGATACTTGAACAATAATTAGGATAAAGCTATGTAGCTATGTTCGGAGATGTTGTTTCATGCCAGTGGCGGCTACAGTACTGGCCAATCATATAGGAGATCCTATATGTCTAACAAACCTCATATATTACCCTCTTATCTCTTCCTTAATGTTATAAAAAGCTACATGGTTCCTGTTGTAATATGAAAAATATATCATTAAAAAAAAACATATTTTTGGCCGGTACTGTATCTTAGGTAATATTTGGACTTCTAAAATTACAGCATGTATAGCGATGCAACTAATAAAATGTTAAACAACTGTGCTTTTTAGCAACGTTTACAAGTTACTCTGACTTGTCCCAATAAGGCCTAGTTTCCCCTCTGAGATTGTCAGATGGAATTTCGGAATAACTAGTGCCTAAATTCTTTCAATTTACCCAGGCATATTTTAAAGTGCTAGAGAATGTCTAATACTGATATATATGCTTATAGGTTTGGCCAACAAGTTACTTTACGAGTTAAAAGAACCATATGCTCTTCACTTTGCGAGTACCATCTCCATAAAAAGAATAGTATAATGTTTTATCTGCTCTACAGCCAACACAAATTCACCAGACTACTCTAGTTGCGTCTCTATAACGGAGATCAAGTCCGCCACTGTCTCATATCATATAAGTCAAAATTACTAGCAGTAGATAAAAGTAATTGAAATTAAATAGATGTTAATATTTACCTATTAGGTATTGCACATGAAGTATTGGAAAAATGCTGTGATGTATTATTTATTTACTTATTTATGTGGTTCGCTTCACAGTCGGAGACGGACTGCCTCTTATCAGTTGCTATCTGGATGTGCGTCTGTCTGCATTTATACGGTTGATAACCGACATATTTGTAGAGAGTATTAACACTATTGTTATTACCTTTTTAAGTTTAATTTCGAAGCTTGCGTTCCTGTGTTATTTTATAATTATTATAGTCATTGATATTCCAAATAAATTGTGGAAGTTGAATGTTGTTTTTTTTGTGACCTTCAATCTATAAGTAGATAGCCTTTCGTATGCGCCTGTCAACAATTTGCGATTTATTTAGCAATCATGACATCTTCATGTTTAACATGAATTTGGTTAAATATATATGGAGCAGATCTGCTCCTAAGCATTCCAAAGGATAGAATGGACGGATGGCATTATAATCTTGGGAACCCGTGTCCTTTGAGTCTAAATTTAAAGAAACAGGTCTCGTTTTTAAGAGGCTTTGCGCTCAAAAAACTTCCCGAGTTTTAAATCCCCAGTCGAGTCTTTTATTGAGTATTTTTTAAGCGTACCTCAAAAGAAAATCGAGCCTCCGAATAAAGACTCCGTCAACATTTTATAGGTTTTATCTTTATCTAAATAACAGTCGCTACTGTATGATTTATATGAAGACAAACAAATGCATATTGAATTTTATTGTCAATAAATTGAGAGTTACATATAAGGACTCGAGTCTATACAGAAGACTTAAGGCGCAGGGTAGGGCAAGGCATTCTCCATACAAACCTTGTGCAAGTTTTATTCGTTAGTTTAGGCACTATAGCATTTAATTTCATTTTTTGCTTGTATATATTGGATATACGCAGAACTTGATGTAGAAATTTTTCTTTATTAAAAAAAAATTCAATAATTTTAAAAAATACATCTAGCCCTAACTAACAGAAAAATAAGCATATTTACCAAAAATAATAACTGTAGCGCAAACACAAACGAAGAAAAAGGCGCACAAAGTTTGTATGGAAAGAGCTTGCCCTACCCTTCGCCTTAATTAGGTATAAGAATCTGAAAAACGGATTTCTCACAAATAAGTAATGACAGATATAGACAAACTATTAATAGAGGCTTGCAGCGCGTTTGTGAATAAGAACCAGGAATTAGCACACAAATAATGGTTACAATGTTTTTGTTTTCCTTAATCAATAGAGGACTAGTTCAACATTTTCCTCAAAAGCAACCATGTAGAATCTGTGTAATGTGTAAGGACAAATTAGGTGATAGTCAGACCAACCAAAGTTGGCAGCGATTTTGATGTGATTTACACGCGATTCTCGCCATCAGATATATCGAAGCGGCCGAGGTGCTCAAAAATATCTAATAGGCACATGCATTCAGGCGTGTTCAGGTATTAGTGAGTACATTGTCCGCAGCGATATACAGGGTGTTTGTTAAGTCATCCGCAATAATTTACGAACTGAATATATGTATAGGTCATATTGAGTTACTTTTACTATGAACCAATCGCGAAAAAGAAATTTACTTTCCCATAGAAAATGTCAAGGTTAGATTAGACAGGCAAATTGTATGAAAAAACTCGAAATCTCTTGGACAGTCCTGAAATTTGGTATGTATGTAAATGAAAGGCCCCTTTTTCATGTCCACACCATTTGACATTTGGGGACCTCGAAGAATCGCAACCATTTTGAAGAATGTGCACTATCCTGTAGAAATTCGCGTTTTACTCAAAATCTACGTTCTCTATTAAAATATGGTGTAAGACAACAATAAAGCTTATTAAATTCTAGACAAAAAGGTCCCCGATATTTTTGCGGAAAAAATACATCTTGTTATAGAAAATACTCGCTGAACCTAGATTTAGTGCTTATACTAAACACTCCCATGGGACGTTCTCTTAATAGGAAACTCTGAGGAATATGAAATCCACTTTTATATACAGTGTGTCCCTAGCCATTGGTATTTAGGGTTTTTAATTTCTTCGAAACCGCTACACCGGCTGTTATGATACTTTGTACACTGGTTCTAAATACCCTAATGCATATGTACATTTCGGCTTTGTCCAATGGCTAGGGACACACTGTATACATTTGTACATGACCTAGTATATTAAGTACCTATTCTATGGTAGACAAGCATTGAACGCGAATATTCTCACCATGAATATATTACATTATTACGACAATGGAAGAGAATGCACAGTAAAAACAGCATACAGTATTCGTAGTTATTATTACATACACTTACTTATTACCTACTATAGGTTTCTTGAAAAACGTAATGCGGTACTTAAGAGGAAAGGGAACGGCGGCTTCTCCTTACAAACATAGTGCCTATTAAGTTCCTCGCTGGTCTACCCTGCCTATTGGCCGAAGCCGATGGTCCTAGGTCCAAATCCATGGCATTTATTTGTGTGATGAGCTCATGAGCATTGGTTCCGGAGTCATAATCATCTCTTTCGGCTGTGCAGTAGTCGGGTAAATAAGGGAGGGTCGCGCGCCGTGAAAAGGGGTCACGCGGCCAGTTGGCAAAGAAAACACGGGAGTTTACGTAAACATTATATAAGTATTGTTAGCATCCAAACCTAGTCCGTATTTACCATCGTTACGTCTGTACAGAGACTTAAGAGGCTCCCCGCGGTTTTCATCGATTTTTGACTAGTTTTGAGTCGTTACTCCTACATTTGCACTACAGATAGAATTATAAGACAAACGGCTATCGGTTCTTCAATCTTTTATCTCCAATATAGTCTCCATTCTAGTCTGCCGGATTTCGAAAGAAATTAATATTTTGTTTTTTAAGGTTTTTTTTTTAAACTTAAGAATAAGAATTTATTTATTGCCACATATTACAGGTTCACTATAAAACAAAAAATAAAATAAAACATTACATACCTAATAAAGAAGTAGAAAAAGAATTATAATAATTTATACATATGAATAACGCAGAAATATTGGGCAAATGGTTCCAGTCTCAGCGTGTGCTGGGCCGAGATGCCCGGCGCTGGTTTTCTCTAAAAACACTTTTTTCGTTAGGTACTAGATTGCTGTGAAGGATTTTACATGTACGTAATCTTCACATTTGGGTTTGTCTTTGACGTCTCTAAAAACTAGTCGGAGATTTTAATTTTAAACGAATTAACACCATAGGTATGGCCAGAAAACCAGGTTTTTGGCCTAAAATTGTTCAATTTTGATGCCAAATATCTCGAAGACAATGAACTTTGAAGTAAATATGGGATAAGGATGGGGATGGGGTCTGATAAGCAGACAGCAGTTTTTGTGGCAAAATAAAGTGTTTGACAAAATGAAATACTTATCGACATGTCTGCTATCGATCTTACCTTAACGTTACCTATATACCTATATTTTATGAAGTGAAGATAGCTACCGCAAAATACACAATACGTTTAATATCTTCTTTAATATATTGATCGTTTTCTATTGTTATAGCACTTTGTACTACGGTTTACGGTTTTACGACCGGTCTGGCCTAGTGGGTAGTGACCCTGCCTATGAAGCCGATGGTCCCGGGTTCAAATCCTGGTAAGGGCATTTATTCGTGTGATGAGCATGGATATTTGCTCCTGAGTCATGGGTGTTTTCTATGTATTTAAGTATTTATCAATATTTATATATTATATGTATCGTTGTCTAAGTACCCTCAACACAAGCCTTATTGAGCTTACTGTGGGACTTAGTCAATTTGTGTAATAATGTCCTATAATATTTATTTATGTTTTTATTTTTAAATACATAATAAATGTAATACTAATAAAGAAATGATGTAAAGATTTGGAATTTATTTTCATTCTTGAAATTTCTCGGTTATTAACAGCATGTAGAATTTACATCTCTTATAATTACTAATCTATGACTGACTTATCGATAACAGATTTACCGATGTTTAATTTTTTCAAACACTCGTTTTTGGCACAAAAACTTCTATATCTGATGATAAGCTACAAAAAAAAAAACATTAGAAAAAAAAACTAAGGGATTCAGATCGAAGGTCACTGGTCCCAAGGAGTCCCTTAAGTCTCTTTGTTTACGCGATTATAGAATGTACGGTTCAGGGACGTATTTACCCCAGGGTCAAGGGGCCACGGCCCGGGGCGGCAGGATGCGAAGGACGGCGTACGCCCCACGATTCCAGAAGCCAAAAAAATGCATTTGTGCTTATTATATGGTGCGGTCCAGTACGCCAAACATTAAAATACACCTGTGTGCGGGGTGGGGGAGGGGGGGGGGGGCTTATTCCTACTAGTTATACGCTATATAGTACATAATGCCTAGCCTGCTAAGGCCCAGCCATACAAATAAAAAATCCAAAATTTGTCACTGAAATTTGAAAATGATTGCAGAGAATAGAGTCGATTTTGTTATTTTTTTTAAATTAAACGATATCTAAAAATGCAACTTTATTCCGTTTGATTATGACTTAAATTTCATCGAAATTAATAAGTACTATAACAAAGAGAATTTTAAATAGAGGTATTGATCGGTCCGGACACCATATCTAGTTTAGTTTTATTTGTTATTTTTTTGAGACATTTCATTTCTATACCGTAAAATGGAACACATTAATTAGCGACAGTAGGTAGGGTACTTGTTCGAATATTTTTTGACGTTTATAAAAGCCAGTGGAAGGTAGGTAGATTTCGATGGCTGCTCATGGCCGTATACGCAAGCTCGTGCGTCGTGAAAAATAAGAAATACCTAAAAACTGTCGATTTGTGTGCTCGAAACCCTCACCGGAGCCACTACAGCATCAGCTCGCCAATGAAGAGTGTCGGTACCGACAAAGCGATTCGTCGTGCAGAGACCGGGTGAGTTGGCTTTCGAGCTATTTGCTTTCACTGGCATAGATTGTTAAATTTCTTGTTGCCTAAAACAATTTCCCTATAGGGAGCGTGCATGAACTGTAGGAGGCAGCACAGGAGCCGTCAGATTTTTGGCGCGAGGCGTAAATGTGATGTTTACTGTTCCGATGTAGCCCACAAGATGGCAGAACCTACTATGCACAAGAAAACACGTGACGTGTGAATGTACATGTTTATTGTTCCGATTCAGGCCACAAGATGGCAGATCCTCCAACACGCACGGTCCCTATTCGAGGGCGATTGTACAGGTATATTGTCAAAGAAAACTTTGTAGCCACGAAAATTTACTGCCATCTTTCGACACATGATTAAAACTTTTACAACGCCATTTGACTTCCTTATTCTTTTACCGATATGTGTTAAATTTGTACAAAGTTTTCTTTGACAATACAATTCCATTTCAAATTCCTTGGTTCTTAGGAGGCTAGCCTAGACGAATTAATCGACATTCATGCCAATATATTGAACAGTCGCCATCAGATATAACGGAGCGGCCAAGGCGCTCACAAATATCTGAACACGCCTCTATTGTCAACGCGTTAGGGTGCGTGTTCAGATATTATTGAGCTCCTAGGCCGCTCCGATATATCTGATGGCGGCTGAATCATTAATCATTATTGCAGGGATCGGAAACCGGTATTTTTTGTATGGGAACGAAAACGGTATTTTTTCGTTCTTTGTTAATTACTTCATTTCTAATTAGGCAATCTAATAATACGAAGTCGTTATCTGAAAACACAACTGAGTCCTACATTTAGAGTATAAAATAAACCGAAATATATGGTTATTTCGATGTTTTTGCAAAAAACCGGTTCCGATCCCTGTATTATATCGACTCAAAGTCGATCAATAAATTTTTATAGCTGCCTAAATACCCAGGCACAAATATCACGAAGTTTCGAATAGAATTATGCTTTTATTTAATAACATCTCTAAAATTAGCACAGTTTCCGCCAAGCGACTATTGCTCTTATATCATTGAGTTTAAGACGTCGTCAATCATCCATATCTGAAGGTGTCACCTGAAGGCCTACCGCGAACCACGTTCGACGTGTTGCCTCTCTGTCGCACTTGTAAATTCGTACGTAAGTGTGACATGGAGGCAACACGTCGAACGTGGTTCGCGGTAGGCCCTCTGAAGGTCGAACTATTCGATGCGGTCGTAAGGCCCCGTAGGTTCGCGTTCTCTCAATCAGAATAAGCGAGAGAGCGAGATGACGTGTGCGTGGTAGGGACTGCGGATATCATGTTTTTGAATTTTAATTTGTTGTAAGTTTTAACAAAAAAGTAATCAATTTCAATTCAATTTATTTTCAGAACACGTGTACGTTCCATAGCATGGTTAGTACTGGGTTAGTAACATACTCGTAAACTGAATCACTTCACATGTTTAGCTTTTTCGCTAACTAACTTTTCTAATTTTCTCGGAGAGGCTAACTTAGGTGTAGTTCAGGATAACTTACAGGAATAGTTATTTTCACCACACCAACTGGTAAAGGCCCTCTGGATTGTACAAAAACTAATGAGAGAAGTTTCATTTTATCCACATGTGGGACAAAGTAATCAGTTGCAATTCTTGAGTTGTTTCTTATATTAGCTGATAGACTACACCTACTGGTAAAGGCCCCTCTGGATTGTTCAAAAACGAATGAAAAAAGTTTCATTTTATCCACATGTGGGGCAAAGTATCAGATGCAAATTTTGAGTTGTTTAGCTGATAGTATTGACTTTTAAATGATGATTTTGAACGATTAGTCGATTATTTTTCATTTTGCAAAGAAGCATACGGCCCGCCTGATGGTATGCAGTCACCGTAGCCTATGGACCCTTTAAAAACCTGTACACTCCTTTTTTGAAGTACCCCATACTGTATACCCTCAGGAAAACCTCGGCAGGTAGCTCATTCCACAGCCGGAGCGTCCACGACAGGAAATTCATGATTTCATCTTCCGAACCACTCGCTACGCTCGTGTATTCCCATTTCTTCCCGCCCCGTTCATCGCCGCCATACACGAGGCGGGGACAAATCGGAATAATTTATATGAAAACACGTATTCCTAAATGGGAAAATAAGCCCGGCGAGGACATAAATAAGAATACATTGCTACGCTCGTGGTTCAATTTTAGAATCTTTCGCTAGCTCGGGTATCAGAAGTATCACGAGGGGCTCTTGAGTAGTTGACGGATCTGTTCTAAGGGGGTAATTGCATAAAAAATCCAAATGGGTCGAAGTCTGCAAGGACCCCCGAAATTATATGATAAGACCACTAGTGCTTGTAAAACGAATAAATATGTACAGTACCGTAAAACCACCCAACTATAGTCCAATACTGCAACTATAGTCCACAAATTCAAAAGGAAATTAAGTATCTATACCAATGTTCCTTTTGGTTTACTCCTAGTTTTACCTTCCATTTATAAACATACTTTGCCTTAGAACTACAAAAATATAGTAAAATACACACCTGAACGAGAAAAATTGAGTTTATTTGTGGACCATAGTTGGGAGCTTTGGACTATAGTTGGGTGGTTTTACGTAAAAGATTACGCAATTATGTTGGAAAGTTTTTATATTGAAATGCTTATAAAATCACACGCGCTAAAAATTATCAGCTAAAATTTCCTCGGTCCGAGTTGATAAATTTAATTTGATCGGTTGCTTATGTTGCTATGAGGCCAAATAGATATTTCGACGTATACCGGTACGTACCTCGCTCGGACGGTTATATATTAGCCGTGAGAGCCAAATATGTAAAACTTGCAATAACCTTGGCAGAACCTTCGCCTTGCGAAAGAGTGGTCCGACGATGCTGTAGTGTAGTTGAATTATATAAATAAAAGTCGGTATTTAGCATAATCTATGGTTATATTTAGAGGCGCTTATTTTCTGTTTACCAGTCTGTGTTTGTCACCGTGGTATGTACGCTGTATACAGGATCATATCATATGGTATGGTACAGCTAGACCGCAAACTAGCCTACTGTGTGGTGGTGAACTGGTGAAAATAATAGCTATTACTCGACTAGGTATCGCGCTTCGCGCTCAACGTAGATAATGTTAGTTTATGTTAGCACCTATATTATCATATATGTTTAGGTTCCAATTGCAGCTAGAACGTAGTGATTATATGCTCTTTGATTGCAGCTGCAATGAAGTGTCAGTGTCTCTGGTATAAAGACAGTTATATACTAGCGCATAAACAGATAATGCAAATTTATAGTTAGGCCAGAGACCCAGAGACGGTCTTATGGTCTAATTTCAAACATAGACAGATAGAATAATACTATCTCTGTCTTACGCTAGTAGTAGCACCTAAAAGAAAGGGATACGTATAGTTTTCCTTGTTCTTATTTACTGACAAATTTGGTTTGCCAGACTATATACTTTATAAATAGAAATATAGTCTGTCAAGCTATTTCCGTCAGTAGAAAAAATGCAAATTTTAAAAATTAAGCGCGAGGTGTTATTGTCCCATAGAAAATTAATTCTATGCCTTTTCTATAGATACATACTAACAATATAAATATCAACTAAAAAAAATATAAATTTAGAATGCGAATGACTTAGGACTTTTGATATTTTGTTGTTCTAAAACAAATTGTCTAGAAACAAAACGCAGAATCTAGAATTTTGACAGAAGCCCAGTCTAGCTAAGCTAGTGTATCCTTACCCTAAAATATTGTATATACAATACACGGCGGCGACTGCTTGCTAGTTCTAGAAAGTACAAGAAAGATATAGTTTATTTATATTTCGCCGAAGAATAACCTAAAATTTAAATCAAATTAAATTACAATGGCTAATGTGTTTGGATTAATAGTGTCTGGCCGTTTGGTAAGTAAATAATACGTTGTGCGTTCTGAAAATGCAACTGCATGTAAAACTGACATTCAAATTCTTTAAAAGTTCATTGATCTTATGCTCATTGTAGTTTTAGAGAGAATTTAATGCTTTTAATTACTTAATACTCCAATAAACAGCTAATCTTATGGAGCATTCATGAGAACAAGTGACTTATGATATTATTTATTTACATTAGTTATTTTTGTTGTCATAGTTAGGTTAGGTCCGGCGCACCGACTTAAACAAAACAAAGTGTGGAGTGACATCATTATAAACGTCGTATTTCACAGAAATGTGTCATTAACGACGACATTACCTGAATGTTTCTTAAAAAAATGCCAGTTTCATTAATTTTGTGTTATTTCTACTTAGAATCACGAGCTTTTTCAATGCTGAAGGGATAAAAAAATGTCCCAGTTTCTTCCTATTGTGTTATCATTTCCCCATATACTTTGTATGGCGGTAACAAAAAGGAAAGTTTGAAAAATGTATGGAAATTTTGTGACACAATTTTCTCTTCTTCTTACTCGCGTTGTCCCAGCATTTTGCCACGGCTCATGGGAGCCTGGGGTCCACTAGGCAACTAATCCCGAGAATTGGCGTAGGCACTAGATTTTTACGAAAGCGACTGCCATCTCACCTTCCAACCCAGAGGGTAAACTAGGCGTTATTGGGATTAGTCCGGTTTCCTCATGATGTTTTCCTTCACCGAAAAGCGACTGGTAAATATCTAATGATATCGCAAGTCCGGTCCGGACACATCCCTACAAACAAGTTTCTATTTAAGAAGGGTGTTAAACCGTCACCACTGTGTGTAGACTGTCAGAAGCCTGATGACTTGTCTCACGTATCGTTGGACTGCGACCGGAATTCGGACTTCAGAAAAAGAATTTTTGGTAGTTTAGGCTCCATGCATAATGGACAGATCAATAAAATTGTTGGTTGGCAGAGCCTTTATCAGACACGGCAATCAGTGTATACCACTTTATTGATCTCTCCCTTGCGTAGGGAACTATGAAAGCACCCTTGAGGCTGACATGTTCACCTAGAGTGTCCAAAGCCTCAATAAAAATCAGATAAGAAAAAAAAAGATTTGACGCTAACAAAATATACATGCTAACAGGGCAAGTTCAATAAAAGCTTGTAATTAGAGTTCATCTAACCTTAGTTTGCACTGACTTTATAAAACAAAGTGAGAAAGTGTCATAATACATTAATGAGGACATTGACACACTTTACCACTGCAAATGTCATGTAGAGTTAACTTGGTCCGACTCTAGTATCATATGTGGCTTTCCATCAGAGAAGGGTCATCATGCGCAATAAGGACCTTTCTATCAGAATTTCTGTTGGAATTTCAGATAAAAAAGACCTTATTGCATTTTGCCTTATTCATAAAGATGGCACCTAAATAAATTCCAGGTTCAAACTGACTTCACGCCAGTCTCAGACACGCAGTTCCTCATCACAATACCTGAGGCGGACTCCATAAACTACCTAGTTGTGTTCCTCACCGGCGTGACTCCGCTGCCTGAGGGCGCCTGCGGCATGGTCTACTGGAGCTGGCCGGACCCCTCGGCACCACCCAACTGGCAGCTGCTAGGACACATATCCAACTCCAAGCCTTCGGCTATATTTAAGATTTCAAATCTAAAGAAGTTGCATGAACTGTCTAGTAAGTATGCTGGTTTCAATAATCGGTGTTATTTCTCCCTGCTTCACGTGCCTTCTGGTATCCTGAGGGATGTGACGGCTGGGGACACTTCACCAGTGCTCTTCAAACTGCTCTATTGGGCCCGGTGACTAGCCTGTAATGTGGCTCTTGTCTCTGACGTGATTCTGTCCACCGAACGCATGACTATACATACGTCCATCCCTACGCTTCCTTGCCTATCGTCTAGCTTTTCTAGGCTATCTGGACCTCTCGTGCTCAGATGGCCGAAGAAACCAAGTACACGTTGGGTGCAAACAGTGGAGAGCCTCGTTTTAATGATATACGGCAATGGGTGGGTCCACACTGAGCGAGCTAGCATGCACTGGGCCCAAGCGGCTTGGAGAGCACTTGATAAGAGTCGTCACATCCCTCAGCCATGAGGATACCACAAAGAAAAATATAGAAATATTTTGTAACAGTTGTATACCTACTAACACTTATGGGCTTTATTTCCTTAAATAAATCGTTTTATTCTCTCTTCCTCACGTTGTTCCGGCATTTTGCCACGGCTCATGGAAGCCTGGGGTCCGCTTGGCAACTGATCCCGAGAATTGGCGTAGGCATTAGTTTTTATGTAAGCGCCTGCCATCCTTCCAACCCAGGGGGTAAACTAGGCCTTGTTGGGATTAGTCCGGTTTCCTCACGATGTTTTCTTTCACCGAAAAGCGACTGGTAAATATCAAAGGATATTTCGTACATTAGTACTGAAAGACTCATTGGTACAGCCGGGGTTTGAACCCGGAACCTCGCATGCTCTTACCGCTAGGCCTCCAGCACTCAAATAGATGGTTTTATTATTATTTTATATAGCTTAAATTTCAAGCATTTTGAAAGCCATTGCCGAGAGATGGGACAACCCTATCTTATTTTTCTGGGTGAGAAAATACACGCAGTCGAGTTTTATCACCCGGAAAATATTGTTATAGGATTATTTTTGTTTATTAATTTATTCAAAGTCATCATTGTTTACTAACCATTTTTCTACATGTGTAACTACTAACAAAAAATATGGATTTGAAAAAGTCTGAAAAAATTTTTTTTCATTAAATTTGCCATAGTAACCTTTTACGGATGTTCGTCAGGCGACAACCAGTTCGGCACCGCGTTCGGCGCGCCCAAGATCTGCCACAACGCGCAGATAGGCGTGGCCATCGAGCCAGAGGCCAACGTGTCGCTGCTGGCCTCCTCCGTTGTGAGTACTCAAACATTTATTTATTTATCGGTATTCAGTATAAAAAAATATAAAGAGGCAGTTTTAGAGTGAGATTCAAGAAAAACTTACCGAAAATCGACTTCGATGGTATGGCCACGTCATGAGGCGACCACCAGACCACATGACAAGAAAGGTACTGGAGATGAGTGAAGAAGCCTAGGGGACGCGGCAGACCCCAGACAACATGGATAGGGCTTGTCCAAAAGAAGCGCAACTAACACCCCAGACGACCCAGGACAGGTACGCCTGGCGACGCCATATAAGGAGAGCTGACCCCAAGTAAATGGGATAGAGCTAGGAAGAAGAAGATTGAGTATAAAAAAATATCGTTGGTCAAAATTGGATGAAAATAGCTCAAGATATGAGTGGAAAACTCTGGAGGAGATCTTCATCTGCGAAGACGGGGTTCTTGCTATATATTAAAATTCACTTAAAAATATTTTTAGAATTAACATTAAAAAACTATAATTGAACTTAAGACTAATTCTAAACAACAATGTTAAAATTAGCAAGAAATAAAAGGCTATTTTATATTTTTATTTTATATTCAGTATAACAACAGCCGTAACAGCTGCCCGAGTCTGTGTTTCCGTATGAGTACAATCTGAATCTCTTCAAGGCTAGGGTAAATAGGTATCTCATAGGTAAGCGTGCTCCACCGTAGACCGCATCATCACTTACCATCAGGTGTGATCGTGGTCAAACGCCTGCCTATCCTCCATAAAAAAAAAAAAAAAATATATATAACTAAATATATAAATGCTTACATAAAATAAGGCCAAATGATGATTTATTCACCAAATAGTCCACTGGGGCACTTGTACAATTGATGTCAAGTTAATTTACAAGCAATAAAAATATCATTAATTACAAAAAAACAAATCGCAAAATTCGAATCAATGATACACTAGATCATTAGGGTTCCGTAGCCAAATGGCAAAAAACTGAACCCTTATAGATTCGTCATGTCCGTCTGTCTGTCCGATTATGTCACAGCCACTTTTTTTATTTAGGAGGAAAGGGGACGACCGATTCTCCATACAAATATTCGGCCTAATACGAACATATAGAAAACTAGCCGAATACCAAATAATTACCGAATGTTTGGCCCACATCTAGACTAAATTTCACCTCAGAATAAATAATAGTACGGTCACGTCTGAAAATATCAATACAAAAAAATGCCAAAAATATGTATACACGACTTTATTGCCCATATATTAAGGTGTAAGTATACATGTTTTTGGCACTTTTTATGTATCGATATCTTCAGACGTGACTGTACTACCGTACAGGTGGGATATAAGAATACCCTAAAACTACCCAACTATAGTCCAATACTGCAACTATGGTCCACAAGTTCAAAAGGAAATTAAGTATCTATACCAATGTTCCTTTTGGTTTACTCCTAGTTTTACCTTCCATTTATAAACATACTTTGCCTTAGAACTACAAAAATATAGTAAAATACACACCTGAACGAGAAAAATTATGTTTATTTGTGGACCATAGTTGGGAGCTTTGGACTATAGTTGGGTGGTTTAACGGTATAGATTATGACCCAAACTACATATACTTAGGGAAAAAAGTTTCATTCAGCAAAGAAAATGAAGTAATAAGAAGAACAAACAACATGGAGACGATTCTGGTCACTACAGGAGGTTCTGAAGGGCAAATATGCTGAGGCGAGCCCATTTCGTGGTAAACCATTTCAATATGTTTTAATCTTATTTTTTTCGTAATATATATACTACTGTATGTAAATTAAGTTTTACCACGAAATAAATGATTTATGATAATGAAATATAGTCTACATATGAAGAAAGTTGTCATGGACACCTGTCTCTTGTCATGCCTGCTTTGTGGCTGCCAAACATGTGCATACACAAAAACAATACAACTTAGAATCATAAGAACTCCAAGAGCCATGGGAAGAAGCATTCTAAAAATAAGGAAGATACAAAAAATAAACAGTATAAAAATTAGGCAAAAGACCAGAGTAGTTGACGCTCTCACACAAGCTCTGTCCCCAAAAAGACTGGGCTGACCACATAACACGCCATACTGACAAAAGTTCACCATTGACACAACGAAATGGTGAGGATCACCAGGGGAGCGCCGTCTGGCCGGCCGCAGCAACTTTGGGCTGACGACCAACCCAGGCTGTGATCCGATCCAATAGCTTTGAACAGAAAGCAAATGGATTGAGATGGAGAAGGCCTTCACCCAAAGAAGGGTTCACCAAAAGAAATAAATGTAAACATAGAAATGCCTTATTTATTTATTAGTTTTATTACTCCCGTACAGAAATGACACTTCCTGCAAAACCGAAGTTTGACAGCGATTCAGGGACGAATCATGCTTTCCCTTTCTAATGTATGGCACTTTCCCATTCGGCTATTTAGGGTTATCAAAATTCAAGCCATTATCTGTGGTCGTGCACGTATAGGGACGTCAAGTTGTGCCAACACTAATAATCGCTCGGAGCAATGCTGAGCCCGACTAGTGCTGGTAGGAACTCTTTGAGTCTTAATTAAAGATATCGACTTGTTTTTACGAGACTCAGAGCTTAAAAAACTTCTGAGTCTTTTAAGTCCCGAGTTGAGTCTTTTTTGAGCGCTACTCAAAAGAACTCGAGTCTCCGAATAAAGACTCAGTCAAAAGAAATAGCAGTTATAGTATGATTTATGTTATTTATCCATGAATTTTACATAAAGACTATTTCAAAGTTATTTGTAAAAAAATTACAAGTTCTCCGAAAAGACTCGAGTCTCTAATAAGTTGAAAAGAACTCGAGTTTCGTCTTAATTATGAAAGTCTGAAAAACTGAGTCGAGTCTTAAAGCAGAGGACTCAAAGGACTCGAGTCTTAACCAACACTAAGCCGGACGGAGCCTGCTTTCACTGTCACATGACCCTCTGTTATTCCCCAGGCACAACAAAACTCCTACGTAACCTTCGCCCAGAAGATGCTGGAGAACCTGATCAACTTCGTGGGCTCGTTCGCCGTTACCCAGGAGCAGATGAGCCCCACCCCGGGCGTGTCATACATCCCCCTGAGCACGCTGCAGACCTGGTACCAAAACTTTGAGAGGCGGCTGCAGCAGAACCCCAACTTTTGGAAGAACTAGTCCTCCTGGTAAAGCTGCGTCCCTAGTTACTGAAATACGAATATTATGTTAACTTAGGTGAACGATACTACATAGGTCATTAGATAAGTTTTAGAATAGACAAATATGAAACAACGAGGCCTATCACATAAACTTTTTAAAACTATATTTCCATAGACAATGATTAACTGGAAAAAAAAATACTTTCTTTTTAAATTTCCTTATTAAAAAATCTTAAATATATGAAATGAAAATGTATAAAATATGCGTAAATCGCCCTTAGCCCACGCCGACGTTTTCTAAGTTAAAATCTATTTTTTAATAAGTAAATTTAAAAATAACGTAAATGTTTTACGCCGAAACATTGTCTATGGAAATATAGTTTTATAAAATATATACGACAACCTCATTGTTTCATATTTGTCTATTGCAAAACTTATCTAGGGACCTATGTATTTTTCAAACATGAAAGGTATGGTGTATTCCCATCTGTGCCCGCCCACAAGCGATACAAGATGGCACAGATGGGAATTATTTGTACGTAGCGCCTGTTCCCACCGGGCACAGATGGGAATACACCAAAGGTACGGTGACAGGTGTCATCTCAATACAATTTTGAGAGATTTGGCGTTTTGAGAGGAAAGGGGACGGCCGCTTGTCCATACAAACATTTCGCACAGTGCCTCCGCTTTCGTCTCAAGGTTATATATTGTATAATTATGTAGATGGCACCTTTCACCGTACCCTTCGTGTTTGAATAATACTATAGGCCAATTTAATTAGTTGAACAAAACTTTTTTTTCTAATTTGGGCATAGGGAGTATTACGGCAATGTTCTGCCGCCAGAGTGCAGCACTAGCGTTTACCTATATTTATACTTCGTTTGTTAGAATTAGAAAAAAGGTAAACAATCTTGACGTAATGAAAATTATTAAAAAAAAAATTTTTTGAAAATTTATTATTATTACTTATGAACGCAAAAGAATGTAAATAATTGTATATGATTTGTAATTATTTGATATGACATCTGTTTTTTATTAAAAATACACATCAAGACCTTCTTTCTAATGCTATAAAAAAGAAATTACAGGATCGAAAGAGCTCGTGAGTTTGATTAAAAATAATATTAAAAAAAAAAGTTTAGTGTACAAAATGGCCACTAAGGGCCGTTACAATTGACAGACTGGCCAACGGCAATTAGTATAGAACTACGAAATTTCCCCTACAATAAAATTGAGGGAACGTTTTTAACGATGACCGTGTGTATAGATTATATCAAAGGGAATTTGAAATAGAGGTGTATTGTCGAAGAAAACTTTGTAGCGAAATAAATTTACTGCCATCTTTCGGCACATAATTAAAACTTTTAGAACGCCATTTGACTTTGATCCTTATTCTTTCACTGATATGTGTTCAATTTGTTAAATATCAAAAAGTGGCGCCATCTTACCGGGCACTACATAAAGGTTATCGTCGGTTAAGAGTGTAATTTTCAAAAATGGATTTGGCAGGTTTATACGTCCAACGTTACGGCTATGGAAGGTAGAGGCAAGGAACAGAAACTCCTTAGGCAGAATTGTTGCAAGTGTCCAGCTGTCAGCTATAAATAATAGTTCCAAATCTCTCCAGAGTAGCGCTAGAGTAGCTAAGAACCTGGGCGTTTTTGACGGAGTGAAGTGCGCTGTCTATGATTAGATTTTTTTCTCAAGTATTCTAGGTATTGTACCGCCACCTATCTATGGTTTTTTGTCGGACACTTTTTGGTATATGGAGATTTTGTTCCTTGCCTCTACTTTCCATAGTTATGGCGCCATCGCTCGACACGATGTTGTCATACCTTTGGCCTTTGATCTATTAGATGGCGCCACTTTATGATATTTAACACATATCAGTAAAGGAATAAGGATTAAAGTCAAATGGCGTTCTAAAAGTTTCAATCATGTGTCGAAAGATGGCAGTAAATGTACTAAGGCTACAAAATTTTCTTGGACAATCCACCTCTATTTCAAATAACAAGAAATAATGTCCATATGAAATTTAACTAGGCAACCTATTTCCAATGTGTCAGTGTGAATATTATCTATCAATTATTTATTATCACAAATAAATAACAGTAGGGCTAAGATGGTCGGCTCTTTATCATTTGTCACCATGCCTGTCACGTTCTAACAAGTATGTAAGCGCAAGTGACGGGCATAGTGACAGGTGATAAATGGGACCATGCTGCCACCGCAGATGTGGCTATACGTACGGCGCCATCTGCTGAGGCTAATACTTTTGCTGCTACAATATTGGTCAAATTTACGTGTCTTAATATTTCCTCGTCTATGTTTTCATTGGTCGACTGCATTAGGTTAAGTAATAATTGTTAGAGTTAAGATTGTCATTAAAGAGAATTGATTGTAAAGTCGAAGTAAAAAACGTGCCTCTTAGTATGACATCCAAAACAGATGGCGCTATACTGCTACATGTGTTTCGCGGTCACTGAATTGTCAAACGTCAACTTTTGACAGAGTTACCGCAAAATGTATGGAGTGTGGAATTAAGAGGAGTGGCATCTCTTATGGTAGAACTGTTGCAAAAGTGTCCAGCTGTCAGCTATAAGTAATAGTTCCAAATCTCTCCAGAGTAGCGCTAGAGTAGCTAAGAACCTAGGCGCTATTGACGGAGTGAAGTGCGCTGTCTATGATTTGATTTTTTTGTTCAAGTACTCTAGGTATTGTAGCGCCACCTATTTAAGGTTTTTTGATGACACTTTTTGGTACATGGAGATTTCATTCCTTACCTCCACCTTCCTTACGCAAAATGTATGGAGCTGTACAGCGCCATCTCGTTTACCTGTCAAACTCGAAGCACGAAATTATTTTAGATTATACACATCTTAATCAATGTGTTTGTTTTAATGTATTGACGAACGCTGTAAATTGATTTTTTTAAATAATAAACAATCATATGTTAAGTACTAAATGGTTTTATAGGAAGGTTTAATAATAAACAATCATATGTTAATGGTTTAATAATAAACAATCATATGGTAAGTACTAAATGGTTTTATAGGAAGGACCAAAAATCGTTGACAAAATATAGGATTTCTTTTCTCACACGTAAGGTACAAGATGTAATTAAAAGTTAAAACTGCAATGATTTAATAGTATTACTGCAATGTTCTGCCGCCAGCACCTACCGTAAACCATAGAGTAACTTATACATACTGTGCTTTAAACTGTTTTTTATTGACATGTTTTCACAGATAATAAAATATGACATTGATGCATCAAGGCGGTTTGTTTACAAAGGGCGTGCCGGTTATCTGCCTCTTCATCGCTCGAATACGCAAGAGTGATAGAGAGGTTAGACAACGAAATTTGGATTTTCTTGTTTCGCGGTAGACCCTGTTTTTTTTTTAATACTACGTCGGTGGCAAACAAGCATACGGCCCGCCTGATGGTAAGCAGTCTCCGTAGCCTATGGGAGAATCAACTTTTTAGCGTCACTCGTTGCCATGGTTACGATTAGTTGTCCAGGGGACAAAAGTTCATTGAAATACTGATTTTATGGTACTTAAATGTATTAAACTTGCGTTTTTGTGGTCGTTATAACCAATGTCCATACTAAGCATGTTAATAGAACGGCATACAACGTCTCTTCAAACAAACTGTGCCACTGTTGTCCCTTGGACAACGGGACAGGATAACAAAACAAAAAAAGTTGATTCACCCATTGTACGCCTGCAACTCCAGAGGAGTTACAAGCGCGTTTCATCGAAGTTTCGTCGAAGAAAACAAGACCTCAACATTGACGAGTTGCAATTGGTCCGTTATGAGTACTGCGTGTTTTAATAGGGAGCGTGCATGAACTGTAGGAGGCAGCACAGGAGCCGTCAGATTTTTGGCGCGAGGCGTAAATGTGATGTTTATTGTTCCGATATAGCCCACAAGATGGCAGGACCTACTATGCACAAGAAAACACATGACGTGTAAATGTACATGTTTATGGTTCCGATTCAAGCCACAAGATGGCAGACCCTCCAACGCGCGCGGTCCCTATAGTGGGGCCACTTTTACGCTGATATTTATTTTGCGTGTGATGGATTGTGGTAGTGGCGCCCCCTACGCAGAGTTGTGCGTAATATTCCCTATTGAAAAAATAAAAACACGTATTATCTTTGCAAACCTTTTTTTTAACTATCATGTTGAGTGAAAAATCTTCGTCTTTTTTTGAGCCACCTTGTACAGTCGCCGTCAGATATACTTCTCTAGCTTCGCTGTATCAAACGGGATCTTAAAACTAAAATAAAACAAGACAGGTACAGTTTGCTACAGAAAGATAATTTATTTGTAATGAGTAGCACGGACGGTAACTACGCAGGTACAGTCGTACTATTGTCCCAACCTCTTACGATATCCGTCGCGACTGTACGGTTAAGGAATTTAATTTCAGTACCATTTCGTACCTTGCCACAGTTACAAACTAAATAATTACTACGTATAGAAGGTTCACTCTCTAACAAAACGCGTCTATAACGACAGATATGACCGCAAGGTGCGTGCAGGCGTCCTTTACGTGCGCGGCAACTACTACTGCAAGACACCTGGAGGCCTACCGCGAACCATTTCGACGTGTTGCGGTTGTTGTCTGTCGCACTTGTAAATTCGTACATAAGCGGTATTTCCGGACCGATACGACCTTCAAACCTTCAAGAAAAGAGCGTACTCCCATCTTAAAGGCCGGCAACGCACTAACAACCCCTCTGGTGTTGCAGGTGTCCATGGGCGGCGGTAATCGCTTACCATCAGGTGATCCGCCTGCTCGTTTGGCTCCTCTACCATAAACAAAAAAAAAAAAAATAAGCGTGATAGGGAGGTAACACGTCGAACGTGGTTCGCGGTAGGCCCTCTGGGCTATAACCGCGAAAATCGAAGTTCGTCAATTGCGGGCACTTTTCTCTGGCACTCTAATTACATCTTAGTGAGAGTAAAAGAGAAAGATCCCCGCAATTTGCAAATTTCGGTTTTCGCGGTAGGCCCCCTGATCTGGGCCGCATGTAGAGTCACCATCAGGGCTATAACCGCGAAAATCGAGGTTAGTCAATGGGGTTGGCCGGTCGAAGTATTAAACAGATGGCGCCATCATAGCTTGCCCTGTCAATCCCTAGAATTGTGTCAAATTCTTGTTTTTTTTTTGGAATTTTGTGACCTGGATTCCAGTACTTTAAGCCAAATCTCATAGAACAAAACTAGAGACAGGGGCAAGCTATGATGGCGCCATCTATGCAAACCTTTGACAGTTGCCAACCCCATTGCGGGCATTTTTCTCTTTCACCCTAATTACGTCTTAGTGAGAGTAAAAGGGAAGATCCCCGCAATTTGCTTATTTCGATTTTCGCGGTAGGCCCCCAGATATATCGGAGCGGCCGAGGTGCCCACAAATATCTGAACACGCCTATATTGTCAAGGCGTTAGAGTGCGTGTTCAGATATTTGTGAATACCTTGGCCGCTCCGATATATCTGATGGCGACTGTACTTGTAGCGACGCGACGAAATCGTGGAGTGAGCCGCGCCTGTCACAGTGACAACGTTATGAGGTCCGTAGCTGTCATATTTATTGTCACCGTGACAAAATACGAAATGGTACTGACATTAAATTATTTCACTGTACATTCAATGACAGTTACAATTACAGTTCGAATTACAGTCCATGCGATAATTATTGTTTACAACATTTATTATTATAAGGATGTTGACTGCAGTTATGATAAATTATTTCACATTATGCGCCAAACGAAACAGTAGAAAGTAATAACTTCTAATGAGTACACCCGTCGAGCAACACCGGGAAGGGAGTCTGCATTCGCACTATTTCCCGTCTGCCGAAGCACATGCCCAACTGGGCATAGCGCGGCGCGTGTTGAGACTCGTCCGTACACAAAGACAACTAGGTGTGCATTATTTGTCTTTGACGTGTGTCATTTTCTATGTATTTGTGTCGTTATTACAGATTGGATTTTGTATGTAGTGAGTGCGTCTGTGTGCACTTTTCTCTCCGCAAAAAATGGCAGAACGATGTGTACGGTAAGATATCGCTTGGGCTCATCCCGACGTGTCGGTAGCCGGTGTTGCTCGAAAAATACACCAGAAAGAACTACAACAAATAGGTAGATATGACAAGTGACGTCACTGGTCTGCATTTAAAAACGAAGCCGATATGCCTCGTCAGTCAACATCCTTATTGTGTAGGTATTTAGTACAGTCGACGAACAAACTCTACACACCGATAAATGTATCTACTTATTTTGGCGTCGACTACGCTACCTTTGTATATGTATGTATATAGGTACTTATTTTCTAACATAATTTCAGATTTAATAACTGGTGCTCCTGACTACGGGATAGTAAAAAGTTTGAGTTATAAATTGTAGATATAATATATATTTATATGCAGGATGGAACTTGAAAGGGACATTTTTTGCATGTTCTCTTACTACAAAAGGTATGTCCAAGATGTCCTTTGCTATAAAGTGAGGATTAATAAAAAAAAATCAAAACTAGTGTTTTTTTAAATACAGTTGATTCTTATTTAATAAAAAAAAGTCTGCACCATGCATAATATAAACGTACTTAAACATGACATGGGACAGACAATATCAAATTAAACGAGACAAGATGATAAAAACCCTCTGGTGTGGAAATACCTTAATGGATTAACATTGTGAACGTAGATTTGACTGTAAAAGTATAAAAATTGTACATAAAACAAGTTAATCATAGAATACCTAGCTTATATAAACGTTACAAAAACATATAATTCACCAAATTTCTATTCGACGAGCACACATTATATGTAATTAAGTACCTCTACCGTAGATGAATAAAAACAATAGTTTTTTTTTTGCATTAGAAAAAAGATAAACAATCTTGACGTGTTTTTTATAGAAAATTATTGAGAAACGCTTTTAAAATTAGTTTATATTATGAATGAAAGAAAAAGAATGTAAATAATCATATATGACTTATAACTTTTTACATATATGCCGCAACTTATTATTCAAAAATATTACTTGATAAAAAGACACGTCAAGATTGTTTGCCTTCTTTTTAATGCTAAAGAAATGAACACACGTAAAGTAATGCAAAATATATCAGCAGCTGTTTGACAATCCTGTTACCACAAATTGGCATCGTTCAGCTGTTAAGATGGAATCTACAATATTTTGTACTACTTGCGTCATAGTTATTAGTCGTAAAAGTCATGCATGACGAATAGAAATCTAGCTCTATTTAAACCTAAATTATATTAAACTATACTCAGGCACACAACGCAGTCAATCATAAAATACACAACACGTCTATACATTAAGCGGCTTCACACAGACCGAGCTGCCTCGCGAGGAAATTGCCGTGTGGATGTGCTTCGTCCGAGGCGCCGGCAGTGAGTGCGTTTGTTTCGACCGAGCCACGTCTACGTCTATCCAGACCGGGCTACTTCGTGAATTTCCTCGCGAGGCGGCTCGCGTGATTCCGCCTATTCACTTTAGTACCTTAAAATTAATATAATCGACATGTAAAATATCACACGAAATACATCTTTATTAAATACTGTAATTATTTTCCATTAACTTATAGTAATATCCTAACAGTTCCTATCACTCGTGATATGAGTTATAATACGGACCAGTACTCGCCAGTAGTCGAATAGGCCCTCTGATTTCAACCTATCTAACATAAAATGAGGCATTTGCGTAATAATTTCAACTATAAGTTATCATTGCCGTAAATATCTAAACATAGTGTAACAGTGCAAGCGCCATCAAAAACATCAGTACTATACAGGTGCTCGAAATATCTGAAAACGATTCTTTACTTCCCCGACAATGCTCGTGTATTCATAAGCACAGCTCGCTCCGATATCTAATGGGGACAACAGATACTGCGGGCCTACCGCGATCCACGTTCGACGGGTTGCCTTCCTGTCACACTTACGTAGGAATTTACAAGTGCGACAGAGAGGCAACACGTCGAACGTGGTTCGGCGGTAGGTCCACCGTTGGGCCGAGGCGGCCGGTAAGTTATTGTGTCAGCTAGGGACTGGTTGAAGACTTGGTTGATCAAGCTGATTTGTATAGTGTTAAGTGGGTGAATATGTAATACCAACTATAGTTCGTTTTTTTTTGCATTAAAGAGAAGGTAAGTGATGTTGATGAGTATTTTTATTGAAAAACACTTTTGAAAGGAAGTCAGAAGATAGTGGCAGAATTTCTTAATTATATATGGTTCCCTATTTGTTTGAGTTTCCATAGGAGGAAATAAAAATACTGGAAAAAATAAAAATGTGTTTTTTTCTACTTTTCGATTCGAAATTACACAATAACTGTAAATGCCAAGTACATCATATGTTAGGCGGATTTGTATAAAATTTCAAGGAGTACTGTTATATATTAACCACGTGCCCCTCCCCTTGATCGACATCAACTTATCCACATTCTACTAAGATGCTACTATTGGGACAGTTTTGCTCCTAAGTGTAAATCGTATGCGATCATTTACATTCATTTCTTAAAAGCATTTTTCAATTAAAAGACATATCTAGATTGTATACCTTTTATCTAATGCTAAAAAAACAGACTATACTACAAACTTAACGCACAACTTCTTTACCAACCGCCTGAGATAAGTGGTAGTTTGTAAACATATATTTGTCCTTGTCTGTTACTTTGACATTTGTGACCGTAAGAAAGAGACAACACTGGCTTGTAGCTGGCCACTAAATGGAATGAATGACGTCGAGCAACACGCATAACACGCATCACTTAAATTATGAATAAGAATTTCGCGGCAAACTCCGATAGTGTTCTTAAATTTAATTTAAATCTAAGCTTTCCCGCTTTTCGTCCGTTCCAATGGAATGTTTGTTTGGAATGTGCTGCACCGAGGTCGTTACGTCTTCGTGTAACACTTACTTTTTAATATTTAGCACAGACAAAGAAATATTAAAGCGATATTCAGAAAAAAATAGCAGTTAAAGTTTTTTTGCGTATATATTTACGAGAAACTAGAAATATGAATATAAAAATAACTTCTACTATTGAAATAGTATTAAATCCATATGATAACGAGGAAATATAGGTAATAGTAAAATAAAATAAACGCAAAGAAAACCGAATTAGATGGCGAGGTGAAAGGAGGAGGCGACCGAACGAGATGGTCTTATGGAACTTTCAGAAGGAGTAGCAGAGCAAGCTCTATTATTGTTTGTTTTTCTAGTAGTCTCACTTTTCATTTCTGCCTATTTCTATGTGCCACGTTAAAATAGTAGGCGCATTGCTGTTTCCCACCAAAGCTTGGTGGGCAACGATGAACCCGACTAAATTGCGTAGGTTGTTTTTGGTATGTTACCAGGAAGGTTGAAACGTGTTTTTTATTTCGTGCGCACCCAAGCGTCAACTCACGCCTCAGCGTCAGCGGATACTTGTTTTAGCTCTATTTAGTACTATTTACCGCATAATGTGCACAATCAGCTGTTAAGGTTGCGCACATAATTTTGCACAAGTCGCCTTAGTATTCCTTTGCCTATGATAACTAATCTAAGTATAAATATAACTAATCTAAGTATAAAATGATAATAATATCAATCTTTCAGAAACAGTCGCTGAGATATACTCTACTCGCAATATTAGTACATTAAGCAGCACAGATTAATATACAGATGTCTTTAAAATAAAAAACAATGATGTTGACATATGAGCTACAATAAATAAATAAAAATAAATATTATAGGGACATTCTTACACAAATTGACTAAGTCCCACGGTAAGCCAAGAAGGCTTGTGTTGTGGGTACTCAGACAACGGTATATATAATATACAAATACTTAAACACATAGAAAACAACCATGACCCAGGAACAAATATCTGTGCTCATCACACAAATAAATGCCCTTACCGGGATTCGAACCCAGGACCATCGGCTTCATAAGTAGGATAACTAATACCCACTAAGCCAGACCGGTCGTCAACACAATAATATTTAAATGTTACCTTTTTTCTAATTTTCTTAGTGTATAAAAAAAAAGTTAATGCTTCTTGCTGTTTTTTTTTGTATAGATTTTAAAGACATTCTGTATAGTACTTATAAGTAAATACCTCATTAGTCCATTTAAATAAATCTACTACAGTAATAAAGCTCTCCACACGGAT
The DNA here is from genome assembly GCF_033807575.1 of Cydia pomonella. Taxonomy (NCBI): domain Eukaryota; kingdom Metazoa; phylum Arthropoda; class Insecta; order Lepidoptera; family Tortricidae; genus Cydia; species Cydia pomonella. The sequence goes on from NC_084703.1 coordinate 48,813,079, forward strand.
GGAAATTCGTTACACTTTAGAAAATGTCCCCACCCCCTTATTCATAAACGTCTACTAAAGTTGACAAGCCGTTAATAATCGTTTGTCACTCTCCGACGTATTGGTATGATGGAAAGGGACAAACGATTATTAGCGGCTTGTCAACTTTAGTAGACGTTTATGAATAAGGGGGTAGAATATAATTTCAGTATCATTTTGTACCTTGTTAATATGAAGTCCTTAAAGACCTCATACTATATCGTCACTGCGACAAGGCACAAAATGGTACTGGCATTCAATTCCTTCGTACTTTTAGTAATACAGATGACAAGCAGTCAAAATTTATTGTCATTCATAACTTCAAGCAAAATAAAAAAACAATTTTCCTATAAAAACAACCACTATGTCACTTTTTTACCCCACGGCAAAGAAAAACACATTATTTTCGATTTTCGAATTGATTATTTTTAAAAGTATTTACTTTATTAATAAACCTTAACCAATGATGTGTCACATGTTGATATTTACTTAACATAATTTTTAATTTAATTTACATGTACGGAGACTATGTCCCCCTCATTCATAAACGTCTACTAAAATTGACCAGCCGCTAATAATCGTTTGTCACTTTCCATGCCAATACGTCGGAAAGGGACAAACGATTATTTGCGCCTTGTCAACTTTAGTAGACGTTTATGAATAAGGGGATGTATCTTTATGTATTTAAATAAAAGTAAACAAACAATTCGTACATTTTCGGGTAGTTATAACATTTATTGGTTAACCAACCGAATACAAAGCCGCCTGGATCTGTCACTGAACGACCTGAATTTAACCTACATTATTTGATCATGTAATGTTTTCATCTACCCTCAACTGGCTTAAGGAGCCATTTGAGGGTAGATTTTGTTTACTTTTATTTAAATACCTAAAGATACATAGTAGCGGCTAATAAAATATATAAATTTAATTCAAATATATCTTATAGTATTTGAGATAAAATGGTGTTATATACGAACAGAAAACGGACGTTTTAATGATCTCAGCGCCATATGATCAAGGACTGCGCGTTCATATTCATGTTAATAAATTAGGAATCATTTTCCAAGGAATCTTTAACCGAAATATGCAAAAATCCGTAGTTGGGTTACAGTTTAGAAACATTTATCTTGACATAATGGTTGTATTCAGCGTACCAATAATCGTAACACTTATATAAATATCTTATTACTTAGCTATTTTCTAGTAAAGTAAATTTTGCATAAATATTTTATCTACTCTGATGTAGTCACTACGTACATAACTGGTTATATTAAAGAATAGGGTTTTGTATCGTTACACAACGGAACAACGGTAAAAAAAAACTATTTCTAATAATAGAAACGAATGTAATCCAAAAGTGAAAGGCAATTTTGCACCACCTATGAAGTGTCAAAGTATGGGAATGTCACTACGTACGTCATATTTTCAAAAGATTTTCACGTTCAAGGTGGCGCGACCATTGAATGATTAATTTAATAAACTTAAGTAGAAACGGACCGCGTTTATAATTTTATTTTAAAAATTAGATCCCTGATATTAATTGGTGACCCCTGGTATAAGATAGGTACCTCTCGCGTTGAATGACAGTTCCTCCAAGTCTCTACTGGGCGGGTTTAATTTGAAAACAATTATTTTTCAAAGTTATTGTTTTTACCGTATATTATTAATTAGGGACCGGCCCTTAATTTGTTAACTTCCAAAAAATTCTACTATACGTGTCGCGGCCAAAGATACTTGTGACAGTTCATTTTTGTATGGTACTGTCAATGTCAAAAGATTTTGACTTCTTTTGGTACTTTAAAACATTTTTTTTTATTTAAATTTTTTATTAAGTAATAAAAATACGGTAGAGTCAGTCCAAGACAAATCTGCAACGATTTTCATAGCGCACGCAGTGTAAGTGTTGTTTTAGACGTCTATTGTGTAACTTTACATTTCCACTGTGAAACGATACAATACCCCAAAGATATAGCGCCTAACAAATACATTGTCTATAAAAGCTTACATCGATATAGAAAAGTCAATATAAAGTAAAAGATAAAAAGCGTTTTTATAGTAAGTACATTTTATTAAGTGTACAGTCAGCATTAAAAATATACGAGTGAACTAGGGCTGTGATGAAAATGAACTATTTTCACAATCCGTTTACTCAATGTATTAGATGTACAAAGTTCACGAGAAATAGGGGGTATTACGCAAAACTCTGCACAGAGGGCGCCTCTAGCACATACTGAGGGTCTACAGCGAAACACGGAAATCGTAGTTTCATTATTTGCGTCTCTATCACTCTTACCTATTCGAACGATAGAGACAGATAACGAAATTTCGATTTTCGCGTTTTAGGCCTCTGCAAACAAACCGCCTTGGTAGCTTGGTACATTAATGTCATAGTAAAAACTTGATAAAAAACATTGAAGTAGTAATAAGAATACAACTGAAACAAATAGGGGTGACTTCAAGATTTTTTTTCTTCACTTATTGAAATTACAATGCATTTCCAGAAAAACCATATCATTGCTCATATCTTGTAGATTGTTATATATTTTTTTCTGCTCACAAAATATCATATTTAATATATAAAAAATGGTTCGGGAGGAGGAACCTCAAGGCAATAGTATAAGTCTATGGTTTACAGTTTACACTATATGATAGTGCTGCTCTCTGGCAGCAATTCTCCCTATTCGTGATAATGCACGGGGTTTGACTATAATCACAATTCAAGATGAACTATTCGCTTGAATATTTTTGTTGCTGACTGTGCACTGCCCCGTCCGGGTAAGGCACCGGCGGCCGTGGCGCGCGCACTATGCTCTAAACAAAAATTTGAAACACTACGTAATACCGGCCAATGATATCAGTAATACCACCTTTAAGCTGCAGTAAGTTCAAGTCCTTCTCAGGTCAGGTCGCTGAGCACTGAGCGGACGGCCGTGCGTGCCCGGGATTGCGGAATGCGGATATCTTTGTTCGTTCGAAAATAATATTACGCATTTTTAGAAGCAAATTTCATGTTAATGCAAATACAGTTAAAAAAAGATCGTAAGTTTAGGTTTTTTTTACTTGTTGGAAGTTGTTTAATCAGATTTTGAGTCGATGAAATTACTAGAAAAAAGCTTCAAGAGTGCCATACATATTTTTTGGCAACCGTGGTCTATAAAAACGTTACGAATTTTCAAAAAATCTGTTGTCTGAATCCACTTCATCTTAAAGTTTTGTATCTAATCAATAAAAAAACCATTACTTGTTATCTCGACATTAGGGTCCGTTTCGCGACAAATGATGATCCCTATGACAGCTCATTTTTAGGGTTCCGTAGCCAAATGGCAAAAAACGGAACCCTTATAGATTCGTCATGTCCGTCTGTCTGTCCGATTATGTTTATATGGAGTAGCGTTCACTTAAAATGGTTGTAGACATACTTTGGAAGTTTAGCATATTAATTTAGAAATCTAACATGTAAATAATAAAAAAACGGTAAAACATATTCCTTCAATTATGTTTTAAATTAAGCCTAAGCAGTAGACTTGAAGGAAGCGTTATAGGGGCCATCATTCGACGCGAGAAGTATAGGAAGCTGCAGGGATAATTGACCCACTCTGAGTACAAAGTTTATGCAGGGGGGTCAACTATATCTGCAGCTGATTGTACAACACAACCAACCAAGCCTGCAGTAATTTTGAAGACTCACACATTATAACAATAGGTTAACATGATTTCGCTTTTGCGTATAATTTAGAAGAAATCGCTTAGCCACCAAGCATTTATTTACTTATATATTTAAATGTCAAACATTTCTACTTATCAACATTTTGTTATTCGTAAATATATATTTATGTAGTTAGATATATTTTTTGATAATTAAGCTCAATAAAGAGTGGACGGAGTTTCAAAGCATAGATATATGTAAATACAGTCGTCATCAGTTCTATATATCGGGTCGGCCAGTGTGAATAATACTGTAAGCATAGCATAGTTGTGAACTATTAACGAAGCAATATGAACTAGAATCTACTGAACTACCAGCATAGCGCGTCGCGCTCCTTCGGCGCCGTCACATCTTAAATTATTTTAGAATCTGTTACGCTCTTACCTTCTTAATATTAATTCAAGTATTCATCTCTGCCGTATCACACGAGTCACAAATCCATGCTGACTTATTAACTAACACAGATATATTTACAAACCCCGGTTTGACGGGAGCTAAAATACGCTGCTAATGTTTACTTCAATATCGAGTATTCTATCGACCGTATGAAGCCATTTTTGATTCGTAATCTTATTCCTTTTAAACGAGCAATTCTTGTATATTTATATATTGTGGGGATCTCGGCAACGGCTCTAAGGATTTTTATGAAATTTGCTTTATTTGGGTCGTCGTTCTGGCTAAGCCTTATCTCTGGGAAAACGCGTATTTTTTTAGTTTTTGTATGTTTTCCGTCTCCCAGATATTATAAAAGAAGAGCGTTAATTCTATATGGTACAGTCAAGTGCTAAAATATGGTTGCATACAACTTACTCAACAATATGTGCCATAGTTCTTAATTCGCCGACATCAGAGCTATGGGACATATTTTTGAGTAAGATGAGATGTTTCTATTACTTGCAAACCTCTTTCATTCTTATATATATATAATAATAATTCGGGGATCTCGAAAACGGCTCCAACGATTTCGTTGAAATATGCTATACGGGGGTTTTCGGGGGCGAAAAATCGATCTAGCTAGGTCGTATCTCTGGGAAAATACGCATTTTTGAGTTTAAATATGTTTTCCGAACAAAGCTCGGTCTCCCAGATATTGTAAATAGTCCGAAGAATTGATCAACAAATAATAATAAATAAATATTATAGGACTTTATTACACAAATTGCCTAAGTCCCACAGTAAGCTCAATAAGGCTTGTGTTGAGGGTACTTAACTACAAGGAAATAAGGAACGAATAATATTTCACAGACATAGATTGACGTTAATATGTCTCATTTTCTTTATCAACGCTATTTCAATAGAGGCGGCCATTTATTAGGGCGTGAAGAGTTTTATAATTTCGATAGTTCAAAAATTTATATAGATGTCGTTAGAAGAGTTGATATTTAATTAAGCTAGCAGAAGTCCATTTATGCTCCCGTCAAACCGGGGATTGCTTATTTATATTAACCAGAAGGAGAGTTCGCAATTCATCACATTTCGATTCACTACTAAATATAAACTAATTTGAAATAACAGTCATTCGATAAAACTTTTCTTGGACGCACACCGTTACAAATTTAGAATTTACCTTAAGTACATTCGTTTATAAAAATAGTTTAAGATGATTGTCATTGTATAAAATATGATCAGCGTTTTTAAAACTTGAGTCATAAATTTGATAATATACGAATACATCATTTTGACGCCCCAAATAGCGTGTAAATAAGTTGCACGATACACACTAAACCATAAATTCAAATATATCGTCCGAAATTGATATGGTCAATCTTATATGACTAAAAATATTAATTATATGGAATGTCAGATTCAATAAGTACAAAAAGTTTCACTAAGTCGATACTTTATGTTAACGATATAGTTTCAACACGTTTAAGGATGGTAAACTTGTCAAATTTCTTGGCTCAATGTGTGTTTGCATCTCACATTTTGCTTAATGAAAGAGTGAGACTCAATGCACATTGGACAAAGATTGGGCAGGTGGAATACCATCGTAAGGGTCGGTTGCACCAAACCGCCTTTCACCGCAATTTTTTTATTGTATGGAAAGTTTCGATAGTTCTCTGCTGTGTTGATCTGTCTGATACGTGTGGTACAACTGACCCTAAGTAGTTCATTTTATTTAACATGACGTGTGGTGCAACTGACCCTAAGTAGTTCATTTTATTAACATGACGTGTGTTGCAACTGACCCTAAGTAGTTCATTTTATTAACATGACGTGTGTTGCAACTGACCCTAAGTAGTTCATTTTATTAACATGACGTGTGTTGCAACTGACCCTAAGTAGTTCATTTTATTAACATGACGTGTGTTGCAACTGACCCTAAGTAGTTCATTTTAGTAACATGACGTGTGGTGCAGCTGACCCTAAGTAGTTCATTTTATTAACATGACGTGTGTTGCAACTGACCCTAAGTAGTTCATTTTAGTAACATGACGTGTGGTGCAACTGACCCTAAGTAGTTCATTTTATTAACATGACGTGTGTTGCAACTGACCCTAAGTAGTTCATTTTAGTTAACATGACGTGTCACAACACTGGTTCTTAACTATCATTTTAAGGGTATAAGGTCCTTTTCAACGCCAGCTTAAAGGGCCGATTTTTATTTAAATCTCTTTTTTTTTGTCGTTTCGATACAATTTGGTGGATACATAGTCCCCTATTCTGCACATAATAAGTGCAATATATGTTCAAAATAATCTTCCACTGCGTTACGAAAATGTATGGTATTTTGAAATTCGTCCCTATTTGGGATTTCGAACATATTTCACAGAAAATGAGGACCTCTTCAAACCAGCCAAACATTATCTAAATCTACGACAAACGGTCAAGAAAAAAAAATTTGCCCCTAATATAAAACGATATCAACTATTGAACATATAATTGATATATTTCTAAGTATACTATCGAAACCTTACATTGAAAGTTCTACTAAAAATAGTAAAATAAAAGCTCAAATGTACGTACAGTCAGCATCAAAAGTAGCGGATCAAATAACGCTTCATAAGTATCTACCATTCTGTAACAGCTTAACAAAAAATTATGTCTTTAATATAGAACAACTAAGACTGTAAAAAATATACTTTTGAACTGGAATTTTAGAAATTCATCTATATTTGGAAAAGTTATCCGGAATATCAGATACTTTTGGCGCGTTGTTTCATCCGCTACTTTTGATGGTGACTGTACCTCTTGCTCTGTCACATCTTTAAACACACTTTTTTTTTTCGCACCGTTTTTAGTAATTTATATCTCTATCTATAATATAATTTAAAATACAGGTATCATTTCTCATATTTAAACGGTAATGTCATTCAGATATCTGAATTATGATAAAAATCTGAAAATAGTTCGGCTATACTAATCATAGTCTCTTTAGTAATACAATTTAAGAATATGTACAAAAATCCGAACCTGATTTTGATTACCTAATATCGACAACAATACATTAAACATGCATGATTAAGTCAAATATGATATGATAGAGTAAATACTGAGTAAAGTTTGGTCAGGGGGCGATGCCGGGCCGTGGAGTACCGCCCGCAGGTACTTGGCGTGGCCGAGCGCCGCTCGGGCTCGGACCTGGAACAATTATTGACCTGAGACAACCGCTTAGGACCTCACACTGGCGTCTTTTAACCTTTTTCCTACTCCTCTACTGTTATCTGTCATTTATGCATTCATTAACACGAATATAAGAACATACATAAAAGATTTCAAGAAAAGTCTATATTGTCTATTCATCATAAAAGCTCTTGTGCTTTTATAAGCTATAACGTTACTGCGATTAATGGCTACCAACCTAACAAAACCAAAACGAATACAGTTTTAAACTAAGTGCATTGCTGCTAACTTACAAAATATTCATTGGGTTGCATAGTAAAAATAATTACTTCATAAGTCAGAAACACGCATGTGACACCCGTAATATAGCAACCCCATAGACTACGAAGACCGCTTAGCGTTGCTTGTTAGTCTCCGTAGGCTACGGTGGCCAAAATTGAGAAAAAACTGTCCAAAAAATTAATTTAGCAAGTAGCAAGTACCAGGGCCTCATGAGTTACGAGGAGGTGTCGCCGACCGGCCGGCCGCGGCCCGGGGCGGGCCGGGCGCGTAACAAGGTATGCTCGCGCGTCTTGGCTATATACTTTTGCTGTAATTTGTTTACCTAAATTAAGATTTATTTTTGTTGACTCGTAGGAAAAATATTGTATGCAACGTTGTATAAGTAGGTCAAAAAATTCTCGTGGCGTATTCCTTTACAATGTTCGCCTACGCCTTCGGCTCCGGCTCACATGGTAACTCACGCCACTCGCCTTTTTTGACCCTTCTTATACAACTGTTGCATAAAATACTATAAATGCATAGTTATGTATGCAGCGTAGACAACAAAAAACAGCCAAGTTCGAGTCGGACTCGCCCATGAAGGGTTCCGTACCATTTATGACGTGTTAAAAAAACGACTTACTAGATCTCATTCAAACCAATTTTTCGGTGGAAGTTTGCATGGTAATGTATGTCATATATTTGTTTAGTTTCATCATTCTCTTATTTTAGAAGTTACAGGGGTTGGGGGGGGGGACACATTTTACCACTTTGATAGTACATAGTAAGATTTTTCATATATCTCTTACTGAAAATTATATATTTACATAAATATGATTTGATCCATGTAAATTCTAACACTGATTCGGCAGTGAAAATCCATGTTTTCATTTTATTTTTTATTTTTCCCAGAATCAGTAAACAATGATGTACGAGTAACACATATTAATTTCAGGCAATAAGAAAAAATCATGTATTTAAGCGTCGGTGTCTCTGTGCTATAGGGAGTGTATATAAACTGTAGGGGGCAGCACAGGATGTGAACTATTTAATGTGAACGTGCCAAAAATATGTATACACGACTTTGGTGCCCATATATACATATTTATTTTATTAAATTTTTTAGTATTTGTTGTTATAGCGGCAACAGATTTTTTTTTATACTCCTTCGATGGCAAACAAGCATACGGCCCGCCTGGTGGTAAGCAGTCTCGACGAGCAGACAGCGAAGTCTTAGTATAGTCTCGTTTTACCCATTGCGTACGGAACCCTAAAAGGAGGAGGCAGACCTTTTGAATATATACCTTTAAATGAGGCGCTCCTCCGGAGGCGGTTTGAGAGCGTGGTGCATCATCTCGGCCCTGGGGTTGCAGTACTCCTGGCCCGACGGGCTGTAGGTGCCGCGCGTGGCGCGCTTGCGGCGCGCCTGCGCGCACAGCGCGCCCAGCGCCAGCGCGCCCAGCGCCGCGGCCAGCAGCGCGCAGCCCACCGCGATCAGCACTGTGGACGACGTCGAGTCGCTGCCTTCTGATTCTGATGCGACGCTCTGGAATACCAATGTCGAACTGAGGGCTAACGCGCTTAAAGCTGGCCATACACACTGGAGTATGCCGGCGCAGTTTTGCGTGTACAGTTCAACTGCACAGGTTAAGCTGTATAGTATGGAAGGTAGAGTTAAGGAACGCAATCTCCATAGGCAGAACTTATGCAAAAGTGTCCAGTGATCAGCTATAAATAATAGTTCCAAATCTCTCTAGAGTAGCGCTAGAGTAGCTAAGAACCTATGCGTTATTGACGGAGTGAAGTGCGCTGTCTATGATTTGATCCTTTTTCCTAGTATTCTAGGTATTGTAGCGCCACCTATTTAAGGTTTTTTGATGACACTTTTTGGTATATGGAGATTCCATTCCTTATCTCCACCTTCCGTAAGTAATAACTTTCCCGTCCGCTAAAACACGACAATAAGGGTTTGAATTTTTTTTTATTTGTGTTTGACCATAACGAAGAACTTCCCGTACTATTCTTGCTTCTTCTTCTTCTCGTGTCGATGGTTTCGGACTTTCAAACTGTGCGGGACCAAAAGGTAGCGACATTTATCGCCCTGTCCGTTGTATTTTTGCTACAATAAGGTGAACATTTCCGAGTAATTGAAGACACATTGAAGACAGGCGTGGGACGTACCTGCTGCGAGCAGTTCTTGCCGGCCCAGCCGTCGATGCACTGGCAGGAGTAGTCGACGACGTCGCTGCAGCGCTGCGTGCAGGCGCCGCCGTGCTCGCACGGGCCCGTGCCGTTGCCGGCCGGGTAGCACGGGTCGGCCAGGGCGCACTCGTGCCCGCATTTGCCGCGCTCGCATTGACATCTGGTCGACATTACAATACAAATACAAAATCTACAGTACATATGGTGCTACTTTACCGCACTAGTGCGAAAATTAGCATATTACGTTACTGTGTCGAACATTTAAAGGGCCATATGTACTGTAAAACGTTGTACATGTGCGAATAGGTAATTCGCAACTCGTGTCGAATTTATCGCCACTAGTTTCGAATTTCCTATTTTTCGCACTTGTATCGTAATGTACTATTATTTCATTACCAGGCATAGGTCAAATATAGGATATAACACGAGTAGGTTTCATTTACAAATATTACAATTTGAATTAGGAGTAGCCCTCACACCAGGTTAAGCCTGTGTCGTGAGGACTCTAGGAAATACCAGGAGATTTATCAATAAGAATGATGCGAAAAATACAGATAAAATAAGAGTTTACAAATATGTATTAATGAGCTTATCTAAATTAAACTACTTTTGAAAACTAACAAACAATCGCACTTATTATTTTAAACTCATGGTACAAGCTGTGCGAGCGTGAGAGTGTACGTGTGTGTGTGTGTGTGTGTGTGTATATATGTGTATATGTGTATATGTGTGTGTGTGTGTATGTGTATGTGTGTGTGTGTGTGTGTGTGTGTATGTGTGTGTGTGTATGTGTGTGTCTGTCTGTGCGTGTGTGTGCGTGTGTGTGCGTGTGTGTGTGTATGTGTGCGTGTGTGTGTGTGTGTGTATATATGTTTGTGTGCAAAAGAGATGTGGTGTTTACTGCAAAGGTTTCAATGTATCTTCTGTTGCCTGGTACGAGGGAGAGATTAACCACCCACGGGCAATGGTCTGAAATTCTTTGACTGTCATATCTTGCACATTGAAGAGTTTTGATATGTGGTTATAAATAAACGGATGGAGGAATTGTGGGGAGTCTTGTTTTGATCTTGGGACGCGGAAGATCCTTTTACTACTACTACCTAATACAACTACTGTCACGCGACAGTATCTCGTGGCGAGATAGACTACCCGTATTTTTCTAACTATACGACTATAGACATATATACTGTAAAAAACCGGGCAAGTGCGAGTCGGACTCGCGCACGAGGGGTTCCGTACCATTATTTATAAATACGGCAAAAACATTATGTTTGTTGTATGGGAGCCCAACTTAAATATTTAATTTATTCTGTTTTTAGTATTTGTTGTTATAGAAGCAACAGAAATACATCATCTGTAGAAATTTCAACTGGATAACTATCACGGTTCATGAGATACAGCCTGGTGACAGACGGACGGACGGACATCGAAGTCTCAGTAATAGGGTCCCGTTTGACCCTTTGGGTACGGGACCGTAAAAACGATAAAAATAATAATTCGGAACATCATTACAAGATTTTGTTGTTCCAGTGCCTACACAGTTAGTAATAGAGCCGAAGGTCAATGATGACTCACATGTAGGAGCCGGGGAGGTTGACGCAAGTGCCAGTGGGGCCGCAGCTCACGCTGTCCTTGTCGCACTCGTTCACGTCGGCCTCGCAGTGGAGGCCCGTCCAGGCTGCAAGACAATAATAATTCTTAATAACACTTCCAGCGACCGGCGCCATATTGCCTAAAGTATTGCTAATGTTTTACCGCAGCTAATTTTTGTTCGAAAAGTTATCATGATGCAGAGACCTAAAATTATATTTGCTTATCTCACGTTCAGGTGCCGCGGGTTCAGCAGTTTTCGAAAAAATCGTAGCGCATTTTCAGATCATAATACGTTTCAGGACGCGCTGGTGGGGTTCAAACCCCGGCCCGTACCAATGAGTGTTTCGGGACTTATGTACGTAATATCATTTGATATTTACCAGTCGCTTTTCGGTGAAGGAAAACATCGTGAGGAAACCGGACTAATCCCAACCAGGCCTTGTTTGCCCTCTGGGTTGGAAGGTCAGATGGCAGTCGCTTTCGCAAAGCTAGTGTCTACGCCAATTCTAGGGATTAAACCCGGATGTTTTAACAACTTAAACTCGATAGAAAAAAATCACGATCTAAACGCACCATTAAAATTTCGTAACTATTTTTGCACAAAAACTATTAACATGTCTCGAAACATTCGTAATGTTATTTTAGGTTGACAACTTTTTATTTTATAAGCGTACTACGTATCATTGCTGGGCAATAGTTATTTGTGCAACAAGAAAGGAAAGTTAGTTTTTCTTGCGAGTGTTGTGAAAAGTTGTATGTGTCGCTACGCTCAAGATTCTAACTTAGAATTTTGTATTCAATTATAGAATCTTTCGCTTACTCGGGACTCAAAATCACGAGATGTTAAATAACTTTGCTCTCGTGTGACACATACAACTTTTCACCTCAGTAGTGAGAGCATATTAAAGGTTTAAAAAAATCAACATCAAGTAAAGTTTTTATTACTGTATTCATGGCCTTCACTAAATTAAAAAGCTACTTTGTCTCACTCCCTGGAGTGACGAAAGTAGGCTTGTTCGAGCTGCTGAGGTGAAATAGTTATTTACGAGACAAGTGCAGAAAATAGGAAATTCGCAACGAGTTGTGATAAATTAAAATACGACCGAAGAAAGTGTTTTAAATCGACACAAGTCGCGAATTTCCTATTCGCACGTGTATCGTACAACGTTTTATAGTACATATGGCTCTTTAAAGTTTCGACATATGCACGGAAAGTGCTCATTCCCGCACGCGTGCAGGAAAGTAGCACCATATGTACTGTAAAGGTATTTTCCCCTATTCTTCTAAGAAAGGTATGGGTATTGAGTAAGAGAGGTATGGGCACTGTGAATGTCATCTCGCTTTGTGTGGTAGGGCACAGCACAGCGGATGTCATTCCAGATCTAGAGCAGAGCCCAACTGGGGAAGTACCTCCACCATACAGAAAACCGCAGCCAAATAACACTAGACCCTACTCATAGTGTTGTGTTCCTGTCGGTGAGTAAGGTTGCTAGATCTCAACGAGGGTGCGGAGTGTTAGGGTCGGCAACGCACATGTAACTCCTCTGGAGTTGCAGGCGTACATGGGCTACGGAGACTGCTTACCATCAGGTAGTTTGCCACCGACGTAGTATAAAAAAAACTTAATAGTCCCGTTCAAACCCCCTTTGTTTTCAGGAAAAAGTCTACCATTTACTGTATTCGAAAAAGTAACAACTTTCGGGTTATTTCGACTCGGAAATACGAAGACGCATGATTGATACAAATAAAAAAGTGTCCGCAGTTTTTCATACAAATTTTGTGACGGTTCATACAAAATGTATGTGAAAAAGCATCACAAAAAGGTATTTTTCCTCGCACACTATTTTTCTTTTTAATTCATAATGTTTATTGCATATCACATTACACATTATTAGGTGGAGCTTATAAATAGGTGGGTTTATATGTGACACCCCGCAAGGGCACAGCAATATACTTTAAATTAACATGCTTATTAATCAAATTTATCATTAAAAAATTCATGTACATTATAATAACATTTGCTGACTAATTCGATACCCAATAGTTGATAGTTTTTCGAAAAAAGTAAATGGTACACTTTTAACTGAAAACTTAGACTGGAACTAAATTCGCTTTAATTATAAATACCAGCTAAGAAATTAGCAATCTCCTGCTTGGTAGTCATGCGACTTAACGTCTTTTTTTTTTAGAAATGGGCTCGCCTAATGCTTACCCGAAAGTCAGCGCTGATCTTTCGGCGAGGCCGTTTGTGAGCCCCGAACGCAACTGTACGGCACGGCCTCGTAAAAACTAAACACTTTCGACAGCTACTAATTTTACAAAGATCGATCTAAAAACGCCCTTGAAATTTTAAAATTAGATTCGAACTTTGAATCTCTACAGACTCCAAGTCGCTTCTGTGACTCGAAGCGATAGAAAGCTGAGAAAGGTCTAAATTTTGACGACCTAGTGGGGGACTCTGCCTATGAGCCGATGGTCTCGGGCTCAAGTCCCGGTAAAGGCATATATTTGTGCGATGAACACAGATATTTGTTCCTGAGTCATGGGTGTTTTCTATGTATATAAGTATGTACATTGTCGCCTAGTACCCATAGTACAAGCTTTGCTTAGTTTGGGTCTCGGTCTGTGTAAGATTGTCCCAAATATTTATATTATAAGAACATTTATTTACAATAACAATATATATAATGGATATATACAGATGATTACAATAACTAGCTTATATCTAAAATAGGCCCTCGAGGCACTGTACCAAGGATGCTGGCGGCATTTCCTCGTTGTATCGCAAAACTGATACGTTGTGCGAGGAAGCCGCCAGCTCTTCGGTCACCAGTTAAATTTATAATTATATTTAATTGTAAAGATTTCTTACTATACCTATAAGACCCGCCACTAGTACAATCTGCCACATATTATTCGAATTTCATCGCGATTCAATCCCACGAGATAAGATACAGATCGTCACTACACAAACACACAGACACACACGGTTCGTTCTATTTAGTTAATATCCACGTCCTTATTTTTTCTCGAAACACCATATTTATATTTTTATAAAAAAAAAATCAATAATGTCATAAAAATTATCACTTTAACATTTCACAAAATTTATATTTAATAATTTAAAAAACAAAACACCACTCTCATTTCAAAGCAAAGTCAGGCGTGACTAAGAATTGGTCATACAAAAGTAATACTGACATAATACTGGTTCACTACTGCACAATAGAGTCCATAACAAAACAATATTATACTGTCAACAATTGTATTACACTCAATTAAATATAAATCATTATATTTTATATAACTTTGAATTTTGTTGAATTTTGCTCTGAAATTGAACGTGATTGATTCTTCTTGCTAGTGCCACTATTCTGTGCTAGTGGAATTGTAATAAATTCTGTGTAACTCGGATCGTACGCTGTTTCTCAAACTGTTTCAGGCACTAGTGATGTGCTTGAATATAGTTTCAGTATTTAATTCTTAGTAGCCGAACCCAATATTATCGGCGAAACAAAATGCCACAGACTTCGCTGGTTCGGCCATATACTGAGGATCGGTGAGGATCGGGGTGTGAAGAGAGTTTATTTGGGACGACCGACTGATCGCCGTCCAGAGGGCCCAGATACCGCAGGAGCGACAGTGTACAGGCGGATCTGTGCCAACACAAAGCCGATAACTGGCAGGAAGTGGCACAGGATCGGGACAGGCGGCGTTCTCTCGTTTTGGAGGCCAAGACCCTCTTTGGATCACCGTGCCACAATAGTTAGTTAGTTAGTTTTATTTATTCAATTCAATTCAAATATACTTTATTCATGTAGGCCTAGCAACAAGCACTTATGAATAGTAAGACAGTATTACATATAATTATCTTAAGCTAATTATCAGAGCAATTTATTAATGTTGTAAATACTATTCCATATATAATACTAATGAATATAATTCATAGATCAAATTTAATACTAAAAAAATCACAAAATATAGTCATACAAAAAAAAAATGTATAAAAAATACTAGTCTAGATTGTTTCTAGAATAAAAAAAAATGGTGTAAATTGACAGTTCCGCGGTAAAAAAATGTGTAGTATGCAAGAATTGAGAAAAATGTTTTGGTCCCTTTCTGTGAATCTGCGAAGATATCTCACAATTTTAAAGTGTCAAGTTTATGACAATTTATGTGCTTGGTATGACGTAAGTACATGGTAATGACAAATTATCATATTTACCATATAAATAATTAAGTGACAAAAACGGAAAATGGCGTTATTAATATTTTTTACAAGCCTTTATTTAACTTGCCCTGTTAGTATGTATGGGACAAATATTGCAAGTTAAATTTGACCCACTTCCCGGTTTCCGATGAAGCTGAAAATTTGCATACATATGTAAGTCGGGTGACAATGCAATACCTTACTTACCATCAGGCGGGCCGTATGCTTGTTTGTCACCGACGTAGTATAAAAAAAAATAGTTACATAGTTGAAATCGATTGAGCACATCCCTAAGGAAACCGCACGTAATCTGTTGCGTCGCACAAGCGACGCGTCAAACACGTCGTGGATATATAGCGGCACGTTAAGAGGAAAATGACTAATTAAGGATAATGATTAATGTGTCATGACGCATTGGACGTTTTGGCGTCTTGAGCGACTCCACGAAATCTATGCTAGGTATAGATTTAAAAAATTTTTTTGGAAAAAATTTTTTCTTAGCGGCTCTACTTTCTTCCCACATTAGTTTTACGTATCTGTATTTTGGTGAAATTAGGATCCCATACAATAATAATTCATTCTATATACGTCCCACTGCTGGGCACAGGCCTCCTATCATGCGCGAGAGGGCTCGGGCTATAGTCCCCACGCTAGCCCAATGCGGATTAGGGGCCTTGACATACACCTTTGAATTTCTTCGCAGATGCATGCAGGTTTCCTCATCGAAAAGCTAGTGGTAAATTTCAAATGATATTTTGTACATTCGTTCCGAAAAAACTTAGTGGTACGAGCCAGGATTTGAAGATTTGAACCCGCGACCTCCGGATTGAAAGTCGGACGTGATATAAAATCATTAAATAAATAAATATTATAGGACAGTATTACACAAATTGACTAAGTCCCACAGTAAGCTCAATGAGGCTTGTGTTGAGGGTACTTAGACAACGATATATATAATTATTTATAAATACTTAAATACATAGAAAACACCCATGACTCAGGAACAAATATCCATGCTCATCACACGAATAAATGCCCTTACCAGGGTTATCCACTCGGCCACCACCGCTTCCCATACAATTTCATGGAAATATTTAGTTTCCGTGGTGTTATAGTGTTATTAAATAGCTACAAATTATTAAAATATTATTAACCCGCCTATTTTGATTATTTTGGAACTCGTGTATTGCTCCATGAAACCACCATTTCATAAAGCGGAACTGCTGATTTGGGTTATAAAATTATACATTAATGACCAAAATATTATAAATTAAAACTGTCGTGCGACGGTTTTTTTTTGGTTAGAAATATTTCTTCGACACGTTACTAATGTTTCAAAGCTGGTTTTATCAGCGGTGACAGTTTGAGCGCCACCGGCCCGTTATCACCGTTATCAGTTATCAACACGGCAGATCGCGCGCGATAAGATCCCAACAGCTGTCCGAGCGTGGGGCGGAACCTCATAAATCCTACACCAGTGGCGTTTAGTCTATGGTTTTTTATTTATTTATCGTATATGTACATAACATTGTGACATCACTTTATTCCTCGCCAAACTGCGATCGCAGTTTGTTGGTGAAATAGCGCTCATTTAAGAGGCCGTTATAGGGACCGTGCGCGTTGGAGGGTCTGCCATCTTGTGGCCTGAATCGGAACAATAAACATGTACATTCACACGTCACGTGTTTTCTTGTGCATAGTAGGTTCTGCCATCTTGTGGGCTACATCACATTTACGCCACGCGCCAAAAATCTGACGGCTCCTGTTCATGCACGCTCCCTATCGATTTTAGTCCCAAATTTCTAATTGATAGATTTAGTCGATGACATTGTACACCTTTAGTTAACTATTAGGAATACGTATTGTTATCTTGCATTTTAATAAATCTATTTTTTTAAACATAGTCAATTAATAAGTAACGGTTTTTTTCTGATGGATGTTGAGGTAAACGCGCGTAAAGCACTGATTTTAAAGCTTTCGTAAAGTTAGGACAGCTAAAAATGGTAATTTTGTATTCCACATATCCTGCACTTCAACTTTAATAAACTGCACTTTTGTTATTATAAATTTGAAGTAGTGTAAATGAAAGACGAAATCAATTTTCTCCAGAAATTATTTCAAAACAAGAGATAATTTCTCTGAAAATCGAGTTAATTTCAACGTAATTTTTGATACTTAAACAATCTACAACATTTGCTGAAACTGTTGTTATACATCATTTTATTATTTTATTGACCACCATAATTTTTTGATGAATTAAAAAAAAAAACTGTCCCTTCTCGTCACATATTACCGGGCACGCACGCTTGCGACCTCATTATTAAAAAGCAAGATGACAAGACGTGCTAATAGAATCCAATACTTGTTATTTAGATATTACGTAACAAAAGGTGTACAATTTCAACGACTAAATCTACCAATTTTACATTTTTCTCTAAAATCGTTACCGCGCTCTTAAGGTGGACTGGATTCAGCCAGCAGTATTTGAAACATTGTAGCGTTTTTTGTCTCTTACTTCATCGATGCGAAAACTGGATAAACAAGTTTCACTCGATATAGAAATAATTTTCAATCTGTGATAAGATAATATTAGCGAGAATAGTATTTTATGCATCAGTTGTATAAGAAGGGTCAAAAAAGGCGAGTGGCGTGAGTTACAATGTGAGCCGGAGCCGAAGGCGTAGGCGAACATTGTAAAGGAATACGCCACGAGAATTTTTTGACCTACTTATACAACGTTGCATACAATATTTTTCCTACGAGTCAACAAAAATAAATCTTAATTTAGGTAAACAAATTACAGCAAAAGTATATAGCCAAGACGCGCGAGCATACCTTGTTACGCGCCCGGCCCGCCCCGGGCCGCGGCCGGCCGGTCGGCAACACCTCCTCGTAACTCATGAGGCCCTGGTACTTGCTACTTGCTAAATTAATTTTTTGGACAGTTTTTTCTCAATTTTGGCCACCGTAGCCTACGGAGACTAACAAGCAACGCTAAGCGGTCTTCGTAGTCTATGGGTGTTGCTATATTACGGGTGTCACATGCGTGTTTCTGACTTATGACGTAATTATTTTTACTATGCAACCAAATGAATATTTTGTAAGTTGGCATCAATGCACTTAGTTTAAAACTGTATTCGTTTTGGTTTTGTTAGGTTGATAGCCATTAATCGCAGTAACATTATAGCTTATAAAAGCACAAGAGCTTTTATGAGGAATAGACAATATAGACTTTTCTTGAAATCTTTTATGTATGTTCTTATATTCGTGTTAATGAATGCATAAATCACAGATAACAGTAGAGGAGTAGGAAATAGTATTTTATGCATCAGTTGTATAAGAAGGGTCAAAAAAGGCGAGTGGCGTGAGTTACAATGTGATCCGGAGCCGAAGGCGTAGGCGAACATTGTAAAGGAATACGCCACGAGAATTTTTTGACCTACTTATACAACGTTGCATACAATATTTTTCCTACGAGTCAACAAAAATAAATCTTAATTTAGGTAAACAAATTACAGCAAAAGTATATAGCCAAGACGCGCGAGCATACCTTGTTACGCGCCCGGCCCGCCCCGGGCCGCGGCCGGCCGGTCGGCGACACCTCCTCGTAACTCATGAGGCCCTGGTACTTGCTACTTACTAAATTAATTTTTTGGACAGTTTTTTCTCAATTTTGGCCACCGTAGCCTACGGAGACTAACAAGCAACGCTAAGCGGTCTTCGTAGTCTATGGGTGTTGCTATATTACGGGTGTCACATGCGTGTTTCTGACTTATGAAGTAATTATTTTTACTATGCAACCAAATGAATATTTTGTAAGTTGGCATCAATGCACTTAGTTTAAAACCGTATTCGTTTTGGTTTTGTTAGGTTGGTAGCCATTAATCGCAGTAACGTTATAGCGTATAAAAACACAAGAGCTGTTATGAGGAATAGACAATATAGACTTTTCTTGAAATCTTTTATGTATGTTCTTATATTCGTGTTAATGAATGCATAAATGACAGATAACAGTTGAGGAGTAGGAAAAATATTTTGTACTTTTACTTTTTTTATGTACTATTACTTATTATTTGACACTAACACAGGTTACTGACGAATGGCAACCTTGTTACATCATGATAAGGTTTACTTTTAATGTATCAGTTGAGGTTCAAGTCTCGGCCTCGAAAGATAAGAGAACAGGGACGCTCCGTGGGAATAAACTCGACCTACAATAAGAAGTGGCCACGAATGTAACTCGCTAATAAACTCGACCTAAAATAAGAATTGGCCACGAAGGTAACTCACCAATTAGGTGGGTGATACGGAAGTTGAAAAAAAGGACGAATTGATAACATCCTATATAAATCTTGTAAATGCCTAAAGCAACCTACCATAACCAGCATAACTTTGGGAACAAATAATAGTATTATATGCAACAGTATAAGAAGGGTCAAAAAAGGCGAGTGGCGTGAGTTACAATGAGCCGAAGGCGTAGGCGAACATTGTAAAGCAATACGCCACGAGAATGGCTACCAACCTAACAAAATCAAAACGAATGCAGTTTCAAACTAAGTGCATTGCTGCCAAATTAAAAAATGTTCATTTGGTTGCATAGTAGGAACAATTGCTTCATAAGTCAGAAACACGCATGTGACATCCGTAATATAACAACACCCATAGACTACGAAGACCGCTTAGCGTTGCTTGTTAGTCTCCATAGGCTAATGTGGCCAAAATCGAGAAAAAACTGTCCAAAAATTTAATTTAGCAAAGAGTAAGTACCAGGGCCTCATGAGTTACAAGAAGGTGTCGCCGACCGGCCGGCCGCGGCGCGTAACAAGGTATGCTCGCGTATCTTAGCTATATACTTTTGCTTTGTTTACCTAAATTAAGATTTATTTTTGTTGACTCGTAGGAAAAGTATTGTATGCAACGTATAAGTGGGTCAAAAAAGGCGAGTGGCGTGAGTTATAAACGAATACATCACGAGCTTCTTATACAACTTCGTCTACTTGTGGCCTACTTTATTCTCATTTAGATATCGTTTGTATGTCGTATAATTGACAAGCAGCTCGATTCGGGCAACCAATGTCACTTTCACGTTAGAAATATCGCAGATAGACCTGGGATCACAGCGGAATCGAAATAAACGTCAATTTTGTCATGTCGTTTAGTTATCGATCTTTTAAATATCTTTCCAAGATTTTAGTGTCTAAATGATTCTTAGAATCGGGCCGTAAGTCATGTCAACATTTTATTAAAAGTTTGAGAAAAAAAAAATTAATGGATATTATGAAGGACTCACCTAAAAAAGCGCTGGTGGCCTAGCGGTAAGAGCGTGCGACTTGCAATCCGGAGGTCGCGGATTCAAACCCCGGCTCGTACCAATGAGTTTTTCGGAACTTAAGTACGAAATATCATTTGATATTTACCAGTCGCTTTTCGGTGAAGGAAAACATCGTGAGGAAACCGGACTAATCCTAACAAGGCCTAGTTTACCCTCTGGGTTGGAAGGTCAGATGGCAGTCGCTTTCGTAAAAATTAGTGCCTACGCCAAATCTTGGGATTAGTTGTCAAGCGGACCCCAGGCTCCCATGAGCCGTGGCAAAATGCCGGGACAACGCGAGGAAGAAGAATGAAGGACTCACCTGGCGGGCACACGCACAGGAACCCGCCGCGCGTGTGGCGGCACGTGCCGCCGTGCAGGCAGCGCTGCGCGCCGCCCTCCGCGCACTCGTCCTTCTCTGTCTCGCAGTGCACGCCGGTGAACCCGGGCTCGCACGCGCACATCGGCACCTAGGCGGCGAAATTATAATAATAACTGTAATTTTTTTTTTTGAGTAAAGAATATTCTATTTATTGACAATAACAATATACATAATGGATATATACAGATGATTACTATAACTAGCTTATATCTAAAATAGGCCCTTGAGGCATTGTACCAAGGATGCTGGCGGCAAATGATTGTATTAATATAACGTATACCTTTTTGGTGTTTCATGGTCATTATTTTCCATTTTGGAATCTTTCGCTTGCTCAAGTATCAATATTAGCACGAGCGGTTAAACAATAACTTTGCCCCCTTTTGAAACAAATAACTATTTTTTAACCAATTATTAGGTTTCAAATGTTAGTTCGAAGAGGTTTTATTACACAAAACATATTTTTTTTATTTTTTTTTATTATAGGACATTATTACATTAATTGACTAAGTCCCACAGTAAGCTCAATAAGGCTTGTGTTGAGAGTACTTAGACAACGACATATATAATATATAAATATTTATAAATACTTAAATACATAGAAAACACCCATGACTCAGGAACAAATATCCATGCTCATCACACGAATACATGCCCTTACCAGGATTTGAACCCGGGACCATCAGCTTCGTAGGCAGGGCCACTGCCCACTAGGCCAAGCTGGTCGTCGTTATTAACCATGTGCCCCTCCCCTTGATCGACATCAACTTCTCCACATTCTACTAATAGGCACATCTAATGTGGAGAAGTTGATGTCGATTCGTTGGAAATCAGTTTTGCTCCTAAGTTGTGTATTATGTACTGGTGCAGTACACGCACCTCCCCGTCGGCGTCGCAGGCGCCGTGCTCGCAGGGCTGCAGCTCGCAGAAGGCGCGCTCGCAGTGCACGCCCACCCACCCGCTGGAGCACGTGCACGTGTAGTTGTTGCCTCGCGGCGCGTCTGCAACATACAAACGTGCTTACATCGTAGTATCTAATGTATGTGTAAGCTCTATCCCCCTTATTCATAAACGTGTACTAATAATAATCGTTTGTCCCTTTCCGACGTATTGGTATGATGGAAAGGGACAAACACCACGTACACGTTTATGAGTAAGGGGGTATATGTTTTGTCGTTATTTATGTATATATTATAAGTAGTTTAAGTATGTATATTTATATGTATGTTTGTATGTATGGTATGTTATTGTATAATATTTGGTTGTTGTTGTTAAAGTAGCACCGCCCATAATCTTTCTGCTTTGCCTAAAGGTTGACTGGTAGAGAATGCCGCATGGCATTTAGTCCGCCTTTTGTACTATAAGGTTTTCTTTTGAGCAATAAAGATTAAATAAATAAATATCTCGTAAAGCCCATGCAATGTACATTTGTACAGTCGCCATTTTTTTTATTGATTCGAAAAAAATTGGCAAAAAGAAGTACCCACTTAGGGCGTCGTATTGCAACCCTATGAGGTACAGAACATTACGGCCCAAAGAATCTGGAATTTCCTAATCATCAGTAATGAACTTTAAAGAGCTGTAACAATAGATCATTACCTGGTCGACGTGGCACTCAAAGGCCCACAAACCCCAATAATAATAATACCGCCGGTAACAACTCGGTGGTACCTAGTGGGAATAACCCCTATCTGTATTTAACTTGACGTCACAAGTCATCGGCATTAAAGTTTCGCTCTCTGATTATAATACTGGCACGTCCCTATATTGCATAGTGCGCCTATCTTAAACGAGCAATTCTTGTATATATATTTATATATATATTTCTGTGATCTCGGAAACGGCTCTAACGATTTCGCTGAAATTTGGTACATGGGGGTTTTTGGGGGTATAAAATCTATCTAGATTAGTCTTATATTTGGGAAAAAGCGTGTTTACGAGTTTTCATGCGTTTTTTTTTCGACGCAGAATATGGTCGCTAATTTCGTATTGCCCGCCACTGTCGGTCTGGTCCAGCGGGTTAAGACGCGGACTGCTAAACGAGTGTTACGGGTTCGAATCTCGCCCGGTGACTAACTTTTGTTTTTTTTTTATATGTTCAAGTTTATATATAATTTTTTAATTTTTATTGTTTTAGACAAGTTTAATTTAGTAAAAAAATGTAGTTAAGATTATCACCTATATACCACCATATTACAATAAATAGTTATAACCGAGCAAAGCTCACTTACTACTTACTGAGTTATATAAGTATGTACCGTACTTACTAATTAATTAACTAGGCAATAAGCTAACCCATCTGTATTTCAGGGAGTTCCATCTGTCTTGTCTGTTTTAATTTTTTGTCTTTTAATTATTTATATAAGAATTCAAGCCTTGGCGACCCTCTACATCTCTAAGGATAATTTAATATCTTTTTTTATATTTTATCTCTGACACTTAGAGACTTATACATCTCTAAAGAATTTTAGTATTTTATGTTTTTTTTTTTTTTATCATAGTTTTTTTGTGTAATTTGACATTTAGAGACAGTATACATCTCTAATAAAGTATTTATTATTTCATCGATTCCATATTTGTAATTTTTTTTATTAATTTTCATTGTTTGTAAAAATGGACATGCAAAAAGTGCCCCTGTGGCCTATTTGCTGAATAAATGTTTGATTTTGATTTCTTGCAGTTTGGCGGAAGAAAACAAAATTGTGAAAGCAGGGTTTTTTACCAGAATAAATGATTTTTTATTTGATTTAAGACGGTCGGACCAGTGGACACCCATAATGTCGCGGAGGCATCTCAGATGGAAGCTGTCTAACACAACACACGATTAGGAAACCTGTAATTTATGTTAACCTAGTTTTAGTTTACTTAAGCTGTTGGTTTTCCGAATAAAATAAAATAAAATAAAAATACCTGGCACGTCCCTGCAGACGGCGCCGTGCTGGCACGGCTGGTGCGCGCACGTGCGCTCGCGCGGCGTCTCGCAGCGGCCGCCGCGCCACTCGCTCGCGCACGTGCACACGAAGCCGCCCGGCGTGTCCGTGCACGTGCCGCCGTGCGCGCACGGCGTGGACGCGCACTCGTCAATATCTGTTTCGCAACTGTGGAATATGAAATAGAAGTCAGTGAAATTGCTGTCTGGTATTTTTTTCTGTTGGTTAAATTGTTCGTTTGCGTAATTTTATTGTCTTTTTAACCCCGTTTCACTCATGAGGGATTTCGGGAGAATGTAGTGTGCGTTCAACGCCACACTCACACTCTCTTATTACCTTATATACCGGGTGTGGTCTGTAACACGAGCAAAAAATTAAACTATATACTTTACTCCTCAAACTGACCAACATTTGTTCAGCGACTTTTAAAAACTATTTTAAATTTTAATTTTTATCATCTCTTCTTCCTCGCGTTGTCCCGGCATATTGCCGCGTCTCATGGGAGCCTGGGGTCCGCTTGACAACTAATTCCAAGATTTGGCGTAGGCACTAGTTTTTACGAAAGTCTGACCTTCCTTCCTTCTACCATCTGACCTTCCAACCCAGAGGGTAAACTAGGCCTTGTGGGGATTAGTCCGGTTTCCTCACGATACCTTCACCGAAAAGCGACTGGTAAATATCAAATGATATTTCGTACATAAGTTCCGAAAAACTCATTGGTACAAGCCGGGTTTTGAACCCGCAACCTTCGGATTGCAAGTCGCACGCTCTTACCGCTAGGCCACCAGCGCTTCCTATTTTTCATACAAATTAAATATTATCTTCAAAATTCGCAATACATTGCGTCTTAGAATAAACTTTAAAGTGTTCTAAAAATCAAAATACAAGTTATTTTTAAAAGTCGCTGAACAAATCTTGGTCAGTTTGAGGAGTATAGCCTACGGTTTAATTTTTGCTCGTGTTACAGGCCACACCCGGTATAATCTCAATGACCCCCCCCCCCCCCCCCCCCTTGTGGGGCGTGAAAGGAGAACTATCTGCTATTGAGTATACGTTTATCATAAATAACAAGTACATGCCATTATATACTAAGTTCTACGAAGGTGCTGAGTGTTAGGGTCGGTAACGCGCATGTGACTCCTCTGGAGTCGCAGGCGTCCATAGGCTACGGAGACTGTTTATCAGGCGGACCGTACGCTTGTTTGCCACCGACGTAGTATATAATACAGTGGGTAAGGCATAGTACACACACTACAAAAAAAGTACATAATTTATATTCTTGTACTCGCATCGAATGAAGGAGACCTTTTTAGATTTTAGTTCTAGAAAATGTACAAAAATGTACTTACAATTGTCCGGTAAATCCTTCAGGGCATTCGCAGGTGTAGTTGGCCACGAGATCACGACATGTTGCTCCATTCTGGCAGTTGTTATGCAAGCACTCGTTTATATCAGTCTGAAATTAATATATAAATATTATAGGACATTATTACACAAATTGACTAGGTCCCACAGTAAGCTCAATAAGGCTTGTGTTGAGGGTACTTAGACAACGATATATATAATATATAAATATTTATAAATACTTAAATATGTACATAGAAAACACCCATGACGCAGGAACAAATATCCATGCTCATCACACGAATAAATGCCCTTACCAGGTTTTGAACCCGGGACCATTGGCTTCATAGGCAGGGTCACTGCCCACTAGGCCAGACAGGTCGTCGAATATAATAATATGTGTTTCGATAAATTATACTCTAACAATTATGTAATTAAACTAAAAATATCTATTACAAATCCACCGCGCGCTCACTGACATGTCATTGAAATTAATGATGAGCAGTACACCGGATGCGTTTGCGTATCGCGCGTTGTAATATACAGATCTTTATCATACACGGCACACCGCTTGCGTGACGTGTGCGTTCACGCGACGCATGCTCTAAATATATTAAAACAGAGTTTCCCATGAGTCCTGTTGCAGGCACGTCCTCGCAGCGGCCGCCTCGGGCACAGTCCTGCTCGAGGCACAGCACGCAGCCTATGGTGGTGCCGTCCTGCTGCAGGCACAGGGTCCTGGACTCACCTCGCAGTAATCACCGGAGTAACCTGCGGGACACGCGCACGCGTACGAGGAGCGGACGTCCTCGCAGCGGCCGCCTCGAGCGCAGTCCTGCTCGAGGCACAGCACGCAGCCTATGGTGGTGCCGCCGTCGGCGGTGCCCCAGGGCCTGCCGCTTCTGTACACGACAAATACATACCTCCTTATTCATAAACGTGTACTAAAGTTACGATGCCGCTGATCATCGTTTGTCCCGACGTATTGGTATGATGGAAAGGGACAAACGATGATCAGCTGCATCGTAACTTTCGTACACGTTTATGACTAAGGGGGATACTGTTTAAACTATTTTTTATCAAGCAACCGACCAATCAACTACGGAGGCTTAACAAAAGAGTGCGAATAATGCCAATGCCTTAACAGGCACCAGCGGAGTCTCAAGTTATATTAAGAATTCCCCAGAGAAACAGATTACGCTCTCTATACTCTGTATCGTTAGGTATTTAAATAAAAGTAAACAAAATCTACCCTCAAATGGCTCCTTAAGCCAGTTGAGGGTAACATTTTCTTTTATTGGTTTTAATTCTGAAACTATAAATCCAGAAAAGTTTATATGACATTTTAGTCTCTAAATGTGATCAGGAATACACTGTTAAAATCTATTAAACAGTGTAGAAGAGATAGTTAAACTGAAATGAATTTTCGAGCTTATTCAGACCGAGCGGCCCCCACCATCCTATCAGTTAAAGAATAAGGATCAAAGTCAAATGGCGTTTTAATCATGCATCGAAAGATAGCAGTAAATTTACGTAACTTCGTCTTCTTTGACAATTTCAATTCAATTTCAATTTTAATTATTTCGTCATCACAGGTAACAGTTAGGTGACAGTAAATTAATATGAATTATGTACATCAGCCATGATGAGCCGTTTAGGCTTAAGAAATTTAAATTGCAATTATATATACAAAGCAGATACTTAATATAATAATTACAATACACCTCTATTTCAAATTCTCTTTCGCATAACGGTCAGTCAATAATGACCCTGCGCAGGAGGTCCCGTTTAACATTCATCATAGAGATCCGATATCGGTATACTCACATCAGTTCGTAGTGGGGCTGAGCGTCGATTTTGGCGGCCGCCTCGCCGACGTACAGCTCCTTGTCAGGGAAGAATGGCAACAACATGGAACCCACGTACACAGCGCCCATGCAGCCCTAAATAGTTCAGTACAGTTCAGTTCAGTTCTAATATACTTTATTCATGTAGGCCTAGCAACAAGCACTTATGAATAGTCAAGGTGCGACCAGACCGCAGCTTAAAAACCCTAAAAACGGTCACGATACGGAATCGCAGTGACGCGTCGTATGCGTACCGTTTTTGACGCATGCTCCCCACACCGCTGCTTAAAAAACGGTGGCGGTACGGAATCGCAGTGACGTGCTTCACGCGAATCTTTTTTGTTTACAAAACAGTTGCGTCTTTTACGTCACCGGTGTGGTGTCTGCCATAAGATCTCCGTGTAACATTCTTTGCGATTTTTACGCAGATCAATTTACGGTGCGTCAGCGTATTTTAAGCAGCGGTGTGGGGAGCATGCGTCAAAAACGGTACGCATACGACGCGTCACTGCGAATCCGTATCGTGACCGTTTTTTAAGCTGCGGTCTGGTCGTACCTTAAGACAGTATTAACGGCACTAATCATGGGACATTTAAGAGAAAATTTGAAGTATTTTGATATTTCACCGACACCTGTTAAATTTCTACTGCTTTACGATTTAAAAGTTGAATGTTCAATTCGTCCTTTATGTTTTCTGTGTATTTAATGAAAGCTACTGCAATTAGTTTCAATATTATTAACCAATTAAAACTGTGGTTTTTTGCTCCAGTCATGGGATATATGGCGCCATTCATTTTCAAGCTAAGAAAATATCAATGAAAAATTAAACTTAAGAGGCTGTCAACACCCAATGTCCTTGAAATTGATGTTACTTAAACAGTTTTTTAAGAAAGACTATTTGTTTTAGTAAAGTAAGAAAAATATATGTTCATATTAATTATATTTCAAAGACCGTGGTCGTACTCGATATACGATTGAACGAAATCGGCTCGATAGAAAATAATTGCAAAGATTGGTCTAAAAATCACAATTAAACGGTTTTATGTCTTTATTGTTTTGACTTATGGGTCTGCAATTAAAATCACAATATCTAAACCTTGGTCGAGTTAAATATTACACTAATAATCCACTTTTTTTTATTTAAATATTTTTCTTATTATTCCCTTGCCCAGGCCCAGTAACATGCGACAGTGCTATCTCATTTACTCCGATACAAATAGACAGTGTGCGCGCTTTAGGTATTGACAGCCTCTTAAGCAGCTCTTTGGCTCTTGTTTGTGGTAAAATGTTGCCAGCGATTACTGATGGTGAATACGTGTTTCACAGGATTTGTCTATACCATCCCATTACTGGTGCCTGTTCCATTATAGGGGTGTTTACTATATTATATATAATTATCTTAAGTTAATTATCAGAGCATTTTCTTGATGTAAATATTATTCTATAATACTTTTGAATTATAAAATATAATACAGATCAAATTGAATACTAACAATTTCACAAAATAAAAAAACAAATGTATAAAAAATACTAGTCTAGAATGTTTCTAGAATAAATTCTAAATGTCTACCAAAAAAAAAAGAAGCAGAAAGGACGCACATGCATTGGAATATCCATTTCATAATCATTATTCAAATATAATAAATAATTAATCACCCACCAGAGAGGTATGGGCACAAGAGAGGTATGGGCATTGTGAATTTCATCTCGATTAGTGTGATAGGGCACAGCACAGCGGATGTCATTCCAGATCTAGAGCAGAGCCCAACTGGGGAAGTACCTCCACCTTACAGAAAACCGCAGCCAAATAACACTAGACCCTACTCATAGTGTTGTGTTCCTGCCGGTTGCCAGAGCTCAACGAGGAGGGTCAGGGTCGACAACGCGCATGTAACTCCTCTGGAGTTGCAGGCGTACATAAGCTACGGAGACTGCTTACCATGGCTACCAGCGCTACCGTTGTATTTTTTTATTTTAAAAATTTTTTTTTTTTACTTCTGGGGCGGCTAAACTTATTGGGCCGGGCGTCAAATTTTAAAATACGCCCCTGGGAAGTCGCAAAACTGTTGGAGCTGATGAAATATTTACTATACGTTAAAACGAAAGGGGATGACCGCCCCGAAACCGCCTTTACATACAAACGTAGTCCCCGTTCTCCTCTCTCGATATTAACATTATTGAAAATATTTTTACAGTACATATGGTGCTATTTTTCCGCACTCGTGCGTAAATTAGCATATTACGTTACTGTGTCGAACATTTAAAGGACCATATGTATTGTAAAACGTTGTACGATACATGTGCGAATAGGTAATTCGCAACTCGTGTCGATTTAAAACACTCCCTTCGGTCGTGTTTTAATTTATCGCCACTCGTTTCGAATTTCCTATTTTTCGCACTTGTATCGTATGCTTTGATGTGTTTTAATGATAGCTATGCCAGACCGTTAAATTTTTTCAATATTATAAGAGTCAGGGGCATTTAATAATTTGTATGAGACTTGATTTCGCTTTGTTATATATAACTATTATACTAGACTAATTAATATATATATACAATTCTGTAAAACTATTTTCCATACTGTCTACATCCAGGGAGGAAAATGAGGACTACATTCGTATGGAGAATTGATCATCCTCTTAAACGTTTTGCCGTTAAACGTTCAAAAATTTTGCTTCCTTTATATTGATATTATAAGAATAGGTCAAACTCGCGCACCGAGGGTTCCGTACAAACTTTGAATTATCTGTGTATAGTCGTTAGATTTGTAGCTGGCCCTCAACGGCTTATAGATAAGATAAGATAAGTTTATTCATTGTCTATTGTTAACTAAAACGGCACGTGCCACTACCTGCAAACAAAATAAGAGCCCGGTCACTTTAACCGGTTATTTAATTACAACTCCTATGGTAATTGAAATAAGATTCAAAATGAACAAATGGAATAATAATTTGCGAGTTCTTGTGTGGTATACGGTTACTGAGTGTCGGCGAGTCGAACGCTACCGAACCAGCCTAAAATGTGTCCTCGATATGCGTAACAAAGGCGCGTTATCGGAGAGCACACCTACACTGGTTTTTTGAGCGTTAGACTAGCCCGCGCTCAGACACCAATTAGAATTATACGACCCTTTTTTTGCAGGTAGGTAAGCGCTGATGGCTTAGCGGTAAGAGCGTGCGACTTGCAATCCGGAGGTCGCGGGTTCAAACCCGGGCTCGTACCAATGAGTTTTTCGGAACTTATGTACGAAATATCATTTGATATTTACCAGTCGTTTTTCGGTGAAGGAAAACATCGTGAGGAAACCGGACTAATCCCAACCAGGCCTAGTTTACCCTCTGGGTTGGAAGGTCAGATGGCAGTCGCTTTCGTAAAAACTAGTGCCTACGCCAAATCTTGGGATTAGTTGTCAAGCGGACCCCAGGCTCCTATGAGCCGTGGCAATATGCCGGGACAACGCGAGGAAGAAGAGAGTGGCACGCGCCGTTTTACTCGTAGTTAACAATAGACAATGGATAAGCCGTTGAGGGCTACAAATCTAACGACTGTACTTAGGTTATACTGAAAGCTGCTGGATTCTTAAATAAATAAATGAATTATTCACGGATGCTTGCTAAACAGATAAGTGACTATGGACATACGGACCACAGATACATGCAGTCATACCTTAAAGCTTTTTCCGTCCCAATAGTGGCTATACTGTATACAGTAACAAATAATAGTACATTACGATGCAAGTGCGAAAAATAGGAAATTCAAAACGAATGATGATAAATTAAAACATGACCGAAGGGAGTGTTTTAAATCGACACGAGTTGCGAATTACCTATTCGCACATGTATCGTACAATGTTTTACAGTACATATGGCCCTTTCAATGTTCGACACAGTAACGTAATATGCTCATTTTCGTTAGTGCTATAAAGTAGCACCATATGTACTGTAAACACTTATTACAGTACATATGGTGCTACTTTCCCGCACGCGTGCGGGAATTAGCACTTTCCGTGCACATGTCGAACCTTTAAAGAGCCATATGTACTGTATAACGTACGATACGCGTGCGAATAGGTAATTCGTAACTCGTGTCGATTCAAAACACTCCCGGTCGTGTTTTAATTTATCACCACTCGTTGCGAATTTCCTATTTTCTGCACTTGTATCGTAAATAACTATTACAGTACATATGGTGCTACTTTCCCGCACGCGTGCGGGAATGTGCACTTTCCGTGCCATATGTACTGTATAACGTTGTACGATACGCGTGCGAATAGGTAATTCGCAACTCGTGTCGATTTAAAACACGACCGAAGGGAGTGTAAAGTTAAAATTGCGAATTTGAATGTAAAGTTAAAATTACGATGTACAGTCAGCGTCAAATAATTCGTAGCAGTCAAAGTGGCCAAATAGTTCGGTACACCATACTAAATATATGGTGTACCGAACTATTTGGCTACTTTGACTGCTACGAAGTATTTGACGCTGACTGTACCTACAGATACAGGTGTATTAATATGGGCCGTTAGTTTATAGTTTCTGAATATATTAAAGGGATGTTATATAAATATGTCTCATGAAAGTTTAATTTGGATTAAATTGTCTTCAATACACTATTTAATGAATAAATAACCGGCCAAGAGCA
This sequence comes from Cydia pomonella, assembly GCF_033807575.1. NCBI lineage: Eukaryota > Metazoa > Arthropoda > Insecta > Lepidoptera > Tortricidae > Cydia > Cydia pomonella. The sequence continues at coordinate 48,845,088 of NC_084703.1, forward strand.
TGTCGGGCCACGCTCAGTGTAGGGTTCCGTAGTTACTCTTCCGTCACAATAAGCTAAACTGGAGCTTAAAGTATAGTAAATTGTTAACCAAGGGATGAAACGGTACCTTTCACCCGAGTTAAACAAATAGGCAAATTTGCATAATCAGTACCTAATTAAAGTAAGTCTTTTTACTATGAAGGGAAAACTTTTTGCGATAACTCAAAAACAGCTAAACTGATCATGTCTGCTATAGTTTTCATTTAATGTCTTTCTTAAGCTCTACTTCCATGATTTTTTTCATATTTTTTGGACCTATGGTTCAAAAGTTAGAGGGGGGGGGACACATTTTTTTTTTCTTTCGGAGCGATTATCTCCGAATATATTCACTTTATCAAAAAATGTTTCTTGAAAACCCGTATTAGTTTTGAAAAACCTTTCCAACGATACCCCACACTCTAGGGTTGAAGCGAAAAAAAAATTTCACCCCCACTTTACGTGTAGGGGAGGTATCCTAAAAAAAATTAAATTTTTAGATTTTATTATACGACTTTGTCGGCTTTATTGATTTACATATCCATGCCAAATTTCAGCTTTCTAGCACTAACGACCACGGAGCAAAGCCTCGGACAGACAGACAGACAGACAGACAGACAGACAGACAGACAGACAGACAGACAGACAGACGGACATGGCGAAACTATAAGGGTTCCGTTTTATGCCATTTGGCTACGGAACCCTAAAAAAACAGAACGGGTTGCACTCCGGGAGTGCCGGCAGAAGTGAAAACTTGAATATTAACGTTGTGCATTTTTGATATTTTGGAACGGTTAGGGAATAATTTTGCACGAATTGCTTTAATTATCGGTATAAAAGTACTATCATTTATGTGGTAAAATACAATATTCATTTGCGCTATCGTCCACAAACATGACAATTCATATTACATTAAAAATTGAACACTTCAGAACTATTACAATTATTTAACATCGGTCTACTGGTTTCAATGACATTGTAACAGTTTTTCGATCAGGTCACGTGTCCGTCTTACGAATTTTCAATCTGACGAATCTCTCGGTCACGTGACCTGTCGCGAGTTTAACATTTTTTCCCCATCACAAAAAGTGCACAGCGCCGCTAAAGAAGTTTTCACTTCAATAAACAACTTTCGACCAACGATTAATCCGTCATACCTTGTAGCTTGCGCCATTCCAGTAAGTGCGAGGCTGGGGTAACAATTAAATCGTTTTTAACTTACGTTCCTTAGTTTAACTTCATGCGTATTACAGTATTAAATATCCTGACAAAATTTTATTCGGCCTTCACCATGTTGCGGATTTTCAGTGGTAATAATTTATTTTAATGGCAAGGAAACTCATTGACAACAGACGTTGAAAGTCATTGATAATCACTGGTGTAAACGAAAAGTAAAGATTTCGCTTTTACCACAAGAATGCCGAAAAGATGGTCAATAGACGGGTCCACACAGAGCGAGCATAGACGCGAGCGCCGCCACGGCCGAGGCACATCTACACTGGCCGTTTTGCGCGCGAGGAAATTGCCTCGCGCGTATGCTCGCTCTGTGTGGACCCGTCTAATGATGCAAGAAAAAATATTATAAATACGTTTTGACATTTTAATTGACTATACATGACGTACGCATAATTTTGATAGCAAGCTAGCCAACAAGACATTATATCAGCGCCAAATAGAATCTTGTCGTGTATGTATAACTAGTTAAAAAACTTAGCTCAATCCCCTCTGTGCAGTTATGTTTGTGATTAATGTGCAGAGACCGGAATTATTGTGGCATTTTTGAACTGACATAGGGAGTTCTCATTTATTGCCTTCCGATACACATATATCGATACAATGAAGACCGCAAAATATTTAAAAATTAAAATAGTTAGTGGATTCGACTGTAAAAGAAGTAATTTAAACATATCTGTTAAATATGGAAAAAGATAACTAAGTATTTATTTTATAAAGAAACTAATGGAATATTTGTTAGCACTAAAACTGACTATGAACGTGAATTTGAAAAAAAAAGTAATTATTACGTTTTCATTGTTTTTATTGCGCATTTTCAACTACTAAAAAGTTATCTGGATGACACCGCTCTTTGGCGATAAGACCGGTTACTTATCTCTACTTTTAATATGATGTATTTTACATTGTATCGATATAGATATATCGAATGTCGATAAATGAGCAGTCACTAATGACAATTCAAACTGCCACGATAATTCCGGTCTCTGTTAATGTGTCTTGGATGTGTTTAGTATTATAAGTTCTTTAACTTGTATTTTAACTTTGTATTTTCTGCGTATATGGACGGGTGTGTCTGAAATAAACGAATTGAATTGAATGTATAAGTACCTTAAAGTATTTGCCGGCCTCGTTGTCCGTTGTGAACCCGTCTCCCTCCGTGTACTCAAACACGTTTTGTTCCGTCGACGTTTCAACCTGACGATATAACAAAAGGGTTAATGTCTGACGAACATAAAAACAAGTATGGGTGTCACAAATATTCGCAATATTTTAAACATTCGCATCAACGTTCGCATTGGCATCAGATGAAGCGAATGCGAATGTGCGCAGGTCGTGTCCTGTCTCATCGACTCGCGTAAGTTTTCAAGTAATGCATTTTGACCAGTACACAGCATTTCTCAACACTTTATAACAAAGGTTGCATATGTTTTATGTACTAACAGATCTATTTCTAATTAGATATAAAACAACTACATATTCCCTGAAATTTGTATTCGCATTCGGACACTCGCATCTTGGACATTCGGATTCGCATTTGCGTTCGCGAATGTGGAGAATGTGATATTCGTGACATCCGTGGAGACAAGTTTTCTTAAAAGTGAAAAACACATTTTTTTTGTTGTTAAATAAAGTATAACATACCGCAGGCTGCAGCGTGTGTTCCTGCGGCGCCGAGCCGCCGAGATAGATCCGTCCGTCGGTCAGCAGCAGCTGCCAGGCCGCTTGGTCTATCGGCGACGTTGTGGTGATCTCTTCGTGCCCGGTGTTGTCTACGAATGCCGCTGAACAGAAAAAAGTTTGAATTGTTATTAAGAAGATAGTGGATGATTGCTGCTCCTTAGGAAAATATTCCCCATTTCCCTTCCATGGAAAATATTTTTACACAATTAGGCGGGTCGACACGGAGCGAGCATACGCGCGAGGCAATTTCCTCGCGCACAAAACGACCGAGGCACTGGCCGAGGCAGAGCGCACGTTTTCCTCGGGCGAACGCCACCTTGGCCGAGCCGGGACGTGTTTAAGGTGCGCGTGGTTATTTTGTTTCGTACATCAAATTGGAAAAAAATGAAAAGACCATTATTGCAAATTAATATTCTGATATGGGATGCTAAAGATCCCAACTATACTAATAGGGGAATTAGTAAATTTAATAAATAGACGGAGACTGGCGTACGAGTCTTCTATCGCTTGACTCCAATTTCTAACCTCAGAAGAGCAGATTTCCGTATCGTGATTGATATTTATAGATTTGTTGCACCCAAAATCTCCTGCAGATAGTTCGTTTTCGTTTTTTTTTGGATTGCTTTGAAAAGCAAAATAAAATATTCACGAGCCACGGCAGTGAATATGTGCAGCACCATTTTGAACAGCTGAATGAGGGACGCCATCTTGCCGAGCAAATTGGCTCAGCTGAGGCAAAAGTTACACGAGCACGCCGCGCGAGGAAATTTCCTGGAGTGGCTGTTCGCTCCGTGAGGACCCGCCTATTTATTATAACCATAGCTATCCTCCTTCGTTTGAAAAACAAATACCTACCATACAAAAATTACAGAAGCTCTTAACTAATTAAATTAAAATAATTAAAAACTCTAACAAAGTCAAACGAAAGTAAAAGTTATTTACTTTCACGATACAAGTGCGGAAAATAGGAAGAAGTCACGACTGAAGGGAGTCTTTTAAATCGACACGAGTTGCGAATTACCCATTCGCACATGTGTTATTCGTTTTGTACGTACATATACTCGCTACTTTGCTACTCGCATCTTAGTTTAGTATTACATAGTTTACTTACATATTCATTATTTAGTTTATACTTTGTAGCCATCATAGTTTTGCTTTTAGCTTCTAGGTAATCACTAAGGAAGAGCGGTGTTCCTTAACACAGATATATCTATACTTAAATAGGGACACCAACCTGTATTTTGTTAAATATGCTTGTGAGAGAATAAATCATTTTTCATTTTTTCATTTTTCATATAGCCCTTTATATTTTCGACATAGGCACGGAAAAGTTCCCGCAATAGTGCAGGAATAAGCACTTTCCGCATCATATGTATTGTAAATCATTATTTAAGATACAAATGCGGATGTGTACATGTATTTTTTTTTTTTTTTTTTTTAATACTACGTCGGCGGCAAACAAGCATACGGCCTGCCTGATGGTAAGCAGTCTCCGTAGCCTATGTACACCTGCAACTCCAGAGGAGTTACATGCGCGTTGCCGACCCTAACCCCACCCCCCTCGTTGAGTTGCAGGCGTACATAGGCTACGGAGACTGCTTACTATCAGGCGGGCCGTATACTTATTACCGACGAAGTATAAAAAAAGTAGGAAATTCGCAACGAGCGGTGATAAACTAAAACACGACTGTTGTGTTTTAAATCGACGAGAATGAAATACAACAAATAAAATAAGATAATACATACCAGTAAGCATATCTCTCGCCACAGCTATCTTGAGCATGCTCCACTGCGAGTGCGTCTGCAGGGAGCGCCGTATGGACCTGTTCCAAACGAATATTCCAAAACATTTTCTTATTTTCTCAAACGAAAATTTGAAGCAATATGTGAAACAACCTTACCTAAACCGAACATGCTTACCTAAAAGATGTCTATTCACTCTCGATTTAAAAAGATCCAAATTATAGTGGACTGGGAATAGATTTGCAGGAAGTGAATTCCACTTCTTAGCTGTTCGCATGATAAATTAAATACCATTTATTTTCAGGCAACTATGGCCTTACTACCTTACAGACTAACATACATACAATAATACAAATCTTAAAATATAAATATCAAAGCATATAATGTACCGGGTGTTTCCTGTAACAGGAGCAATAAATTAAACTGTAGGCTGTACTCCTCAAACTGACCAACATTTGTTCAGCGACTTTGAAAAATAACTTGTGTTTTGATTTTTATTACACATTGAAGTTAATTCTAAGACGCAATGTATTGCGAATTTTGTTATGTTTAAAGCGTGGCAAGCAACGTCAAACACACTGATGTCAGCGTATATTGAAAATAATATTAAATTTGTATGAAAAAGTTAAAATGTACAGATTTCATAATTTTTAAAAGTTGTTAACCAAAAGTTATATCGTTTTAGGAGTACAATATACGGTTTAATTATTTGCTCGTGTTACAGGAAACACCCGGTATAATTTATACATAGCTTTATATAATATATAAAGCTGGAAGCGTAGCGTTTAGTGCGAATCAGTGGTAACGCTCAGTTTAAAAACCGGCCAAGTGCGAGTCGGACTCGCGCACGAAGGGTTCCGTACCATTATTTATAAAAACGGCAAGAAAATTATGTTTGTTGTATGGGATGCCCCTTAAATATTTATTTTACTCTGTTATTAGTATTTGTTGTTATAGCGGCAACAGATATACATGATCTGTCGAAATTTCAACTGGCTAACTATCACGATTCATGAGATACAGCCTGGTGACAGACAGACGGACGGACGGACGGAGAAGACGGACAGCGGAGTCTCAGTAATAGGGTCCCGTTTGACCCTTTGGGTACGGAACCCTAAAAACTAGTAATTATTACGTTTTCATTGTTTTGGCGATAAGACCGGTTACTTATCTCTACTTTTAATATTTTGTATTTTACATTGTATCGATATAGATATATCGAATGTCGATAAATGAGAAGTCACTAATGACAATTCAAACTGCTACGAGAATTCCGGCCTCTGTTAATGTGACGTTTGGCCCTTTGGGTACGGAACCCTGGTAAGTAAGTAAGTAAGTAATATTTTATTTGTGAAACACAGGTTATAATACAGATGACAGTGAAATGATATAGTACTCTGTGATCTACCATATAGGTGTACAAATATTTAGTCTTATAGCTAACTTATTATCTAGATAGTTTGGAACCTATTATATTATTTGACGACCGGTCTGGCCTAGTGGGTAGTGACCCTGCCTATGAAGCCGAAGGTCCCGGGTTCAAATCCTGGTAAGGGCATTTATTCGTGTGATGAGCATGGATATTTGTTCCTGAGTCATGGGTGTTTTCTATGTATTTAAGTATTTATAAATATTTATATATTATATATATCGTTGTCTAAGTACCCTCAACACAAGCCTTATTGAGCTTACTGTGGGACTTAGTCAATTTGTAACCATGTCCTATAATATTTATTTATTATTTATTTATTTATTTACATTATAGCACATTTATTTTACATTCGGATACATTGAAATTATGTCACATAAAATAAATTAATAGAAGGGATACTTTTGGTCACGGGCAAAGTTTTTGTCAGATGAAAATTCATTGATGGTATAGTATGTTCCTTTGATGAGCTCAGTCTTTAATATGTTTTTAAACTTTTATATGTTTTTAATATGTTTTATTAAAAATTAAAAGGTATTAAAGCTTAAAGTATTACAGACCTCTTCTCCGGCCAGGCTCCACCGAGGCGCCACTCCATAGACGCCTGCTCCTTGTACACGCCGACAGTGAACCAGGCGTCTGGGCCCGTGATACTCTCCGCCCTGAAGAGGGTGCCGCCGAGTTTCGTCCTGGGGATAAAAAAAAAATAAAAAAAAAATATTATAGGACATTATTACACAAATTGACTAAGTCCCACAGTAAGCTCAATAAGGCTTGTGTTGAGGGTACTTATTAGACAACGATATATATAATATATAAATATTTATAAATACTTAAATACATAGAAAACACCCATGACTCAGGAACAAATATCCATGCTCATCACACGAATAAATGCCCTTACCAGGATTTGAACCCGGAACCATCAGCTTCGTAGGCAGGGTCACTACCCACTAGGCCAAGCCGGTCGTCAACAGCAAACATTTTTTTCTAAAACTTGAAATGTTGGCATGACTTACTTCAAATTAGGTCCGGAAATACGACATACATACCTTACATACCTTTGTCTCAATGTAATGGAATGATTTAATGAATTGACATTATTATTATTTAGCTAATTACACGCTAGTTATTATTAGAAATTAGTGTTAGTAAGACTCGCGACATTTTAAATTCGATTATTATTATTATATGTTTATTGACATCCCTGCATATATTTTTTTATATATTTTAATCCATATTATTATTATTAGTATAGTTATTTACATTGAATAACCGCTATTAAAACGAATGATTGTAATATATTTTAAATTATTTTCGGAATTGTTATACGTAGACTACTAAATTTAGATATTAGGCAATTGGTAATAATAATAATATGTTTTTTAAGGTAATTTTAAGTATTTAGTTAATAAGTTTAACTTGCAATACCCTACTCAGGGTCCATGTTGTGACAATTTAATTTAAGATAACATCTGTATGTACCATGGAATGCAATTAATAAATGAAATGAAATGACATATCTGGGGGCCTACCGCGAAAATCTAAATTCGCAAATTGCGGGGATTTTTCTCTTTTACTCTCACTAAGACGTAATTAGTGTGATGGAGACGAACTTCGATTTTCGCGGTAACAGTCCAGGTGCGATGAGTGAAGATGATATGTAAAGGAATTTCATACAGCCTTACACACCTAGGCCTGTAAGGCAACCTTCTTTTGTTTTTAAACGTCAAATTATAGCTGTGCACGTTGGCCGACCGGTGGGACTCACCGTGGCTGAAGCACTGGGTGCAGCTACATGCCCCTTTATGTAGGAATTTGTAGTAATATCTTGTCATACTAACCCTAGATTTAAGTATTTGGGAGAATCAACTTTTTAGCGTCACTCGTTGCCATGGTTACGATTAGTTGTCCAGGGGACAAAAGTTCATTGAAATACTGATTTTATGGTACTTAAATGTATTAAACTTGCGTTTTTGTGGTCGTTATAACCAATGTCCATAATGGGTCCCCTACTAAGCATGTTAATAGAACGGCATACAACGTCTCCTCAAACAAACTGTGCCACTGTTGTCCCTTGGACAACGGGACAGGAGAACAAAACAAAAAAAGTTGATTCACCCATTTGTATGTTACTAACACAATATGGACATTGTTCGAAATAAATTCTTATTGATTGATTGATTGATTGATAGCACGTCTTGGCATTCAACCTTAGAAAACCTATAAGCAAAATTCGGCCATTATGTTTTTTTTTGTCTTTTTTGTGTTTGTTAACACGGGGCTTCAAAGGGGAACGAAAATTTGATTATTTTTGCGCTACGACGCACGGTTTAGGAGATACAGCCCTATAAAGTTTTTTTTTTCAGTCATGCAGAAATCTTTAAACCGTGCGTGGTAGCGCAAAAATAATCAAATTTTCGTTCCCCTTTGGAACCGGACGCACTGAATAATCTATCACATTAAGACATGAGACAATCATCATCATCATTCTATTATTATTATTTCATTGCAAGTTTGAGGAAAGCACTATACAAATCTCGGCGAGAAACGGGGTTGCCGGCCGCTCATCCACAACCGATCTCGCTACGCTCGACCGTCTATATCTACTTGGCCTGCAACCCTTCGTTTCTCGTCCTCTGTAGTAATGTACTATTTATAACATACTCCGAAATGTATGCATTAATGTCACGAAATGAAGACATGAAGTTGCTCATTTATGGCTTCTTACATTACTCCTTGTACTAGGCCAAGAAGTAATGTAGGGAGTTAGTATGAAACGCACATTTTTGTCAGCTGTTCTAACTTTTTAAATTTGCTCAGTAAGATTAGACTGACAAAGGAAATATTACATACAGCCAACGACCACTCTCTCTGTAAGTATACTTGCGATATTAAAATGAGAAAAAAAATATGGTACTATATTTATAAGCCGTTAAACATGGTGCTCGGATACCTTTTTCAAATGTCAAGTTCAATAAATAAAAAGTGGCTGTGACATAATCTGACAGACAGACGGACATGACGAATCTATAAGGGTTCCGTTTTTTGCCATTTGGCTACGGAACCCTAAAAATTTACATTTTACTTGATTGAGAAAAGCACTATACAATCCTTGGCCTTATTCCAAGAATGCTTATTCTATTTCTAAAAATACTATTCTTTTCGTAGTCTACATCTAGCGTCAAGTTGCTGAACTCTTAGAACTGCTAGTCGACAATAGATGTAGAACCAGAGTAACCGGTAGTCTATTTTCAACTCCTACATTTACTCTAGTATTATTAGAAAATCGTTGAGCGTTAGACTTTTTGTTTGCCGCGACATCTATTGTCGAGTAGCAGTACTGAGAGTTCCGCTACTTGACGCTAGATGTAGACTACGAAAATAATAGTATTTTTGCTAACAAAACCGTTGTATGGAGTGAGCACTCTTGGTATAGAGGCGCATTTTCAAAGTAAATTTAGTTTTCTTCCTCGCGTTGTTCTGGCATTTTGCCACGACTCATGGGAGCCTGAGGTCCGCTTGACAACTAATCCCCACAACTGGCGTAAGCACTAGTTCTTACGAAAGCGACTGCCATCTCACCGTGATCTGACCTCACAACCCAGAGGGTAAGCTAGGCTGCTGATGTGCCGAAGGAAACTTTCCAAAATTGCGAAATTTTCAACGTTGGAAAGTTTCGGAAACTTCTCATTATTTTGTATGGGGATTGAAAGTTTCCGAAACATAAAAGGGCAATTTGTTATAATTCTGTGAAATTTTCAAGAAATTTCCGAGAAAGTTTCCTATTTTTTGGAAACTTTCCGCAACTTGCACATCTGTAAGCTACGCATTAGGATTAGTCCGATTTCCTCGCGATGTTTTCTTTCACCGAAAAGCGATTGATTAACTAAAAAACTAATGTATTTTTTTGCTAATTGACATGTAAAATATTATTTTTTACCAATAAATGCTATCTATCTATCTATCTATTATTATGAATAGTCAGTAAACCTGTATGTAATGTTGATGGAGGTGGGCGGCTGGACGGCTTGCAGCGAGCGCGGCCGCCGCAGACGGTAGCCCAGCGTCGTGTTCACGCCGTCGAACGTGGCGTTGGATATGCATTCATATCTGGATATATAACACAAATAAAAAATGTTGAACCATCATTCGCTTTCCCTTAACCTATTGACCGCCACAGTCGGCTCTGGCCGACATCGGAAAGTCTTGCCAAGGACGCCAACGTCGGCTACAGCCGACAGTTTCGCCAATTGAACAGGAAATTTCGCGGAAATCCATAAAGTTCAGTTTCGCTTAAATAATCGCGTGTGCCTGGCGTCCGGGGCGCGGCATATTCCTTCGCCGTCTGGCGTTCAAGAGGTTAAGGTCTTAGGACACTATTACAACTCAACAGCCACTCGACTCAAAATTAAATATTGAAATTAAAGCCTTATCTTGTATGTCCTACAGTACAATGTTTAACATTTAGGTAACTCGGGTGGTCTACGCGTCGTCTACGCTGAACCAAAAGTGAGTTGGGTTGGTGTGGAATTGATATAGTGTGCGAAGACCTATATCCCATTCATTTGGGGTGGGCGCAACATGTCTTTTTCTTCCATATCTTTCTGTCACCCGTGACCATGAGATGATCATGATTCACTCAACAAATAAACAAGACTCAACAACGACATAAACGAGAGCTCAACGAGGGGGGGCGGGTTTAGGGTCGGCAACGCGCATGTAATTCCTCTGGAGTTGCAGGCGTACATAGGCTACGGAGACTGCTTACCATCAGGCGGGCCGTATTATTGTTTGCCACCGACGTAGTATAAAAAAAAATAAAAAATAAACAATGTTGAACATAAAAACAAAATAAAAAATTCTTTTTGAAAAAACCCACGACGGTTTAAACGTAGTTGAAAAAGGATGCACAAATAAATGTTTATTGCAGCGTCCTCTGGTGAATTGTGACCGTAACAGCTATCTAAGAACATGCACCAATCAAACCCGAACCCATCACTGAAAACCGTATCAAAATCGGACTAGTAGTTTTTAAGAAAAATGGCAACATGGGTTTGCACAAACATCCTCTCACCCCAAATACATATACCGTCTCCGTCGTGGGTAAAAAGGTGAACATGCAAAAAAAACAACGGGTTGCACTCCGGGAGTGCCGGCAGGAGTGAAAACTTGAATATGAACGTTGTGCATTTTTGATATTTTGGAGAAATTGAGTAGCAGTTTTATAATAAGTTTTTGGCATAAATATTTGGTACAAGTGCGAAAAATAGGAAATTCGAAACGAGTGGCGATAAATTAACTAAAATCGACACGCGTTGCGAATGACCTATTCGCACATGTATCGTAGAACGTTTTACAGTACATATGACCCTTTACAATTTCGACATAGTTACATAATGTGCTAATTTACGCACTAGTGCGGGAAAGTAGCACCATATGTACTGTAAAACATTTTACAGTACATATGGTATATAGGTGCTACTTTACCGCACTAGTGCGCAAATTAGCATATTACGTTACTGTGTCAAACATTTAAAGGGCCATATGTACTGTAAAACGTTGTACGATACATGTGCGAATAGATAATTCGCAACTCGTGTCGATTTAAAACACTCCCTTCGGTCGTGTTTTAATTTATCGCCACTCGTTTCAAATTTCCTATTTTTCGCACTTGTATCCTAATGTACTATTACAGTACATATGGTGCTACTTTACCGCACTAGTGCGAAAATTAGCATATTACGTTACTGTGTCGAACATTTAAAGGGCCATATGTACTGTAAAACGTTGTACGACACAAGTGCGAAAAAATAGGAAATTCGAAACGAGTGGCGATAAATTAAAACACGACCGAAGGGAGTGTTTTAAATCGACACGAGTAATGTACTATTACAGTACATATGACGCTCGTTTCATAAAACAACACTTGTGTTTTAAGGCCTCTCATTATGTATCAGATGCATAAACTACTATTTCTATAATGTTCTTACCCAGATAAGAAAATGGGGACTACGTTTACACACATAGAAAAGCGGTGACGTGACTTCGTCCCCAGTCCTCTTTGACAAAGATTAGCTAAGGTGACTAGAAGCTACAATGACAGTTATTGGCGACCAGAGGGCCTACTGCGACGTTCGACGTGTTGCCTCTCTGTCGCACTTGTAGATTCGTACGTAAGTGTGACAGGGAGGCAACATGTCGAAGTTGTACTCACCCCTCGTCGAGATTGCGGCAGTGCGAGTTGAGCGGGCACGCCTGCAGCTGGCAGAACTCCACCTCGGCACACTGCTTACCCTTGTAGCCCCGCGGGCACGAGCACCTACAATGATATGATTACTAGCAACTACTGAAACTGGCGACGAATCAATAAAGCCAGGGGTTAGAAAGACTATGGGGCAAGAGAGATGCTACAAAACTGTAGGGAGAATAAACTTGGGTGTACACCTAAGGTCAAAAGTATGGAAACAAGCTTATATTTAAATAATAAATAAAAAAGTGTGATTTTTTAAGCGATGTTACATATACTACTCATTAGAAACAAAATGGTAAATATAGTAATAGAACATTTTAAAAGTAAGTAAGTTGTGTCAACATTTAAACATTATGTATATTTCAACATTTTTCAAAGGAATTAAATGGGTATAATTATGTTACTTTTTCCTAATTAATTTTTTTATGTTTTTGATAATATTTTGAAATTTAGCGAGTATTTTTATCCTTTTTTTGGTTGATTCATGTAAATTTTAGGTTACAATTATATAAAAAAAGACAGAAACATGAGATATTAATGAAAACAACCTGGATTCCATACTTTTGGCCATACATTTAGTTACAAATTCATTCTCTAGGGGGCGGAGGGGGGCGCTGCCCCCTGTGTTCCCCCTGACGACGCCCTTGGTCGTACGCGGTTGCACGGAGCGGGTGAGCGGGTTAACAAAAAATAGTATGAGCGTTGCTAACTGGCGCGGACGCGTGCAACGGATTCTATCTACAATGGCACTCGCGTGCAGCCGCCCGTTAGTTGCATCCGCCCACGCTAGCGGACGCCCATAGAGATACTTAATGATAATGATATTAAAACTTATACTTAGATTAAAAATAAAACCAGTGACTAAAAATTGTATGCTGAACGCGTCGTAGAAAACCTCGCCGGGTCGAGGCTCGCGTGAGGGACGGCGGCATACACCCGTCTCTGTCTTACGTATAGCAGTTCCACGTGACGCTGCAAGTGGCGTTGTGCAGGCACGCTCTGGAAGGACACCTCGCCGGGTGAGGCTCGCGTGAGGGACGGCGGTATACACCCGTCTCTGTCTTACGTATAGCAGTTCCACGTGACGTTGCAAGTTGCGTTGTGCAGGCACGTTCCGGACGGACACCTCGCCGGGTGAGGCTCGCGTGAGGGACGGCAGCATACACCCGTCTCTGTCTTACGTATAGCAGTTCCACGTGACGCTGCAAGTGGCGTTGTGCAGGCACGCTCTGGAAGGACACCTCGCCGGGTGAGGCTCGCGTTAGGGACGGCGGTATACACCCGTCTCTGTCTTACGTATAGCAGTTCCACGAGACGTTGCAAGTTGCGTTGTGCAGGCACGTTCCGGACGGACACCTCGCCGGGTGAGGCTCGCGTGAGGGACGGCAGCATACACCCGTCTCTGTCTTACGTATAGCAGTTCCACGTGACGCTGCAAGTGGCGTTGTGCAGGCACGCTCTAGAAGGACACCTCGCCGGGTGAGGCTCGCGTGAGGGACGGCGGTATACACCCGTCTCTGTCTTACGTATAGCAGTTCCACGTGACGTTGCAAGTTGCGTTGTGCAGGTACGTTCCGGACGGACACCTCGCCGGGTGAGGCTCGCGTGAGGGACGGCAGCATACACCCGTCTCTGTCTTACGTATAGCAGTTCCACGTGACGCTGCAAGTGACGTTGTGCGGGCACGCTCTGGAAGGACACCTCGCCGGGTGAGGCTCGCGTGAGGGACGGCGGTATACACCCGTCTCTGTCTTACGTATAGCAGTTCCACGTGACGTTGCAAGTTGCGTTGTGCAGGCACGTTCCGGACGGACACCTCGCCGGGTGAGGCTCGCGTGAGGGACGGCGGCATACACCCGTCTCTGTCTTACGTATAGCAGTTCCACGTGACGCTGCAAGTGACGTTGTGCGGGCACGCTCTGGAAGGACACCTCGCCGGGTGAGGCTCGCGTGAGGGACGGCGGTATACACCCGTCTCTGTCTTACGTATAGCAGTTCCACGTGACGTTGCAAGTTGCGTTGTGCAGGCACGTTCCGGACGGACACCTCGCCGGGTGAGGCTCGCGTGAGGGACGGCAGCATACACCCGTCTCTGTCTTACGTATAGCAGTTCCACGTGACGCTGCAAGTGGCGTTGTGCAGGCACGCTCTGGAAGGACACCTCGCCGGGTGAGGCTCGCGTTAGGGACGGCGGTATACACCCGTCTCTGTCTTACGTATAGCAGTTCCACGAGACGTTGCAAGTTGCGTTGTGCAGGCACGTTCCGGACGGACACCTCGCCGGGTGAGGCTCGCGTGAGGGACGGCAGCATACACCCGTCTCTGTCTTACGTATAGCAGTTCCACGTGACGCTGCAAGTGGCGTTGTGCAGGCACGCTCTAGAAGGACACCTCGCCGGGTGAGGCTCGCGTGAGGGACGGCGGTATACACCCGTCTCTGTCTTACGTATAGCAGTTCCACGTGACGTTGCAAGTTGCGTTGTGCAGGTACGTTCCGGACGGACACCTCGCCGGGTGAGGCTCGCGTGAGGGACGGCAGCATACACCCGTCTCTGTCTTACGTATAGCAGTTCCACGTGACGCTGCAAGTGACGTTGTGCGGGCACGCTCTGGAAGGACACCTCGCCGGGTGAGGCTCGCGTGAGGGACGGCGGTATACACCCGTCTCTGTCTTACGTATAGCAGTTCCACGTGACGTTGCAAGTTGCGTTGTGCAGGCACGTTCCGGACGGACACCTCGCCGGGTGAGGCTCGCGTGAGGGACGGCGGCATACACCCGTCTCTGTCTTACGTATAGCAGTTCCACGTGACGCTGCAAGTGACGTTGTGCAGGCACGCTCTGGAAGGACACCTCGCCGGGTGAGGCTCGCGTGAGGGACGGCGGTATACACCCGTCTCTGTCTTACGTATAGCAGTTCCACGTGACGTTGCAAGTTGCGTTGTGCAGGCACGTTCCGGACGGACACCTCGCCGGGTGAGGCTCGCGTGAGGGACGGCGGCATACACCCGTCTCTGTCTTACGTATAGCAGTTCCACGTGACGCTGCAAGTGGCGTTGTGCAGGCACGTTCCGGATGGACACCTCGCCGATCCAGGCTCGCGTGAGCGACGGCGGCATACACCTGTCTATCTTACGTGTAGTCGTTCCACGTGACGCTGCAGGTGGCGTTGTTCAGGCACGGGCTGGACGCGCAGGCGTCGTCGGACACCTCGCCGGGCAGCACGCCGGCCGGGTCGAGCGTCACGTCGCCGAAGGACAGCGGCAGGCGGAGCCCGGACACGCGGAGCGGGAAGAACTCCACTATGGTCACGTTCACGCCGTTCGAGATCTGGGGGATTTTTTTTTTGCAATTTATACTGTAAAGTCAAATTAATATTGAGCTAATTTAACGGATTAACGTATGTATTTTTAATTACTTACGCGACATGTCTAGGAAAGCCTAGGTTTAATTTTAAAACACTAACAGTGCATGTCGGTGGCAAACAAACATACCCGCCTGATGGTAAGCGGTAAACTTTCACGCGAGTGGCTAAATATACGCGAGTTATTAAAAATACAAATTCATATAATTAGGTCGACATCAATTGAATGACAATTCATTAAAAAAATAATCATTAATCAAAGTAAAATAGAATAAAACAATATATAAATAATCGAAGCAAACCAAAAACGTTAAATTAGTTTAAATTTCGAAGTGAATGTTGTCTGTGGTAGATAGATGCGTTCAGATTTAAATGCAAGTAATATAAAACTCTATTTGTAATATCTAAACGGATCTCAAAATTGTAAAATTATGATGAATACATTTGGTGACGGTTAAGGCACAAGGCAGTTGGGACAGTTTGTACAGATCCGTTTGTACTCCTCTTTTTAGGGTTCCGTACCAAAAAGGTACAAAAGGAACCCTTATGGTGCGAATCTGTCCGTCCGTCCGTCTGTCACATTGCTAAATATCTCGAGAAGTACTTAAGCTATCGATTTGAAATTTGGAATAGTAGTGAAAAACGCTAACCCAAACATACTGGATGTGTAATTTTTTTTATTTTATTTGTATTAATTATGGAAAATTCCCAATATAAAGAGGGGGCAAAATTTCAAAGTCTAGTTACTAGGTCAAGTGGGGTATCATTTGAAAGAGCTCAAATTGAACATTACAAAACAATTTTTAATTTTTTTCATAGTGAAAAAAAATTGTCTTATGAAGGAAAATGTGAAAAAAATACCATTCTCCCCCCTTATCTCCGAAGTTTACGTTTACGTAAATTGCAACATGTTTTTTGTTAATTATTTATTCTTTTTCCTGTAATCTTTATGATAATGTTATTATTATGTACAAAATTATGAGATGTTTACATAATAATAACATTATTATAAAGATTACAGGAAAAACAATAAATAATTAACAAAAAACATGTTGTAATTTAATTTGCAATTTAATCCCGTTTGCGGTTGTTTATTATAGTTGAAATTCCTATGAGATTACACTAAAGGCATTCTCTTTCACATAAAATAAAAATTATTGAAATCGGTTCACACGATAAAGAATTATCCCTGAAAAACCAACATACATACAGATCCCACAAATTAGTTAGCCAATTCGCCCATAGATGGCGCTGTACACAATTATACTAATAGTATACTTCTACCCCAAACCTACCTCAAATTGACCTGTAAAACATTGACTTTTATCAATAAATTTCTTGTATCTTGGTCAAAAGTGTTTCACAAGAAAATTTAAAGTTTGTACGGAACCCTCGGTGCGCGAGGTAAACGAACTCGCACATGACCGGTTCTTTTAATTTCCATTCCTCTAAAATTTGTGGCACAGGAGCATCATGACAATCAGTTATAAAAAGGTAAGCAACATTTTTTTATTTTTTGTGATTTATTATTATTATTCCAGGGTTACCTAAAGGGGAACAATAACTTGATTATTTTTGCGCTACGACGCACGGTTTGGGAGATACAGCCCAATAAAGTTTTTTTTCAGTCATGCAATAGTACATTACGATACAAGTGCGAAAAATAGGAAATTCGAAACGAGTGGCGATAAATTAAAACACGACCGAAGGGAGTGTTTTAAATCGACACGAGTTGCGAATTACCTATTCGCACATGTATCGTACAACGTTTTACAGTACATATGGCCCTTTAAATGTTCGACACAGTAACGTAATATGCTACTTCTCGCACTAGTGCTATAAAGTAGCCCCATATGTACTGTAAAAATCTTTATAGGGCTGTCTCTCCTAAATCTTGTGTCATAGAGCAAAAATAATCAACTTTTCGGTCCATTTTAGGTAATCCTGGAAAAATAATAATAACACACAAAAAAGAAAAAAAACGTAATGGCGTGCGTCGTAGCGCCAAACTAATCAAATTTTTGTTCCCCTTCAATACCCCACGCACTGAATAACCTATCACATTAGGACATGAAACAATCATCATTATCATCCTATTTTTATTATTAATTCAGTGCATGTTTGAGAAAAGCACTATGCATACCTCGTCGGGAAATATGGGGTTGCCCGTCTCACACCTATCCGTCTATATGTCTTCGGCCGGCAATTTTTATTATTATTTCAATGCATGTTTGAGAAAAGCACTATGCATACCTCGTCGGGAAATATGGGGTTGCCCGCCTCACACCTATCCGTCTATATGTCTTCGGCCGGCAATCCCATTCGTCCTGGCCTCTGTAGTAATGTACTATTATTCGATTTGAACTGACCTGAACGTCCTGTATGACGCCTTTAAAGTAATCGGCATCGGTGGGCACCCGCGGGGGCGCCGGCGTGGAGAGGGGGTCGGCGGCGGGCGCGGGGGTGGGGGCGGGGGCGGGCGCGGGTGAGGGCGCGGGCGAGCTGGCCTCGGGCGGGGGCGGGGGCGGCCCGCCCAGGTACAGCACCTGTGGGGACAAATATTTTTTCACCACACCACCTGATAAAGGCCCTCTTGATTTTACAAAAACTAATGAGAAAGTTGCATTTTATCCACATGTGGGCAAAGTAATCACATACAAATTTTGAGTTGTTTCCTTATGTTAGCTAGTATAGGGAGCGTGCATGAACTGTAGGAGGCAGCACAGGAGCCGTCAGATTTTTGGCGCGAAGCGTAAATGTGATGTTTATTGTTCCGATGTAGCCCACAAGATGGCAGAACCTACTATGCACAAGAAAACACTTGACGTGTAAATGTGCCCGTTTATGGTTCCGATTCAGACCACAAGATGGCAGACCCTCCAACGCGCACGGTCCCTATAATTGACTTTTAAATGATGATTTTGATTGATTATTTTTTTATTACATTCATTTGGATTTAATTTAATTTGAATATTTTGGTGTTTTATAGTCAATAGTTTCCTCGCGTTGGTGTGGTGAAAAATTTTGTGTTTACTCGGAGGCAATGTTTGTTTAACCCTCGTGCCAACGTTTGTTTAACTCGCTACGTTCGTGGTTCAATTTTGGTATCTTTCGCTTGCTCGGGTATCAATATTAGCATGAGCGGTCAAACAACAACTTTGCCCCCTTGTAAAACAAATAACTATTTATGCAGAGTGTTTATTTAGACACCTGCAATAATTTACGGGCCGAATATATAGGACACATAATTTTGTGATCGTACTGATCGTTCAGTACACCTTTATTCAAGGAATCCATTTTAGTGGGTATTCGGCCGAGGAGACCAGGTTCGTGGAAATAAAAGTTGTTCCGAATAGCTTCTCAAACGTATAATCGAATTCAGTATTATTCAGTAGTACAGTCAAGTGTAAAAATATGGGTGTACACATCTTACTCAAAAATATGTCCCATAGCATCTTATTCCAGTGTAATAAGAGCGTAGTACCATATTTATGAGGCGATTCTCTCGATACATATTTTTGCAGCCGACTGTATTAAAAAAAAAACTGACATCTACATTTTATAAATTGACATCTTCATGTGCTATACACCGCGTTTTATTTTATTTCCGTTAATTTCAAGGGTGCATTCCTGAGCTTAAATTAAGTTACTTTCTCAAAGATACCGGTATCCTAATTAACTCCATTTCGGAGATAATCATAATTTATTTATATCTGATAAGGCTACTATCGTGTACACTTGCCTTAGGGCCTATTTACATATTGATTAGTGTTTAATACGAGTTTATACATTTGCTGCTAAACGTAAAGTACTATCTCGGACGATCGATGTTCGAAATGTCTGATATGTCATGTTTGTTTGAGTTAAATATTATACCTGTGTTACAACAATGCTATATGCAACATATTTATAAAAAAGAAAAAATAAATCATTTTTTTATGAACTAAGCCATCTATTTTCTCTTAACTTACATATACCCCGAAATTAACGGAATTCAATGAACACACGGTGTATTTAATCATTATTTAAGATCTGTTCTAATAAAGCTCTTGAACAATCTATATTGACTAACTAAACAAAAATATAATATTACAAAATTAAAACTAAAATTAAACCTAGAAATAAATCATCTACTATAAAATATACTTACCTACAAAGAAAAAAAAAAACCAATTACAAAGAGCTGTACAATACTAATTTTTTTTTGTATTTAAAATTTAATTTTTGCATCACAATATATTGTTGTGCAGATCTGTATTGCCAGATTATAAATAATCTACAGTACAAATTATACAATTCCTGCAAATAAAACCATAGCTATAACAAATGATAATGTGGCCCTAGTGAAAAAGGGTACAAGTCTCTGGCAGCGCAGGTGTAAAGGGGTGTAAGTTCCACGTGACACTTATGCCCTTATACACCTAAACTGCCAGAGACTTGTACCCTTTTTCACCAGGGCCACAGGATTATTACCTGAGCATCCAGCTGTTTCGCAGCCGAAATGGATTTCCTAAAGTATTCCGTCCCGTTCAGTTTCACTTGCACCAAGGTTGAGTTTCTTACAACCTGCGAAGTATACCAATATTTAAATAGATGCTTATTCAGATCTAACGTATGAATAGACTTGGCGTTAGGTAATATGGGTGTACATATTATACACATTAAGTTTCCTTCTATTATTGGGGTAATAATAATAAAATAAATAACAGAATATTGTAGCCAATAAGCCTGACATCGTGATAATAGATCGATCGCAACGCCGGGCCGTGCTCGTCGACATCACCATCCCCCATGATGAGAATCTCGTGAAAGCCGAGAAGGACAAGTCCAGTAAGTACCTAGACTTGGCTTTAGAGATAACCGCCATGTGGGATGTTGATTCGACGATCATTGTCCCGATAGTCGTTTCAGCGAACGGTCTCATAGCGAAGAGTCTCGAACAACACCTAGAGAGACTCTCGCTAGGTGGTTGGATCAAGGGTCAGATGCAGAAGGCAGTAATTTTGGACACGGCGCGGATAGTCCGGCGGTTCCTCTCCCTGCGGCCCTGACCACCGGCAGCTTGGGCCCTGCCCCGCTGCTGGCGGCACCCTAGGTTAGGTTTTTTATAATGTGTTTATATCTTTTGTATTGTTTTGTAAGTGTTTTTATATTTTACTTTTATATTCATATTATAAATAACCTAGCCTAAGACCAAAAATAAATAAATAAATACTATATAACATTATTACACAAATTGACTAAGTCCCACAGTAAGCTCAATAAGGCTTGTGTTGAGGGTACTTAGACAACGATATATATAAATAATAATAATAATTCAGCCTATATACGTCCCACTGCTGTCCACAGGCCTCCTCTCATGTGCGAGAGGGCTCGGGCTATAGTCCCCACGCTAGCCCGATGGGGATTGGGGACTTCACATACACCTTTGAATTTCTTCGCAGATGTATTGGGTACGATATATATAATTATATAATATATAAATATTTATAAATACTTACATACATAGAAAACACCCATGACTCAGGAACAAATATCCATGCTCATCACACGAATAAATGCCCTTACCAGGATTTGAACCCGGGACCATCAGCTTCGCAGGCAGGGTCACTACCGACTAGGCCAAATCGGTCGTCAATTTGGTCGGTGGGGTATTGTGGGCCTTTGAGTGCCACGTCGACCAGGCAGTGATCTATTGTCACGGCCCTTTAAAGTTCATTACTAATGCCCCTGGAATCCAGGAAGTTCTAGATTCTTTGGGCCGTAATATTCTGTACCTCATAGGGTTGCTACATGCCGCCCTAAGTAGGTACTTCTATTTGACATTAGTGGCCCACAGGAACAGAGAATGTGCATTGCAGTCTCCTCGGACTCCTGGCAGAACCTGCATGTCGCATCTAGTTTCTTTCCAATTTGAAACGTGTTTGTTCAACTTACAGAGTCCAGTCAATATTCTGGTCACCGCGCAGGTTTTGTGTCTTTTGAGCCCTAGAAGCACCTTAGCAGTTATGCTGTTGAACCCTTTGATTAGAGCTTTCGAGTGTACTTGTCCTTTGACGAACTTCCAACAATCGATTGCTCTAGTTTTTTCTAAGTTTCCTTATATATTTAGCACAATCGGATTAAGACCAACAGTCATGAAATTTAGTATGTATATAAATTAAAGGCCCCTTTTTCATGCCCACACCATTTGACATTTGGGGACCTCGAGTAATCGCAGCCATCTTGGAAAATGTGTACCATCCAGCAGAAATTAGCGTTTTACTCTAAATCTACATTCTTTATGAACATATAGTGTAAGGCAACATTAAAGCTTATTAAATTCTACACAAAAAAGTCCTGGATATCAATGCGGAAAAAATACATATTGTTATAGAAAATACTTGCTGAATCTAAGTTTAACGCTACTACATAGTCACCAATAACCACAACAATAGACAGTACCTACGAAACAAAGAGCAACCGGCCGCCCGTAATTCTAGTGAGGGCCGATTGACTCACACCAATGACTCTACAAACGAAAAAAAAAAGAAAAGTTTAACGCTTATACACTTCCAGGGGACATTCTCTAAAAAGGAAACTCGGAGGAATATGAATTCCACTTTTAACTATACATTTGTACGTGATCTACCCCAATATTATGGGTAATATTTTACTCGACTGCGACTTAACCAGAAAGAAGGGTTATGGGTTTAAGTAGTATTGCTTAAAAGCCGTTTCGATGTATGGGAAACAAGAAAATTGCGATTTTGCAGGTGAAATAATGCGTACTCGCCGAATGCCTGGGCGGGTCGCCAGTAGCCAGTATTGAAATTCGGTGAGTGTCGGTACCTGTATAAGATGCAGGTTCCCGTTGTCGAGCCTGGTGCCCCCCACCGTGTAGTCCTCCGGGGTCTGGTTGAAGCGCAGGTGGACCAGCAGTTCGCCGCCTTTAAGCGACGCGCCCACCAACGTCTCCTCGGTTTGGCCGTACCTTCGTAATTATAATTTATTTTATTTTTATTTATTTGGAGATCCAACAGCTGTGACATTAACATAGAAAAATATAGTAGACACAGGAAGCCAATTATAGGAACTCACAGGTAGTGACATAATACTAAACTAAGATTACGCACTATTGCGACCACATATGTGAACAAATACGGAAAGAGAGACCTAAGCCCTCCTACGTGTACACGTTCAACGCAGCTGGCCAACTTTATTGTCACGCGTGCAATAAAGTATTTAAGAGCAAGTTCGGCCTGGCCAGCCACATTAGGGCTCATGCTAGACAACGTCCATAATGTGTTTATTTGGGGTCGCCGTCATCGAAAACGATGAGGAGGACTATATATATGTGAACAAAGCCAATACAAATCTTATACCTTTAAACGAGCAATTCTTGTATATATATATGTATATATATTTCCGGGATCTCGGAAACGGCTCTAACGATTTCGCTGAAATTTGGTATATGGGGGTTTTTGGGGGTATACAATCGATCTAGATTAGTCTTATGTTTGGGAAAACGCGTGTTTTCGAGTTTTCATGCGTTTCTCTTTCGACGCAGAATATGGTCGCTAATTTCGTATAGCCGGACACTGTCCGTCTGGTCCAGCGGGTTAAGACGCGGACTGCTAAACGAGTGTTACGGGTTCGAATCTCGCCCAGTGACTAACTTTTTTTAATATGTTCATGTTACATATAATTTTTTAATTTTTATTGTTTTAGACAAGTTTAATTTAGTAAAAAAATGTAGTTAAGATTATCACCTATACACCACCATAGTACAATAAATAGTTATAACCGAGCTAAGCTCGGTCGCCCAGGTACTGATACCTAATAAGGATAATGTGGAAGTTCAAAATACTAATTAACTTAGTAACATAATGAGGTCTAAGGTAAAAGTATGAATAATAAATAAGTAATAGGTATTCAAGAAGGCGACAACACGCTCACTCAAAAGACTCAAAGTATTTCTGCAGTAAATTACGTCTCACGCTAGGAATGCCACAGTTGAATATATCAATATCCAGTTTTTTTAGATAGCTCATTTAGGTTACGACTGGCGCGTGGTAATAAACTATTCTGTCTGTATTTGGAAGATGCATTGTTGATTGCTATTGGGGGATGATACTTTTTAGAACGAATGGGGGTTTTGAAACATTTACTTAGCAATGCAGAGCAATCGATTACACCATTGGTAATACTTAGGAGATATGTAATATCGGCAATTTTACGGCGTTTTTGGAAAGGGACAAGGTGATGGTGCTTACATATTTTAAGATAATGATTACTAGCAGGGCCCGTACTTTTCATGCCGTTGACGCAAAAATGACGTAATTCAACATACGGGGAGTTGTTTTACAATACTACAAATTTAGATAACTTACTTATTGACGGGTATCAAAATAAATACTTGTTACGAGAATAAAAGCTTGTTACGCTGTTAAAAATAAAAAATATGTATTATTTAATAAATTAGTAATCTATTATTTATTTGAGGGACAATAAGATGAATGTCAATTAGACGTTTCTGTACTGATTGTCAAGTATATGTATAAGTTGTATAACTTACCTAAAGAGGTTGATAAGTGATTAATTATTACGAAAATACTAATTGGAATCATACTCTATGTAGCGTGACGTCATTTTTCTGTCAACGGCATGAAAGGTACGGGCCCTGATTATTAGTTTCGATTTGATAAAGTAGATAGATAAGAAGAGTGAAGAATATCTAGTACTATATCTGTTCATTTGTGTATTTTCTAATCGCAACAAAAAACATAAATGTGAAATGAGAGCTAAGTTCAATATTAATAATGTGTCGTTGTTGACTCGCCGACAATATAATTGAGATCTATTAATTACGAATATGTGATTGTTTTTTGTCTAATTATCAATAATTTTTAGGTTATCCGATTTTTTCCTCTATATACACTTAATATGATCCCAAATTTCAAGTTTGTAGGTCATCTGGAAGTGGGTTAAGTTTTTGATCTATAAGTCAGTTGGTCACAAAAATGCCGTTTTTAAACGTTAAGAGGAATTCCTAGTAGCGAGTTTTCCATGCAAACCTATAGCCTCGAAAATCGCGAAAACGGCTCAATTGAATTGGCTGCAAAAAAAGGCGCAGTACACAAATTTGACAACAAATATCCAAAAAAATCAAAACATATCAGTATTATTTCTTCCTCTTGCAGTTTCCAAAATTTCATAATGATTGGTTCCGTTTTGGAGGAGGAAACAGTCGAGAGCGAAACCTCGATTTTTGAGTTTTCTGCGTGGGAATTTTAGCCCGAGCTGCAGTTGTACTTCCAGCTACCGCAGCGAGATATCAAATATCAAACATTTATTCAGCAAATAGGCCACAGGGGCACATTTACATGTCCATTTTTACAAACAATAAATTAAAAAAAAAACAGTTACAAATATCGAATTTATGAAATAATAAATACTTTATTAGAGATGTATACTGTCTCTAAATGTCAAATTACACAAAAAAAAAACTATGATAAAAAAATAAAACCATAAAATACTAAAATTCTTTAGAGATGTATAAGTCTCTAAGTGTCAGAGATAAAATATAAAAAAGAGAGAGAAACAAAGCTTCAAAAGTTCTAAAAAATTGAGATACCTCGGCACGGAGCCCAGGTAGAATATCTGTCCGGTGGGCTTGCGTGTGCGTACGAACATGGATATGTCGAGCGCGGCGTGCACGGCGCGGCGCGCGCCCTCGCGCACGGCCACCGTCACCACCGAGTGCGGCGTGGCCGACTCTTGGCCGAACGTCGCGGCCGTGTAATCTGAAATTAATATTGTCATATAAATAAACTGTAAAAAATGAACTTTAATTAAAAAAAAACAATTTATTGACAATAACAATATACATAATGGATATATACAGATGATTACTATAACTAGCTTATATCTAAAATAGGCCCTTGAGGCATTGTTCCAAGGATGCTGGCGGCATTTCCTCGTTGTATCGCAATACTGATACGTTGTGCGAGGAAGCCGCCAGCTCTTCGGTCACCAGTTACGTCAACCAGACGTTTCGCGATTTCTCCAAAAAACTTGTGCGCGCTGGGACCCCATGGACCTAGAGTTTCAACGCCAAATAAATATTATAGGACATTATTACACAAATTTATTTATTTATTTAATCTTTATTGCACAAAAGAAAACCTTATAGTTGTTAAACTAAAAGTTCTTTTAAAAACTATGACATTATTGATTTTTGTTACTATAGAAACACTCTTCATAATACCTTCGAAATGTAACGTGCTCCCATTTCAGCTGGAATAAATCTTTATTTTCCTAGTACATCTTTTAACTATAAATACCTACAGTCCACTCAGCTCCACCTGATCATGGCTCCGCCAATAGTACAAAAGGCGGACTTAATGCCATGAGGCATTCTCTACCAGTCAACCTTTAGGCAAAGCAGAGAGATTGTGGGCGGTGCTACTTTAACAACAACAACCAAATATAATACAATAACATACCATACATACATAAATATACATACTTATATTTCTTATAATATATACATAAATAACGACAAAACATATAGAGCTTACCCCTTACATTATTATTTTAATTGACTAAGTCCCACAGTAAGCTCAATAAGGCTTGTGTTGAGGGTACTTAGACAACGATATATATAATATATAAATATTTATAAATACTTAAATACATAGAAAATACACATGACTCAGGAACAAATATCCATGCTCATCACACGAATAAATGCCCTTACCAGGATTTTAACCCGGGACCATCAGCTTCGTAGGCAGGGTCACTACCCACTAGGCCAAACCGGTCGTCAAACAGTACATATTACACGTACAATTGGGTAATATTATAACAAACTAATAAGGAGTAATAAGGGTAAGGAGGTAATAGTTATTTACGATACAAGTGCGAAAAATAGGAAATAGATAACGAGTGGCGATAAATTAAAACACGACCGAAGGGAGAGTTTTAAATCGACACGATGTTGATATTTTTGTCAACCGTAATATGACCTAAAAAAAGCGCTACCCATGGCATCTTAAGAGTCTGAGACACTCACTGTACTGGCACGTGTCGCCGAGGTGCGGCCTTGGGCACGTGCACACGAACGAGCTCCAGGCGTCCTCGCAGGCGCCGGTGCGGCACGGGTTCGGCGAGCACTGCTCCCGGCGCGGGCACGACGCCAGCACGCCGTGCAGCTGCGCGCGCACCACCGTGTCCGGCTCCTCCGGCTCCGGCTCCGAGGCCGTGGCGTTCGAGTCTTCCGGGAGCACCTGGGTGGAACGACTCACTCAATTGGGAATATTACAAGAAACTCTGCGTAGGGGGCGCCCCTACCACAATCCAACATAATCTGAGGTCTACCGTCAAACAAGAAAATACAAATTTCGTTATATTACCTCTCTATCACTCTTGCATATTCGAGCGATGAAGAGCGAGATAACTAAATTTAGATTTTCTCGCTTCCCGGTAGGCCCTTTGTAAACAAACCGCCTTGATGCATCAATGTCATATTTTATTATCTGTGAGAACATGTCAAAAAACAGTTTAAGGCACAGTATGTATAAGTTACTCTATGGTTTATGAAAGGTCCCAGTGCTGCACTCTAGCGGCAGAATAATGCAGTAATACTCCTGATTGGGAACATAAGTATTCGCTTTTTTAGATCTTGAACAGTCGAATTCACGTGCAAGATTTTGTTTAAAATTCAAATTCGAAATTATTTATTCAAATCAAATGTTATTACAACATTTACGTAACTAAAAGAACGAAGGATTGCGTAGCATTCCAATAAACGTTTTAAAAGGAGTCGTTTACATGACCAGTACTAACATTTGATTCCGTCTGCTCGTACCATAAAAAAAATGCTACACATGACGTATGCACATTATTATCATATACAAGCTGCTTGTAGCGCCACTGTCTCACCCAAATAGCATCTTTTGAGGCTTCAGTATAGTAATAGGAACGAGGGGTGGATTCGTGGTTTTCATTTCGACTGGTATGTTCCTAGCGACTCACCCATTGGTTGTTGACGACGACGTCCTGGAAGCATCCCCCGAAGAAGTTCGGTCCGTGCGTCACAGTGGCGTACGAGGACCCAGCGGTACCGAGACGTGTGGTAAGGAAAGTGACTGAAGAGTTGGAGGTTTCATTGTGACTGGTATGTTCCTAGCGACTCACCCATTGGTTGTTGACGACGACGTCCTGGAAGCAGCCCACGAAGAAGTTCGGTCCGTGCGTCACAGTGGCGTACGAGGACCCGGCGGTACCGAGACGTGTGGTAAGGAAAGTGACTGAAGAGTTGGAGGTTTCATTGTGACTGGTATGTTCCTAGCGACTCACCCATTGGTTGTTGACGACGACGTCCTGGAAGCAGCCCACGAAGAAGTTCGGTCCGTGCGTCACAGTGGCGTACGAGGACCCGGCGGTACCGAGACGGGTGGTAAGGAAAGTGACTGAAGAGTTGGAGGTTTCATTGTGACTGGTATGTTCCTAGCGACTCACCCATTGGTTGTTGACGACGACGTCCTGGAAGCAGCCCACGAAGAAGTTCGGTCCGTGCGTCACAGTGGCGTACGAGGACCCGGCGGCACCGAGACGGGTGGTAAGGAAAGTGACTGAAGAGTTGGAGGTTTCATTGTGACTGGTATGTTCCTAGCGACTCACCCATTGGTTGTTGACGACGACGTCCTGGAAGCAGCCCACGAAGAAGTTCGGTCCGTGCATCACAGTGGCGTACGAGGACCCGGCGGTACCGAGACGGGCGGTAAGGAAAGTGACTGAAGAGTTGGAGGTTTCACTGTGACTGGTATGTTCCTAGCGACTCACCCATTGGTTGTTGACGACGACGTCCTGGAAGCAGCCCACGAAGAAGTTCGGTCCGTGCGTCACAGTGGCGTACGAGGACCCGGCGGTACCGAGACGGGTGGTAAGGAAAGTGACTGAAGAGTTGGAGGTTTCATTGTGACTGGTATGTTCCTAGCGACTCATTCATTGGTTGTTGACGACGACGTCCTGGAAGCAGCCCACGAAGAAGTTCGGTCCGTGCGTCACAGTGGCGTACGAGGACCCGGCGGTACCGAGACGGGCGGTAAGGAAAGTGACTGAAGAGTTGGAGGTTTCATTGTGACTGGTATGTTCCTAGCGACTCACCCATTGGTTGTTGACGACGACGTCCTGGAAGCAGCCCACGAAGAAGTTCGGTCCGTGCATTACAGTGGCGTACGAGGACCCGGCGGTACCGAGACGGGCGGTAAGGAAAGTGACTGAAGAGTTGGAGGTTTCACTGTGACTGGTATGTTCCTAGCGACTCACCCATTGGTTGTTGACGACTACGTCCTGGAAGCAGCCCACGAAGAAGTTCGGTCCGTGCGTCACAGTGGCGTACGAGGACCCGGCGGTACCGAGACGGGTGGTAAGGAAAGTGACTGAAGAGTTGGAGGTTTCATTGTGACTGGTATGTTCCTAGCGACTCATTCATTGGTTGTTGACGACGACGTCCTGGAAGCAGCCCACGAAGAAGTTCGGTCCGTGCGTCACAGTGGCGTACGAGGACCCGGTGGTACCGAGGCGGGCGGTAAGGAAAGTGACTGAAGAGTTGGAGGTTTCATTGTGACTGGTATGTTCCTAGCGACTCATTCATTGGTTGTTGACGACGACGTCCTGGAAGCAGCCCACGAAGAAGTTCGGTCCGTGCGTCACAGTGGCGTACGAGGACCCGGCGGTACCGAGACGTGTGATAAGGAAAGTGACTGAAGAGTTGGAGGTTTCATTGTGACTGGTATGTTCCTAGCGACTCACCCATTGGTTGTTGACGACGACGTCCTGGAAGCAGCCCACGAAGAAGTTCGGTCCGTGCGTCACAGTGGCGTACGAGGACCCGGCGGTACCGAGACGTGTGATAAGGAAAGTGACTGAAGAGTTGGAGGTTTCATTGTGACTGGTATGTTCCTAGCGACTCACCCATTGGTTGTTGACGACGACGTCCTGGAAGCAGCCCACGAAGAAGTTCGGTCCGTGCGTCACAGTGGCGTACGAGGACCCGGCGGTACCGAGGCGGGTGGTCGGGAACGATGTCACTGAGGAGTTGTAGGCTTCGTTCTGGCTGATAGGGTAGATGGTCTGCTCCTCGTTGGCGGCGAGCACGAGGTGCGAGGAGTTGATTGTGACGAACACCTGTGTAAGGAATTTAGCACAATTTTTACTCGGAATTGTGGATTAAATAGATTAAGAGAATACTTCATCCTGCATAAAATGACCACGTGTACTATTTAGAGACCGTTTGCGAAAGAGATCTCGGAAGTATCTAGGAGACCGTTTCCTTAAATAGTCTTGAAGGTCCCTCACGTGTGTTTATTCCGGTATATCTTTTCTAAATACCATGTTATAAAAAAGGTAATGTAGACCAGATATTTCAAGCCGAAAACACCAACCTTCTGCCTTGCTGTCATTCAGGTTGGAGCCTATAAATACCCCCTTCCACCTGTTGAGCAGCGACGAGTGCAGGTTCAGCCTCCCGTTGGACAGCTCCAGGAAGAAGTACGTGAGCAGCCCCATGGCCAGCAGACCGTTGCCTTGAGTGGTCTTGAACAGGAAACCGTTTCCTACAATGGTCTTGAAGATTCCTCAGGTTTTCTAAGTTCTAAGGATTATGTTGTGGTCCACCTGTGATCTAAAAAGGTAATTTTGACTAGATATTTCAAGCTGAAAACACCAACCTTCTGCCAGTTGCTATCGTTCAGGTTGGAGCCTATAAAGACCCCCTCCCACTTGTTGAGCAGCGAGGAGTGCAGATTCAGCCTGCCGTTGGACAGCTCCAGGAAGAAGTACGTGAGCCCCCGCCCCATGGCCAGCAGACCGTTGCCTAGAGTCGTCTTGAAGCGGAAGGAGATATCGTAGCCTTCTTCGCGGGTCGTGTTGATTTCGGCGTAGCTCCGTTTTTCCAGGGACATAGTCGTAATCTAAAAAAAGGCAAGAATAATTTAATTAAAGCGTTTGGTATTAGTAAATTTCAGAACTAAAATATTTTGGGGAGTCCTGTCGCATCGCTATGAATCTTTACTTACAGTTACATTATCAAAGAAATTGTCTTTCGATCCATAGAATACTATATTATGCTGAGTACGGCGTCTAACAGAGACCAAATACTAATGGAAAGATGCGTATCTCGAAGAATATAGGTAGCCACAACGCTACTTATATCTACCTGGTGCATTGCAGTTGAACCGATGTTCTGTATTCTAACGTAACCATGGTCACAATGGTCATGGTCAGATCACCGAAAGCCGACTTACATAGTATGGCCACATAATGAGATATCCGAAGATCACGTGGTCAGGAAGGCGCTGACATTACCATGCACCAGAAAAGGCAGTGGGAGACCCAAAACCTTGAGACTGAGCTACTATAACCCGCGACTAGGGCTGCATAATATTTTTTTTTTACATGTAGTTTTAATGTGCTTCCTTACATGAAAAGTGTCCGGGTTTTCTACTACGGGGGTGCAACTAGGACAAATCCGGGAAAACCCGGACGGATGGCAGCCCTACCCGCGACTTAGAGATGCGAAAAGACCGTCCTGGCACCTTAGAACGAGGAGAGCCGACCCCGAATAATGGAAAGTGGCAAGGAAGAAGAAGAGTAACCATGGTAAGTAGCAGTTGACGATTAGTAAGTGTTTCTGCAGACGTACGGTACATATACCAGGTCGTTACCTTCTCGCAGGTACGTCCGTGATGGCCCGGGGTGCAGCTGCAGTTGAAGCGGTGTTCAGTCTCGTAACGTAACCATGGTCAGTTCCGGAAAGCAGACTTAGATGGTATGGCCACATAATGAGACGTTCCGAAGATCAGGAGGGCGCTGACAATACCATGCACCAGAAACGGCAGTGGAAGACCCAAAACCATGAGGCTGGACTATGATAACCCGCGACTTGGAGCGAGCCCAACTTACAGATGCGAAAACCCAGGACAGACCGTCCTGGCGCCTTAGAACGAGGAAAGCAGACCCCAAATAATGGAAAGAGGCAATGAAGAAGAAGAGTAACCATGGTAAGTAGCTGTTGACGGCTGAAGTGCCATTGTAAACTGACCATTAGTGAATGTTACTGCAGACATAAGGTATACACCAGGTCGTTACCTTCTCGCAGGTGCGTCCGTGATGGCCCGGGGTGCAGCGATGTTCAGTCTCGTAACGTAACCATGGTCAGATCACGGAAAGCCGACTTAGATGGTATGGCCACATAATGAGACGTTCCGAAGATCACGTGGTCAGGAAGGCGCTGACAATACCATGCACCAGAAAAGGCAGTGGGAGACCCAAAACCATGAGGCTGAACTATGATAACCCGCGACTTGGAGCAAACCCAACTTACAGATGCGAAAACCCAGGACAGACCGTCCTGGCGCCTTAGAACGAGGAGAGCAGACCCCAAATAATGGAAAGTGGCAAGGAAGAAGAAGAGTAACCATGGTAAGTAGCTGTTGACGATTAGTAAGTGTTTCTGCAGACGTAAGGTACATATACCAGGTCGTTACCTTCTCGCAGGTGCGTCCGTGATGGCCCGGGGTGCAGCTGCAGTTGAAGCGGTGTTCAGTCTCGTGCCGCAGCCACGGCAAGCAGGTGCCATTGTTGCGGCACGGTTGTTGGCGGCAACCTGCGCGGAAACAGATACTATGTAACCTTATATTTGACGACCGGTTTGGCTTAGTGGGTAGTGACCCTGCCTACGAAGCTGATGGTCCCGGGTTCAAATACTGGTAAGGGCATTTATTCGTGTGATGAGCATGGATATTTGTTCCTGAGTCATGGGCGTTTTCTATGTATTTAAGTATTTATAAATATTTATATATTATATACAATGAGCGGAATTCTTCATAGCAAAAATCAAACTGTCAGAGGGATTGACCTAACTGTTTTATCGACTTATCGATAAATATTAGTCACTTAACGAAACAAAGTTAAAGTAATGAAATCAGGCTTTTGGATATACATACAAATAAATTAACGGTGACCCTAATTAGCTGACCGCCACTGTATTTTAGAAAAATACTAAAGAATAAAACAGAAAAAACTTTTATTTTAAATTTTCTATATGAAACTTATCATGAAAAATTAAAAATAAATATTACTAAGAGTAGGTAACTAATCTTCATTCAAAATAACAGAGTCGAAATCTAAATTGTACTAAACATGTTTTCTTCATCATCCCTGTAGTAAAAGAAAATTGACATTATTTCTTCAACATTGTCACTTTTCAAATTACTCCTTTTTTCATTGTAGATCCATTTATAAGATGAAAACGAGCGTTCTACCTCAGTTGAAGTAACAGGAGCATATTTGTAGTACTCACATAAAATGCCATAACTTTCTTTTATGTACAACAGATCATTTCTCAAATTATTGTGCTTAAGTACTCTTTTTGCTTCTCTTATTACAACCGACTCTTTTGAATTTAAGTTTGATATTACTTCTGCAATACATTCCAAATTTTCTGCATAATATATAGCTGCATTAAGCCATGTGCCCCACCTAGTTATAATAGGTTTTGGAGGCAATGGTACGGATGGACAAATTTGTTTGAATATTCGGACTCTATACTTTAATATTTACTTTAATATGGAGATGCAAGTTGCTTATCAAAGAGGTCAAATGTTACAGTCGTCGGGTCGCCACTTTCCCGAATGAAGGTTGAGGGAGGCGATGGCT
Organism: Cydia pomonella; assembly: GCF_033807575.1. NCBI lineage: Eukaryota > Metazoa > Arthropoda > Insecta > Lepidoptera > Tortricidae > Cydia > Cydia pomonella. The sequence goes on from NC_084703.1 coordinate 48,878,512, forward strand.
GAGATACACGTCATACTCGTGAACGGGTGCTGTTTGTGGAGACCGGTCTGTTTAAGCTTACACGGGGTACAGGTTATGTTAAAGTATGTAACTTTACTTTTGAGTGACATTAACGTGAGACACTTCATTCGGTTCTTGTCTGTTTTAATTTTTTTTGTCTTTTAATTATTTATATAAAAATTCAAGCCTTGGCGACCCTCTACATCTCTAAGGATAATTTAATATATTTTTTATATTTTATCTCTGACACTTAGAGACTTATACATCTCTAAAGAATTTTAGTATTTTATGGTTTTATTTTTTTATCATAGTTTTTTTTTGTGTAATTTGACATTTAGAGACAGTATACATCTCTAATAAAGTATTAATTATTTCATAGATTCGATATTTGTAATTGTTTTTTTTTTTTAATTTATTGTTTGTAAAAATGGACATGTAAAAGTGCCCCTGTGGCCTATTTGCTGAATAAATGTTTGATATTTGATATTTGACAGAATAATCTTTTAAGTTGATAATATGATAATGCGATATTATTCCGTAACATCGATAAGTCGATAAAACAGTTAGGTCAATCCCTCTGATAGTTTGATTTTTGCTATGAAGAATTCCGCTCATTGATTATATATATCGTTGTCTAAGTACCCTCAACAAAAGCCTTATTGAGCTTAATGTGGGACTTAGTCAATTTGTGTAATAATGTCCTATAATATTTATTTATAATATTTATTTTATATATAGGGCGTGTATTTAGTCACCTGCAATAATTTAGGGGGTGAATATATATGTCAAATTTTTTTATTGTTTCATACATTTTGGCTGTCTGACCTTGACATTGACATTTCCTATGGGGGAGTATTAATGAACGGGCATCGATTAAGTTATTAATAAATTATGAATGGAATAAGTTTCGCCTGCCGTTCAACGACGCTTACGAGTACATGTTTGGTGATCGACTATTTTCTCGTATGTGTAGATATCGAAAGCTTGTGAATAAAAGAGATAAATCTTTTTTTTTTAATACTACGCCAGTTGCAACTAAGCATACGGCCGCCTGATGGTAAGCAGTCCCCGTATCCTACATACTACAACTAACATTTACATGCGCGTTGCCGACCCTAACTGACCCTCGTTGAGCTCTGACAACCTTACTCACCGGCAGAATACACTATGAGTAGGGTCTAGTGTTATTTTGCTGCGGATGGAGGTGGAGGTACTTCCCCAGTTGGGCTCTAATTAAACTAAAATTTCTTGATTTCAAGACAGTTAATTAACTCAAGCTACAGTACCTTGGTCATATCATGCGAAACCAGAAGTATGAACTCCTTCAATTAATTGTCTAAGGGAAATAATCAAACGGACAAAAATATTCGAACATGGTTTAAAAAAAGCAAATACAACATATCCGATAATTAGTGACACAGAATGTGTCAAACCTGCTTACTGTATTACTACTTATAGGGAGCGTGCATGAACTGTAGGAGGCAGCACAGGAGCCGTCAGATTTTTGGCGCGAAGCGTAAATGTGATGTTTATTGTTCCGATGTAGCCCACAAGATGGCAGAATCTACTATGCACAAGAAAACACTTGACGTGTAAATGTGCCTGTTTATGGTTCCGATTCAGACCACAAGATGGCAGACCCTCCAACGCGCACGGTCGCTATTGTATTTTTTTTCCTCGGAAGACTAGTAAATAAAATTTAAGTATGGCTCTTGATTTCATTTTCTTTATGCTGTTAGTATGTATGTTAACATTATGTACTTAATAATGAACCTCCAGGTCTATGATTCTTAAGTATGTTAAGTACTCTACATTGTACTTCAAATCCATTTGTATATGTGACTGTATGTGTTCTAAATAAATTAAAAAAAAATATGTTCATTCCGCGTGGCTGTGTCCAAAGTCCGCAAAGTCCTCATGATAGCCGACCTCCGGTAGATGGCGCTGGAAGATTGCCGTTACCTTCTAGAACAACTGAGCAGTTGCGTCCGCCCCAGCCGGGGTCGCAGGCGCAGTAGTAGGTCGCCCGGCCGTCGTAGCAGCGCCCGTGGATGCCGCAAGGGTCGTATCTGACAGAAATTACATCAATTTAATTTTCATCAAACTGGCTTAAAAAAGATTTAATATATTTAATATTTGTATATTGTTGTATACAATAATGTTGTTTGTACCGTATTTAAAAAAAAATATGTCCCATAGCATCTTATTCCAGTGTAATAAGAGCGTAGTACCATATTTATGAGACGATTCTCTCGATACGTATTTTTGCAGCCGACTGTAACCCAAAAAAAAAAACTGACATCTACATTTTATAAATTGACATCTTCATGTGCTATACGCAGTGTTTTATTTTATTACCGTTAATATCAAGGGTGCATTCCTGAGCTTAAATTAAGTAACTTTCTCAAAGACATCGGTATTCTAATTAACTCCATTTCGGAGATAATCAATAATTAATTTTTATCTTATAAGGCCCTTAAGCATATACATTTGCCTTACGGCCTATTTAGATATTTATTAGTGTTTAATACTAGTGTATACATTTGCTACTAAACGTAAGTACTATCTCGGACGATTGATGTAAAGTCCCGGATAGACGTGCGAGTAAGTTCGCGAACTTACAGCTCAACGACCTTTTTCGCTCGTGTGTCAGCCTAAGTACGCGTACTTTACAAGCGAAAAAAGTCATCGAGCCATAAGTTCGCGAACTTACTCGCCCGTCTATCAGCCACTTTAGAAATGACATTGATATGTCACAGTTTTAAATCGTTTGGTTGAATAAAAATATTATTATTATTTAATTAACTATGCCAGTTAATTTTCTTAAACATACTTACTCATGCCCCGGAGTTAACGAAATTAAATAAAAACACGGTGTACATATATATTTTGTGTAATAAAATTCGAATAAATAAATAATCAATTTCATACGCGATCGCGAGCTGTATAAATGGTTGTAATAAAAAGCGTGTCTCACATGTTGCACTCGTTGATGTCGACCTCGCAGTGCTCGCCCTCGTAGCCGGGCAGGCACTCGCACGTGTACGCGCCCACGCCGTCCACGCACTTGCCGTGCCGGCACGGGCTCGCCGCGCACTCGTCGATGTTCACCTCGCAGCGGGACCCCGTCGTGCCGAACACGCATATGCATTCGTACCTGCAATAGTACATTACGATACAAGTGCGAAAAATAGGAAATTCGAAACGAGTGGCGATAAATTAAAACACGACCGAAGGGAGTGTTTTAAATCGACACGAGTTGCGAATTACCTATTCGCACATGTATCGTACAACGTTTTACAGTACATATGGCCCTTTAAATGTTCGACACAGTAACGTAATATGCTACTTCTCGCACTAGTGCTATAAAGTAGCCCCATATGTACTGTAAATATATATTTTTTTTATTACAAGCTTTTTTTTTATACTACGTCGGTGGCACACAAGCATACGGCCTGCCTGATGGTAAGCAGTATCCGTAGTCTATGTACGCCTGCAACTCCAGAGGAGTTACATGCGCGTTGCCGACCCTAACCCCCCCCCCCTCCTCGTTGAGCTCTGGCAACCTTACTCACCGGCTGGAACACAACACTATGAGTAGGGTCTAGTGTTATTTGGCTGTGGTTTTCTGTAAGGTGGAGGTACTTCCCCAGTTGGGCTCTGCTCTAGATCTGGAATGACATCCGCTGTGCTGTGCCCTACCACACAGAGCGAGATGACATTCACAATGCCCATACCTCTCTTTTGGACGTAGTTTAAGGACATAACCGGGTCGGGCTTTTATTTACTTTCACCTGACCGTTGTCTGTTTGTAATCAAATCTTGCAAGTTAAATTTGACACACTTTCCGGTTTCCGATGAAGCTGAAAATTTGCATACATATGTAAGTCGGGTGACAATGCAATATTATGGTACCATCGCGATGATCTGATGATGGAGACAGGAGGTGGCCATAGGAACTCTGTGATAAAACAACGTAACCTGATTGTGTTTGGGGTTTTAGAATTGTCTCGATGAGTATTAGTTACTTGTGGAAAGAAAAGTACAGTCAGCGATAAAAGCTTGTACCAAAAATGAAATTTTTGCCAAAAACTTATTAATTAGGTACAGTCAAGTGTAAAAATATGGGTGTACACAGCTTACTCAAAAATATGTCCCATAGCATCTTATTCCAGTGTAATAAGAGCGTAGTACCATATTTATGAGACGATTCTTTCGATGCATATTTTTGCACTTGACTGTACTGAATGACTCTTGACGACTGGTTTGGCCTAGTGGGTAGTGACCCTGCTTACGAAGCTGATGGTCCCGGGTTCAAATCCCGGTAAGGGCATTTATTCGTGTGATGAGCATGGATATTTGTTCCTGAGTCATGGGTGTTTTCTATGTATTTAAGTATTTATAAATATTTATATATTATATATATCGTTGTCTAAGTACCTTCAACACAAGCCTTATTGAGCTTACTGTGGGACTTAGTCAATTTGTGTAATAATGTCCTACAATATTTATTTATTTATATTATGTACCCCCTTATTCATAAACGTGTACTAAAGTTACGATGCCGCTAATAATCGTTTGTCCCTTTCCGACGTATTGGTATGATGGACAGGGACAAACGATTATTAGCGGCATCGTAACTTTAGTATACGTTTATGAATAAGGGGGGTAGAGTCTAATAAAAAAATATAGAGTTATTTCTCATTAAAACGATCACGTGGACCAAATTAACCAAATCAACAATCTCCTTAATGATTTTTGAACTGCCTCGGCTAAAAGTGCTTAAGGTAGATCTCCAAGGATAGCAAGATATCTTTCACTCATATCTTAATCTGACACGCTCGAGTAACTTCGATTAATCCCCTCTTGGGCTCTTCTACTACACAATATGTAGGTCCGACCCTAGTTGTGCCCGCCCCTGGTATTACCAACCTCCACGTATATCCTGTCGACCACCGTGTATCCGTGTACCTGGGTACACGTGTACTCACCCATGAGCGTTTTCAGGCGAGAATGGTCTGTAGAACACATCCGGTAGCACCATGTGCGGTTGCGGGCCGAGTTGTACAGGGGGCCCGTCTGCCGGCTGGTAAAGACTGGTGTTGCTGTGCTCCACGCATATGCCGTCGTACTTGCACGGGTTGCTTGCACATTCTTGGATGTCCACGTCACAGTTTTTACCTGCGATAAATAATAGTACTTAATATTAGTGTAATGTTTTTTTACTGTGTGGCTCTGTAAATACACGGTACAGTAGAAAAATGATCGATGTTGACATATTACCCGTGTACCCACCGGTGTACCCCTGGTGGCACTCGCATATCTGCATTCATTCAAACATACCTTATAGTTGTTGAGAAAACATGATTGTGATATACAGACAACAGACTATAAAACCTGTAGGGTAGTACAGTAAGGTAATTCTCGTACGGCTGCGGCACGTGTTGCAGCTGTCCCAGGTGTGTGTGTCTGGGAGGGTTATATACGCACCGGTGTACCCCTGGTGGCACTCGCAGCGGTAGTCGGAGACCAGGTCGCGGCAGGTGGCGCCGTTCTCGCACGGCTGCGAGGCGCACTCGTCGATGTTGACCGCGCAGTGGACGCCGGCGTACCCGGTGTTACTGCAGTCGCAGGTGTATGTGTTTAGGCCGTCGATGCAGCGGCCGCCATGCTGACAGGGTTGGGACTGGAAAGGGTTTCAGTTATCATTTGACGAATAACTAATTGATACAGACGACTCTCGTTAATTCGAAACTCGAAGGACTTTTTTCACATGGTTCGAAATTTTTGAGAGAAATAAGATTTTGGCAAAAATTTCATTTTTGGTACAAGCTTTTATCGCTGACTGTACTTTTTTCCACAGGCAACTAAGGCCAGGTAGGGGAAGTGCGCCATGCCGTCTAAGTGCGCCTACTTTGAATATATCGAAAACTGCTTATCTTATACCTTTAAACGAGCAATTCTTGTATATATATAAATATATATATTTCTGTGATCTCGGAAATGGCTCTAACGATTTCGCTGAAATTTGGTATATGGGGGTTTTTGGGGGTATACAATCTATCTAGATTAGTCTTATGTTTGGGAAAACGCGTGTTTTCAAGTTTTCATGCGTTTTTCTTTCGACGCAGAATATGGTCGCTAATTTCGTGTTGCCGGTCACTGTCCGTCTGGTCCAGCGGGTTAAGACGCGGACTGCTAAACGAGTGTTACGAGTTCAAATCTCGCCCGGTGACTATCTTTTGTTTTTTTTTATATGTTCAAGTTTATATATAATTTTTTAATTTTTATTGTTTTAGACAAGTTTAATTTAGTAAAAAAATGTAGTTAAGATTATCACCTATAGACCACCATATTACAATAAATAGTTATAACCGAGCAAAGCTCGGTCGCCCAGGTACTATACTACTAATATTACTAGTATTCTACAACACTCATAGAGTCTAAGTGTTGTAGAATACTAGTAATATTAGTAGTATATAAGCAGTTTTCGATATATTCAAGGTAGGCGCACTTAGACGGCATGGCGCACTTCCCCTGCCTCACCTTAATACTCATCGAGACAATTCTAAAAATCCCAAACACAATTAGGTTGCGTTTTTTTAACACAGAATTCCTATGGCCACCTCCTGTCTCCATCATCAGATCAGGTTGATGGTACCATAATATTGCATTGTCACCCGACTTACATATGTATGCAAATTTTCAGCTTCATCGGAAACCGGGAAGTGGGTCAAATTTAACTTGCAAGATTTGTCCCGTACATACTAACAGGGCAAGTTAAATAAAAGCTTGTAAATATATGAAAGTTCGAATTAGAGTAATAATCGATTATTATTTATTACAATATCAAAAGGTTAGAGTTACATACATGTACGTACATAATGTGCAACGATGATAAAAGTTTTAAATTGTCTCAAAATGTAGGGTACTTACCTCTGCAATCTGATAACTTTGAACTGTCGAGTGTTTGACACCTATGAGTTCGAATTAACGCGTCGTTTTGGTACCTATGTGACCCGGGTACGTCCTTAAACTATGTCCAAAAGAGAGGTATGGGCATTGTGAATGTCATCTCGCTTTGTGTGGTAGGGCACAGCATAGCGGATGTCATTTTAGATCCTTACCTTACAGAAAACAGCAGCCAAATAACAATAGACCCTACTCATAGTGTTGTGTTCCTGCCGGTGAGTAAGGTTGCCAGAGCTCAACGAGGGGGGGGGGGGGGGGATTAGGGTCGGCAACGCGCATGTAACTCCTCTGGAGTTGCAGGCGTACATAAGCTACGGAGACTGCTTACCATCAGGCGGGCCGTATGTTTGTTTGCCACCGACGTAGTATAAAAAAAATATATATATGACGATATTTTTTTTGTTCGAATTACCAACTGCTTTAAAAATTGTTTTTTCGAAATATCAAGGGATGTTCTAGGGAAGTCGTGATAACTTCGAATTATGGAGTAGTTCGAATTATCGCTGGCCTGAATTAACGGGAGTCGATTATAGTCGACACTGGAAATTTTCTGAGGAACTGGACTTACTTCGCAGTCATCAATGTTCACGTCGCAAGTCGGCCCAGTGAGACCATCTTGGCATACGCAGGAATAGCTCGCTACGCCATCCACGCAAGTGGAGCCTTCTGCGCAAGGCGAGGAGTCGCACTCGTTGATATCTGTTGAGCAGTCTTTGCCTGCAGAGGAAAAAATAAGAACATATAGAATACATAAATAAGTTATTTTGTTAAGGTTATCACCCTACCAGATTTCTGTTCATTATTGTGTACTATTTATAATTATAATTAAGTGAATAATTACAAATTAATTAATATGGTCCTATTCTGCCTGAAACACAGGAACTCCTAGTTCAGGCATTTGTTAACTTTTCCTTATCCTTAATCCTTAGTCTTTAAGTGCTAACACTGTACTTATACTGTTTTCAATAAAATTATTTTTATTGTATTTGTATTTAGCGAAAGGAAATTGATGTATATTATTTTAGTATCCGATTGCGATAATTTGCTCATTAGCTATCTATTTTACTAGATTTTTTTATAAGATTCAACTTGTGACATCATCCCTATAGTAGACTTATTGGTAATACAAAGTTATTTTTGCAATTTTACACAAAAAAGCGTAATATTTAGAGGTACTAAAACGTGCTTTATCTTGCATATTTAATGTTAAATAATCTAAAAAAAATCTTTTTCTCAAACTTGCTATGAAATGATGACATAACCAGAGATCGGACAAATTAGCGTCATTGCTCGCAATAATGTGGATATGACTCAAAAGTGATTAAAAAATTAATCATTTAATTATCAGAAAATTTAGAAAAATTACTGATTATTTTCTTTTATAAATCTACATTATAAGAAATCTTTGTATTACTTATTGACTAGAAAAGAAAGAATCAAAATTAAATCTTAGGTAAGAAATTAAATAAACGCTGCCAGCCTTCTGGGTACCATAATGCACGAAGGTGACCTGGGGAGCATTTTTTATTTATAAGTTTATTTTAAGTTCTATTATATTTTAGTTTTAATATTAATAATTAGTTTATTTATTTTGTTCGTTTTTTTAGTTATATACTATGTTACTTGATTAATAAATACATCCATTAAATGTACAGAAATAAACATAAAACAGTTCGAATTGAAAAAAAAAATGATTATTTTTTTAATCAATTTTGGAGTTATGTCCACATTATTGCGAGCAATGACGCTAATTTGTCCGATCTCTGGACATAACTTAAGTCAAATTAGGTCCGGAAATACTACATATCAGGTGCGATGAGTGAAGATGATATGTAAAGGAATTTCATACTGCCTTACACACCTAGGACTGTAAAGCAACCTTCTTTTGTTTTTTAACGTCAAATTGTGACACAACGTCTTGGCATCCAACCATCAACTAGCTTCAGTTAGCTTGGTACGGTGATTTGTTGTGCATATTCGTTGCTAAGTATACATATGCTGTTAAGTATACTGCTATACATATCTCGGCGAGAAACGGGGTTGCTGGCCGCGTATTTCTATCCGGTATATATCTACTTGGCCTGCAACCCTACGTTTCCCGGCCTCTATAGTAATGTACTATTACACAAGCCGTTTTCTGATCTTCATTGTACAAGTTTTGTTTATGTTGTTTATATCTCAGTAGTTACACCCAGTGTACATTATTACCACTCATTAATTATGATACCAATTTGCAATACAATGATAGTCTGGCGCCATCGTAACTACCGATAACGCAATAAAAATATTTTCTGAGAAAATTACCGATACATATCTACTTAAATGGCGCCCGTAGCAATTAACGATTGAATAGTTGCATACCGAATTGAACCTTAACAACATCAGACTGCACAGACACCGCATTATGAAGCGTTCAACAAGAACACGAGGTCACACATAGGTGTAGTTTTACTTAGAAAATGCTTAGACTTGAGCACCACAACTATAGGGAGCGTGCATGAACTGTAGGAGGCAGCACAGGAGCTGTCAGATTTTTGCCGGGAAGCGTAAATGTGATGTTTATTGTTCCGATGTAGCCCACAAGATGGCAGAACCTACTATGCACAAGAAAACACGTGACGTGTGAATGTACATGCTTATGGTTCCGATTCAGGCCACAAGATGGCAGACCCTCCAACGCGCACGGTCCCTATAGTACATTATGCAACGAGGGGGGTAAGTGAAATTTTGGATACGAGGGTGGTTATTCCCGACAGCCGCAGGCTGGAGGGGATTAAAGACCCGAGTTTGCAATATTCTTACCCCCGGAGTTACACACAATGTTTTTCATCACACTTGTGAAGAAAAAACTAAATTTTAAACGAAATAATTCTTAAATACGGTGACATGTCAAACATTCGTCCGCCATTTTGTAATTTCTTAACAGGTTAGCATCGAGGGCACAGACCTATTCGGCATTCAGCCACCATTGAAAATTATGTAAAATATATTAAACGGCTGTTAAATTAATCAATTATTTACTTTTAAACATAAACAAAAATATTAAATTATAGTATTTTAAAAGTAAAACTCATTTATGCTACTTGGTTTGTATGAATAAGTGACATAATAAAAAAACAAAAGCTATAACTCCCTAGGGAGTTATAGCTATTTTTTTTACAATCCATAACTCTCGCGGGAACAAAATAGGCCTTTGTCCATCAGTACACCTGCATGAAATAAGAACTTATTCGAGCAAGTGTGATGTAAAGTTCTTTTCTACTAAAACAGCCCGGTTCACCCCTGAACTTATTTTTTCGAACTTGCAATGAAATGTTGACATGACTCACTTCAAATTAGGTCTGGTAATACTACTTATCCGTATGCAATGAGCGAAGATGATATGTAAAGGAACTAACTAGGCTTATAAGGCAACCTTCTTTTATTTATTTCAAGAGAAAACTTAAGTGGTAGGTATTCATATTTTTTCACCAAACTGTCCACAGTTTGTTGGCGAATAGTGCGCTCCAAAATAAGGCTAACAATGTTGTGTCATACCTACTCATACATTTTGTTTTTAAGCGTCGAATTGTGACACAACGTGTTGGCATTCAACCATCAAATTAGTAGTAAAATTTTTAACTGCATGTTTGAGAAAAGCACTATAAAAATCTCGGCGAGAAACTGGGTTGCCGGCCGTGTATCCCTATCCGTCGTCTATATCTACTTAGCCTGCAATCCTTCGTTTTCCGGCCTCTATATTAATGTACTATTAATTTACATGACTACATGTGTGTGGTGTGACAAGAATGGATAGGATAAGGAATGAGTATATAAGAGGAAGCCTGAAAGTTGCACCCATAATAGATAAAGTAAGAGCGAATCGCCTAGCGTGGTATGGGCATGTGATGCGGAGGGATGAAAGTCATGTGACGAGAAAGGTTTTACGAATGAATGTGGAGGGATGGAACGGGAGAGGAAAACCTAGGAAAAGGTGGATGGATTGTGTGAGAGATGACATGAAACGAACGCGAGTGAATGATGAGATGACGGGTGACAGAAAGATATGGAAGAAAAAGACATGCTGCGCCGACCCCAAATGAATGGGATAAGGGCAAACGAATGATGAATGATGATGAATTTACATGACTACTGGTCGTAAAGCTAGGAGGCCACTGAAAATCCGCAACATGGCGAAGGTCAAATGAAATCTTATCGGTATAGTCTGTGAAACACTACTCGCAAAACCGGCTAAAGCTTATCAGGGATTATTAAAGAGTGTAGCCGCCGTGCAGGTCAGGATGTCGACGACTTAAATAAAACTTCGATGTATAATGAAGTGAAGTATAATCTTCCCAAAGGTACTGGTTTACAAGGGTTCTTGCCAAAACGGTTCAATGTAGAAAATAGGTGTTGAAAGTATGGAGGATGATGCAAGAGGCATTTGCAATATTTGACTTGATCAGTACAAAAGGTTTAGATTTAAATGCTTCCAATTGGCCGCGATACAGATTATGTGGAGCGCTCCTATTGGTGCTTTTAAAAAGCCTCCGAATAATAGCCGAGCCCGACGGCTGCGTTTAGCTATTGCATTGATTTTTATATAATATTAAGTTGCAGTCGCAACAAAGAGATTACCTTTGTAGCCCTCCTTGCACGTGCACTCGAAGTTATTCTCGAGGTCGTGGCACACGCCTCCGTTCTTACAAGGCGCGGAGAGGCACTCATTAATATCTTGCTCGCAGCTTTCACCAGTATACCCTGTGGGCGATATTCAATATTTTTACAGATGTTAGATGCCACTTTAAGTTGTACACACTTTAACCTTTTCGCCGCCAATGACTTGATATAAAGTCAGCACATGACCTACCCCGCACGCCACTTCATATCAAGTCATGGTTTTGATCAGGTTTGTATTACGTCCAATTTTTGACGTGGCGTTGATGATACTTTATCACTTCATTGACGAGGCGGCGAAAAGGTTAATTTCAATATTGGTATTCTTTACTATCGCGATAGAAGTAGTAGAAGTTTGTCAATTGCGGGCATTTTTCTCTGTCATTCTAATTACGTCTCAGTGAGAGTAAAAGAGAATGATTCCCGCAATTTGCGATTTTCGGTTATCGCGGTAGTCCCCCAGGACCGGTAAGACCGTCAACTCAGAATCGATACAGTCAAGATATTCATAAACGTGTACTAAAGTTACGATGCCGATAATCATGGTTTGTCCCTTGCCGACGTATTGGTATGATAAAAAGGTACAAACGATGATTAGAGGCATCGTAACTTTAGTACACGCGTATGAATAAGGGGGATAATGATTAGCGCATTAGTAGCAATGCTCAATTAATACAGTCGCGCGTTTGCATCGATGCAGAAATTAAACATCGCGACAGTCGCGCGTTGCAAATGTTAACAAAACGTGCTACTGAATCGAACCAAAAATTCGCCGTGTGCTAACTCTGAATCAAAATTATTTGTTTAATTTTTAACTTTAATACCTGCCAATAGAGTTGCATTTTATAACTGCCATATATGGCTTCGTATGAACTATACTTGCCGCAAAACTAACTGGCCACTGAGATCATAATGCTATGTCCTTTACCCTTGTTAAGACCAACCAAGAGTGAAAGAGATGGCATTATGACCTGACCAGCCAGATAGTTTTGCGGATAGTATAGAGGTTTAAGGAGCTCACCTGGCCTGCAATAGCACTGGTAGGAACCAGGCGAGTTGACGCACACCCCGTTGTTGCATATCTTCGGCTTGACCGCGCATTCGTCGATGTCCACATCGCAGAACTTGCCTGCCGAACAAAAACCATACCTATTGAGGCCTTTGTTCGATTTGTGATTTCATTGCACGGTGAAAAAATATAATTATAGAAACAACAATATACATAATGGATATATACAGAGGATTATTATAACTAGCTTAAATCTAAAATAGTCCCTTCAGGCATTGTACCAAGCATGCTGGCTGGATTTCCTCGTTGTATCGCAATGCTGATACGTTGTGGGAGGAAGCCGCCAGCTCTTCGGTCACCAGTTACGTCAACCAGACGTTTCGCGATTTCTGCAAAAAACTTGTGCGCACTGGGACCTCATGGACTTAGAGTTTTAACGCCAAATGGTACTCTCTACCGAGGCTCTTATGTTTATTATAGAAACTACTTTTACAGTACATATGGTGCTACTTTACCGCACTAGTCCGATAACTAGCATATTACGTAACTATGTAAAAAATTAAAGGGTCATATGTACTGTAAAACATTGTAGGATACATGTGAGAAATTCCTATTTTTCGCACTTATATCGTAATGTACTAATATTTTTTAAAGAGGGCGGTACATCTATAAAAACTAGTATAAGGGGGCGTGCGTAGAGTGCAACAGCTTATATCGACTGGTTTTAAAATTTGCTCTGGTGCAGTTAACTATCAGGACTCCCGCGCACCCCGCTCTCCCCGTGCAGGGGACGCACACACAAAGGGCTTGTGCACAAATCACGCGAGGTTTTTTCGGCTACTTTTTTGACCTCCCCTCCCCCTTGGTGACATTTGGTGAGGTTCTTGGCTAACCCCCCCTCCCCGACATAACCTCACGTGTATTTTTATTTTATTTTTTCATTCGACCTAACATACTTCAAACCGTGATGAGTGGCGGAAAAAAGGGGAGGCCTTTGCCCAGCAGTGGGACACAAAATAGGCTATAAAAAAAAAATCGACCTAAATCTAAGATAAGTAGTATTGTATAGAGCAAATCTTGTTTATACTCGCTATTTTGAAGTGCCAAGTGAAGATTTATGTTTAACGAAACCGAGAAAAAGTATGTAGTAGATATTTTTTCTTACTTTCGTTCACTAAAGAAAAATACATTTTGTACTGAGACTGACTGAAATAGCATGACACGTTCGTACGTTTCCGTAAATAACGATGAGAAAGGATTACTCACTACATCTGTACATTTAAATTTGAATCTGATTGCGTCGCTCACGGCCATAATAAAGCCTGACCAGTAATATATGATCACGCGCCATATTGCGGAATTTCATTGAAACTATTTTTTTCATACTAAACTGAACTGTCACCCTATACATGAGAACAACAGCGCCCTCTTGACAATGATCATATATTTCTGGTCGGGCTTTAATGTTGCACGCTACATTTTATTTTCAAATTTGGATTTTTTTATGTTAATACTCAGATTGGAGCTCTTTCGATCCCGAATGGAGGACAAAACATAAAAATGATATATTTCCTATTAACACCGATTGAGACGTCTATATTCAATGTCATAGTTGTCAATTGTTTCGTTCAACGACTATGTGTCAATCAACTCATTTATTGACATTATTTCTAGTAGATGCCGTGGCGATGTACGTATAATTCACTGAAGAACGCGATCTCCGCTGTTCATTACTGATGTATTTACAGCGTAATTAGTACCAGTTTGAAACAATACTGCCACAGTATGTATATATTTAAATATCGAGAATATCGAGATATACAATTACTAAAAAAATAAAAGTCTTCAAAGTTTATTGAAAGTTCGGGATGTGGATATTATTTTCGCACACGAAAGCTGTTCCTCCTCGCGTTGTGCCGGCAATTTGCCACGGCTCATGGGAGCCTGGGGTCCGCTTGACAACTAATACCAAGATTTGGCGTAGGCACTAGTTTTTACGAAAGCGACTGCCACCTGACCTTCCAACCCAGAGGGTAAACTAGGCCTTGGGATTAGTCCGGTTTCCTCACGAAGTTTTCCTTCACCGAAAAGCGACTGGTAAATATGAAATGATACAATTTCGTACATAAGTTCCGAAAAACTTATTGGTACGAGTCGGGGTTATAACCCGCGACGCACACAAAAGCATTATAAAAAAAAAAACTAAGACAATATACTGATGAGTTATTAGTACATTACGATATAAGTGCGAAAAATAGGAACTTCGAAACGAGTGGCGATAAATTAAAACACGACCGAAGGGAGTGTTTTAAATCGACACGAGTTGCGAATTACCTATTCGCACATGTATCGTGCAACGTTTTACAGTACATATGGCCCTTTAAATGTTCGACATAGTAACGTACTATGCTTATTTTCGCACTAGTGCGGTAAAGTAGCACCATATGTACTGTAATAGTACATTACGATACAAGTGCGAAAAATAGGAAATTCGAACAGAGTGGCGATAAATTAAAACACGACCGAAGGGAGTGTTTTAAATCGACACGAGCCGCTAATTACCTATTCGCACATGTATCGTACAAAGTTTTACAGTACATATGGCCCTTTAAATGTTCGACACAGTAACGTAATATGCTAATTTTCGCACTAGTGCGGTAAAGTAGCACCATATGTACTGTAATAGTACATTACGATACCAGGGCGAAAAATAGGAAATTCGAACAGAGTGGCGATAAAATCGACATGAGTCGCGAATTACCTATTCGCACATGTATCGTGCAACGTTTTACAGTACATATGGCCCTTTAAATGTTCGACACAGTAACGTAATATGCTAATTTTCGCACTAGTGCCGTAAAGTAGCGCCATATGTACTGTAAAGAATATTTATTGCATTTATAGCCTCAGACATTAATGAACGGACATCATTTTTTGAACTCTAATAAACTGTTTTTTTTTTTTTTTTTATCATGACTATACCCTTATACAATTTTCTTTTAAATACATTTCTTAATATAAATACACAAAAAAATCTACTTAATTTTGAATAAACTGGCGAGCAAAACACGATCATAAGGTCAAACATTCAAGTGGCATTCAGGTATAAAACAATAGCTCGTTACCACATTCACGATCACGTCAACACGCAACTAAAACATCAATTGTTTCCTTCTTAAAGTTGGTTAAAAATCAGAACCAGTATGCTAAAAAATATTAGTTATTAAAAAAAAAAACTTTTAATTACCTTCAAAACAAATTAAAATTAATAGCACAACTTTAAAACTGACCATTTGAATAATTTAACGCAACATAAATAGCACAAAAACTGTATTAACCCAATTGTTGTAGTACAAACTCAGAGTTAGTCACATTTTAAACACAGCTGCTTTACACAAGTGTACGTCGTTCTCTTACAATACGCGCGAGTAAATTAAAAAAAAAACAATAGACACGGTGTGTAACGATCGGTGCGGTACGCGCGATTCGATTAAATATCGATTATGAATCAGCTGACTGGTTCGTTCGTTGGTAGGAACCGGTTTGGTCGCATCACTAGTGACGCACCTGATATGGTCACGGCGGGTAAAAGCATACAAATGTGCCAAGTGACGTGTTTTGAATTTTGAATAGGAACCAGTTTTAAATAGTTGATGAGTAGAATTTTTAATATGAATATTACTTATTCTATTCTGTTTCCAATAACAATATACATAATGGATATATACAGATGATTACTATAACTAGCTTATATCTAAAATAGGCCCTTGAGGCATTGTACCAAGGATGCTGGCGGCATTTCCTCGTTGTATCGGAATACGAGTTGTGCGAGGAAGCCGCCAGCTCTTCGGTCACCAATTACGTCAATCAGACGTTTCGCGATATCTCCAAAAAACTTGTGCGCGCTGGGAGCCCACGGACCTAGAGTTTCAACTCCAAATGGTTCTTAAATTTATTACGTTTCAAAATTTCGGCGCTTTCCGCCGCTGCGCCCGCTTTTACATTAGTCCATTGGAGGTGGGACGCCAGTGTGTCTACGTAGGTAACATCCCACACTAACATCCGTCCCAAGCTCCAAGGAACCAAGGACACATCAGGCCTCTTGCCATCATCCCTGATAATGGCAGTCGACTCAAGAAAAGCAGGCACATTGATGGTGGCAAGAGATCGACGGATTATGTCATTAAGCGACGCATGTCTTGAAAAACGACCCGCAAATATGATTTATATATGAAGATTTACCTCGACTGCAAACTTAGCATCACTCCTTATAGCTCATACATTAAGACGATCGACGAAATGTGTGGTTTTAAGAGGACAGGCGACAACCGCTTCTTAATACAAACGTGGCCCGCATTATCTCTGGACATTATGGAAAATAATTTTAAATAATTTGATGTATTGACTTTTTTCGATTTTTAGGGTTCCGTACCTCAAAAGGAAAGAACGGAACCTTTATAGGATCACTTTGTTGTCCGGCCGTCCGTCTGTCTGTCAAGACCCTTTATACTTAAAAAAAAAAACTTTATCTCGGGAACGCGTGGAGGTATCGACACGGGTGAAGGCACTCTTCTCAGGGTGTTGGTCGAGCCCCTCGACTTGGCAATTGGGAGAACTAAATAGAGCAACATAATAACATATATAATAGCATGGCAACCTGTGCTGCTCTTCTCATAATGGCCACACATCTCCCAAATACCTAGTTTTACCTCTTAGTTTTTTTTTCGTCATTAGTTTTTATTTTATTTTTAATTCGTTTTTTTTCTATAGTAGGTGAACATAGCTTTTAAGTTCATAATAACATCGTTATGGCTCAATAATCTGAATTAAACGGTTTTATATGGTATAAAAAAACGCAGCCAACCAAAATATATTTTGCGATGTAACTTCAAAAGAGAAATAAAAAACTATTTTATTTATCATTTTTCATTTCAAAAATCGTATATTTGACACTCTCAAGAGAATCAAAATTTATAGGGTACTTCCCATTGACCTATATTACATTTAACAAGTAATATGGTCTTATATTACAAGTACAAGGAAAAATCTGAAAACAATAAACATGAAAAAAATAATCTTTTTTACGGAACCCTCGGTAAGCGAGTACTACTCACACTTGTCCAGGTTTTTGATTATTACAAGAATTAGAAGCAAAAAACAAATGCCTACAATTTGATATAACTCTAATAATAATTTAAAATTCGAAAGAAATCGAATGCAGGAGCATAGCCGTGGTAGATATTGGGACCGTGCGAAGTGCATGGCGGGGGTAAGTAAAGCGATCCCAGCGCATAAGGTGGTAAAAATTAGAACTAACTGCGGATAGCGTCTTTAACATTTCGTACAATTATATGGCTCGAAATGAAACTTTGATTTACGATTACTCCTGAAATATTCATTTAAATTGTATGGTTTAAGGGACTATTGTAATCTGTATGAAATGCTTCATATAACTAACGTATTTAATTTGATAATTGTGAATAACGTCTCCGTGTGAATAGCTTTGCAAATGCCACATATTACGTGATCTTTTTCTAGAAGTTAAGAATTCGTATAGTAAGTTATCCTTAAAAGATAGACATTTAACGTCGTCGGAGTTTTTTGTAGACCTATGAATGAGAAACAACCCCACCATACATTGTGTTGTTATAGCTCAAACGGATTAGGCAGCGTTTTCGATTACAGCTCCTAGCCAGCGTGATTTTTTCCGACAACATCGTTATATTTCAACCAATTTATATAAAACCTTAACAAGTTATATACTTAATCCTACCTCAAGAATCACTCTATTGATAGATGAAAGTCGTATGAAAATCCGTTCAGTAGTTTTTAGTTTTGGAGTAGTTTTATAAGATGTAGTGCATTGACGTTTTCCCCTAGACTTGCGGACGCTAGGTTGCGTGACAGTCGTGCACATAGCGAATACATGAAATTGTGTCATATAATTTTAATATCCATAGAGGAAACGTTTTGTTTCAAAAGGCTCGGTCGTCCACTTTAGTATTAAGTTTAATGGAAAACTGCAGTGAGTTGGCGTCCCGTACACACGATGAATTGCTCAAATGACACCTTGTCACAGGCGAATAGTTCTGTTTACATTTCTAATGTACCCCACTTTACAGATCACGAGTTCATAGTATAATGTATGTATTTGTGATTCATTGTATGCTGGTATTGTTATTTGCACACAAGGCTACGCCTATTTTTACCGGACTTCAAAAAAGGAGGTTCTCAATTCGACTGATTTTTTTTTTGTATGTATGTTACTCGATATCTCCGAGAATCGTGAACCGATTTTATTTTTTTTTTAATCGAACGGGTATAACCCCGAGATGGTCCCGTTGGCACCAAGTCGGGGTCTGATGATGGGATCTTGGAGAAATCGAGGGAACTCTTCAAATGTTATAGGTACATGTATGGCGCTTTTGGTAATTATTGAAGTCGGTTTTATTTTTTGTTAAAAAGTTTTACAAGGTTTTATTTAACTTGCAATGTACCTATGTAAGTCACTATGTATGTACGGGTCAAATCTTGCATGTCAATTTGACCCACTTTACGGTTTCCGAATGATAATTTGAAATTTGCATACATGTGTAAGTCGGGTGACAATGCAATATTATGGTACCATCGAGATGATCTAGATGGAGACAGGAGGTAGCTATAGGAACTCTGTGAGAAAACAACGCAACCTAATTGCGTTTGAGGTTTTTAGAATTGTCTCGATGAGTATTAGTTGTCTGAGAAAGAGAAGTACAGTTAGCAATAAAAGCTTGTACCAAAAAAGAAATTTTTGACAAATTTATTTGTCAAAAGTATAGTTAGCAATAAAAGCTTGTACCAAAAATGAAATTGTTGTCAAAAATGAATTTTTTGACAAAAATCAACCGTTATTACCAGACATAGAAGCTTTTGTTGCAAAAACGAGTGTTTGAGAAAATGAAACATCGACAAATATACCTTTTGCTTGCTGTAAATTAACGAGAAATTTCAAGAATGCAAATCAATTACAAATCTGATAATAATTTCTTTATTACACATATTTAGTAGGTAAAAATAAAAACGTAAATTGTAGAACACGTTGTCAAAAGAATTGAAAACTACCAATGGGTATATCAAAGAAGATATCTAATGTGTTGTGTATTTAGCGGTAGATACCTTCTTATACAATTAAAAAAATATCTATAACGTTAAGGTATCGATAGCAGACGTGTCGATATTTGATGTTGTCACCCACTTTATTTTCCCACAAAAACTTCTATATCTGGTCATTATCTTGGACCTCTAGACACACGACGCCGCAGTGCCAATGGCACGCAGGTACCGTTGTTGCACGGGTGAGGGGTGCACGCTGATTGGTCCACAGGTGTGATGCGACACACTCACCATTGATGCCGGCGCCGCACTGACACACGAAGCCACCGCCGTCCAATGGCACGCAGGTACCGTTGTTGCACGGGTGAGGGGTGCACGCTGATTGGTCCACAGGTGTGATGCGACACTCACCATTGATGCCGGCGCCGCACTGACACACGAAGCCACCGCCGTCCAATGGCACGCAGGTACCGTTGTTGCACGGGTGAGGGGTGCACGCTGATTGGTCCACAGGTGTGATGCGACACACTCACCATTGATGCCGGCGCCGCACTGACACTTGAAGCCACCGCCGTCCAATGGCACGCAGGTACCGTTGTTGCACGGGTGAGGGGTGCACGCTGATTGGTCCACAGGTGTGATGCGACACTCACCATTGATGCCGGCGCCGCACTGACACACGAAGCCACCGCCGTCCAATGGCACGCAGGTACCGTTGTTGCACGGGTGAGGGGTGCACGCTGATTGGTCCACAGGTGTGATGCGACACTCACCATTGATGCCGGCGCCGCACTGACACTTGAAGCCACCGCCGTCCAATGGCACGCAGGTACCGTTGTTGCACGGGTGAGGGGTGCACGCTGATTGGTCCACAGGTGTGATGCGACACTCACCATTGATGCCGGCGCCGCACTGACACACGAAGCCACCGCCGTCCAATGGCACGCAGGTACCGTTGTAGCACGGGTGAGGGGTGCACGCTGATTGGTCCACAGGTGTGATGCGACACACTCACCATTGATGCCGGCGCCGCACTGACACACGAAGCCACCGCCGTCCAATGGCACGCAGGTACCGTTGTAGCACGGGTGAGGGGTGCACGCTGATTGGTCCACAGGTGTGATGCGACACACTCACCATTGATGCCGGCGCCGCACTGACACACGAAGCCACCGCCGTCCAATGGCACGCAGGTACCGTTGTTGCACGGGTGAGGGGTGCACGCTGATTGGTCCACTGGCGTGATACAACGCCACGTGCCGTTTTGTTCAACGCATTCCTGTGAAATAATAATAATACGTTAATATTCTGAAAGAGTAATTTAATTAATTAAGTGCATTTATTAGATTTTCTTTACCATGCTCAACAAAAAAAACTATTGACCGCCACTGTTACATAATTGGTATAGGCAAAAAAACATTGTTTTGAAATCACAAGGGTCAGTGGGGTTCAAAATAGCACTATCAACTTTAGCAGAGACAAACAGACAAACACCAATGCATATTGGGAGTGGATGAAATCAAAATAGGCTGGTTGACATATTTTTACTAATCGTTTCAGTCGATCAGGTTCGTTTTGAGGATCGAATTGAGTGGCATTAACGTGAGACACTTCATTCGGTTCTTGTCGGTTTTAATTATTTTATTTTTTGTCTTTTAATTATTTATATAAGAATACAAGCCTTGGCGACCCTCTACATTACTAAGGATAATTTAATATCTTTTTTTATAATTTATCTCTGACACTTGGAGACTTATACATCTTTAAAGAATTTTAGTATTTTATGGTCTTATTTTTTTATCATAGTTTTTTTTGTGTAATTTGACATTTAGAGACAGTATACATCTCTAATAAAGTATTTCTTATTTCATCGATTCCATATTTATAGTTTTTTTTTTTTTAATTTTTATTGTTTGTAAAAATGGACATGTAAAAGTGCCCCTGTGGCCTATTTGCTGAATAAATGTTTGATATTTGATATTTGAATGTCTATATGGGACCCACTGCTTTAAGAGGCTCCCTGCGGTATTTATCGATTTTCGACAAGTTTTGAGTCGTTACTCCTACATTTGCACTACCGATAAAATTATAAGTGTTTCGGCTATCGGTTCTTCAATCTTTTATCTCCATTCTGGTCTACCGGATTTTGAGAGAAATGGACACTTATTTTTTTATTATTTTTTTAAACATTGTCTAAAAAAACACTTATTTCGTTACTCGATTGCTGTATATAATTTTACATGTACGAAATCTACGTATTTAGGTTCGACTTTAACGTCTCTAAAAACCGGTCTAAGATTTTAATTTTAAACTAATTAACACAAAAGTTATGGTCAGAAAACCAATTTTTTGGCCTAAAATTGTTCAACTTTGATGCCAAATATCTCGAACACATTGAATTTTGAAGTAAATATGGGATACTATATTTCTTAAAGCCGTTGCTGTTAATATGATAAGCTACAAAAAAACATTAGAACACTAAGGGATTCAGATCGAAGGTCATTGGAGTTAGGGAGCCCCTTAAAGCAACACTAAAGTCACAAATGATAGTCAAAGTCTGACAATCTCACTTTACTGATGAAACACTCCTAAAAAAATGGCAATACATCAAGGTGATAAATATCGATACGGACAAAGTGACAAAATATCTACACTCTACTTTAATATGTAGGCAATAAGGTCGTGTATACATATTTCTGGCACTTTGTCCGTATCGATATTTAATACCTTGACTGTACCGTCACTATTGCTTAGAAGCAGTTCCGCTTTCGATGTATGAAAAATAAGGAAATTGCGATTTTGTCAGGGCGTTTATGTATATAGTTGATATACAATATATTGTTTAATAAAATTTTAGAAATCAAATGGTGCCATTATTTTTTTGAAACTTTGAGATCTTATATTTTTTATTATTATTCCCATATATTTTTTTTAGTTTTTTTTTCATTTCATTTAATCCATTGTTTTATCATGTTCATCAGTACATAAAGATCTTATTTTTAGACTTAGTAGGTACATGATACCCTGTTAGGGCATACAATATGGGACATGTTACTTAATCCTAAATAAAAATTACAATAATAAAATTATCATGCAACACTTGGTTTAAACTAAATTTAAACTTGAGAGCAATTACTAAGTTAGTTTATAATTATAACAAGTCGTGCATGTCAACATAATTACGTATATGCCAATGTTTTACATTAGAGAAAATATGTAGATAAATTCAATTCATTCTCAGTAAATATAAAATTAAATGTTTTATGTCATGTTCGCTAAAGATTGATCCTTGAAAAATTCGTCTATGGTATAATAACATTTCTCAATAAGTATCCTCCTTAATTTATTTTTAAATAACTTAATGTCGCTGAATTGTTTAACAGTATCGGGAATTTTTTGCATTATTTGGACACATCGATAGAAGGGACCATTTTTAACCATGACAAACTTGCTAGGCGGTAAGATAATTTGATTTTTCCGTCTACTCTCGGGTTTGAATACTTCCGTTCCGTTAAATAAGTGGGGGTGGCTCCTGACAAATACTGCTGCCTCCATAATATACATAGAGGGTAGTGTTAATATTTTAAGGTCTCTAAAATGTTGTTGACAACTATTTGGAATACGTGTATTGGTTAGAATGCGAACACACTTTTTTTGCATAACAAATAGTTGGTGAGCATCGGTGCTCGCACCCCACAGGACTACGCCGTAACTCAGCCAGGCGTGCGCGTACGCGTAATAAGCCGTCATAGCAGATTCCAAATTGGTATTTATTTTTAAAACACTAAGTGCATATACAAACTTTGCAAGTTTTGATTTAATATTTTGGATGTGCGATTTCCAGTTTATGCCGGAGTCTAATTTTATGCCTAGTAATTTAAACTCACCAACTTCTTCAATTGGACTATCGTTGATATCTAAGTGTAGTTGCAACGGTTTCTTCTGCGTGGGTTTAAATTGAATGACTTTTGTTTTTGTTAAGTTAATGTCTAAATTGTGTTCATGTAGCCAGGTGGTGACCGTGCCAATAGTTTCTAGTAGGCGCGTATTACATTCCGCACTATCAGTACAACTCAGTAATATTGAAACGTCGTAGTTTTCAATCGTTTGTGATAATTTGCTCATTTTCTATCTATTTAACTAGATTTAGTAAAGTTATACAATTCGACATGTGTCAACAACCCTATTGTACTAGTCTATCGAGTAAAAGCGATGAACTAAAATTCAGTGGTGGGCAAAGTACGGCCCGCGGGCTAACTCCGGCCCGCCCAAGGGTTTCATCCGGCCCGCCGCCGGTCCTTCGAAATATATAGTATATTGCTCGGGACATAACGGTTTCAAATCAAAATGCATTTATTCCGCAAATTAAAGCAAGAAATATTACTTTGCTAATCCGCGAGAAAGTAACGTGTTAGTCAAACAGTGCTAACCCGTTATACTTACTTGCGTATTTTTTACATGCAATTAATGTTCCCAAATAAATATAACAACCCACCACCAAAAGTACAAAACTCGACACGTGTTTCGCCTCTCTAAGAGGCATCCTCAGATGCTGGAGATGTTGACGGTCTGACACCCGACAACTGACTGAGCTGTCTAGAACGGTCGGCCATATTTATACCTTGACCAGTCCCCCTCAGTATTTTCTCGCGGATTAGCAAAGTAATGTTTCTTGCTTTAATTAGCATGGATTTCCGCAACGCCAACGCTAACGCCTGATTCTATTAATTATTTATTCCGCAGTTCCGGCCCTCGGATTTTTAAAATTTTCTGGCCCCCCATGAAGCAAGTTTGCCTACCACTGCACTAACTGGGCTGTGGAAAAAAGAATCGGACGTTTGTCAAATAAAGCGTTATCCAATTTTATTTCCGGCAGATGGCGGTTCGCCCTCACAAGACACTCGTAGGTTCGCACTAAAAGCGACATCTAAATTAGTTCAAAGGTCAATGTAGTGAAGACCGTCTATAAGGGAAGACCGTCTACAAGCTCTTCCGTCGTTTTTAATGAGTTCGTACATATACTCCACTTGCATAACCAGCTCGATAGAGCAAGCGAAGCTCTTCCGTTCTGTCTGAGCATACGTATACAAATACTGCCCCGTGACGGTCTTACCCGCATTTTATGTGCCAGTCTTCGCCACATTGACCTTATATGGATATTGGTATGATTATTGGAGCAGGATTGATCAAAAAGCTACATCGTACGACAATAATTAAAATAAGTATCATTAAATCATCATTTGATTACAGACAGACAGACAACGGGATAGACTAAATAAAAGCTTGTAAAAACCCCTACGCTATATCCCCAAAATATCAATTTTATACCAAAAATGACTTACATTATTATGAAAAACTACTCCAAGCTGCTGGATCGATATAGCTAAGAACTACAGCAAGAGAACTCGCTTTTACGCTATCGCATCAAAATCGGTCCATCCGTTGGAGAGCTACTATGCCACAGACAGACATTGGCGACAAACATACAGTATGTATCTGAACGTAAAGTAATTACTTAAACCCGTTAATGTTAGCCGTAGAGCAACTTTTACTATGAGACCATCCCTGTACCCGCGAAAAAAAATTAACATAGGAATTTTCAACATCAGACCAAAAAAATATATGAAACAGCCAATTTTTTTTTCGATTTCGGGGTTGGTCCCATAATAAAAGTGGCTCAGTATGACCTAAACATTATCGGTTTTGAGTAACTGATTTACGTTCACATACCTAATAACTCCCCTCTTTTTGTGTAGGGGGTTGAAAATATAGAAATGTATATCAAAAAGAATATATTAACAACATTAAAAGCGAGGCTCGGAAACCGGTAATATTTCCAAACCGTTATCATGAACTTGGAATAAAACCTGTTTATTTCACGTTTCGCTCGAAAAACCGTTATTTTTAAACCAGTTTTTATGAGAACAGCTTTTGTAAAATTAACCGGTTTAGGACAATTAAAACCGGTTTCTTCCTATGTCGGTGTCAATGTTTACGTGGCACACCACCAGGCCGGCCGGCCGTTTTGTCGCTCGTCGAATAAACCGGTTTTTTAGGTTATAATAAAGTTCTTAAAACGTTCGCGTTCTCATAAAAGTTCGTACGAAAACCAAACAAACCGGTATTTTCCGGTATTTTAAAAACCGGTTCCGAGCCTACATTACAAGTATAGCTTTACATAGACTAGAGCCTAGAAATACGTCATACCTGTATGAATACTCCCTGTTGTTGAAAGAAAACAGACTTGCTTCAGTATTGTCAACTATTTTCATAGTAATAAAATAAATGATTCGGGACAATCTTTCACAGATCGACCTAGCCATGCTACTACTATGGGTACTACTGAGGGCCTACAGCGAACCACGTTCGACGTGTTGCATCCCTATCTCACTTACGTACGAATTTACAAGAGCGACAGAGGCAACACGTCGAATGTGGTTGGCGGTAGGTACTCTGGTACCAGGCGACGATATACAACGTGTCTCTACCTATCTCTACGATTAAAGACTATGCTACGCTAGAGAGAAGTCGCGTGCTATTGAATCGGTACGCACAAAATAGCCACCGAAAAATACTATTTACAGATGAAAAAATGTTTACAATTGAAGAATGTTGTAACCGCCAGAATGAAAGAGTGTATGCAAAAAACAGTCAAGAGGCGAGTGCGGCTATTCCGAGAGTGCAACGAGGCCATCATCCCTCTTATGTGATGATTTAGCTGGGTGTGTCATACTCAGGCCTAACACCAGTTCCAGGGCTGCCAGGACATAAATCTTGATTATACAGTCGAACGTCAATTTTTTTTATTTTTTATTAAAAACTGATCGGCGATTGGCTCTAGTCACACCTGATGGAAAGTGAAGACAGGGCCTAAGATGGAGCTCACCGGTTCAGTAGTAGCCTATTCATTCTTGCTTTAAAGAGACCGAGGTCATATTTATCAGGGAATACAGATGGCGGGAGCGCATTCCATTCTTTAGCCGTCCGTAACAAAAAAGAGGAGGCAAACCGTTTAGTGCGAACAAATGGAATGTTTACCACGAACGGGTGCATTCGCTCCCCACGCCTGGATGTCCGATGATGGAAAGGGGAAGGTGGGATCAGATCGTGCAGTTCCTGTGCGCACTCCCCGAAATGTATCCGATAGAACACCAATAGGCTAGCGACTCGACGCTAATATATATAAATAATAATAAATAAATAAATAATAAATAGTATAGGACATTATTACACAAATTGACTAAGTCCCACAGTAAGCTCATTAAGGCTTGTGTTGAGGATACTTAGACAACGATATATTTAATATATAAATATTTATAAGTACTTAAATACATAGAAAACACCCATGACTCGGGAACAAATATCCATGCTCATCACACGAATAAATGCCCTTACCAGGATTTGAACCCGGGACCATCAGCTTCGTAGGCAGGGTCACTACCCACTAGGCCGAACCGGTCGTCATAATATATATATATGAAATTCGATTGCATTATACGAAAACGATTATATCCGACTTTTTTAATACTTACTTCAAAAACCGACTTGTATTTAGTAAGTAGTAACCAAAATCACAGCACAAAAAAGTAAATCACGTCTCACATATTAACAAACACCCATCATATAGAACACCAAACCGATCAAATGGTGAGTCTAAAGAGAAAACCCACTCAAACCGTCACCGTATCGTACTATCAAGTTGGCAATCCTTCTCTGTTAATCCCGTGCTGAAATAGAAAATGTGAAATAACCATTCGTGTTCTTTCGTATCCAATTATACCGAACGACTACCTATACATGATAGATACGGTCCGATTATACGAAATTCGTATCGAATTATACGATCTGGCAGCCCTGACAGGTTCATTTCTTTTTATCATGGAAATCAGAGTCAACAGGACAGATCCGGTCTTATTTCTCGTTACCCTAGGAGCAGTTGGAAGGCCGATGCACGTTACGTTATAAGGGTCTGTAGAAAAATCTTAATAGCGTGAAGTAGCCACGTCGAACAGTGCCATCTACTGAGTAATTGGGTAACTACCTGTTGGTGTGGACAGCCCGCCGCTCGACAGTCGGGCAGCTCGCACGCGGCGCCCTCGTACCCGACGCGGCACGTGCACGCCCCGTCCTCGCAGACGCCGCCGTTCAGGCACGGTGGGGAGCACGTGTCGGGCACGTCGCAGCGCACGCCCGACCAGCCCTGGAGGCAGGAGCAGCGGAATCCCATCGGCTGGACACAAAAAATAAAGCGTCACGAATTGTTTACAATACATAAGGGTTACTTAGTCTTGAAAATGATTAGGAGTCAACCGCTCAAAAGCATCACACACAATTCGTATTACATAAAATAAACTTGATGTAACGGCGTCAACTGACATGCTCAGTTACAGTGTAATGTCAACTTTCGTGTATTCCGGTAAGGATTACTGCAGCGGCAAATAATTTTGATATAAGTTTTTCTTTTGTATTGTATTGAATCCAGTGACATATGCCATACGAGATTTTATTGGTAATTTGTCAAAAACATGTTCGTCCGAGTTTTCGCGGTAGCCCGGTGGGTATTAAATTGTAAATTAAAGATTTTTTTAATTTTCAAACCAGATTCTAACATCGATCCATCTAGGTTTTATTGTTGGTAAGATTCGCCTTTGAGTGTTTTTAAATAAGTAATTCAATATGAATAACACAGTATATATATAAATATATATATGGCCGTTATGATGATACAATCATTGTTTATATGATATAAAGTCTAATTTCACGAATTTTCGAATGAATGCCTAGACAAAATAAATAAATATTAAAACCAAAATAGCAATAAAATAGAATGTATGCCACTACTGTATATAACAGGCGTTCAAAGTGTTAAAGCTGTTATTAAATAAACATACAAGTTAACTGAGATATCCTATATATGTGTCTCACCGTGTCCTGGCACGAGTCAGCGTGAGCGCAAGGTTGGGCCGAGCACCGCTCCGGCGCCGCCTTCAGGTCCGAGAGAGCCTTCGCAGCGGCCAGCTCGCAATAGGCCCCTGGGTCGGCACGGCACACAAACAATGTTAACATAAAACATTACAAACGACTACGAATGTAAAGACGTAAAACACAATTAAGCGAGTACACGTAAAACGAGACGAAGGCGCGAAGCAGCTTGGTTTTTAAATACGTGCCTCACGAGGCATTGTAGCCACAATGCCTCGTAAGGTTTGCCTCGGGCCAGGTACTCTAAGCACTATGACCTAGCTGCTCCGCTAGCAGTTCTTCTGTGTGAGGCAAGTTAATGATGATATTCTGTCGTTATTCTTAAAGTTTTTTAACCTTTATATCCTGGGGCGCAGGTGCAGTTGAAATGGTCGGTGCCGAGGCTGCAGGTGGCGCCGTTTTGGCACACCCCTGACTCGCAGGCTAGTTCGAGGGTCGTGCAGTTCGGTGACAACCCTGGAGCGCCTGTACAAAAAACATTGTTTTTGTAGGTTTTATAATATTTTATTTAATAGTACGTATGCATGTCCAGATCAAATATTGCAAGCTAAATTAGACCTACCTTCTTCACATTATTCGACTGAGCTGAAACTTCACATACATATGTAAATTGGATAAAAATGCTATATTGTGGTACCATCGAGCTGATCTGATTATGGACACAGCAGGTGGTCCTAGGAACTCTGTCATAAAAACACACAACCTAATTGTTTGAGATTATTAGAATTGCCTCGATGAGTATTAGTTGCCTCTCAAAGAAAAGTACAGTCTGCAATAAAAGCTTGCATCAAAAATGAAACAGGATCCTTTCAGGTTTTACCTGATGAAGTGTTCTACTGAAGGTATAGGAAAAAGGTGCTTAACATTCAACATACCGTAGTATCCTAAATCGCAAACGCACATCACTTGCTTCTGGATCATTACGCCGGTAACCATCGCTGGCACACCTGTGAAACAACAGCATACTATAATTATAATCTTTAACGTTTTGAACGCCAAGAACACCTAACGTCGTCACTTGTCCCACAGCGCCAAGGACAATTACTTCTATTTTTATCACTTGTCACTATGCCCGTCACTTTCGCGCTTAAATACTTGTTAGAACGTGACAAGCATGGTGACAAATGATAAAGAGCCTACCATCGTACCTACAGGTTTGGTTATAGGAATTATGACCAGTGCGACGCCAATTTTGTTAACTGGCGAGAGGTTCAAGAATTATTTAGCCCTGAATGTACGTGTGAAATGTAAGTATATATCTAAATATTAAGAAAAAACTTCGTCATTCAGAGGAATATTTTGTTGTGTTGTTTTATTTTTAATTTTAATTTTTATCTTAATTTATATTGTATTTTAATGTATGGAATTTATTTTCTGAATTAAAATTATTGAATTGAATTGATTGATTGATATACACGCGGTATAATATTTTTTTGTTTGAATTACATTAGATTAGAATTAGTCATTACTCAATAAAAAATGTTACTCGTATCGTTTTTTAACGTTTACATTATTTTTTGTGTAAATTACCAAGCATTTTTATGAATAAACAATATATATATATATTATCATTATTAAGAATCATTGAAGTGTTACAATGCTGTTTTAAAAAAAAACATCCTGTATGCGACTTAACGTCATAATGACGTCACCAGCACCAAAGTTTCGCTCTCTGGTTACGATCCCGCTAATAATCGATTGTCCCTTTCCGACGTATTGGTATGATGGAAAGGGACAAACGATTATCGGCTTGTTAACTTTAGTAGGCGTTTATGAATAAGGGGGTAAGTTTATTTTTTGTGACTCACGAAAAGATACTTAGAGTCAAACCAAGAGTTGGCAGCGATGTTGATAGCTCAGACGGTGCACGGTTTATTTAAACGTCAAATCTATGAAATTAAGACGTTTACTTGACATTTATTTTATTTTTTTTATTTTTATTTTATTTATTTAACACAGTGCAAGCTTACAGTACTACACCAATTCGCTTACACACTAGAAAAAATAGATGTCAGGAAAATAAAAACATACAAACAGATAACATGTCAAGAAAAATAAAATTTACATAGTCAGTCAATTAATTACAATATTTAGCATATATAAAATGTCAAGGAAGATCAAATTTACAAATTCAGCCAATTAATTACAATAATTCAAATTCAAAAAGTGTCTAGCAATATTACATAGGTACGCTAAACTATTGGCAAACATGTCGGCATCTGCGTACTGAGCGAGCATTGAATGCAGACTCGATAGAGCCGTACTTGTACCGTACTTACTTACTCCTCTGGCGCAGCGACCCAAAGTGTGTTTTGGCCTCCAACTGAACTGTGTCATAGCAACGATCAACTGGATTTACATCTAATGAAACCTGCTATAATTAAAAACCTCATGGCATCTAGCTTCTTTGCTCCCCTGCCTGCAGAAGATTAGCATAGGTTTAATTTTAATTTACTGATTTAAATAAGAAACAAATTACTTCTTTCTTTTCTCATAGCACGTTTTGGCGTTTGTTTTTGTGCTAACCTGTAATATGACTACCTTTGTATCCTGTCTGTGGAAACCTGTAATTGGCTTCCCTGATACATATTTATGTTAACCTAGTTTTAGTTTACTTAAGCTGTTGGTTTTCCGAACAAAATAAAATAACACGAATGCTCGCTACTTATGGTCATGTGCAGTTTCCCGCCAGTCTTCCACCTGAAGCTTGTGCAGATCCGTGTCCACCACATCCGCCCATCGATACCTACGTCGACCGGCCGGGCGGCGTGCTGTCGGTTTTCACCCAAACGCTCTTTTCACCGCCCGATCGGCTCCCATTCGCTCTAGATTTATTTATTTATTGAACCAACTTATAACATTACAGCTTACGCCAAAGCGTTACGTAGATTCATAACTTAAAAACTATTTATTTCTTGCATCCTTTCAAGCATCCCCTTCCACTCAGATATCAGTTTTCCTATCCCTGTCGCAAACAGATCACACTCTGATAGTGCCGTGAGTAAGGAGTTAGCGAGCGCAGTTGCACGCAGTACGGGGGAGTGCAGGCGCAGACGAGTACGCGTGCGCACTATGGCCAGTAGGGGCGGTCGCCTCCGTCTACTACAGTACGCATCAGGTAGTTTTAGAAACCTTTCTAGGAGGCCAATTCTATCTATCTTACACCTCAAAACCGAGACCGAGCCACCGCAGCTTTTGCGCCTTTGTGACACCCATCTACCATCCACGCCTTGTACCGTCTGGGCTTTTAAAATCGCTGCCAACATTGTTTTTTTTTTTTTAATACTACGTCGGTGGCAAACAAGCATACGGCCCGCCTGATGGTAAGCAGTCTCCGTAGCCTATGTACGCCTGCAACTCCAGAGGAGTTACATGCGCGTTGCCGACCCTAAACCCGCCCCCCCCCCCTCTCGTTGAGCTCTGGCAACCTTACTCACCGGCAGGAACACAACACTGAGTAGTCTAGTGTTATTTGGCTGCGGTTTTCTGTAAGGTGGAGGTACTTCCCCAGTTGGGCTCTGCTCTAGATCTGGAATGACATCTAATGGCTGTGCCCTACCACACCACACCTACTCTCTTTTGGACGTAGTTTTTTTTTTTTTTTTTTATGCGTAAAATTTTTTGGGTCCAGTCCCCGCGAAGTGTACGGGCGGCTGGATCCGTAAGGTCTGTGTGATGTTTAATATCTCTAATGAATTAATTATGTGACACTGGGATGATGTTGTGTTGTTATGAAAGGTGATGGTGGTAATGAATGTTAAGATATGAAGATGGATGGTGTAGATGAGTTGTTGTGTTGTTGAACTTTTTTAAACTGACTGACTTTTTTTTTTATACTGTTGGACGTAGTTTAAGGACGTACCCGGGTACATGGAGATTTCATATCCTTACCTCCACCTTCCGTACCTGTGTCCTTGCAGTGCGAGCGCGGCGGACACGTGACGTCGCAGCTGGCCGGCAGCGGGGTGGCGCAGAGCGGCGGCGCCCAGCCGCGGCGGCACTTGCAGTGGAAGTCCAGGGGGCCGTCCTCGATGCACTCGCCGCCGGCGCCGCAAGGGTTGGACGTGCATGGCGACGGGGCCATCTGGGGGGGGGGGGGGATATTTATTTATTTTAAACTTTATTGCACAAGTATAAATGGCGTTCTCTACCAGTCAACGATAGGGCAAAACAGTTCTCGAATGTGGGTGAGAAAAATAATCCAAAAGAAATGACGACTATAAAAGTAATTTTAAAAAACTATTTACAATTTTGGACATTAGTAACATTATTTACAATGTTACACAAATTATATTAGGTACTACATAAATAAATAAATATTATATCACATTATTACACAAGTTGACTAAGTCCCACAGTAAGCTCAATAAGGCTTGTGTTGAGGGTACTTAGAAAACGATATATATAATATATAAATATTTATAAATACTTAAATACACAGAAAACACCCATGACTCAGGAACAAATATCCATGCTCATCACACGAATAAATGCCCTTACCAGGATTTGTCACTGTAACGTACCCTGTGGCAGCGCTCGCCCGTGTACCCCGGCTGGCAGACGCACACGAACCCGCCGTACGTGTCGTAACACAGCCCGTTGTGGCTGCACGTGTTCGTATCACTAGACCCGTGTAACGTACCCTGTGGCAGCGCTCGCCCGTGTACCCCGGCTGGCAGACGCACACGAACCCGCCGTACGTGTCGTAACACAGCCCGTTGTGGCTGCACGTGTTTGTATCACTAGACCCGTGTAACGTACCCTGTGGCAGCGCTCGCCCGTGTACCTCGGCTGGCAGACGCACACGAACCCGCCGTACGTGTCGTAACACAGCCCGTTGTGGCTGCACGTGTTTGTATCACTAGACCCATGTAACGTACCCTGTGGCAGCGCTCGCCCGTGTACCTCGGCTGGCAGACGCACACGAACCCGCCGTACGTGTCGTAACACAGCCCGTTGTGGCTGCACGTGTTTGTATCACTAGACCCGTGTAACGTACCCTGTGGCAGCGCTCGCCCGTGTACCCCGGCTGGCAGACGCACACGAACCCGCCGTACGTGTCGTAACACAGCCCGTTGTGGCCGCATATGTCCCGCTCCTCCAGGCACTCGTTCACGTTGGACTCGCAACGAGGCCCCGTGTAACCTGCAATATCAATATGTTGGTAATAGAGCAAAGTTTATAATCACACATAATTTGAGATTCAATCTTAAGGTTTTTTTTTCTCACGCAAAACTTGAACTTGAATCACAGTTTTAAAAGTATTAAATTTTGAAATTATGCAACGTCCTCCTTTGGCGCAGGTACCATACAATAAAAATCTGTCGGAAAAGACGTAAGTTGACAATGGGCCCATTCCATTAGAGAAGGTGTCTACCGACTCGACACAGGGAGCGAGAAAAGGACCGAGCGACAAGGGAGCGTGAAAAAGGTTGGAGTCTTTTTGGCCCAGTCTAAGGCAGTCGCTGTAGGCCAGAAACGAATAGGCTAAATTGATACTAAGTTAAAGACTCATTTAGAAAATCTTCATCATCATCATCAGCCAAAAGACGTCCACAGGCGTCCCCCAAGGGTCTCTACAACGTCCAGTCCTGCTCTATCCGCGTCCAGCGGTTTTCGGCGACCTTAACCAGATCGTTGGTCCACCTTGCGGGAGGCCTGCCCACGCTGCGTCCTCCGGTACGCGGTCGCTAAGAACGTTTCTGCCCCAGTGGCCGTCAGTTCTTCGAACAATGTGCCCCGCCTACTGCCATTTTTACTTCGGAATGAAGTATCGAGACAAACCTTACTGGTTTAATCATACTTAGTAAATAAGTTTAGATTTCGTAATCACAATAAATTGGCTACTTGACTGTTTTTTGTAAATAATGTCAAACTATCTTGATTTTCCTGAGGATCAAATGTCTATATAGGACTCATGGCATTTAAGCAACACAAAGGTCAGAAATGAGAGTTAAAGTCTGACGCTCGCACTCGACGATTGAAACGCCTCTAACAAAATGATAAGGTGATGTGACGTCACATCATATAAGTCTGTCCTAAATGTATGGAAGATCAAGGAAATTGCCATTTTGACCCTGAAATATTGCGTTTATGTGTATAGTTGTCATACAATTTATTTTTCAATAAAATGTAAGGAACCGAATGGTACTATTTTCTTTTCTATTTTTGAAAGACAATTTTTTTTTGAGATTTCGGAGCCTTGTATTTTTTTATAATCTCAATAAAAAAAATTAAATTTCACTTTTTTATAATGGATGGCTCATTTTCTATCCATTTAACTAAATTTTGTTATAATATTCAACATGTGTCAAGTACCCATTTTATGTGTGGAGATTCTGAATTTCCGATTCGACCCACAGGGAGCCGGACCCGGTTTATAAAATACCGGTAAATTCTGGTTTATTTGGGTTTTCCTCCGAACCTTTATAAGAACGCGAACGTTTTAAGAACTGAATTGTAACCTAATAAAACCGGTTTATTCGACGAGCGACGAAACGGCCGGCCGTGAGACTCCGACATAGGAACACAAACCGGTTTTTATTGCTCTAAACCGGTTAATTTGACTGTTCTCATAAAAAGCGATTTAAAATAACGGTTTTTCGAGCGAAACCGAAATTAAAAGGTTTTGCCCCAAGTACAAAATAACGTTTTGAAAATTTAACCGGTTTTCGAGCCTTGCCATGTCTGACTTTGAGCCTTCTTATGAGGCCCATAGCGTGTGATATACAAAGAGATAGAAAAACATGCGCAAGTGTAAAGTTGTTGACGCGTCAAAGCAAGTTCCGTTAAGGCAGGCCACGCTAGTGGTCGATACACACTCGTGTCACTCGTCTAGTAATACGTACCGGTACCAGAGCAGTCGCAGGTAAAGTTGTTGACCGCGTCGACGCAGCGGCCTCCGTTGAGGCAGGCCACGCTAGCGGTCGATACACACTCGTCACACTCGTGTCACTCGTCTAGTCATACGTACCGGTACCAGAGCAGTCGCAAGTAAAGTTGTTGACCGCGTCGACGCAGCGGCCTCCGTTGAGGCAGGCCACGCTAGCGGTCGATACACACTCGTCACACTCGTGTCACTCGTCTAGTCATACGTACCGGTACCAGAGCAGTCGCAAGTAAAGTTGTTGACCGCGTCGACGCAGCGGCCTCCGTTGAGGCAGGCCACGCTAGCGGTCGATACACACTCGTCACACTCGTGTCACTCGTCTAGTCATACGTACCGGTACCAGAGCAGTCGCAAGTAAAGTTGTTGACCGCGTCGACGCAGCGGCCTCCGTTGAGGCAGGCCACGCTAGCGGTCGATACACACTCGTCACACTCGTGTCACTCGTCTAGTCATACGTACCGGTACCAGAGCAGTCGCAAGTAAAGTTGTTGACCGCGTCGACGCAGCGGCCTCCGTTGAGGCAGGCCACGCTGGCGCCCGAGGAGGCGCACTCGTCGACATCAGTCTCGCAGTTTCGGCCGGTGTATCCTGTAATATTCATATCTAATTTAAAATTTATTTAAAAACATGTAAAATTGACAAACATTGAACAGTTACACACATGTTTTTCTAACATTATATTAAAAGCTGAAACCCGAGTGTATCATAAATTATGTGACGTCACAGGCCGTCCCAAAATGTATGAAAATAATCATGAAAAGCAAAGTTTTCGTTATATTAGTCATATAAAAGTGTTAAAATACATTTAGGTAATAAGAAAAATACATTTTTAAGTTAAAACATTTTTATAAAAATGTTACATAAAACACTTGTGTATTTCAAATTTTCCATTAATTTGGTTTTGTGAAGTGTTTAACCTCATAACTACCAGGACAATATTTGCGCTTTTGACTTTGGAACTTTCTTTTATTTCTAAAGGAGTTCAAAACTTGAATGTAATTTGTACTTGTACAAGTGTCCTTGCGAGAATATGTTTAAAGCAAGTTTTTTTATTACCAGGGGGGCAGGAGCAGACGTAGGTGTCGGCGGTGGGCGGCACGCTGCAGCTGCCGTTGTTGCGACACGGCCCGGCCACGCACAGCGGGTCCTCGGACACCTCCAGCTCGCAATGCACTCCTGGTCACAGAGGAAGGCATATTAGCACAGAATCATCATCATTACGTCTCACTCGGAGAGCCCGAGGTGGCTAACCCCTTCAATAGGCTAGTTGACATTTTTAGGGTAGTCAACTAGGAACCCTTATAGTTTCGCCATGTCCGTCAGTCTGTCTGTCTGTCCGAGGCTTTGCTCCGTGGTCGTTAGTGCTAGAAAGCTTAAATTTGGCATGGATATATAAATCAATAAAGCCGACAAAGTCGTAGAATAAAATCTAAATTTTTTTTTGGGTACCTCCCCTACTCGTAAAGTGGGGGTAATTTTTTTTTGCTCCAAACCTACAGTTTGGGATATCGTTTGAAAGGTTTTTCAAAACGAATAGGGGTCTTCAACAAACATTCTTTGATATAGTGAATATATTCGGAGATAATCGCTCCAAAAGAAAAAATGTCTCCCCCCCTCTAACTATTTTTTTGACCTATGGTTCAAAACATAGGTCAAAAACATATGAAAAAAATCGTGGAAGCTTAAGAAAGACATTAAATGAAAACCATAGCGGACATGATCAGTTTAGTTGTTTTTGAGTTATCGCAATAAGTTTCTCCTTCATAGTAAAAAGACGTACTATAATTAGGTACTGATTATGCAAATTTGCCTATTTGTTTAACTCGGGTGAAAGGTACCATTTACTACACTTTAAGCTCCAGTTTAGCTTATTGTGACGGAAGAGTAACTACGGAACCCTACTCTGAGCATGGCCCGATATGCTCTTGGCCGATTTTTTATTAATAATATCAATCGATTAGGTTTGTTCTGAGGATTAAAAGTCTATTTTATTAAGTTAATACTATTGACACATACACTAGCCTAATTAGTGTGCTGGGACTGACCATGGTACCGCGGGTCGCAGACGCACTGGTAGTCGCCGCGCGCGTCCTCGACGCACCGGCCCGCGTGCTGGCAGGGGCCGGAGGCGCACGGGTCCCCCGTGTCCACTTCGCAGTTCTTGCCGGTGTACCGCGCTGAGCAGATGCACTCGTAGCTGTGGAGACCAAGGAACATTTATAAGATTTCAATTAAATTGTCAACCCATTTATTCACGTCACAAAATTGATTTATTCGCTGATGATTCCAGGAAATAAAGAACATGACTTGAATGTTTTGGAGAAAAATTTAAGCTCACTTTATAGGTCCATGGGGTCCCAGCGCGCACAAGTTTTTTGGAGAAATCGCGAAACGTCTGGTTGACGTAACTGGTGACCGAAGAGCTGGCGGCTTCCTCGCACAACATCACTATTGCGATACAACGAGGAAATGCCGCCAGCATCCTTGGTACAATGCCTCAAGGGCCTATTTTAGATATAAGCTAGTTATAGTAATCATCTGTATATATCCATTATGTATATTGTTATTGTCAATAAATAGCTCACTTGAATGTTAAACATTGAACGCATTATTTCAAATGTGTGGAGTATAATTTTCCAATATATATATTATACGACATTATTACAGAAATTGCCTAAGTTCCACAATAAGCTCATAAATCATAATGCTAGTATTATTGGTGCTTAAATAACGATAAATGTAATATATAAATATATATAAATGCTTCAATACATAGAAATTTCCGTGCTCATCACACAAATAAATGCCCTGGCCAGGATTTGAACCCGGGAACATCGGCTTCATAGGCAGGCTGCCCACTAGTCCAGACAGGTCGTAAAGTCTTGTTTTCTATAAATTATTCACTTAACGCTTCATCGGTGAGCAGAATAGATATAACAAACGTTTAACTATGCTTAATTATGAGTTGGATTTTTGTCGGAATTCGTGAGGCAACATCTTGGATGGTTGGTCCATTCCTACTTCACGCAAAAAAATGGGCGAACGGATTTTAATAACAAAACTTCCAAAGATACAGCCATATTAAATATACTTATATTTAAACGGGCCACTAACGTATTTTAACAAATAATATGCGCTAGCAACCGATATGTCTGAAGACGGTTACAGAAAAAATATTTCATCATTTCGCAACGCAAAAACATGGCATATTTTAATAATGCTGCAGTCGCAATAGTACAAGGACCTTGACAAGGTACTAAATGGTACTGAAATTAAATATTTTGACTGTACTTACGTTGCAATTTTAATTTTAATTCGCAAATTGCATTACTCGAATCTTTTCAGACAATGACATAATTTCATAAAGTATCGAATAGGCGGGTCCACACAGAACGAGCCGCCTCGTGAGGAAATTGCAGCTCGAAGCAGCTTGGTCTGTGTAGACGTGGCCGCATCTCGGGCGAGGCACGTCTTCACTGACCGAGCTGCTTCTCGCGGCAATTTCCTCGCGAGGCGGCCCGTCTTGTGTGGACCCACCTAATGAAGACCAGCAATTCATACGGACTGATTAGCTGAATAATATAAAACAGCCTTATTTTTGGCGTAAGGTCAACCAAGGTTAATGCAACTAAGTATGATATTACTGCGTCTACTCGAGTTCCTTTTTAGAGTTACGTACTCAAAGGGAAAAAACGAGACCCTATTACTAAGACTGTCCGTCTGTCTGTCTGTCTGTCACCAGGCTGTATATCATGAACCGTGATATATTTGTTGTAGCTTCAACAGAAATACATCATCTGTGAAAGTTTTCACAGATGATGTATTTCTGTTGCCGCTATAACAACAAATAATAAAAACAGAATAAAATATAAGTAAATATTTAAGTGGCGCTTCCATACAACAAGCGAGATTTTTTGCCGTTTTCGCGTAAGGGGGCGTCCACAAATTACGTAACGCAAATTGGAGGGAGGGGGGGGGGGGGGGGGGTCAGGCCAAGTGTTACGGTCCTGTTACGTTGGGGAGGGGGGGGGGGTCAGGCCAAGTGTTACGGTCCTGTTACGTTGGGGAGGGGGGGGGGTCAAGGTTTGCGTTACGTCACGCACGATTTTATAATAATACTTACATAAAAAAAAATTGATTTCACATCCCTAATTTGCGGTATTTCTATGAGAAAATATTGGCAGCACCGAGCGCGCGAATCGACAATGACAGACAGACACAGATACTATTAGACAGTATAGAATGTATTAAGAAATGGAACCAAAACCCATTCATAGATGATTAAATTTCTTGATTCCTTGAAACCACAGTTTAATGATTTATTAAAACAGACAGATTTTTGATTAAAAAGTATCTATACTACCACCTGTCTTTCTTTTCTGAATATTAACCAAAAGATTTTTACAAAGCACTTGTTACGTAACGGAATTGAAGGGGGGGGGGGGGGTCCTAGATAAGCGTGACGGTCCTGTTACATGAGGGGGGGGGGGGGTCAAAAAATTAGGAATTTTGCGTTACGTAATTTGTGGACGCCCAAATGGCTTTTCTTGCGCGAGTCGACTCGCACTTGGCCGTTATTTTTAAAACAACGTGAATCACAAGATTCTAGTGATAAGTCGCTACTTAGAGAATAAAAAGCAACATAGAGGGCGTTCCGACCAATCGTACTCGAGAATAATTAAATAGACTTTAACCCGGTTGACCTCATGCTTTAGCCGCCCACACATTGAAACCTGCCAAGTTTGCCAAAAGCAATTATGATTTGTCAAAGTTAAAATTTCAAATTAGAATTGGATGAGAGACCTTTTCATAGGCATGGGCTGCTAGTTTAGATAAGATAAAAGGCATTTATTCGTGACAATCGCAAAACATGTACAGACAACAATAGCAGAGAAACAGAAGGCATAAGGCTGCCAGGTATTATAAAAAATTGAACCCAATACTCAATACATTTATTGCACATAATGGTAAAATACAGGTGGTAATCTTAATTCTATGTTCTCACATTATGTACCCTGTTGGGCGCAGCAAATATGGAGAAAGGCACTATGTAATCTAATATTATTTTATGTACATTAACTATATTTTTAAAACTTATCATTTAAAAAATCATTTAAGGAGTAGTAATTTTTAGAAATCAGTAGCTCTTTTAGTTTTCTAATAAAGGTAGTCTCAGATTTTTCGTCTTTCAAACTTTCTGGTAATGAATTATAATTTGTTATGGACATTACAAGAGGTCCAGCCGAGTGCAGCTTAAGCCGTGAGGATGGCAATTGTAATTTATTTTTGTACCGCATGTTACGATTTTTTACCGCATCTTCCAGTTTGGTGTAAAATTCAGGATATTTACGGACAAACTTACACATTTCCAAGATGTAGATGCATGGAAGTGTAAGTGTCTGATGAGTTTCTTTTGCGCTATGAATAGGCTCGGTGCGTCTGTGCTATTAGCCCATAATAAAGAAGAACCCTTTGAAATAAAGTTCAAATTAAGGTGGGAGATATATTCCCTGCTATATACAGGCTTAAGCATGCATCACGAGATGGACCAAACTCAGCATAATAAACAGACAACACATAAAAGTACATTAACACATTACTGAAATAAATATTTACGAAAGAAAAGAAATAAAAAAAGTCATACAAAGGCACATGGAGAAAAACATGTTTGTTTTGTGTTTACATTTACACAAAACACCGTGAGGAAACCGGACTAATCCCAACCAGGCCTAGTTTACCCTCTGGGTTGGAAGGTCATATGGCAGTCGCTTTCGTAAAAACTAGTGCCTACGCCAAATCTTGGGATTAGCTGTCAAGCGGACCCCAGGCTCCCATGAGCCGTGCCAATATGCCGGGACAACGCGAGGAAGAAGAGAAGATTTACACAAAACAACTGTATATAAATCTGGTTTTCCATGAACGCGACCATATCATCTGTCAACGCTTGCTGCAGCTAGCGGCAGTTTATATATCTTACTTGTCAAGTCTGGAGATGCAGGTCCCATGCCGCATGCAAGGCTCGTTGTAGCAGCGGTCCCGGGGCAAGTGCTGTTGCACGTCTTCTTGTCGCACGGTGCCTGCGACAAAATTAACGATTAAGGATGACTCACGCTAGACCAGGCCGGGGCTTCCGGCGCTTCGTTTTCCATGGAAAGCACCACGTGAACACCGTTCAGCCGTCATAGAAAATGACGTGTCGGACGCCTCGGCCCGGGCCCGGGCCGGTCTAGCGCGATTCATCTTTTAAAAGGGTCACGATACGCACGCTTTCAGCGTCCACGTTGAACGCTGACGCCGACATAAACACGTACACAGAAAGAAAATCTTCAATCAAGAACCAGTTAGCGGAGCGACCACGTTGCTCACAAATAAATATCTGGACACGCTTCTATTTTCGAGGCATTAGTGTGTTCAGATATTTTTGAGCACCTCGGCCGCTTCGATATAATCTGATGGTGAATGTAACTTCCAATATATATATTCACTGTAAATATGGTTAATAGAATAGCTACCAGCATATGAAAATAGATTTCTACTGGGTAAGTATATTAATATTTTATTAAAATGCAGCAGGCATTCAAAGCACCCTATTCTACATTTCAGCTACACGGAATTTGTACATTTTAAAAACCATTGTTGCTTTGCTGTCACTAAAGAACAGGCTTTTGAGGAGTTGAATAATTAATTTTGTTCAGCAAGTGACGCTCTAAATATATGCCTCGGAAATAAATGCCTCGACCTCACTGTCCAAGGCCCTAGATCGCGCTGCCGCGGTAGGCCTAAGAAGCGCTGGCTGGACGTAGTGTTAGCGGACATGGGAGAGAACAACCTCACACCTGAGGATGCCGAAGACCGGGCGAAGTGTAGAAGATGGAGTAGGAAAGCGGACCCTGACGCTAGGCCGGGAAAACCGCCACTGTTTCAGTCAAATTCTTTAATGAAACGAGTGATGGAATAAACGTTTTTGAAATCAGAACGTCACCATTAAAGTATTCAAAAATGTTTTACTATTAGTAACCTATTATGAAACCAAAACTTCAGCGTAGGATGTAATTCAAATTAGTATTGTTTCCAATCTGACTCCACAACACAGGCATAGCCTAGTGTGGCAGTCATAGGTTAAGGAAATCTTGTAAAATTTTTGGTAAATAAACTATTTTTATTTTTATATTCGATAATTAATAAATTAGGCTTGTATATGTCGTGGCCAGATCTTAGATTACATAATTTCATGATGTGGCAATCATTTCATGAAATGATCCGTTGGACACATGATGAAAAAGTCAAACCTAACCTAAATACATCATGAAGTAATTAATTCTGAAATAGCATACATGTATAATTCTTTAATCTTGTTGTTTAATCGCTTACCTGAGAAATGTTTTTAGCACATATTAGTTGAATAAGAGAAAACATAATAGAAGTTACTTACAATTAGGAGAAACCATAAACATCTAAATCCACAGCGCAGGCTTCGTCAAAAGCATAGGTACTAAACATAATCCGCAACAAACTTCGTCCAATCTACATAAGTGATAATCCGCCACAAACTTCGTCCAATCTACATAAGTGATAATCCGCAATAAACTTCGTCCAATCTACATAAGTGATAATCCGCAACAAACTTCGTCCAATCTACACAAGTGATAATCCGCAACAAACTTCGTCCAATCTACATAAGTGATAATCCGCAACAAACTTCGTCCAATCTACATAAGTGATAATCCGCAACAAACTTCGTCCAATCTACATAAGTGATAATCCGCAATAAACTTCGTCCAATCTACATAAGTGATAATCCGCCACAGACTTGGTCATAAATGTAGGTACAACGTAACATGTATAATTAACAATGACATGTACTCACAGTTGTTCGTGAGGGGGCATTCCCCAAACTCCACGTTCCTCAGCTGGGCGCTGGCGTGGAACTCCAGCTGCGGGCCCTCGTGAATGCAACCGACGAACACGTTGCCGACCAGCACCTCGGCGCCGTCCGCCTGCAGGTTGCCGGGGGACAGCAGCGACGGGTTCAACGTGCGGTTAGATATCACCTGGAAGGAACATACTTGTTGAGAGGCCAATGGTCAATTTTAGTTTTTATATTGAATTAAAATTCGTTTTGATCACACTAGAATCACACGGAAATAAGACTATATTTAAGGGCAGACTCCAAAGAAAATCATAAAAGGTCATGTAAATAACATTCTTACGCAATTTGACTAAGCCCCACAGTAAGCTCAATATGGCTTATGTTGTGGGTAAACAGACGATAAATACAGAATGGGCAAATAAGTGATACACTTTGTTTTTAAATTTTAATTCCATTAAGTGAACATTTTATTAAATATTCTTTCATAAATATATTCTTCATGGTTGGCAATTGTATACGGAAGATATTTCTGTCAATTGTCTACATCTAGAAGCTAGCATTTTTTTCTCAAATGTTTGTGTTGTTTATAACACCATGTTTGCTTGATTAATTTCGAGAAACAGTGACAATGGTTGGCACCAAAATTCCTCAATTTTGCAGCTCCTGACTTATTTCTATCTAAAATTACGTATCTGTACTAACAAGCTCATGAATATTAAGCAGTTGAAACACACAATTTTACTAAAATAAAGCCGAAAATTTGCGAAAGTATGTTGATAATTGCGATATTAGCTAGACACTGGAATAATCTGCATGTAATTAATTAATAGGCAGAATTTTAACCATTATTAATATGTATTTTGTGATTATACGTAACGCTAAAATGTACCTTTTGTATAGGATTTAAATTTAATTTTAATATTTTAATCATTTTTTTTAATTTACGTTATTTTAATCATTTTATTGTAATATGGATCATTTGTTATCTGTAATAAAGAATTGAATTGAATTAAGGGCTTACAGTTTTACATTTACTTGCTGTTAGAGGTGGACATATGTCAGACATTATGTTCCGCATGTATTTGACCCTAAATAATATGTTTTAAAAATAATACTCAATAATCTTTGAACTTAATATAGTTCAAATTTAAAAACAAAATACTTCTAATTTTCCCAACCTGTATAATATATAAATACCTAAATACATAGAAAACACCAATGACACGGAAATAAATATCTGTGCTCATTACACTAATAAATGCCTAAGGGCATTCAAACCCAGAACCATCGGCTTCATAG
Source organism: Cydia pomonella (assembly GCF_033807575.1). Classification (NCBI taxonomy): domain Eukaryota; kingdom Metazoa; phylum Arthropoda; class Insecta; order Lepidoptera; family Tortricidae; genus Cydia; species Cydia pomonella. Next base: position 48,923,281 of record NC_084703.1, read on the forward strand.
GCAGGGGTTTAAAGTTGGCTCGATCACGAAAACATATCTCATTTTCATGTATTTTCGGTTGTACGAGTATATCGTTACATTCGTTACCCTGCATATCATAACAGTATAATGTTAATATAAAATAACTAATGTTATAGTCGAGGGATCGACAAGCAAAATTTTAAACAGAAGTATATTTTCAGAGTTATTGAAATAAAAGGTAAAACTCCGTAAAGGCAATATCTGGCAGCCGTATTATGGATGGTTTTATCCACTGATAAAATAACCGTCACTTTTTAACATCGCGGAATTGAAAGCGAAGGACACCGTTTTATCACGCTGTCACGTAGACAATAACGACCATATGAACGACGATACTGCACAGACGTATAATAAGTAGTTTAATTTCATTAGTATTAACAATTTCACACAACTCGGAATACTTTCGTTTTGCTATTTGTTAAAAAGTTTTTATTTAGATTTATTTTTTCTCAAGCGGATACGCCTGCGAGCGATAATAGAAGTTGATTAACAAAGAAAAAAAAAGCGGCCAAGTGCGAGTCGGACTCGCGCATGAAGGGTTCCGTACCATTTAAGACGTATTAAAAAAAAATCTACTTGCTAGATCTTGTTCAACATTTTACCACTTTGGACACACATTTTACCACTTTGGAACTGTCTCTCGCGCAAACTATTCAGTTTAGAAAAAAATGATGTTAGGAACCTAAATATCATTTTTGAAGACCTATCCATAGATACCCCACACGTATGGGTTTGATGAAAAAAAATTTTTTTTAATTTATTGACGTATTAAAAAAAAACTATTCACTAGATCTCGTTCAAACCAATTTTCGGTGGAAGTTTGCATGGTAATGTATATCATATATTTTTTTTAGATTTTTCATTCTGTTATTTTAGAAGTTACAGGGGGGGGGGACACACATTTTTTCACTTTGGAAGTGTCTCTCGCGCAAACTATTCAGTTTAGAAAAAAATTATATTAGAAACCTAAATATCATTTTTGAAGACCTATCCATAGATACCCCACACGTATGGGTTTGATGAAAAAAAATTTTTTTTCAAATTTTTATGACGTATTAAAAAAAACTACTTACTAGATCTCGTTCGAACCAATTTTCGGTGGAAGTTTGCATGGCAATGTATATCATATATTTTTTTTAGATTTTTCATTCTGTTATTTTAGAAGTTACAGGGGGGGGGACACACATTTTTTCACTTTGGAAGTGTCTCTCGCGCAAACTATTCAGTTTAGAAAAAAATTATATTAGAAACCTAAATATCATTTTTGAAGACCTATCCATAGATACCCCACACGTATGGGTTTGATGAAAAAATTTTTTTTTTTAAATTTTTATGACGTATTAAAAAAAAACTACTTACTAGATCTCGTTCGAACCAATTTTCGGTGGAAGTTTGCATGGCAATGTATATCATATATTTTTTTTAGATTTTTCATTCTGTTATTTTAGAAGTTACGGGGGGGGGGACACACTTTTTACCACTTTGGAAGTGTCTCTCGCGCAAACTTTTCAGTTTAGAAAAAAATGATATTAGAAACCTCAATATCATTTTTAAAGACCTATCCATAGATACCCCACACGTATGAGTTTGATGAAAAAAGATTTTTTGAGTTTCAGTTCTAAGTATGGGGAACCCCCAAAATTTATTGTTTTTTTTTCTATTTTTGTGTGAACATCATAATGCGGTTCATAGAATACATCTACTTACCAAGTTTGAACAGTATAGCTTTTATAGTTTCGGAAAAAAGTGGCTGTGACAGAATCGGACAGACAGACGGACATGACGAATCTATAAGGGTTCCGTTTTTTGCCATTTGGCTACGGAACCCTAAAAATGGAAAAATTCACCGCCTCCGGTCCGACCACCAGTCCGATAGCTCTTACACAACTGAGTTATGGAAGCTTACAAGAAATTTTCTTTCTTTATTTTCCATTCCCTTCTTCCTTTTAACGCATTATGGAATTATTAATAGAATCACGGATTAGCAAAATAATATTTTTGTTATAATTTATCGGCCTTGGGAGGCGCATAACGACCTTTACCTAAAACGTCTATTTTAAAAATCGCAAGTTCGAGTGTGGCCGTAGGCGGTAAAATTTTCCATTTTGCCTGTTATATAAAATGATTAGTTTCTTTACGATTTTTTGCATCAAATAAGCTTTAAAGCTCCATTGAGACAGTTCAAGAACTTGCATCCAATATTCGATATCATTACAGAGTACAATGAATAGCATACAAGTTCGTTGGACCGTCTAAAATGTCTAAATAGGGCTTTACGCATCTGACTTTATCACTTTAGACATGGTTACCTGCGAGACAGATTGTTATCAACTCTGGGGAAACCGAAGTTCGCAAATTGCGGGGATCTTTCTCATTTACTCTCACTAAAGCTTAATTAGAGTAACAGAGAAAAATGCCCGCAAATTGACGAGGCGCGTGACGCGGCGAGCGGGACCCGGGCGGCAAGCGTCCGCCGCTGTCGTCCACAAGATTCATCGTCCACAAGTCTACATTTTGACCGCACCGCCCGCCATCCCGCTCGCCGCGCTGCGCGCCGTCTGCGTCCGCGGCCAGACTGAACTTTGACCATAAGAATTGTGTCGAGTTGGGAAACTGTGGTCCCGGGTTGCTTTGAAATCTGAATCCACCGTTTTCCGAAAACTCCAAACCTCTTGTGTCGAAGGATGGTCCATATGACAGTTCATTTTTATATGAACTATAAGGTAAAAAACTTAAGTAAGTCACCTGTTGTATGTAGTTGTGACGTGTTCGAATAGACAATACATGTTTAAAAGACACACACAAACAAAACAAATGTCTATTCGTACAATATAATGTGACGTCACAATATTTTGTTAGAGGCGTTTCAATCGTCGAGTGCGACCGTCAGACTTTAACTCTCATTTCTGACCTTTGTGTTGCTTAAATGCCATGAGTCCTAGACATTTGATCCTCAGGAAAATCAAGATCGATTGACATTATTTACAAATAAAAAACCGGCCAAGAGCATGTCGGGCCACGCTCAGTGTAGGGTTCCGTAGTTACTCTTCCGTCATAATAAGCTAAACTGGAGCTTAAAGTATAGTAAATTGTTAACCAAGGGATGAAACGGTACCTTTCACCCGAGTTAAACAAATAGGCAAATTTCCATAATCAGTACCTAATTAAAGTAAGTCTTTTTACTATGAAGGGGAAACTTTTTGCGATAACTCAAAAACAGCTAAACTTATCATGTCCTCTATAGTTTTCATTTAATGTATTTCTTAAGCTCTACTTCCACGATTTTTTTCATATTTTTTGGATGTATGGTTCAAAAGTTACAGGGGGGGGGACACTTTTTTTTTTCTTTCGGAGCGATTATCTCCGAATATATTCACTTTATCAAAAAATGTTTGTTGAAGACCCCTATTAGTTTTGAAAGACCTTTCTAACGATACGCCATACTTAGGGTTGAAGCGAAAAAAACATTTCACCCCCAATTTACGTGTAGGGGGGGTACCCTAAAAAAAAATTTTAGATTTTATTGTACGTCTTTGTCGGCTTTATTGATTTATATATCCATGCCAAATTTCAGATTTCTAGCACTAACGACCACGGAGCAAAGCCTCGGACAGACAGACAGACAGACAGACAGACAGACAGACAGACAGACAGACAGACAACAGACAGACGGACATGGCGAAACTATAAGGGTTCCTAGTTGACTACGGAACCCTAAAAACTGTCAAGTAGCCAATTAAGTACTTCATATTGAGGTCTCTTTGTGCTTGCTGGTTTTTACATAGGTTATTTAAATGGTAAAAATATTGCGTAAGGCGTTACGAAATTGGTACCTAGTAAGTTTTTTTTAAATATCCGTCATGTGCACAAAAATTAAAGACGTAGGAACTTAATTTTGTGCATTTAAATGTGAAATATGTTAAAGAACGTATACAAGAATATTTTGGTAATAAGTCAATCAGTATAAGCGAAACGATACGGTCCCTTTCTACATCTCTTCATATAAATATGTACAACAAAATATGAAAGAACACTCAGGCAGAAAAGTAAAATTCAAAATGCAATGGCTAAAACCCTTTGTTATGAGAATATTGAGAACATTAATTTGACGTAACTTGTGACCGAAGAGCCAGCTCAGCGGCGTCCTCGCACAACGCGCATTGCGATACAACGAGAAAATGCCGCCAGCATGCTTGGTACAATGCCTCAGGGGCCTATTTTTAATCCTTTGTATATATTGACGACCGGTCTGGCCTAGTGGGTAGTGACCCTGCCTATGAAGCCGATGGTCCCGGGTTCAAATCCTGGTAAGGGCATTTATTCGTGTGATGAGCATGGATATTTGTTCCTGAGTCATGGGTGTTTTCTATGTATTTAAGTACCTATTTATAAATATTTATATATTATATATATCGTTGTCTAAGTACCCTCAACACAAGCCTTATTGAGCTTACTGTGGGACTTAGTCAATTTGTGTAATAATGTGCTATAATATTTATTTATTATTTATTTATTTATATCCATTATGATTGTATACTGTTATTGTAAATAATAAAATTTAAAATTTATTGCACGATGAAAGTACAAATAGCGGACTTAATGCCTCAAAGCATTCTATACCAGTCCACCATAGGGCACAGAAATTGTCTAACGTGGGTGCAGTGGAAAATACATATCGACAACACAACAACAATTAGCAATTTAGAATATTTCGTATTTTCAGAGTAAGTAAATAAAAATACACGAATACTTACACACCTACACGTACTTACACCCCCACACACCCAATTAGCTTTCTTTAGGCTAAGATTATATAATAAGTGCTTCAATAAATAATATTTACCTAATATATTCATATTTTTAGTTTATGTAATCATAAATGTTATTCTATTCCATTGTTTATGTAACCTTGAGACTATTATTTTTGAGACTTGAGACTATTATCTATCTATCTATTATGTAATTTCGCGCATAGCTAATTTATATTTTATTTTTCACCACACCAACTGGTAAATGCCCTCTTGATTGTTCGAAAACTAATGAGAAAGTTGCACTTTATCCACATGTGGGGCAAAGTAATCAGATACATATTTTGAGTTGTTTCCTTATGACAGCTGGTAGAAATGACTTAAATGATGACTTTGAATGATATTTTTTTTATTACATTCATTTGGATTATATGTGACATTATGAAAAGGGACCTTATTGTCGGTAGCGCCTACGCCATTATCAACGATGCTCCCATATAATGAACTACCGCGCTACGCAGTGCGGCGTAAGCGCCATCGACAATAAGGTCCCTTTTCATAGATAATGTCACATATTTGGTTTGATTTTTTTGGTATTTCATAGTTAGTATTTTCCTCGTGTTGGTGTGGTGAAAATATTTTTTTAATTCCCTACGAGACAGGCAAAATTATGATAATGTGGAGGACCGCGCAAAATCTCTACTATCTTCAGTTTCCTCTCTGGATATGAACATTATGTTAACAATATGTTAACACAGTTTGATGTATTTCAACCACAGCCATTCGTTCGATTTTTTTCATTTATACATTTGTATGTAATAAAAAAATAAAAAAAGTGTGAAACTAAATATACATCATAATGTAAAAATATTTTCCAAAAAGCGCTGGTGGCCTAGCGGTAAGAGCGTGCGACTTGCAATCCGGAGGTCGCGGGTTCAAACCCCGGCTCGTACCAATGAGTTTTTCGGAACTTATGTACGAAATATCATTTGATATTTACCAGTCGCTTTTCGGTGAAGGAAAACATCGTGAGGAAACCGGACTAATCCCAACAAGGCCTAGTTTACCCTCTGGGTTGGAAGGGCAGATGGCAGTCGCTTTCGTAAAAACTAGTGCCTACGCCAAATCTTGGGATTAGTTGTCAAGCGGATCCCAGGCTCCCATGAGCCGTGGCAAAATGCCGGGACAACGCGAGGAAGAAGACTGTAAAAATATTTTCCAAAATGTAAATATCCGGAGAACAAAATGGGGAGTAAGTTTACAGCAGTGGATTTTTCGATTTATTCCTTAATTTTAAGCATTGTAATTAATTGCGTAACTATATTTGTGATGTTATTTATGAAAAGGGACTTTATTGTCGGTCGCGCTTATGCCATTATCAACGATGCTCCCAGTGCAGCGTAAGCGCCATCGACAATATGGTACCCTTTTCATAGATAATGTCACATTTTTTTACAGTGAAGCACCTTAACCTTTGACTATGTCGCCCTTGAGATGCTGCGACGCCGGGTTGGCCTGTTGTCCAGGGTGCTCCGGTTCATGCTCTGCTGCTGTCCAGGCCGGACCTAGGACACCACGGCCTTACTTGTGACTGACCTTGGACTCCCTGTCAACCTCGAGATGCAGCGACGGTGGGTTGGCCTGTTGTCCAGGGTGCTCCGGTTCATGCTCTGCTGCTGTCCAGGCCAAACCTAGGACACCATGGCCTTACTTGTGACTGACCTTGGACTCCCTGTCGACCTCGAGATGCAGCGAAGGCGGGTTGGCCTGGTAGTTGAGAGCGACCCAGTGCCACTTGTTGTCTAGAGTGCTCCTGTTCATAGCCTGCTCGCGCTGCTGCTGTCCTGGCCTAACCCAGGACACCACGACCTGCTTCAGGAGCGCGGTCACGTGGAGAGTGTAGCCGGCGAAACGTTGGGAGAACAGCTCTCCTCCTGTGAAACAAGGAAATATATTAACAATTTTAATCGAAGAAGACTTTGACAATAGCTTGAGGATTACTAAATAACTTTTTGTGTAAGTGAATATTTTCGCAAACTAGTAAGATATAAATAGGTATTATTATGAAAATTATATTTTTAGCATTTTTAATTATTTGACAAAGTCAAGCAACTCTACTTAATAAAGCGAAACATGGAATATGTGTCATTGTCATTATCTATGAAAAGGGACCTAATTGTCGATGGCGCTTACGCCGCACTGCGTAGCGCGGCGTAGTTTATAATATGGGAGCATAATGTCACATATTCCAGCCTTTAGAATAATAATACATGAAATGAACATAAATAACAATGTGTCCAATTAATATAAATACTATCGTGAAAGGCGTGGAAGTATTTTGGCAAAATCGGCTTTAGAGATCATCGTACTTTTGTTTTATTCTTTAGATTATATTTGAATCTCTTGGCTGAATGAGTCAGTCGTTTTCAAAAACCTGACATTCAATACACCAAGTTGTTAAACGTTGAGTGAATCTAGTTCATTAACTAACGGCCTAGGCTACAAACTCGATGACGGCGTTTAATGAAATGGCCACTAATTAGCTGGCAAATTTAACCAGATAGCTGTAATATATATACCAATATGGAATACACACATTACACGCATTCCATTTCGTTTTGATTCTGCGTAAACCTACCTGACTGCGCCAGTGACCTGAACAGCAGGAAATTCAAATGAACGCGAATTATTCGCGATTGGTAGTGGAATTAGCACATCGATGCCAATCACACGCCCGCGCCGATAATTCCATCCAAGTATGGAATTTCAGTTTGCGAAGCCATTCTTGGGAACTAGGGTAATCGTATTTCCGTTTAAAGATATTATTTCTCAAAAAAGAATAACAATTATTAATATTAATATTATTAGTGTGTTGCCATAACTCATGCTATTTACAGTAAAAAAAAAAGTTCAACGAATCAATAAATAGAAGACTTCATTTGTTTTCCTCGCTCAGCGCGTTTTAGGTCTCCCTCTGTGTAAAGGAGCCCACTGATTACCAGTTCGCCGGACGATATCGGCCAAGACAATACAAGCTAAGGCACGCGTCGTCGTGAATGACACGATTGTATATAATGTTTACCCAGTAGAGCTCTGATGATCGGCTCTTTATCATTTGTCACCATGTCTGTCACGTATGTAAGTGCGAAAGTGACGGGCATAGTGACAAGTGATAAAAATGGCACTGCAGGTATTGAATAGAATAGAATAGAATTATATTTATTCAGACAACACATCAATTATTACAAAGAAGATAATACATTAACAACAACAAGAATAAAAAAAACAGTGGAAGTTGAATAGTACAGAACAGATAAGGATGTGAGGCTGAAATGGTCTCCACTCAGCATTGCGGTTGGCACGACTAAACGTTGTCAACGGCGCTGGTTTTCTGTGGAGCCTGTGAGGTGAGAGGAACGGTATACTGCGCGACTTGTGTGACAGATAATAATAAATAATCAGTTATCAATAGGCAATATCAAATAAAAATACTTATAAATAACAGCTATTAAGGTACACATATTATATTGGCCGTTGTTTTTACAATTATTGCTATGTTTTTTCATGTCACTCTAAATGTTTTATTGACTTGTAAAAGAGCCCTTGAGGCCTATTTAGCAGTTTTTACAAGCTTTTATTTGGTTTCACCTGTCCCGTTGTCTGACTGTCGGTCTGTAATCAAATTTTGCAAGTTAAATTTGACCCACTTCCCGGTTTCCAATGAAGCTGAAAATTTGCATACATATGTAAGTCGGGTGACAGTGTAATATTATGGTACCATTGAGCTGATCTGATGATGGAGACAGGAGGTAGCCACAGGAACTCTGTGATAAAACAACGCAACCTAATTTGTGTTTAGGGTTTTTAGAATTGTCTCGATGAGTATTAGTTGCCTGTGGAAAGAAAGGTTCAGTCAGCGATAAAAGCTTGTACCAAAAATGTTCTTTTTTTACTAATTTTTTTTTTCCGAGTGGTATCCGTGAGATTTGTAAATGCTTGCCCGTGGCGAGCCCCTGTATTTCTGCTCTCCAGCCTATACCTACGTCCCGCTTTGCTATTCAAACTTCAAAGACGTTTAATCCTTGAGCAGCAAGCCTAAGCCTTTTGTGCGTCGGGATTTGTAACGCGTTGCCTCCGAACCGAACACACAATGGAAACCAGTGCTGTTATTTCTGAGTATTCGTGTATTGTACCGTTGGTTCTTTTGAAGTGAAAACTTCTTTAGCGGCGCTGTGCACTTTTTGTGATGGGGAAAAAATGTTAAACTCGCGTCAGGGGTCACGTGACCGTCCGATTGAAAATCCGTAAGACGGACGGAAAATTCGTAAGACGGACGGAAAATTCGTGACGTGCAAATTGAATGTAATCGAGGTCTGGTTAATTTTGAAAGATCGTATCTCATTCAAGTGTGATATTTTATTTTATTCATAATCAAAATGCTGTCATAACTTCATAACGGTTAAAAAGGTTTAATCTTTGTTAATTGTGTTGTATGGTATCTTTGTGTTGTTGGGTGTCCATGATTGTAGATACTCAAATTTTTCCTTACCAAAAAGTTAAATAACAGAAAAGAAGCGTGATTGTTTTACTTAATACGAGTATGATGGTGAACGATTCATTAACATTTACTGATTGTGTAGGCTGTAGTCCTGCTCACGTCTCATGAATTACTCTGTATATGTTATATAAATATTATAAATAAATAAATAAATATTATAGAACATTATTACACAAATTGACTAAGTCCCACAGTAAGCTCAATAAGGCTTTTTTATTAACACTAAAATTCGCATTTCAAAATATCTCTCACACTAAAAGTTATTTACGTAGGTATAATAGAGAATTATGTCTTTTTTATAAAACTGCTACTCAATTTCTCCAAAATATCAAAAATGCACAACGTTACTCGTAATCTTCAAGTTTTCACTTCTGCCGGCAATCCCGGAGTGCAACTCGATTTTTTTTTTGCTTAGTTGGTCGCCGTGGAGCGCTAATACTATGTACGAACTATGTCCAATAAATGTGCCCCTGAGGCGCAGAACATACGCAATGCAACAAAATTAAAAACACGTTTTAACATTCCTGACAATATACCAGAAACAACCTACGTAATTTGGTCGGATCCATTGTTACCCACCATAAAAACGGTGGGCAACGAAAAACGTCTACATCACTTAGGACTTTTTATAAGTCGGCAGGAAGGAACAGTGACTATATGACAAGGACAAACAATAATAGCGCTTTCTCTACTACTCCTACTGAAAGTTCCATAAGAGCATCTCGTTCGGTCATTTTATTTGTTTTCTAGTTGTACGAGTATACCGCAATCCAGCAAGGAATTCGTATAGGAGGTGTAGACACTTACTGCTCGCTCTACAGAGTTCGTCAAAGGCGCCTAGCCTTTCAGAGATTGCATATACTCGTACTTGAGAATTTGCCGTGGCCCGATGGTCTAGTGGTCAGGCCGTTAGCCGCACGCTGAAGACGCCAGCACGATGCCGGCCTCGGCCACCGGAGGGCCTCGTCCTTTTTTCTTTACTTTTTCTTAAATATATAATAATCTATTTCAGTTTACAATGCTCCGTCCAGTTAGTGATATGTGTGTGGTAAAAAATACTAGTAAGTATTAGCTGTAATCTGTAGAGTCCGACCGAAGAATCGGTTTCGGCCAGTTTCGGCCAAAAACTCATGTGTTGGCCGTAGTTTCGGTTTCGGCCGGGCCGAGATTTACGAAATGGTACTTCTTACTATGAAACTAAACTATGTGACAAAGACCAAAAGTTGGGGAAGAAGTAGGACAACAATAATAGTATACTGATTTATGTCTACAGATATTAATTGGTTTATTGAAAAACATAATTCCCTTAATGAGGCACGCCAGTGGCGTCGCCACTGGACAGTCAACCCAGTCTTAATATGTGTATAAGAGAGGTTTTTTGTCATTTGCTCAACGATTTTAACATGTCTACAAAAAGAACTGCCTCGCTAGTGAATAGGATGCGGAGCAGCTCTAACGGCATCCTGAAAATGTTTGTAGGAAAGCCTGATTCTCCCATGCACAAACATATTAATAAATTAATGATCATGGGTAGTTTAATTGCGTGAAATTTAATTTTGAATTTTAATTTAATTTAGTTATTTTATTGTGAATTTTAAGTTAATTTACTTATAATATTGAGAATTTCAATTTAATTAATTTATTTATTTTTAAATATTAACAATAGATTTTATGTCACTATGTACCTAACCCCAATGGATCCAAGTTAGTTATCTAAATTAAGAAAATTTATTAAAAAGTTCGGTTGGCAGGAATGACACTCATGGACAAAGTACCGAACCGTTACATCAGAGGCTCGTTCAAAATAAGACCCATACAGGACAAGCTAACAGAAACACGACTCCGATGGTATGGGCATGTCATGAGAAGGCCGGAGGACCACATGACTAGAAAGGTGCTCGAATGTATGAAAGAACCGAAAAAGAGTGGACGACCCCGACTTACATGGATTTCCGTAGTTAAGAAAGACCTAGAGAATAAGAATATAGACCCAACGACGACCCGGAACAGATATAACTGGAGAAAATTGATTAGGAGAGCCGACCCCAAATAAAAATGGGATAAGGCCAGAAGAAGAAGAAGAAGATTAAAAAGTTTCGGTTGTCGCCCTAAACTAGAGCCAAAGCCGAACCTTCGGTTTCGGTTTCGACAAAAAACCATCGGTCGAACACTAGTCTGGTAATCTGATTGCACAAAAGGCCACGTGCGACTGTGTGATACGAGTTAGTGGGCGTATACTTCGAGCCTTAGTCATTGCAGCGCTGTCGGTACGAATGTATGCATTGTATATACAGTAGTTGACCATGAATTCCATTTTACTTGCCTGATGTAAAAAAAATTGGCATATAAAATATTTTTTCTATCCGTGAGACACCGGGGCGGGTCGTTGGTATGCTATGCTATTACTACGAGTATGTCATCATTCGCTTGCCCTTATCCCATTCATTTGGGGTCGGCGCAGCATGTCTTTTCCTTCCTTATCCTATCTTTCTGTAACCCGTCATCTCATCGTTCACTCGCGTTCGTTTCATGTCATCTCTCACACAATCCATCCACCGTTTCCTAGGTTTTCCTCTGCCGTTCCATCCCTCCACATTCATTCGTAATACCTTTCTCGTCACAAGACTTTCATCCCTCCGCATCACATGCCCATACCACGCTAGGCGATTCGCTCTTACTTTATCTATTATGGGTGCAACTTTCAGGCTTCCTCTTATATACTCATTCCTTATCCTATCCATTCTTATAACACCACACATCCATCTTAACATTCTCATTTCCGCTACGTGCAATCTCTTTTCATCCGTCACTTTTAGGGCCCAACACTCTGATCCATACATGCTATTACTATGTAACGATACAAATGCCCAAAATAGGAAATTCGAAACGAGTGACGATAAATTAAAACACGGCGGAAGCGAGTGTTTTAAATCGGCACTAGTTGCAAATTACCTATTCGCACCTGTATTATACAACGTTTTACAGAACCTACATATAGCCCTTTAAATTGTCGACATAGTTACGTAATGTGTTCATTATCGCACTAGTGCGGTAATGTCACCATATCTTACTGTAAATAATTGTTACATAATAATATTTGCTGTGACTTATTTTTCAAGTGTTTTTCTAAAAAGACAACGATGTAAGCTTTATAATACGTCTTACCGATTTCGATTAAAAATTAAAAATCTTGAGCTATCAAAACACCACATATTGCTATATTATGTAGGGTCAAGGCGGAAACAGTGGCTCGACCACACAAATATCGCTCTATACTGTAGCACCCTCGCTTGTAAGAATAGCCATTGTTGGATTACTCAATGTTTGTGCTGTACTATATAGCAGGGAAGCCACCGCTCACGGGAGCCCGGGGTCCGCTTGGCAAATAATCCCAAAAATTTGCAGTTTTTACGAAAGCTAGTGCCATCTGACCTTCCAACCCAGAGGGTAAACTAGGCCTTATTGGGATTAGTCCGGTTTCCTCAAGTTTTCCTTCACCGGAAAGCGACTGGTAAATATCAAATGATATTTCGTACATATGATCCGAAAATATCATTGGTACAGTCACGTCTGAAAATATCAATACGAAAAAAGTGTATACATATTTTTGTCACTTTTTTCGACTTACGAGCCGGGGTTCGAACCCGCGACCTCCGGAGTCCGGATTGCAAGTCGCACGCTCTTACCGCTAGGCCACCAGTGTTTCATAAACTAAATATTATAGTATATTTAATCTTTTTTTTTGATACCCCATACATGTATGTGCAATGCATAGGTATATTCAGTATTCAGGTTTTTGGGTAGGTAGTTTGATATTATTACGCAACCAACTGGTTAGGATTTTGCTGACCTAAACTATCATGCGTCTATGTCTCTTTACTTGCTCTTTTCGTATCAATGTGTGTGTAATTGGCTGAGGAAAGCCAGTTTATGGAGGGTATAGGTATGGAGAACATCAAAAAACCTTAAATAGGTAGCGCCACAATACATCGCGAACAAATTTTAGACTTAGGTAAAAAAATACAAATCACCGACAGCGCACTTCACTCCGTCAATAACGTCTAAGTCATGTCCTTGTGCTACCCATGCGCTACCGGAGAGATTATGAACTGTTATTTACAGCTGTAGTAGCAAGTTTAGCGAAAATTCTTCCATAAGAGATTGTTCTCCTTACCTCTACCGTGCAATTCACTCCGTCAATAACGTCTTAGTTCATGTCATGGTCTTGTGCTACCCTAGCGCTACGGGAGAGATTATGAACTGTTATTTACAGCTGTAGTAGTAAGTTCAGCAAGAATTCTTCCATAAGAGATTTTTCTCCTTACCTCTACAGCGCACTTCACTCCGTCAATAACGTCTAAGTTCATGTCATGTCTTTGTGCTACCCTAGCGCTACGGGAGAGATTATGAACTGTTATTTACAGCTGTAGTAGCAAGTTTAACAAGAATTCTTCCATAGGAGATTTTTCTCCTTACCTCTACAGCGCACTTCACTCCGTCAATAACGTCTAAGTTCATGTCATGTCTTTGTGCTACCCTAGCGCTACCGGAGAGATTATGAACTGTTATTTACAGCTGTAGTAGCAAGTTTAGCAAGAATTCTTCCATAGGAGATTGTTCTCCTTACCTCTACAGCGCACTTCACTTCGTCAATAACGTCTAAGTTCATGTCATGTCTTTGTGCTACCCTAGCGCTACCGGAGAGATTATGAACTGTTATTTACAGCTGTAGTAGCAAGTTTAACAAGAATTCTTCCATAAGAGATTGTTCTCCTTACCTCTACAGCGCACTTCACTCCATCAATAACGTCTTAGTTCATGTCATGGTCTTGTGCTACCCTAGCGCTACGGGAGAGATTATGAACTGTTATTTACAGCTGTAGTAGTAAGTTCAGCAAGAATTCTTCCATAAGAGATTTTTCTCCTTACCTCTACAGCGCACTTCACTCCGTCAATAACGTCTAAGTTCATGTCATGTCTTTGTGCTACCCTAGCGCTACGGGAGAGATTATGAACTGTTATTTACAGCTGTAGTAGCAAGTTTAGCAAGAATTCTTCCATAAGAGATTGTTTCTCTATAAGTCACTCGGTGTGTATGAAAATATTTTGACGTAACCATGGCAAAGAGCAGACGAACAATTATAATGTCGGAGTGACAGACTGGAAGGATCCACTCCACTGATCATCGACGTAAAAGGTAAAAAGATAGCTGTAGCCCCTCTTGCATGTAGTTGTGTACAGTTGACAAACACGCGGTAAATAGATCACTGATAGTCCAAGATCCCAGAGCCGCCAGACCTTAATTATTTTCTCATGAATAAAATGTATGGGATAATATACTGTTAGTATGTACTTTTCCCCCTTATTCATAAACGTGTACTAAAGTTACGATGCCGCTGATCATCGTTTGTCCCTTTCCATCATACCAATACGTCGGAAAGGGACAAACGATGATCAGCGGCATCGTAACTTTAGTACACGTTTATGAATAAGGGGGTTAACGTCTGCATACTTGCTATATTGGCCCGGTTTGTCCGGTACAAGGTGCTAAAGGTTGGTAGAAATATTACTAAATTTTCTTAATATTCTCATGGCTGATGGCTATGTATGTTTTTGGAAATATTGTTAAAAATTGATAGTCAACATTGCCAGACCATTTCCTCCGGCGTTAACTTATACCAGAAGTTTTACAACTATCGAAAAGATATTGTGATGCTCAGGGAACTATTACATTTTGTAAGTAGCCAGACCAATTGAAGGAGCGTCCCTCTTTAACTAACATCGTTAGAAAAAGACGGGTAGTCTATCTCGCCGCGAGGTACTGTCGCGCCAGTCATGTGCTAGTCACACATTAACTTTACACTTCTTAGTCAAGTAAATAATGAATTTGCAAACTATACGTAATATTAAAAAATTCTAATATGGAACTTCTATTAATACACATTACTCACACAAGCAAAATGGCTTTATCCAATTTTTTTTACTTTATTACACATATAACTCACACGTCTCGCATTTAAAAAACGTGTTGAAGGACTCTGAGCACGATTACTTTCCACGAACTTCGCAGTAACAGTACATACACACAACAATAAGCTCCATACTTGATGTACTGAAGAAACTACAATGGCACTAAAGAGAATGGTTCCTGAGGAGACGCTCCCTGCCAGTGTGGATGAGGAGGATTTCGCACTGTCAGGACTCAGTGTGGTACCGCCTAGCCAGCTCAATCCGACTTCAAGCTACACCGAGTAGGGCGCCGTATGTGTCGCGTTTACATTATACCCCCACCACAGTATAAGCACCGTGCGCGTTGGAGGCTCTGCCATCTTGTGGTCGGAATCGGAATTGTATACATGTACATTTACACGTCACGTGTTTTGCCATCTTGTGGGCTACATCGGAACAATAAAAATCACATTTACGCTTCGCGCCAAAAATCTGACGGCTCCTGTGCTGCCTCCTACAGTTCATGCATGCTTCCTTATAGGAATAAGGAAGCTGTCTTTTTAGACCCAGTAGTCCAACTCCGAACATTTTATGATTCTCGTACGAAATTAAAAATCTCGGACTCAGGGCTGTGCCATGGCATTTCATTTATTTTTAAATTCCATGATTATTTTACCGGTACCAACATAGAATGATAAGTATTATATATGTATGTAGTAGGTACCTATGATCATTATACAAGGTGTTACAAAAATACTGACCATATATTTGAGAGCATAATTACATAGCATCATATTATGACAAGGAAAAAGTTAAAAGATTTTTAGCGTCAATTCAAAAACCCGACTGAAGCGCCACCTGTTATAAATCGGTGTACACTGCCGCCAGGGCTGCTGAAATGGTGGAGCACACCAGAAGGCCGGTTACACGCTGAAGGTGTTCCAGCTTCGATCGCGCCACTACGTGCACTTCAACTCTCTTGTGGTGCATGTGCAGCGACCGTTACAGGGGACCATCGAGTGCGCCGACTTGTGGCCGAAGGCACAGTCTATAAAATACACCGCCACGGCTGCTGAAGTGGTGGAGTATGCACACCAGAAGGCCGGTTACACGCTGAAGGTGTTCCAGCTTCGATCGCGCCACTACGTGCACTTCAACTTTCTTGTGGTGCGTGTGCAGCGACCGCTACAGGGGACCATCGAGTGCGCCGACTTGTGGCCGAAGGCACAGTCTATAAAACACACCGCCACGGCTGCTGAAGTGGTGGAGTATGCACACCAGAAGGCCGGTTACACGCTGAAGGTGTTCCAGCTTCGATCGCGCCACTACGTGCACTTAAACTCTCTTGTGGTGCGTGTGCAGCGACCGCTACAGGGGACCATCGAGTGCGCCGACTTGTGGCCGAAGGTAGTCTATAAAACACACCGCCACGGCTGCTGAAGTGGTGGAGTATGCACACCAGAAGGCCGGTTACACGCTGAAGGTGTTCCTGTTCGCTGTATATAATAATATTTAGTTATAGTACCTAGCTAATAAGAAAAAAATGCATGCTTCTTCTAGTAAAGCGTACGCATTTCAAATTACTGTCCACCTATGTTCATCACGACATTTTTGCAAACAAATATATCTTTATCTATACCGCTAGCTGGCGCGGGTGCCATTTCGATTTCAATTTATTTATTTATGCGTACATACACAGTTGTCATGGTTACATCATATCTCACAGCCTCGTCTGCTCAACATACCTCACAGCCTTTTTTGTAAAATTAAAACAGATTTTATTATAGGGATAAATCCGCACGTGGAGGGGATAGTTAAATAGCGTTACTCAGACTATTTTCGTTAACCCGCTCCATGCCCCCCGCACCCGCAGAGGACGCCCTTAAGGACAGAAAAATAAAATTTAAAAAGGAGATGCTAGCTTCACTAATCGGCTTTCAGCATCTCAAAAGATTCTATTCCTAGAAAACATTCCATTCGGTTTGTAATATTTAATAATTCTAAGCCGTAACGATTTATACAATATGCTTCAGCGTTTAAAGGACGAGGCAAGTCAAATAGGCTTAAATACTAATACTTGTAGCTCTGTGAGCTGTATACCTCGATAAGCTTAAAAAAAATATTTATTTGTTTTACAAGGGGGCAAAGTTGTTATTTGACCGCTCGTGCTAATATTGATACCCGAGCAAGCGAAACATTACAAAATTGAACCGCGAACGTAGCGAGTACTTAAGAAGTGGATAGATATAAGGGGAATATAGGGATTACATTCTCATAGAAAAGCAGTGATACTGCTCGCAATCCGACCAGTATGCCTACCACGAGTTTGATTGATACTGATATATTCGCTTATATGCCAGTACGAGCGAGATGCAAAGATGGTGTCAGTGTCAGAACTGTGTCAAGTTGTCATGGTAAGGCTACAGTTAACAATTACGAGCACGCAGGTGACTTTCAATGAGAACTTCCATACAGTCACAATCAGATATATCGGAGCGATCAAGGTGCTCTCAAATATTTATTTTTATTTTATTTTATTTTATTCGGAAACCAACAGCTTAAGTAAACTAAAACTAGGTTAACATAAATATGTATCAGGGAAGCCAATTACAGGTTTCCACAGACAGGATACAAAGGTAGTCATATTACAGGTTAGCACAAAATTAAAGACTTTACAAACGCCAAAACATGCTATGAGAAAAGAAAGAAGTAATTTGTTTCTTATTTAAATCAATAAATTAATAAATTATCATATCTGAACACGCCTCTATTATCGAGGCGTTAGAGTGCGTGTACAGATATTTTTCATGTCGGCCGCTCCGATATACGTGTTGCCTGTAACAGGAGCAAATAATTTAACTAAGGCTAAGAAGGCTATACTCTTCAAACTGACCAACATTTGTTCAGCAACTTTTCAAAATAACTTTAATTTTAATTTTTAGAACACTTTAAAGTGTATTCTAAGACGCAATGTATTGCATTTTGTTATGTTTAAAGGGTGCCAATCAACGTCAATTACACTAATAAATAAAAAAAAGAACTAATGACAGCGTACATTGAAGGTAACATTTAAATTGTATGAAAAATAGGAAATCTAAAGAATTCATAATTTAAAAAAATCGCTGAACAAATTTTGGTAAGTTTGAGGAGTACAGACCACACCCGGTATGAACTTACTGCCAAAACCTGTACAGTCAGCATCAAAAGTAGCGGATCAAACAAGGTTTCAAAAGTATCTACCGTTCTGTAACAGCTTAACAAAATGTGATGGTCCTATATGTGGAACCATTAAGACGGTATAAGATATACTTGTGAACGTACATTTTAAAGATTTATCTATATTTGGAAAAGTTATTCGGAATATCAGATACTTTTGGCGCGTTGTTTCATCCGCTACCATTGATGCTGACTGTACATGTGTAACTTGTGGAGCAACTTCACCAAAAAAACCCTTAGTGCTCTGCGTGTCCAGTACAACAACGCCTTCAGGGGTTTGGTAGCGCAGCCCTGGTGCTGCAGCGCGTCAGGAATGTTCGCCGAGCGGAGCACTGACTTCCACGCTGTGCTGCGAAAGAGGGTGTCGTCCCTGTGGGACCGCACCAACGCACTCCTAAAGGTGGTTGCGGATAAGGTAGATAGCCCTCTTATCACTCATTGCATGTCTCTGCATGTACGATCCAATGATCACTATTTTATTTAATCGTATGGCATAACATAATACAGAAGCATATAATAACCAATTTTTTTTAAATGTTAACACAAAGTATATGTTTGCATGCCAAATCATTGACGATCATAATGTAAATTCATATAGATTAACATAAGAATAATTTATACTGTAATTTATCGTTATGAAAATAAATAAATCTAAATCTTAGATCTAAAGACCAGTCAGCCATTTGATGACTTCGTCGCACAGGGAGATCAGGTCTTCTGGAGGACCGGCAGTATAGCGCAATATGGGGCAGTCTTCAATTATGTGCCGGATAGCCTGGGTTTCAGCAACGCGCTTGCGAGCGCTGCTGAGCGAGCTGCGAGCTCCGCGCTAAGCAGGAGAGTCCACCCATCCACAGCGGTGTTTATATTGAGCGCAACGTCCGTTGCCGGTACGAAGCCTGTTGAGTTTGCAATGGGGGACAACGGTTACTCGCGTCCGCAGGATTTACCTTAGATGCCCTGCCCGTGTCCCCTGGGTGGTGCTAAAGAGTAATCAACTTTGGCCGCTGCACTGCACTTTGTACTAAGAGCCTCGCAGCAAGTTAACAGAAGCGAATACTATAAAGAGATACACTATCACAATGAGCACTATACGTTTCACTAACAGGTATACATTTATATCATATTGTTACTAACATAATGTTGTAAACAAACATTTAGATACTTGGTGTCTGAAATATATTCATTTTCATTTTCACATCAGATGGCGAGTGTGCAAAGTGACGCATTTCTCTTGAACACAAACAGAGCCCGCGGAATTACAAAACACGGCTGCATTCTGATTCTATGAGCTGGGGCCGCGACAATAGTGATTAGGCGGGGACATCGGCCGAATAGCCGAATATTCGCCTATAGATTAGGCTTCTCGTCTTTGATAGAAATTGAGTTTATTCTGCACGCAGTACGTATTGAATTGCGGACATTGCGGTGTGATAGTTTCAGTCGTCATGTGTGTAAAAAAATATGTTGTAATATTTTTCTCATGTTTTTGTACCTACTATCTATGAATATAAAGGTAGTCTGAAAAATTATACTGATCTTAATAATTGATTACCTACTTGTAGTTTGTTACTTTTTTTACCGTTATCTACGGGTTAACGTACTATTCGGTATCCGGCCGGATACTATAACCACTATTCGGTATTCGGCCGAATAGCGAAATTGTGGCCGAATAGGCCGGATACAGAATAGTGGCCGAATATTCGTTGCATCTCTAATAGTGATTCATGTTCAGAGCATGCAGCTCGCCTCGCGCGGACTACACACGGACTGACAATCCGTGTATAATATTACTTTATCTGCATCCATACCATAACTTGCTTAAAGTGTGTTCAGAAACTAATAGCCTATATTAAAAAAACCTGTGTTTGTGGTTGCATCGTAATTTTTAGGGTTCCGTAGTCAACTAGGAACCCTTATAGTTTCGCCATGTCCGTCTGTCTGTCTGTCCGAGGCTTTGCTCCGTGGATATATAAAAAAAATAAAGCCGACAAAGTCGTACAATAAAATCTAAAAATTTAATTTTTTTGAGGGTACCTCCCATACACGTAAAGTGGGGGTGAATTTTTTTTTTGCTTCAACCCTACAGTGTGGGGTATCGTTGGAAAGGTCTTTCAAAACTAATAGGGGCCTCGAACAAACATTTTTTGATAAAGTGAATATGTTCGGAGATAATCGCTCCGAAACAAAAAAAAATGTGTCTCCCCCCTCTAACTTTTGAACCATAGGTCCAAAAAATCGTGAAAGTAGAGCTTAAGAAAGACATTAAATGAAAACTATAGCGGACATGATCAGTTCAGCTGTTTTTGAGTTATCGCAAAAAGTTTCCCCTTCATAGTAAAAAGACTTACTTTAATTAGGTACTGATTATGCAAATTTGCCTATTTGTTTAACTCGCGTGAAAGGTACCGTTTCATCCCTTGGTTAACAATTTACTATACTTTAAGCTCCAGTTTAGCTTATTGTGACGGAAGAGTAACTACGGAACCCTACACTGAGCGTGGCCCGACATGCTCTTGGCCGGTTTTTATTACTTTAAGGTATCGATAACATACTTTTTCATCAGACTTGCTCGAAAAAGATCTTATTTCATGCAGGTGTACTGAAGTTCTCCCTAGGGAGAACATCGATGACGTTACGGCGTTGTATCGCGGGGCCAACACACATACCCACCACGATACGACGTCGTCTCACGTTGCGGCGTCGTGCAACGTTACGGCGTTGTATCGCGGGGCCAACACACATACCCACGATACGACGTCGTATCCGCGATACGATCGAGATGAGGGCGACTTTCGGGACGCAAGCAAGCGCCGCATTTTTAGATTTTATTGTTTAAACAACAAAGTTGTTTCAGAAACCAGTGTGTGTTGTGTCGTTAACGATGCGTCACCTTAAGAGCCCATCAACGTGCTTAGTATGTTAGATATTTAAAAAAGGGGGCCGCTAGGTACTGTATTTTGTATTTAAGTACCTTTTGAATGCATCATAACAGTTTTTACGTTGCTGGATTCGTCAATCTAGGCGTCCAAAGTTAATACGGCCGTTTTTGTTTTGAGCAACATAAAAACTATTATGATGTATTCAAAAGGTACTTAAATACAAAATACAGTACCTAGCGGCCCCCTTTTTAAATATCTATCGTTAAATTTAAATAATCACAATTATTTAGCAGTGGCGCTAGTGAGCACGTTGATGGGCTCTTAATAAACAGTTGTATAAAAAATACTAGTCTAGACGTCTACCTATCCTACATGAAAAAAGCGGCCAAGTGCGAGTCGGACTCGCGCATGAAGGGTTCCGTACCATTTAAGACGTATTAAAAAAAAATCTACTTGCTAGATCTTGTTCAACATTTTACCACTTTGGACACACATTTTACCACTTTGGGACTGTCTCTCGCGCAAACTATTCAGTTTAGAAAAAAATGATGTTAGAAACCTAAATATCATTTTTGAAGACCTATCCATAGATACCCCACACGTATGGGTTTGATGAAAAAATTTTTTTTTTAATTTATTGACGTATTAAAAAAAAACTATTCACTAGATCTCGTTCAAACCAATTTTCGGTGGAAGTTTGCATGGTAATGTATATCATATATTTTTTTTAGATTTTTCATTCTGTTATTTTAGAAGTTACAGGGGGGGGGACACACATTTTTTCACTTTGGAAGTGTCTCTCGCGCAAACTATTCAGTTTAGAAAAAAATGATATTAGAAACCTAAATATCATTTTTGAAGACCTATCCATAGATACCCCACACGTATGGGTTTGATGAAATTTTTTTTTTTTTTTAATTTTTATGACGTATTAAAAAAAAACTACTTACTAGATCTCGTTCGAACCAATTTTCGGTGGAAGTTTGCATGGCAATGTATATCATATATTTTTTTTAGATTTTTCATTCTGTTATTTTAGAAGTTACAGGGGGGGGGACACACATTTTTTCACTTTGGAAGTGTCTCTCGCGCAAACTATTCAGTTTAGAAAAAAATGATATTAGAAACCTAAATATCATTTTTGAAGACCTATCCATAGATACCCCACACGTATGGGTTTGATGAAAATTTTTTTTTTTTTTTTAATTTTTATGACGTATTAAAAAAAAACTACTTACTAGATCTCGTTCGAACCAATTTTCGGTGGAAGTTTGCATGGCAATGTATATCATATATTTTTTTTAGATTTTTCATTCTGTTATTTTAGAAGTTACGGGGGGGGGGGGACACACTTTTTACCACTTTGGAAGTGTCTCTCGCGCAAACTTTTCAGTTTAGAAAAAAATGATATTAGAAACCTCAATATCATTTTTAAAGACCTATCCATAGATACCCCACACGTATGAGTTTGATGAAAAAAGATTTTTTGAGTTTCAGTTCTAAGTATGGGGAACCCCAAAATTTATTGTTTTTTTTCTATTTTTGTGTGAACATCATAATGCGGTTCATAGAATACATCTACTTACCAAGTTTGAACAGTATAGCTTTTATAGTTTCGGAAAAAAGTGGCTGTGACAGAATCGGACAGACAGACGGACATGACGAATCTATAAGGGTTCCGTTTTTTGCCATTTGGCTACGGAACCCTAAAAAAGGAAAAACATGTTAAACTTCACATCCGACCTCATAAAATTAACTTAGACCGTTCAGTCTCGTATAGACTAGTTAGTTACGCGCAATATTTTGTAAACTTTCATCGGAGCGTATAATTTAGTCCACGGTTACGTTACGACTAAACGGGTGTGTTCAACGAATTTTTTTTATACTACGTCGGTGGCAATGAAGCATACGGCCCACCTGATAGTAAGCAGTCTCTGTAGCCTATGTACGCCTGCAACTCCAGAGGAGTTACATGCGCGTTGCCGACCATAACACTCCGCACCCTCGTTGAGCTCTGGCTTACTCACCGGCAGAAACACAACACTGAATTTGCGCGTTAAGAGGAAAGAGGACGGCCGTTTCTGCATACAAACGTAGTCCCCTTCTTTCTCTCTGGATATTGACGATATTGACGTGCGTGTGTGACCATTGCTATGTTTGACTGTTTTCGATTTTTAGATTATAAAAATTAGGAGCAAAAGATTTAGTACAAATTTTTAAACGGTCCTAACTCAAATAATAATCAATATTTCGAAAAAAAACAATGTAGTGGCATAGCTGTGATTGATATCCAACAAATTGTGTCAAAATATTTTCAATAATGTTAATACCCAGAGGAAAACGAGGACTACGTATGTTGATAAAGCGATTTCGCTCGAGTCCTCCATTTTCGTCTTAGGGGCCCACTGATTACAGTTCGCCGGACGATATCGGCCTGTCAGTTCGCAAAAGCAGACGATCGCGGCTGACAGGCCGACATCGTCCGGCGAACTGGTAATCAGTGGGTCCCAACTTCGTGTTCTTCTCTCACTCTCACTGAGCATAAGAGTGAGGGAGACGGAAGTGCGACGACCGGGAGCGTGGATAAAATGTTTTTTAATTTAAATTTTTTGTGTGTATTAAAAATTTAAAAAAAGAAATGTCTGATATTTCTAAAGCATAATAAGGCTCATTTAAAAAATATTTTTCTACTGGTCGACTGTAATGGTTGAATTAAGATTTCGTATACCAAACTATAATTGCGTACTTTTCATATATACAATTTCTTGAATCAGAATTTCTAATGGAAAGGAAAGGTACTTATGCACATGATGCGTAACTTGCGTAAGTATTATAACATATGTCCAAGGTTCTTGAAGGAGCGGTTTGCACTCAGTTGACTAACTACGTAGAACAAAATAATATGCTACCGAGCGTACAGTCCGGGTTCCGTAGCGGCCACAGTACGGCCACCGCGTTAGCTCAAGTTACAGATAATATAATATCAGCTACTGACGATGGCAAGTGCACTATATTAGTATTACTGGATTTTTCACGAGCTTTTGACTGTATCAGCAAGGAATTGTTAATAGCAAAAATGGCTTACTACGGATTGTCAGTATCAGCACGTAAATGGTTTATGTCGTATTTGACAGATCGTAAGCAGTATGTTCTTACAGAGGATGGTCAGGGACAGGAGATTCGGTCGACAGTAAAACTAGTTAAAAGAGGCACACCACAGGGCTCGATTCTCAGTCCGTTGCTTTTTATTCTGTTTACTGCTGACCTCGGCAAACTACTCAAGCACTGTAGTGTTCATTTATATGCCGACGATACGCAGGTATATTTTTCATTCGACCCAAAAGACACAAAATGTGCTATAGAGCAAATAAATGAGGATCTGGATGCAATATACAAATGGGCGTATAATAATAACCTAGTTATAAACCCCTCAAAAACAAAGTACCTTATATTTGGATCTAAATTACAGCGTAATCGGATAATTAATTCTGATCCTAGATTGGTGATTAATGGTAAAAGGATTGAGAGAGTGGATGCAGCCAAAAATTTGGGATTGATTATAGATAGTGATATACGCTACATTGATCATATTAATACAAAAATAAGAAACGCATTTTATAGGCTAAAAATTTTGTATGGTATCCGAAATTACCTAACAGAAGAGGTGAGGCTGGTTTTGATTGAGTCGCTAGTGTTATCACAGTTTAATTATTGCGATATCGTATATGGACCACGCCTGCTGGCCAAAACCGCACAGGCAATTCAAAGAGTTCAAAATGCTTGTACTAGGTTTTGTTTCTCGGTGCCAAAGCGAGCCCATATCACACCGTTTCTAAACGAGAGAAAAATTCTGAAGATGGCAGCACGTAGAACCTTGCATATGGCCAGTATGGTTAAAAATATAGTCTCTAGTCATAAACCAGAATATCTTTATAATAAGTTTCGATGGATGAAAGACGTTCACGGTCGGAATACTCGCAGTAAGTTTCTAAATAAAATGAGTGCCCCGAAACATAAAACAGCAGGTTATCGTGGTAGCTTCAAATACTCTGCATCTAAGATCTGGAACGACCTACCACCGCCATTGCGAGCTAAAATGTCCCTTCCAACCTTTAAAGGCAAATTGAGCTTACTTTTATTAAATTACCAAATTTCCTCAGAGGATATAATTATTTAATGGTGTTGTGCTATATTTTGGACACTTACTATTCCTGTTGTTTATAAGTTTGTATTTTTATTTTATTTTATTTATAAGTATTCTCTCATACAAAAAGTACTATTACTTATCGCTGTACGTTTCAATGAACGAAACTTATGACTATGGCATTGTTTGTACCTATTCAGTAAAATACTTGAGTTATAAATGTAACCAGTTGTCAATATCAAGTAAATACCAAATTAAAATATTAAATTTTCACTTGTAATAAAAATTTCTTTATTTTTTTCGTACTATAATTGTATACACTAGCTATCTCTGGTAATAAAACAAAAAATCCATTAACCCGCATGTCATATCAATGTGGTTCAGTGAAGGGGACGGACTGAAAATCAGCGCTGCGCAATCAATTTGTAATAAAATGGCTGACGCAGCGTACGCTGAGTCCGTTCCTTTTGCCGCGCATGCCTATTATTATTATTTTTAAGTGAAACATTGTATTTTGTGTGGCAATAAATGGTTTCTTATTCTTATTCTTATTCTTATTCTTATTCTTATATTTTTCTTCGCAAGTATTATAAAAAAACTAGACTGTGACAAAGTACAAAATGGTACTGAAATTAAATTCCTTAACAGTCACGGACATTAATTGTTATGTTAGTCATTTAGGGTTCAAGCTAATTTGGTGGTCAACACTAAGCCCCACTTGCACCATCCCACTAACCCTTAACCGGTTAATCCGTCAAACCAGTGTCAAATTGTACCGGTACCCATGGTAACACCAGGTTTAACCGGTCAACCCCGTGTTAGTGGGATGGTGCAAGTGGCCCTAACGGTGTCAAACGGTGTAAACTCCAATGTAGAGTAAACACTAAAACCCATTATATTCAATAAGTGAATTTCTTCACATAACTGTATAAAATATTTTAGCATATTTGACAATGTTATTGTTTCTTATTGTTTTTATTTCATTATTGCTTTTCTATAAATTCTGGCTTGACGATCCTTTTCAGGTGAAAATTTCCATTTTATAATTGTTGCTATCTGGATTATGGTGTTATTTTTGGTCATTATTAGAATTTATTTTTGACGATCACATGATCACATGACCATCAAATCACATTGAGATGAATGTAATATGTAAAACAATCGTATATTGTGTAATAAAAATAAATAAATCTGAATCTTAATGGCTCAGCAATCAAAGTCCGTGACTGTACAGTCAAGTGTAAAAATTATACATAGCATCTTATTCCAGTGCAATAAGAGCGTAGTACCATATTTATGAGACGATTCTCCCGATACATATTTTTGCAGCTGACTGTACTACATGGCCCCAATGACAGTCCACATTGTACCCAGCTTCCAAAAATCCTTCTAAACAAACAAACGTGCTAATCTTAAGCCGAGCCGAATGATTTATGAATTACCCTTCGCAGGGTCACCATCTTGCTCGCCTATGACTCATTACGCTGAGTCACTTGAGTCATATCGATACTATCGGGTGTCAATTCAATACTCGAATATACACAGCCTAATAAGGATTGTGTTTATTGTTCTTGCACATAAGTCTCATAACCAACATACTTATAGATCTGCACACACACGAAGTCTAGTGGAAAAATTATAAGTCTATTCCATCCATCCATTTCAATGTCAACTGCACATTCTCTTGTATTCTGCTTCGGTTCTGTACCCCTAGTGTAAATTTGATCGACATCATAACGTGACGAACGCGTTTGCGTTAAGTCTCATTTTGTATAGGATTTTGAGTTTCCAAAACGTCCCGCTTGGCGCGCTCTTTCTAAATCCAATACAAAATGAGACTAAACGCAAATGCGTACGTCACGTTTCGAAATCGAATTTATTTACACTAGGGGTACAGTTTGATGGTACGAGTATTTGTTTCAATTATTTACCATATTGAAACATTCCTATGAAGGAACTCTACTCGGGATCTCGGTCAATGTCCAGAGAGTAGAGACACGTTGTATTTCTAATTCAATCCAAAATTACATTTGATTATTTTAATATTAGTTGCATGTTCCTAGTTTTATATAATTTACCTAATATCATTCCAAACATAATGCATTTTTTTTATGAATGAATGAATAAATAAATACTAATAAATAAAAACCCACTTATTAAAAGGAGGCCTAAAGTTGAGCCCGCCGAGTTGTTTTAACGATATTGGCCTCATGAGCCGTACGTAAACCGCTGCTTTTGAATAGCCTCCAGCCTCTCGGAGGAGCCGAGCGGACTCAGGTATGCTACTTTAAAGTACTACAAGACAGGCTAAGCGGGACTTTTATTCACCCATTGGCCACGGAACCTTAAAATGGCAAGAAAAAATGTCCACTCACCGACACAAGTCCGAAAGTTGAGGCCGACGAGTTGCTTGAGCGATATAGGCCTCGAGAGCCGTATGTAGGAGCTGCCGTTGAAATAGGCCTCGGGTCTCTCGGAGGGGCCGAGCGGGGTCGCGGCCTGAACTCCGACCCATAGCAGGAGGCTGAATCCTGTAACAAATAATTAATTGTAACATTTACGTTTAGAAGGAGAATTATAATAAATTTCAGATAAAACCCTTAAGTTAAATAAGCAGGTAAGTATCAAGGCCCCGTAGGTTACTGTTCTTTTCTCACTCTCACAGAGCGTAAGCGAGAGCGAGATGGATGTGCGTGTGGACCGCGGATATCATGTTTTTGAATTTTATTTTATTTTTGTTTTTTAAAAATCGCAGATTTCCATCGAACATAATATTGCTCATTTTACCAAATATGTTTCAATATTCAATCTATATCCCTTTTGTTTTGCTGCGACGCACACAACGTTTTCTATATGTTTGGAACAGTATTTCAATGTATTTTTTTCTTTCTACTTCTATTTTGTATTTCCTGTGTGTATTGCGGCAAACAAATAAACGGATTATCTATCTATCTATAAATTGTATATATGACAATATCAATTACAATGAAATAAAAAAAATATATGTAGTTTTTGTGCATACATTATTATAATTAGACCTATGGTATTGTATGGCATGGCGGTGTTTTTTTATTCCCGTTAATTTCAAGGGTGCATTCTTGTGCTTAAATTAAGTAACTTGCTCAAAGACACCGGTATTCTAAATAACTCCATTTCGGAGATAATCAATACTTTATTTTTTATCTTATAAGGCCCTCACGAGCGTATACACTTGACTTAGGCCGTTTACATATTGATTAGTGTTTAGTACGAGTGTCTACATTTGCTACAAAACTTAAATACTATCTCGGACGATTGATGTTCGAAATGACATTGATGGGCCGGGCGTTGATTTAAGAGAGTCAGTCAGTCAGGACTTTTACGTTTATATATAACAGAATGTGGTTGTGGAGAAGAATGGAGAGAATAAGTTGGACTGAGAAAAAAACGAACGAGGAAGTGCTGGGAATTGTTGGAGAGAGGAGAAACCTACTGAGGACCATAGAGAATAGACGAGGAAAAATGATAGGTCACTTGATAAGACACGACACTTTCTTTAAAACTATTTTGGAAGGCAAGATCGAAGGTAGAGGAAAACCACGAGCAAGTTACACGCAGCAACTAAAAGGAAAAGTAAATGTCGTGTCTTACAGGGATCTAAAGAACTTGGCCGAGGACCGCGAAAACTGGCGTCTACTCCACCGACAAGAGCCATGCTCTTAAATGATGATGATGATAACAGAATGATTTCTGGGTCGTGATCCAGAACCACTTTTTCTGAATCTATAAATGATTTACATTATCATACGGTAGTATTTGATTGAAAGATAATTAGTTTGATTTTTACTATTTTTCAAGTAAAATTAATCTTATACGAAGTAATCATGGTCACCCTATGACTTTTGACATACGCTGTATGGAAAGCGACAAGACGTCACATTGAGTAGGGTGACCAAACTGTATGCAAACATGTTTTTTTCTACTTGTCATCTGAAAAATAATCATAATTATTGGTGATAATAAATAATGAGCAACATCATTAGACTCAACTTTGAATTCTGTGTGATGTCTTGTTCTCTTGCTCCACGACCCCGAAATCACCCTGTATAGATATTAGTAATTTTATACCACAAAACCGAATAGGAAAGAAAATTACAATACAATACAAATACTCTTTATTGCACACCTCAATTAAAATTACACCAACAAAAACGATTATCATTCCAAAAACTGGTTATATTTAGCTTATAAAAAAATATAAATTAACTTTTGTTTACTGATATAGTTAAAGTGACGTCACAAAGTTTGTGTTTCCCCCTCCCCTTGTCACAACATATCAATTTTTCTTGACCCCCCACCCCCCAATGGCCCTAAACGGGTGACGTAATTACTGTATCACGAATTGAGATGATTTTTCTTTCAACGGGGGCTTAACGGGGATTAATAAGGGATGGTATTTATAAAATTATAATGGTACTAATCGGATTGCTATATTTATAAATCCATTTTATTTATATTCTTCTACAGCGTATATTTTTATATTATTTATTCCAAGGAGTCAAGAGCCCGGTAACGATTTTTGATCAAAAATGTTAAATTGATATATTTAGTCGTTGAAATTGTACACCTTTTGTTACGTAATATCTATAAATAAATATAAATAAATAAATATTATAGGACATTATTACACAAATTGACTAAGTCCCACAGCAAGCTCAATAAGGCTTGTGTTGAGGGTACTTAGACAACGATATATAATATATAAATATTTATAAATACTTAAATACATAGAAAACACCCATGACTCAGGAACAAATATCCATTGCTCATCACACGAATAAATGCCCTTACCAGGATTTGAACCCGGGACCATCAGCTTCGTAGGCAGGGTCACTACCCAATAGGCCAAACCGGTCGTCAAATATCTATATAACAAGTATTGGTTTCTATTAGTCTTCTCATCTTGCCTTTTAATAGTGAGGTCGCAAGCGTGCGTCCCCGGTAACATGTGACGAGAAGAAACAGAAATTTGATTTCGTAGAACTTTCATTTACACTACTTTATAAATTTATAATAAAGAAAATGTAGTTTATTAAAGTTGAAGTACATGATATGTGTAATACAAAATTACCATTTTTAGCAGTCGAAACTTTACGAAATTTACAAATAAGAGCTTTATGCGCGTTTAACTAAACGTCCATCAGAAAAAAACATAACTAATTAAGTGACTCTGTTTCCAATAAAATCATTTATACCAAGTTTTTGTCAAAAAATATATTTTTGGTACAACCTTTTTCGCTGGCTGTACTTTTTTCCACAGGCAACTAATACTCATCGAGACAATTCTAAAAACCCCAAACACAATTAGGTTGCGTTGTTTTATCACAGAGTTCCTATGGCAATCTCCTGTCTCCAATGCCGAATTTAGAGGTCTGGAGGCCTCGGGCAATAAAGGAGTGGAGGCCCCCTGGCCCCAAATTTTTTCCAAATAAAATGGTAAATTTTCCGAATTCTCTATTGTGGGGGCCACTCTTTTGTGGAGGCCCGGGGCAGTAGCCCCGGTTGCCCTCCCCTAAATCCGGCCCTGCCTGTCTCCATCATCAGATCAGCTTGATGGTACCATAATATTGCATTGTCACCCGAGAATACATGTGTATGCAAAGTTTCAGCTTCATCGGAAACCGGGAAGTGGGTCAAATTTAACTTGCAAGATTTGTCCCATACATACTAACTGGACAAGTTAAATAAAAGCTTGTAAAAATGAAAGATAACAAGACGTGCTAAAAGAAACCAGTATACTTTTTATTTCTAATAGAAAAGGTGTACAATTTCATCGACTAAATCAATTAGACATTTTTGCGACTAAAATCGATAACGGCCTCTTAAGGAGTCCTTGATTACCAGTTCGCCGGACGATATCGGCCTGTCAGTTACTCGCGATTGTCAGCTTTTGCGAACAACTGCAGGCCGATATCGTCCGGCGAACTGGTGATCAGTGGACCCCTTTAAACTAGTTAGTATACGCCCTAATAAACTAACTTCCACAAGTTTTATTAAGTACGACCACATTTAATTTTCCGTACAATAAAATTCAACAAGCAATTTGTCAGTCAGTTACGAGGTCAGTGACAACCTGACACTGACATATTCGCTAACGTCTGCGTAACTTGCTTTCTATACATGGTGTAATCGTTAAGTGTAGGCAGGCGATAATTCCGCAAATATAACAGATATCAGCAAACTTCGAATTGATATCGAAAGTGCGTTACCCAATGATTAAATACATTAATAATTTTAAAAAGAGTTATGAGTTATTAAGTTAGTGTAATTTATTATTTGAGATAAGATTTATTATTTTATAAACGGTAGTTTTATTATTTTATTACAGTTTGTTTGTGCAAATAATGAATCTTAAGAGGCTGTCAATACCTAAAGCACGCACACTGTCTATTTGTATCGGAGTAAATGAGATAGCACTGTCGCATGTTATTGGGCCTGGGCAAGGGAATAATAAGAAAAATATTTAAATAAAAAAAGTGGATTATTAGTGTAATATTTGACTCAACAGCGGTTTAGATATAAATGTTTTGAAATTGTGATTTTAATTGCAGACCCATAAGTCAAAACAATAAAGACTTTAAACCTTGAATTTAAAGACTTAAATTGTGATTTTAAGACCAATCTTTGCAATTATTTTCTATCGAGCCGATTTCGTTCAATCATGTATCGAGTACAACCACGGTCTTTGAAATACAATTAATATGAACATATATTTTTATTACTTGACTAAAACAAATAGTCTTTCTTAAAAAACTGTTTAAGTAACATCAATTTCAAGGACATTGGGTGTTGACAGCCTCTTAAGTAGTTTTATCTCTTACGTCACCGACGTTCTTTGAGGGGTGAATCGTCATACTAAATGTATAATAGCATTTACACTTAATATTTTTAATATTTCTGCTTTTACTTTAAAAAGTTATTAATGTAATTTTCCTCATTGGGTAACGCACTTACGATATCAATGTAAAGTATTCTGATATCTGTTATATTTACGGAATTATCGCCTGCCATCCGTCCGGGTTTTCCCCGGATTTATCCTAGTTTGGAGGCCGTCCGGGGTCTGTCCGGGGGGGAGGGGGGTGTCAAGAAGTGTCCTTTTCATGTACGGAAGCACATTCAAACTACATGTAAAATTAAAGGTCTTGTTTTTTTAAAATATTATTTTCGGACTCGTCCGGGGAAAAAATGCGATTTACGCCAAATGTCCGGGTTTTTTAAATCTTTGTCCGCGTTTGGCGAAATTCGAGATGGCAGCCCTAACTACGAGTAATATGCCAATACGAGCGAGAAGCATAGAAAGTAAGTTATGCATACACGCTAGCGGATATCTCAGTGTGAAACTGGTGGTAGCCGTACAGTCCGGTTCCGAATGTAAATATAGCTATTGGTAGACAGGTGCCAGATCGGCAGGTGATCTCAAGGCCGGACTGTGGCCTTTTCCTGTGAGTTTTACAGTTATAATAGCACACTTAAAAACTGTTCGATCATTTTTTTCTCTGCGAGGTTGAGGGCGAGGTGGAAGCTTTTTAGACTATTTCCTAGTGTTGTGTTCCTGCCGGTAAGGTTGCTTGAGTTCAACGAGGGTGTTAGGGTCGGCAACGCATGTAACACCTCTGAAGTTGCAGGCGTCCATAGGCTACGGTAACCGTTTACCATCAGGGCCGTACGCTTGTTTGCCATTGAAGTAGGAAAAAAATCGTTACACTGGCACACTGGCAGTCGTCGCATTTATCCATACGCAGCAATTAGGTTCACTTCTTTCCTATAGAAGTATGGATATACTCGAAGAAATCCTTCATTCTCGATAGATCCAGTCTATATGTAGATCCAAAATAACGCTATAAATAGTATTTTATATAATCGTGTTATAATAGAGAGCTTTTCAGTCGAGTACAGTGTTGCGGCGACGAAGCTTGCTGAGTTGCCAAAGTGAGGTACGAGATTGAAAAGCTTGATTATATCACTATTGTATACAATACTTTTTCTACGAGTCAATAAAAATAATACATTAAACTAATAAAATCATACAGGTAAACAAGCCAAAAGTATACAGCTATTTAAGATATGCGAGCAGCCGCGATACCTTTATACTTGTGCGCGCCCCGGCGTATGTTTTTTCTCAACTACTTTAAAAAGTTTCAAAGTTTTATGGTACCATACACTACTGCACTTGGTTAATGTACCATTATCTGCCCATTTACCTGTCGCACATTTAAAAAATAATAATCATTCGATAGCTTATGAATTAGGGCATAAATTTCAAGCATAAATGTGTGAGAATTTTCCACAATTACTCGAGAATTAATAACAAAACTTACAGAAAACCGCAGCCAAATAACACTAGACCCTACTCATAGTGTTGTGTTCCTGCCGGTGAGTAAGGTTGCCAGAGCTCTACGAGGGGGAGGGGGGTTTAGGGTCGGCAACGCGCATGTAGCTCCTCTGGAGTTGCAGGCGTACATAGGCTACGGAAACTGCTTACCATCAGGCGGGCCATATGCTTGTTTGCCATCGACGTAATATAAAAAAAAAACAAAGATAAAAATTGTCTTCAAAAATTTACTTTTTTTTACATTTTATCTTTTTTTTTCGAGAATAAGGTCGTTGACCTGTACTTTTTTTATAAATGAAAGTACAGGATATCAGCTAAAAGTTGACATCATAATGATAGCCCTATTTAAAACATACACAAGTTACTCGAGTCCAAACAAGAACTTTTGGTATACCCTCCTAAGCTCCAAGGTCCTAAATCGATGGAATAAAAGAAGGTTCCAAATTCAAAATTGCGAAAATGACTCTGAACCTCTTGAAGGTTAAATTACAATACCTTGGTTACAAATGTTACAATAGTTTGTCAGGGAAATCAACCGAGTAATCCGTTATTAGTTTTCAAGGTTCCGTGCCTCGAAAGGAAAAAACGGAACCTTATAGGATCACTTTGTTGTCCGTCCGTCCGTCTGTCTGTCTGTCTGTCTGTCAAGAACCTTTTTCTCAGGAACGCGTGGAGGTATCAAGCTGGAATTTATATCAAATACTCAGGTCTACTGTCCCTTGCAGCTGTGAAAAAATCAAACTTCTAAGCCAACGCAATCAAAAGATACAGCCGTTTATGCCGCAAATTTCCGCAAATCTTCGAAACTCGCAAGGGAATCAAATCCTACAGGATACTTCCAGTAAACTCAGTATCTTGAAATTTGGTGCGAAGCAACGTCTTATAGCACAGATAAAGGAAAAATTGCGAAAACAGTTAATTTTCGTTACATCATATAATAAAAATATTTTTAATAATTGATATGACCCGATTGTCGTGATGGGTTAACTTTTACTTATATACCTACTGGTTTGTACGGAACCCTCGGTGCACTTGTTTAACGTTCACGCTAAACCGCGCCGGGCCCGGGCCGAGGCGTCCGACACGTCATTTCCTATAACGGCTGACCGGTGATCACGTGGTATTTTACATAGAAAACGAAGCGCCGGAATCTCCGGCCCGGCCCTGGCCCGGTCTAGCGTGTGTCATCCTTGTCAACATGTTCATCAAAATACATTACCCACATCACAGTTTTCTCAAAGGTTAGCTGGAAGAGATGCCTTTTAGGAATAAGTTCGCCTTTGTACATAACGTTTGTTTTTTTGTTTAGTTTTGTATGTTTTATGTTAACCTGTTATGTGCAGTAAAGTGGCATAAATACATAAATACACAGTGAAACTAGTCTACTCATTTCGCCTCAAGTCGTTACGCCAAATCGTGGAGGCATTGCATGTAGTAACAGTAACAAGAACTGACTACTGGTAATCCTTATGTGGTGGTAATAAGGTTCCCAATTGGTCAATAACAGTCGCTGGTGCTGTGACCGGGTCACTGCGGTTGTAGACACTGCTGGTATTAGGGTTGCCAAGGGAAGTGAATTATCGTACCGATTATAGTATTTTATGCAACAGTTGTATAAGAAGGGTCAAAAAAGGCGAGTGGCGTGAGTTACAATGTGAGCCGGAGCCGAAGGCGTAGGCGAACATTGTAAAGGAATACGCCATGAGTATTTTTTGACCTACTTATACAACGTTGCATACAATACTTTTCCTACGAGTCAACAAAAATAAATCTTAATTTAGGCAAACAAAGCAAAAGTAGACGCACGAGCGTACCTTGTTATGCGGGCCGCGGCCGGCCGGTCAGCGACACCTTCTTACTTGCTAAATTAAATTTTTGGACAGTTTTTTCTCGATTTTGGCCACCGTAGCCTACGGAGTCTAACAGGCAACGCTAAGCGGTCTTCGTAGTCTATGGGTGTTGCCTTATTACGAGTGTTACATGCGGGTTTCTGACTTATGAAGTGATTGTTTTTACTATGCAACCAAATGAATATTTTGTAAGTTGGCAGCAATGCACTTAGTTTAAAACTGTATTCGTTTTGATTTTGTTAGGTTGGTAGCCATTAATCTCAGTAACGTTATAGCGATTAAAAGCACAAGAGCTGTTATGAGGAATAGACAATATAGACTTTTCTTGAAACCTTTTATGTAGGTTCTTATATTCGTGTTAATGAATGCATAAATGACAGATAACAGTAGAGGAGTAGGAAAAAATATTAACGTACGCTACGTACTTTCCTTAAATTACCTGCATTATAAGGTTATAGGCCCAATATCTGGGGTCACGGTAGTACCCCCGCCAAGTCGAGCAAAGCAAATCGAAGCACGAGGGCAATATACCTACCTTTTCTCTAAGCGCTTCGTCGTTTTTTTGAACCCTCACAACTTGGGTTTGAATTGCCCCAGATAAACATTCGGGATATAATGTCAATTGTGGACTTTTAAGCATAAAAAATTTCAATTGCATAGCTCTCATATTTTAAATTTTATTCATATCTTAAAAACCTCGATTTCATCACTGACTCACTCACTGATGATTATCAAAACCCTTAGGGTACTTCCTGGAGTCCTAAGAAGCTAATATTTGGTATGTAGGATAGTATTAGTACACAAACAACAGAAAAATTAAAAAACTTGAAATTTTTAGCCCCTAAGGAGGTGTAAAAGGGGTGGAATGTTGTATGAAGAATCAATAACCGCTGAACCGATTTGGTTGAAATATGGTATGTAGATATTTTTGTTATGGGGAAGGATAGTTGTCAACCCCTAAATAACCCCGTAAGAGTAAAAAGGGGAGGATATGGGGTTCAAGCCTGTATGGGGAATTATCAAAAAAAGCAGACAGAAACGTCTGCGAACGATGCTATTAAGCTTAGAATAAATTTAAAAGTGGAAATATTACTGCCTTGGGTGAGACGAACTCCAGAGGCCGTGAGTTCAAGTCTCACCCAAGACAGTAATTTTTCCACTTTTAAATGTATTAAATATGCCCCTAGATACGTATTTCAGGAATTTTAATAGTACCTCAACCCTTAGGGGATGGGAGATTGTCATAAGCAACTTAAGAATTTCACTCCCATCAAAAAAATTTGCATGTAAAATGTTGCCAAGACGAAACAAGCTCTGTCAAAAAATTCTCAGATTTCTTGTAGAGCCAAGCTTCTAACTCTACATCTACGATGTACGATATTTTTTGTCGTACGCCTGGCAACCCTAGCTGTTATATTGCGTACAGCAGTACAGCACGCTAACCACACCGGTGGGTTAGAGTTTAACCTCCTTTTTTGAATGTCGGTTGGAAATTAGTGTTGCGTTACTTGGCCACTTGATATATTATGACAAATACATATTCACACGAGCGGGAGTAGCGTAGTTCTTAGATGTGGAAAGCAGCTGGTTAGGGGCACATCCACATAGGTTTTTTTTTATACTACGTCGGTAGCAAGCATACGGCCCGCCTGTTGGTAAGCATTCTATGGCCGCCTGCAATTCCAGAAGAATTACATGCTCGTTGCTGACCTTAATACTCCGCACCCTCATTATTAAGCTCTGAAAACTTTACTCACCGGCAGGAACACAGCACTGAGTAGGGTCTAGTGTTATTTGGCCGCTGTCTCTGTAAGGCGGAGGTACTTCCCCAGTTGGGCTCTGCTCTAGATCTGGAATGACATCCGCTGTGCTGTGCCCTACCACATAACGCGAGATGACATTCACAGTGCCCATACCTCTCTTTTGGACGTAGTTTAAGGACATACCAGGGTCCAAGAAGTATAAAATAGATAGTGATATAGATCTGTCAAGCAACATTTTAAACAGAAGTATATTTTCAGAGTAATTGGGTTAAAAGGTAAAAATCCGCTCGATGGTCATATTTTCCGTCGCTAGTTTCGCGCGGCGTGCCATATCTTTTGTAACTCTGGTTTTACTAATATGAGTCCGCCTGTTCGCGAGGATCAATTATTTTTTTCTTTTCGTTCTCTAGAGACTGCAGCGATCCGAACCCTGATTTTTTGACTTTCGCTTGATAAAAACACAAATATAGGTCTAAAATGCACTTTAAAGAATTATAATAGATGCACAAAAACTAAACATATGAATATGCCGTATCTTTTGTTTCATTTTAATTCTTCAGCTTTACGCGCCGCCCCCTCGTAAGAGTATTGCCAGACACTACATATTATAACACAAGGTCCCCCTCCGCGTCTGTCTGTCTGTGTGTTCGCGATAAACTCAAAAACTACTGAACGGATACACTTATCAGTAGAGTGATTCTTAAGAAAGGAGGTGTATAATTTTTTAAGGCTTTGTGTAACCCGTGCGAACGCCTCCTGTCCACACTGTGGTAGGGAGGAAAGTAGTTTCCATCTACTAGCAGAATTTATCATGTACGCGGCACTGCGATATAAAACCTTCGGCAGAGACTAAGGGAAAACGAACTAAAGGACTTCGAACTTAAAGATGTCCTTCTCTTCTGCAGGAAAACAAGATTTGAGACCAGCAGACACCAGGACAGTAACCTGCAGCTCCTACTTCAGGGAATTGGGCTGAATGAACGCATCACGCGATCGACAGCCCGCCTGTTTCCGGCCGGACGTCCCTACACTACATCTACATTCTACATCCGTGCGAAGCCGGGGCCGGCCGCTGCTGTCGCATCAATAGTAGCGGATGAAACAACCAGCCAAAAGTATCTGATATACCCGTACATAACTTTTCCAAATACAGATAAATCTCTATTTATATTCAAAAGTACGATATATCTTTTACAGTCTTAAATGTTCTACATATACAATCACCACATTTTGTTAAGCTGTTACAGAATAGTAGATACTTTTGAAACCTTGATTGATTCTGACTGTACTATAATATTCTACACTTCATGCCTCGGGCATCGGTTAGCCGAGAGGTTTAGTGTTTCATTGTATCGTGTATATTGGCTTATCGCTGACGTACTAGAACTACTAGACGAGAAACAAGGGCACTACGTGCCTCTTAGACGACCAATATCTTGATAAGTTGGTATAAAAACATTAAAAACCTATATCGTCTTGACCCCATGGTTAGGGTTGCCATCTCTAAAATTTGGAAACCAGGACAAGACGCGTGAAAACCCCGGATTTTAGAGTCCAGAACCCGGACATGTCCACAGGTTTTCTAAAACAGGTTGTGCATGTGTCGCGGGCGGCCTAAGGCTTTAAATTTTTAAACCCGGACTACAAATGAAGTCCTCCCCGAACGCTCCCCGGACGCCCTCTAAACTAGGACAAATCCGGGGAAACCCGGACGGATGGCAACCCTACCCATGGTCGAATGTACCAAAACGTTTTATTATATTTACATCACATAGTACATATAAATATATGCTAGTAGCCAAAAATCTCATCCAATATCACCAAGGGGGAGGGGAGGAAAAAAACCTGCATGATTCATGCACAAGCACTAGAATACAAAAAAAAGTATTATTCTTCGTTAAAGTACCTACACTCATCTGCAAATATCGATACAGACAAAATGCCAATAATATGTGCACACGACTTTATTGCCCATGTATTAAGGTTCTGTATACATATTATTAGCACTTTGTCCGTAGCTATATTTTCAGACGTGACTGTACACTTACAGACCAATTATAGTTTTAGTTATTAAATCTGTTTCCAATATGATACTGATCTGACAGTGTCAAAAGTGACATTTTTGGTAGAAGAATGACAGATCAGTATCATATTGGGAACAAATCTAATAATTAAAACTAGAATTGGCCTGATAAGCGTCTAGCGTCTACGTTAGCCCTTTGGACACAGAGTAAATAAAACTTTAATTTAATAATCGACCGTGCTTCGTACGCTGCAAGAAGGCAGCCGTCCCACCGCAGACTATAGCGACAACGAGTTTTTATTTTTTATTTATTACATACACACAACCATGGTTACACGCTATCCTAATTCGAGAGCATGGAATTTGACACACAAAAGAAAATTAAAAACATAAGTATATAGTACATAGATTATTATAAATTACAGTAACACAATACATATAGTAGTACCTTCTGAATTCGCTTAAAGATCAAAGAAACCTAACTCAACCGATCCTCGGTTGGGTGTCCGAATTGCGCTCGTAAAAGAGGCCTGGCGAAGGAATTGCGTTCGAGCGCGCGGCTCGGCCAGCAGGCTCGGCCGCCGCCGCCACACATACCAAATTTTTTTATATAACTCTTGGTATTCTTTGGCGATTGTGAATATGCCTGTTTTCAAAAAGCACGCTAAATGCACGCGTGCATGTCTTGGGTACGATCATGCTAACGCTTTACGAGTAGCAAAAGAAACGTTATAAGTTTAAATATACCTTTAAGCGGTTTAAACACGGTGTATGTAATTTTTTTACTTTATAAACATTTTGCACTTATTCTATAAATTTCTTTTTACACGGTTTTCCATGTACCTATTTTCTGTGTTTCTATTTTCGATACAATATGAAGACTATGTACAGCGAATAAATATCCTCGCCCTCGTCAGCGGTATGACATCCGCCTTAATAGGCTCTTACGTCGGTTTTCAACTCGGATTAATCCAATTAGCTAGGTATCGATTTGACGCGCCGTGTCAGCTCGTCAGGCAACGATGTTAACAAGTAAAACGTCATTCATTAATTATTAACCGTGATGGTCAATATTTAATATTTATAATATGTTTCTAGAGAGAAGAAATATGCACGCACTCATAGGCGGTGTAACAGCTGCCGTAGGCTCTTGCGTCGGTTCCCGACCAATCCAATTAGTCAGGTATCGATTGGACGCGCCGTGTCAGCCCGT
Source organism: Cydia pomonella (assembly GCF_033807575.1). Lineage (NCBI taxonomy): Eukaryota > Metazoa > Arthropoda > Insecta > Lepidoptera > Tortricidae > Cydia > Cydia pomonella. The sequence continues at coordinate 48,964,019 of NC_084703.1, forward strand.
CAGGTAACGATGTTAACGAGTAAAACGTCATTCACTAACCGTGATGGTCAATATTTAATATTTATACTTTATAGTATGTTTCTAGAGAGAAGATATACGCTCGCATTCGTCGGCGGTGTAGCACCTGCCATAGACTCCTGCGTTGGTTCTCGACTCGACTCGGGTAAACCCCTTCCTATAATGTAAAAACTATAGGATTGTTATAAAATTGTTAATAATATTATATGATCTCATTCCCATAATTAAACTGGTCAAAGGTAGTTACACCATAATTGTGGTATTATATCTGGTAAAGTACTTACTTTATTCGATGGCTATTATAAGGCGCCATTAATTTATTACGTGAGACGATTTTTGCCAATTTGTGATCCCTTCCCAACCCTGTGTAAGACAGAGAATAAGGCGACCCCCTCCCCCCTTTTTAATATATATTATGTCAAAATCTAAAGGACAAAATGACGTTTAGTTATATATATTTTTTTTAATTTTTTTAAGACAATTTTTAGGAATGTTACTATTATTATGAGGAATTGATTTAATAATAATAAGATTTTACGATCATTGTTCCGATAGTCGTGTCAGCGAACGGTCTCATAGCGGAGAGTCGACCAACACCTAGAGAGACTCGCTGGGTGGCTGGATCGAGGGTCAGATGCAGAAGGCGGTAATCTTGGACATGGCGCGTATAGTACGTCGGTTCCTCTCTCTGCGGCCCTGACCACCGGCAGCTTGGGCCCTGCCCCGCTGCTGGCGGCACCCTAGGTTAGATTTTTATAATGTGTTTATATGTAGGTATTTGGTATGTGTTTTTATATTTTAATTTTTTATTCATCTTATAAAAAACCTAATCTAAGATGTTCGATGAATAAAGAAGATTTTAATCAGTCTGCGCTTTATCAAAGTATAGTCATAACTACGCATTTCTGTGAAGCTCGTAAAAACCAAATATGGGGAAATGTAACGCGCGTATAAGCTCGTAACGCCGAAACGACCGTATACGCGCGTAAAAATACGCTAGCCTAAACCGCCATAAAACTACAACACTACTGAGTATGTAAAGCCTGACCATCAGGAATATATGATCACGCGCCATATTACGGAATTTGATTGGAACTACATTTTTCATACTAAACTGAACTGTCACCCTATACATGAGAATAACAGCGCCCTCTTGACGATGATCATATATTTCTGAAGAAAAACTGGACATGGACGATGTAACTTTTTCCGTCACAAATGGGGATGGACCGACTCCGCGCTGTGTGATTGTGGCATCGAAGACCAAACCATGGAGCACATCATTCGGAGATGTCCTCTCCGCGCCTACCCGGGGAAACCAGATGATCTCATCAACCTGACGCCCGAAACTGTGCAGTGGCTGCTTAACCTGGATGTTGCCTTATAATCTTTTATGTATCTTTGCCTATTTGACAATATCGCCATACGATTAAATAAATATATTTCTGGTCGAGCTTTACATGCAATGAATTCAGTCGATCGACCAAATGCCGGGATGTAACGAAAACCGCATGCAAGTTCTTAAACCGTCTAAATGGGTCTGTAAGCTAGATATAGGCGAAGTTAGTGTGTCGTTTCGTAGCGCGTCGACCTGCCTAGTGCCCAACCTAACGGTCGGCCACGGACTTTCTAAAGCGTTTGTCTGACAAAGACTGCGGCTACAAATGGACCAGTAAACTGGGGTTTTACTATTCAGAAATACTAGACTAAAAGGTAGATAGCTGATTATACTTGTACTTTTCTTTCAACAGCTAATCATCCCAGCAAGGGTTTCGTTGTTTTATCACCAATGAGCGGAATTCTTCATAGCAAAAATCAAACTGTCAGAGGGATTGACCTAACTGTTTTATCGACTTATCGATGTTACGGAATAATATCGCATTAGGTATCCATAATCAACTTAAAAGATTATTCTGTAACATTTGACCTCTTTGATAAGCAATTTGCATCTCCGTATTAAAGTAAATCATGTCAGCGTCACATATGTCATTTATGTCACTTGAGTTTTCATGAGTGATTTCCGTGCCGTGTTACTAAAATGGTTAATCCTAAAAGAAAACAATAAAAAAATGGATACAGAAAGATTCTTATTTCAGTTTCAAAGAAGATTCTTCCACAATATATTGCTCTAAATGTTACGTTCATTTACATCATAAAAGTATTTTCTGTTTTATTCTTTAATTAGGGACACCTGTGTTTCGTTAAGTGACAAATATTTATCGATAAGTCGATAAAACAGTTAGGTCAATCCCTCTGACAGTTTGATTTTTGCTATGAAGAATTCCGCTCATTGTTTATCACAGAGTACCTATAGCCAGAAACTACTTGTGAGAGAAAACACCTACAAGGCAGTGTCTTAAAAAGTTTAAATATCTCGGGTGCACTCCCATTGATACCCATACAAGAGAGAACGAAACTAATATTCGTATTCAAAACACTTTACGCTGTAGTGCTGCGCTCCAGAAGGTGTTGGTGTCCAAGCTTCATAGTAGACAGACTAAGCTACGGATCTATAAGACCGTGATCCGCCCCATCCTGATGTATGGGTGTGAGGCTTGGAAAGTAACACTCAAGGAGGAGAACAGCCTTCTAGTCAAACGTAAGGTGTTAAGAAAGATTCTGGGACCCGTTAAAAGAGACGATGGCAGTTGGAAGATTCGCAAAAATGTCGAAATCGAAGAACTCATAGCCGAACCGAAAATAATAGGTGAGACCAAAACACGTCTACGTTGGCTGGGCGACCTCGAAAGAATGGGTGAAGATCGTACTGTAAAGAGGGCATTAATGGGTCGATCGACTGGACGCCCGATTTCTGCAAAAAACTTGTGCGCACTGGGATCCCATGGACCCCGTGTCAACCCCAATACATTTGTTATAATACATTTCTGAACTTAGTTCGCAATTTAACTGCCTATGCGTGTGTTTATTATTCTTGAAAGTTCTTTATGATGATGCTATTAACATATATTTTATTAATAAATATCAGTTGACATGATAAATAAAATAAATATCCCTGAAAAATCAACATACTCTAGATTGTGTAGGCACTGTGCCGATTTGCCGATAGGGGATGCGGCTGTACAATCACGTACAGGACAAAGCGCCAAAAACATGTATACACGACCTTATTGTCCATATATTAAGGTAGTGCATACATTTTTTCGGCACTTTGTCCGTATCGATATTTTCAGACGTACACAAGCTAGGTATAGGTATGTACTTCTGGTCAAAAAATCTTTCGTGTATATAGTTGCATTGAGAGTTTTAACGGAACCGTCGGTGCGCGGGTGAAATGAACTCTCACTAGGCCGTTTTCTTTAGTAAAATAATACCCGTGAATATTTAATTATATAATTACCCGATACAATTACACAGGCGGCAATGTTCGCTCATTTCATAGACCAATTAATCATACATTAATTACTTATAATGATTATTTATTACGTTTCATGAGCCTGTCAGTTGCAATCGAAAATGGCCGAGTAGCTCTTCCTCTGTTATGTTTATTAATAATTCCGTTACCGTTGGCATTAATGAAATTAAATATAAAATGAAAGCATTTCGTTTATCATATTTCGCTGGATAAAGGCCAATTATGAGGACTTAACAGATTTTACTCCCACGTAGCTCCCAATAATCAATATTCGATTCGTTCTTTATAAAACTTATTCACTAATTTACCTTCATAAAATAGGTAACATACTGTTACACACTGACCTATCACACATAGACAGTTAGTCCTCTTAAGGCTAATCTGCCAAAAGTGAAGCCGAAACACGATCGATGTGTGCGTGCGACGCTCGTGTCTTACGCTCAGCGACACACACATATATACAAAAACGGGTTGCCAGAGTTCATTTATTCCCCTTAAAGTAGATGGATTTTAACCACATCCTTATACTTGGCTATCAATCATTTGGGAGTGTGTATGTAGATATTAAATTTATAGCAAAAGCTTTCAAGGTTTCTTTTAAGGACTTTGCATTTCTGTACTTTGTGAAATAATGTTTAAATAAAAAACGTTTATTTTTTTATTTTACAAATGTGCACAAATAATAGCTGGTAGAATTGACTTTGGAATAATGATTTTAAATGATAAATATTTAATGACGATCATTTGGATTCGATTTGGTTTGATTTTATTTGATATCTTACATTTAATATTTTCTTCGGGTTGGTATGGTGAAAAGTTTTGTGTTTCACTTGGGGCAAAATTTGTTTAACTCTCGTAACTTGAAACCCTCGCAACGCTCAAGATTCCATTTTTAGAAATTTTGGGATCTTTATCTACTTAGCTCGATAATATTGCTAATTAGCACGAGCGGTTAAACAACAACATTCCCTCTTGTAAAACAAATAACTATTTATCGTCAGTACTAGTAATTGTACCTGCCGGCCTAGCCAAGGTTGCAATCGCTATTGCTTCGACAACGAAACGCTTTGTGTCTCTCTATCAGTCTTCCATATAAGTGCGACAGTGACAGTTGCGTTTCGTTTTTACAGACCTTAACTGTAACACCTGTGTTCCACAAATAAAAATTACTTTACTTGCTCATCAAAATGGCGAGAGCATATTCGACTATGTTTAGTCGGTTTCCATATTGCATCGTTCCTATTTAATCTAATTTTTTCCATCCATCTCGCAGACAGAAGCGGATCAGTCGGAAATCTAAAACGAATATCACACAAAATAAAAATATGAATTTAAACTGTAATTTTATAAAAGACAAAACATAATTTGAAATAAAACAATGAAAAACTAAAAAAGAATATTTTCTTTAGTCATACAAGGAACTTAAAGTAAGCATATTAATTTTATCAATGTAATCGTCATGCCTCATTTGGAGGAAAAAAGATTCATATCACCTGGCAACATTTATAAGTAATGGCGGCTGACGAAAATTTGGATTTTTGTATTTACAATTACGTAAAAATATCACATTAAACTGGATACTTACGCGTGAAATGTTATATCAGGCGGTTTGTTTTTATTCACTGATGTGTTGTGACACCAATTCACCGCACAAACAACCATCTTTCTTGTATTTTTTAATTTATAACCGGGAGGTGTACACAAACCAACTCGACCTTGAGTACTGCGAGGGCCGTTCGGATACGATGACACGAGGGCGACATAATGTCGCCCTCGAAATGGCTTCACTAGGGATGTACAGACTAGGCATCTAGGCTAGTTATAAATCTATGCTGTTACATATGTGTGCGTGAATCTGCGTCCACACGCGGTTTTACTCGCTCCTATCCCGTATTTATCACATTCAGATAAGAATTATAAAAATATATCCTCCTATGTTGCCTCTCTGTCACACTTACATACGAATTTACAAGTGCGACAGAAAGGCAACACGTCGAACTGAGTCGATTCCGTGAGGTGACGCTGACGTACGGGTTTGCGTGCGCGCCAAGTGGAACGTTTTGGAAACTCAAAATCCCATACAAAATGAGACTTAACGCAAACGCGTACGTCGCGTTACGCCATCGAATAAATTTACATTAGGGGTACTGATTTTAACTTTGAGATACGTCAGATATTTGCTTAAGATACGATATGGATTACATATGTCAGTGTGACAATACGGGAAAAAAGTTACGTTTTATAAATAAAATAAATAAAAATAAATATTATAGGACATTATTACACAAATTGACTAAGTCCCACAGTAAGCTCAATAAGGCTTGTATTGAGGGTACTTAGACAACGATATATATAATATATAAATATTTATAAATACTTAAATACATAGAAAACACCCATGACTCAGGAACAAATATCCATGCTCATCACACGAATAAATGCCCTTACCAGGATTTGAACCCGGGACCATCAGCTTCGTAGGCAGGGTCACTAGTCACTACCCACTAGGCCAAACCGGTCGTCGGTTTTATGAAACAAAAACGTCATTTCTGACACTGGCATATCCAATCCATATCGTATCTTTAGGAAATTTTTGACGTATCTTAAATTTCGAATGGCTTTTTATTTATTTATTTTAGTATGAGATAAAATTTAGTTTTAATATTTCTCATGGTAAACGTAATCTGCAGTTAAATAGATATGCATATAGCACTTGTCTTTTTTATAAAATACAGAAATACAAGCGCAATGACAATAGGGGTGTTGTACAGATATTTGTGAACACCTCAGCCGCTCCGATATATCTGATGGCGCCTGAGCAACAGTCGTCACGAGGCAAAACATCAGCAAAACGTGTCTCACGTTCATATACTGCCATTAAGGTGCGACCAGACCGCAGCTTAAAAAACGGTCACGATACGGAATCGCAGTGACGCGTCGTATGCGTACCGTTTTTGACGCATGCTCCCCACATCGTTTTCGATAACTGCGACCCTAAATAAACATTACGGGCGTTGGCAGCATGGGCCGTATGCTTGTTTGCCACCGACGTAGTATAAAAAATGAGCCCTAATGTGGCTGGCCAGGCCGAACTTGCTCTTAAATACTCTATTGCACGCGTGACAATAAAGTTGGCCAGCTGCGTTGAACGTGTACACGTAGGAGGGCTTAGGTCTCTCTTTCCCTAACTGGCGTTTTATGTCTAGGCTAGTGAGGCGGTTATCTTAAAAATTTGACACCGTTATGGATGGTAGAACGCCAAGACCTCCGTCCAGCAAGCTCCTCCCAATGCTCAGGGTCGATGGACACAGGAATAAAACTCTTTGACATTTGGCTATTTGACCCATGTTCTTACACTGATTTCAAATATCAAACGGTGACGCCGACTCAATGATTAGGCCAAAGGTACATCGCCATCTATTCGAGCATACATTTTTTTTTCGAGACACGTTTTAAGGCACGAGGTATATCTGTATATATATATATATATATATATATATATATATCTTTGTTACTACTTACAAATTGCGCGCACAAGTTCTTTGAAGAATACGCGAAGCGTCGGGTTGACGTAACTGGTGACCGAAGAGCTGACAGTTTCGACCTAGGGATAAGCCGTGGTTACCTTTTATATTATTTTTGAGCACGGTTTATTTAAGATACCGATCGATTTAAGTCTAGTGACGTCACATTACAATAGCATTTTGGTTAGAGGCGTTTCAATCGTCTAGTGCGAGCGTCAGACTTTAACTCTCATTTCTGACCTTTGTGTTGCTTAAATGCCACGAGTCCCATATAGACATTTGATCCTCAGGAAAATCAAGATCGATTGACATTGGACAAATAACTGTCAAGTAGCCGATAGCGTCAGACTTTAACTCTCATTTCTGACCTTTGTGTTGCTTAAATTCCACGAGTCCCATATAGACATTTGATCCTCAGGCAAATCAAGATCGATTGACATTATTAACAAATAACTGTCAAGTAGCCGATAGCGTCAGACTTTAACTCTCATTTCTGACCTTTGTGTTGCTTAAATTCCACGAGTCCCATATAGACATTTGATCCTCAAGCAAATCAAGATCGATTGACATTATTAACAAATAACTGTCAAGTAGCCGATAGCGTCAGACTTTAACTCTCATTTCTGACCTTTGTGTTGCTTAAATGCCACGAGTCCCATATAGACATTTGATCCTCAGGAAAATCAAGATCGATTGACATTATTTACAAATAACTGTCAAGTAGCCGATAGCGTCAGACTTTAACTCTCATTTCTGACCTTTGTGTTGCTTAAATGCCACGAGTCCCATATAGACATTTGATCCTCAGGAAAATCAAGATCGATTGACATTATTAACAAATAACTGTCAAGTAGCCGATTCATAACAACTATGCGTTATCTCGTTAGGAATACCTGAGTCGTTTCTGACGCATCGTATCCTTGTCTCGTTTCCTAGTATCGGAGAAAGCCCCCATGACTCATGGAGAATAAAGAATTTGAAACAAGTTTTAAACGATTTTCGACTCTATATCATTGGAGTGAAGCTTCTTATTCCAACGGCTGTTGAAACAGGACCTGTGGTGTTATTGTAATATTTTCCGAGTCGAACATTCGAGCCAACCAATACACACATGTGCCCTTTTACCCCCTTATTCATAAACGTGTGCTAAAGTCGACAAGCCGGTAACAATCGTTTGTCCCTTTCCATTGCTAGCGGCTTGTCAACTTTAGCACACGTTTATGAATAAGGGGGTTAGACTACACTATCCGCAAAACATTCTTGGTCATGACAAGAGTGACAGAGACGGTGATATGACCTTGGTCGTCAGTTTGGTTTGCGGATTATATATTGGGAGCGTGCACGACTGTCACGCAACCTAGTGTCCGCAATTCTAGGGGAAAACGTCAATTCACTACATCTTATAAAACTACTCCAAAACTAAAAACTACTGAACGGATTTTCATACGACTTTCATTTATCAATAGAGTGATTCTTGAGGAAGGCTTAAGTATGTAACTTGTTAAGGTTTTGTGTAAATTGTTTGAAATATAACGATGTTGTCGGAAAAAATCACGCTGGCTAGGAGCTTTAATCGAAAACGCTGCCTAATCCGTTTGAGCTATAACAACACAATGTATGGTGGGGTTGTTTCTCATTCATAGGTCTACAAAAAAGTCCGCGATGTGAAATGTCTATCTTCTTAACTTCTAGAAAAAGATCACGTAATATGTGGCATTTGCAAAGCTATTTACATGGATACATTATTAACAATTATCAAAATAACTACGTCAGTTATATTAAGCATTTCATACAGATTACAATTACAATGGTCCCTTACACCATACAATTTAAATGAATATTTCAGGAGTAATCGTAAATCAAAGTTTCATTTCGAGCCATATAATTGTACGAAATGTTAAAGACGATATCCGCAGTTAGTTCAAATTTTTACCACCTTATGCGCTGGGATCGCTTTACTTACCCCCACCACGCACTTCGCACGGTCCCAATACTAGTACAAATATTTACGATCAACGAGCGTGACTGTATATTGTAGGCACCTTGACTTAGCTTAAGTTCATGCACAAGCTTATTTAATATATTGGTATTTAATGGTGACAGCAGAAATTTCTCTTGAAATAGCCACGATTCAGAATGTAAACAAACATGATGGCTGTCATTCACTATCCACATTCCACAGATAAAACACAGATGACACGCGATATTGGAATTATACGAAAACAGTGTTGTTAAGGTGGTTCGATTAGGTTACCCAAAGCTTAAACCTCACTAGATGGCGCCACAATTGCAAATTTTGAGTTTTAATTGCGTGTGTTTATTATTCTTGAAAGTTCTTTATGATGATGCTATTAACATATATTTTATTAATAAATATCAGTTGACATGATAAATAAAATAAATATCCCTGAAAAATCAACATACTCTAGATTGTGTAGGCACTGTGCCGATTTGCCGATAGGGGATGCGGCTGTACAATCACGTACAGGACAAAGCGCCAAAAACATGTATACACGACCTTATTGTCCATATATTAAGGTAGTGCATACATTTTTTCGGCACTTTGTCCGTATCGATATTTTCAGACGTACACAAGCTAGGTATAGGTATGTACTTCTGGTCAAAAAATCTTTCGTGTATATAGTTGCATTGAGAGTTTTAACGGAACCGTCGGTGCGCGGGTGAAATGAACTCTCACTAGGCCGTTTTCTTTAGTAAAATAATACCCGTGAATATTTAATTATATAATTACCCGATACAATTACACAGGCGGCAATGTTCGCTCATTTCATAGACCAATTAATCATACATTAATTACTTATAATGATTATTTATTACGTTTCATGAGCCTGTCAGTTGCAATCGAAAATGGCCGAGTAGCTCTTCCTCTGTTATGTTTATTAATAATTCCGTTACCGTTGGCATTAATGAAATTAAATATAAAATGAAAGCATTTCGTTTATCATATTTCGCTGGATAAAGGCCAATTATGAGGACTTAACAGATTTTACTCCCACGTAGCTCCCAATAATCAATATTCGATTCGTTCTTTATAAAACTTATTCACTAATTTACCTTCATAAAATAGGTAACATACTGTTACACACTGACCTATCACACATAGACAGTTAGTCCTCTTAAGGCTAATCTGCCAAAAGTGAAGCCGAAACACGATCGATGTGTGCGTGCGACGCTCGTGTCTTACGCTCAGCGACACACACATATATACAAAAACGGGTTGCCAGAGTTCATTTATTCCCCTTAAAGTAGATGGATTTTAACCACATCCTTATACTTGGCTATCAATCATTTGGGAGTGTGTATGTAGATATTAAATTTATAGCAAAAGCTTTCAAGGTTTCTTTTAAGGACTTTGCATTTCTGTACTTTGTGAAATAATGTTTAAATAAAAAACGTTTATTTTTTTATTTTACAAATGTGCACAAATAATAGCTGGTAGAATTGACTTTGGAATAATGATTTTAAATGATAAATATTTAATGACGATCATTTGGATTCGATTTGGTTTGATTTTATTTGATATCTTACATTTAATATTTTCTTCGGGTTGGTATGGTGAAAAGTTTTGTGTTTCACTTGGGGCAAAATTTGTTTAACTCTCGTAACTTGAAACCCTCGCAACGCTCAAGATTCCATTTTTAGAAATTTTGGGATCTTTATCTACTTAGCTCGATAATATTGCTAATTAGCACGAGCGGTTAAACAACAACATTCCCTCTTGTAAAACAAATAACTATTTATCGTCAGTACTAGTAATTGTACCTGCCGGCCTAGCCAAGGTTGCAATCGCTATTGCTTCGACAACGAAACGCTTTGTGTCTCTCTATCAGTCTTCCATATAAGTGCGACAGTGACAGTTGCGTTTCGTTTTTACAGACCTTAACTGTAACACCTGTGTTCCACAAATAAAAATTACTTTACTTGCTCATCAAAATGGCGAGAGCATATTCGACTATGTTTAGTCGGTTTCCATATTGCATCGTTCCTATTTAATCTAATTTTTTCCATCCATCTCGCAGACAGAAGCGGATCAGTCGGAAATCTAAAACGAATATCACACAAAATAAAAATATGAATTTAAACTGTAATTTTATAAAAGACAAAACATAATTTGAAATAAAACAATGAAAAACTAAAAAAGAATATTTTCTTTAGTCATACAAGGAACTTAAAGTAAGCATATTAATTTTATCAATGTAATCGTCATGCCTCATTTGGAGGAAAAAAGATTCATATCACCTGGCAACATTTATAAGTAATGGCGGCTGACGAAAATTTGGATTTTTGTATTTACAATTACGTAAAAATATCACATTAAACTGGATACTTACGCGTGAAATGTTATATCAGGCGGTTTGTTTTTATTCACTGATGTGTTGTGACACCAATTCACCGCACAAACAACCATCTTTCTTGTATTTTTTAATTTATAACCGGGAGGTGTACACAAACCAACTCGACCTTGAGTACTGCGAGGGCCGTTCGGATACGATGACACGAGGGCGACATAATGTCGCCCTCGAAATGGCTTCACTAGGGATGTACAGACTAGGCATCTAGGCTAGTTATAAATCTATGCTGTTACATATGTGTGCGTGAATCTGCGTCCACACGCGGTTTTACTCGCTCCTATCCCGTATTTATCACATTCAGATAAGAATTATAAAAATATATCCTCCTATGTTGCCTCTCTGTCACACTTACATACGAATTTACAAGTGCGACAGAAAGGCAACACGTCGAACTGAGTCGATTCCGTGAGGTGACGCTGACGTACGGGTTTGCGTGCGCGCCAAGTGGAACGTTTTGGAAACTCAAAATCCCATACAAAATGAGACTTAACGCAAACGCGTACGTCGCGTTACGCCATCGAATAAATTTACATTAGGGGTACTGATTTTAACTTTGAGATACGTCAGATATTTGCTTAAGATACGATATGGATTACATATGTCAGTGTGACAATACGGGAAAAAAGTTACGTTTTATAAATAAAATAAATAAAAATAAATATTATAGGACATTATTACACAAATTGACTAAGTCCCACAGTAAGCTCAATAAGGCTTGTATTGAGGGTACTTAGACAACGATATATATAATATATAAATATTTATAAATACTTAAATACATAGAAAACACCCATGACTCAGGAACAAATATCCATGCTCATCACACGAATAAATGCCCTTACCAGGATTTGAACCCGGGACCATCAGCTTCGTAGGCAGGGTCACTAGTCACTACCCACTAGGCCAAACCGGTCGTCGGTTTTATGAAACAAAAACGTCATTTCTGACACTGGCATATCCAATCCATATCGTATCTTTAGGAAATTTTTGACGTATCTTAAATTTCGAATGGCTTTTTATTTATTTATTTTAGTATGAGATAAAATTTAGTTTTAATATTTCTCATGGTAAACGTAATCTGCAGTTAAATAGATATGCATATAGCACTTGTCTTTTTTATAAAATACAGAAATACAAGCGCAATGACAATAGGGGTGTTGTACAGATATTTGTGAACACCTCAGCCGCTCCGATATATCTGATGGCGCCTGAGCAACAGTCGTCACGAGGCAAAACATCAGCAAAACGTGTCTCACGTTCATATACTGCCATTAAGGTGCGACCAGACCGCAGCTTAAAAAACGGTCACGATACGGAATCGCAGTGACGCGTCGTATGCGTACCGTTTTTGACGCATGCTCCCCACATCGTTTTCGATAACTGCGACCCTAAATAAACATTACGGGCGTTGGCAGCATGGGCCGTATGCTTGTTTGCCACCGACGTAGTATAAAAAATGAGCCCTAATGTGGCTGGCCAGGCCGAACTTGCTCTTAAATACTCTATTGCACGCGTGACAATAAAGTTGGCCAGCTGCGTTGAACGTGTACACGTAGGAGGGCTTAGGTCTCTCTTTCCCTAACTGGCGTTTTATGTCTAGGCTAGTGAGGCGGTTATCTTAAAAATTTGACACCGTTATGGATGGTAGAACGCCAAGACCTCCGTCCAGCAAGCTCCTCCCAATGCTCAGGGTCGATGGACACAGGAATAAAACTCTTTGACATTTGGCTATTTGACCCATGTTCTTACACTGATTTCAAATATCAAACGGTGACGCCGACTCAATGATTAGGCCAAAGGTACATCGCCATCTATTCGAGCATACATTTTTTTTTCGAGACACGTTTTAAGGCACGAGGTATATCTGTATATATATATATATATATATATATATATATATCTTTGTTACTACTTACAAATTGCGCGCACAAGTTCTTTGAAGAATACGCGAAGCGTCGGGTTGACGTAACTGGTGACCGAAGAGCTGACAGTTTCGACCTAGGGATAAGCCGTGGTTACCTTTTATATTATTTTTGAGCACGGTTTATTTAAGATACCGATCGATTTAAGTCTAGTGACGTCACATTACAATAGCATTTTGGTTAGAGGCGTTTCAATCGTCTAGTGCGAGCGTCAGACTTTAACTCTCATTTCTGACCTTTGTGTTGCTTAAATGCCACGAGTCCCATATAGACATTTGATCCTCAGGAAAATCAAGATCGATTGACATTGGACAAATAACTGTCAAGTAGCCGATAGCGTCAGACTTTAACTCTCATTTCTGACCTTTGTGTTGCTTAAATTCCACGAGTCCCATATAGACATTTGATCCTCAGGCAAATCAAGATCGATTGACATTATTAACAAATAACTGTCAAGTAGCCGATAGCGTCAGACTTTAACTCTCATTTCTGACCTTTGTGTTGCTTAAATTCCACGAGTCCCATATAGACATTTGATCCTCAAGCAAATCAAGATCGATTGACATTATTAACAAATAACTGTCAAGTAGCCGATAGCGTCAGACTTTAACTCTCATTTCTGACCTTTGTGTTGCTTAAATGCCACGAGTCCCATATAGACATTTGATCCTCAGGAAAATCAAGATCGATTGACATTATTTACAAATAACTGTCAAGTAGCCGATAGCGTCAGACTTTAACTCTCATTTCTGACCTTTGTGTTGCTTAAATGCCACGAGTCCCATATAGACATTTGATCCTCAGGAAAATCAAGATCGATTGACATTATTAACAAATAACTGTCAAGTAGCCGATTCATAACAACTATGCGTTATCTCGTTAGGAATACCTGAGTCGTTTCTGACGCATCGTATCCTTGTCTCGTTTCCTAGTATCGGAGAAAGCCCCCATGACTCATGGAGAATAAAGAATTTGAAACAAGTTTTAAACGATTTTCGACTCTATATCATTGGAGTGAAGCTTCTTATTCCAACGGCTGTTGAAACAGGACCTGTGGTGTTATTGTAATATTTTCCGAGTCGAACATTCGAGCCAACCAATACACACATGTGCCCTTTTACCCCCTTATTCATAAACGTGTGCTAAAGTCGACAAGCCGGTAACAATCGTTTGTCCCTTTCCATTGCTAGCGGCTTGTCAACTTTAGCACACGTTTATGAATAAGGGGGTTAGACTACACTATCCGCAAAACATTCTTGGTCATGACAAGAGTGACAGAGACGGTGATATGACCTTGGTCGTCAGTTTGGTTTGCGGATTATATATTGGGAGCGTGCACGACTGTCACGCAACCTAGTGTCCGCAATTCTAGGGGAAAACGTCAATTCACTACATCTTATAAAACTACTCCAAAACTAAAAACTACTGAACGGATTTTCATACGACTTTCATTTATCAATAGAGTGATTCTTGAGGAAGGCTTAAGTATGTAACTTGTTAAGGTTTTGTGTAAATTGTTTGAAATATAACGATGTTGTCGGAAAAAATCACGCTGGCTAGGAGCTTTAATCGAAAACGCTGCCTAATCCGTTTGAGCTATAACAACACAATGTATGGTGGGGTTGTTTCTCATTCATAGGTCTACAAAAAAGTCCGCGATGTGAAATGTCTATCTTCTTAACTTCTAGAAAAAGATCACGTAATATGTGGCATTTGCAAAGCTATTTACATGGATACATTATTAACAATTATCAAAATAACTACGTCAGTTATATTAAGCATTTCATACAGATTACAATTACAATGGTCCCTTACACCATACAATTTAAATGAATATTTCAGGAGTAATCGTAAATCAAAGTTTCATTTCGAGCCATATAATTGTACGAAATGTTAAAGACGATATCCGCAGTTAGTTCAAATTTTTACCACCTTATGCGCTGGGATCGCTTTACTTACCCCCACCACGCACTTCGCACGGTCCCAATACTAGTACAAATATTTACGATCAACGAGCGTGACTGTATATTGTAGGCACCTTGACTTAGCTTAAGTTCATGCACAAGCTTATTTAATATATTGGTATTTAATGGTGACAGCAGAAATTTCTCTTGAAATAGCCACGATTCAGAATGTAAACAAACATGATGGCTGTCATTCACTATCCACATTCCACAGATAAAACACAGATGACACGCGATATTGGAATTATACGAAAACAGTGTTGTTAAGGTGGTTCGATTAGGTTACCCAAAGCTTAAACCTCACTAGATGGCGCCACAATTGCAAATTTTGAGTTTTAATTTTTTTGTGGAGTAGTCTTGGTATTTCTATACTGTAAATTATGTTTAGCGCACTCATTAAATAAATATTGAACTATTACAACAAACATTGAACACTTCATTGTACAAAAACTACCCCTTAATGTCGACAGAATGTTTCTTGACTCTATTTCTAAGTATCACTCACACATTCAAACAGTCTTACTGGGATCCTTGTAGTAGACAGTTTGGCACAACGTGAGTAGGCTTCAATAGCGTTGCGGTATGTACGTGGAATTACATGCAAGAGGATGTGGGTTCGAGACTCATTTTTTTTTTTGTTATCAGTATTATCAAGTAGGTACCTATTATTAATAAATTATTTTATGAGAAATATGAGCGTTTTCCATAAAAATATTAAAAATCTGATTCTCACACATCATGATATTTTTGGGTTCTTCCAACTCAGAATCACTAGCATAATCAATCCTCGTGTTAAAAAAACCCGAAAATTTGTATTGAGATTTTAGTTTTACATTGAAATTTCTTTCACACTAAAATGTGACGTAATGGTATGGATATTTTAGGATATCTTTTTTTAATGCTAGGGTGGAGAAGAGTCTAAGTAGAATGAACCTAAGAAAGTCCAAATTTGTAAGTCAGATATTCCGGTATTTTTTTCAAAAAAAAAAACGCTGTTTTGTTCCAAAATTAAAGCAATCCCTTACTGCCCAGCCTTTAAAAAAGTAGGTACTATTTTACAGTAGAATTAAAACATTTTTTTTACGATACATTTAATTAAATTACAGTGAGTTACAAAATCGCATGGCCTTCTATTTATAACCAT
This sequence comes from Cydia pomonella, assembly GCF_033807575.1. Lineage (NCBI taxonomy): Eukaryota > Metazoa > Arthropoda > Insecta > Lepidoptera > Tortricidae > Cydia > Cydia pomonella. The sequence continues at coordinate 48,980,337 of NC_084703.1, forward strand.
TAAAAAAAGAAATGAGATATTTACCATGTTTGTTTATATTATTGATTTCCCGATATTTTGACACAACTAGAAGTTTCACACAATGCCTAGAGATAGAAAATTATTTATTTATTTTATTTATTGTTAATTTCATTCAACGGATCACATCATATCCAATTTATGTGTATATGTATTGCATTGTTTTCTACCTAGTTGGTTATTAAATTCTGTTACTTCAATAATCTTTATCTACATAAAATAAACCAACGAAAGTTTAATAAAGTATATATTAAAATGAAGTACACAAAATCAGGAATTAGATATGACAATATCATTCAAAATCGCCTCCTCTGGCTTTGACACAGGCCCTCAAACGACGAGGCCAGTCATCAATAGCGGCACGCACGATTGTCATGTCTAATTCCGTCACTGTCTTAACTATGGCCGGCTTGAGGGAGTTAAGATTTGTGTGGGGTTTAGCACAGGCTTTCTCCTCAATAACCTGCTATATGGCATAATCCAGGGGGTTAAGGTCCGGGCTGGAGGACGGCCAGTCTTCGTGGGCAATAAAGTCAATTTTGTTCCTTCGAAACCAGGCTTGAGTTGTTTTTGCCTTATGTGCAGGAGCTGAGTCTTGTTCAAAGATCCATGGCTGGTTTTGAAATAGGGTGTGGCTTAAGGGCTTCACTATTGGATCGAGAACGGTTTCCAGTTTCCGGTTTTCACACCTTTTTCACAGAAATGAATCTGTGTTAGCCCTGAGTATGACACACCCAAAATCATGTTTGGCGGGTGCCCAGATTTGTGCAACGCAATAGGGTTGTTTCCATCTACAAATCTTAGGGCATAATTGTATCCCAAAAAATTTTTTGGATTATAAGAACATGTTAAACTACTTTTAGGGGACCTGTAATGACCATATTTTTGTAAATATTGAATTTAAAATATCTTTTGGCACACGTCACGTGACCAAACTCGAAACGTCATTGAAGATTCTGATGACGTCACAACTCTCGGATTGACACTGTTGACAGTTAGGTGATTAACAACAAATGACAAATATCAGTTGACAGTTCGTATCTTCTACGTGTGTATGTAGTTATGTGTCAAACCATAAACTGTGACGTCACACAATTTTCAAAGAGCGTTTTGGGCGCGAAAGCATCTTTCAAAATATATTTTGTTAATTTAACATATTTAAAGCCGTTTTTAGTATAAAAGCTGAATGTTAAGGCAACTTTTAGTTAATATAGAAAGTAATACAAGCGTTTCAAAAAATTGGAATACGATTCTCTTTTAGGCCCCAATTCATTATAGATACGACGAGATAAGCGTTATGTGTGGTATATAATTATAGCTCACAAATCCACCACATTATGTCATTTTTTATTTTTTCGGTAGCATTTGTTTTAACGGAAATAAAGATGTTGCAAATCGAGTAACAGAACTTCAGAACAGATATCATTTGATATTTACCAGTCGCTTTTCGGTGAAGGAAAACATCGTGAGGAAACTGGACAAATCCCAACAAGGCTTAGTTTTACCCTCTGGGTTGGAAGGTCAGATGGCAGTGGCTTTCGTAAAAACTAGTGCCTACGCCAAATCTTGGGATTAGTTGTCAAAGCGGACCCCAAGCTCCATTGAGCCGTGGCAATATGCTGGGACAACGCTAGGAAGAAAGAAAGAAATCGAGTAACAGAACTTAGTAACCAACTAGGTATAATAGTTATGATGTAAATGTCCATATCATGTTGGAGTCATACGGTATTAGCCAACTAATTATTCAAGATCAATACACTTAGCTCCCTTAGGTATTCGCCTAAGTACAATCTCGGGCAAAATTGAGTTTTATAAAAGTGAACTAGTTTCTAGGTCATATTTTCTATGAATTGGTCATTTTTGTAGACTCCAATTACAGTTACACTTTTCTTGGTTTTTCGCGGACCAGAATATCGATGATTTTTGTAACTTGATTTAGACGTTGCTATCATTTTCAATCCAAAAACACATAAAATCACAATTCAGAACATGCGGCAGCTTTGTTTTCTATCAAGTACCTCAAGCACCAGGGCGGCTACCGGGAAAATCGAAATTCGTCAATTTCGGGCATTTTTCTCTGTCACTCTAATTACGTCTTAGTGAGAGTAAAAGAGAAAGATCCCCACAATTTGCGAATTTAGGTTTTCGCGGTAGGCCCCCAGGTCCTGTCAAGTTTCAGCAGTGTTGCCAGGTGAGCGGAAGAGAATTATCGTACTTGAGTGTCAATATTATTGTACCGTTGAAAATAATATCGTACGCCAATCAAAAAGGCAGCCCCTAAAAATGTCTTGCAAAATAAGCTTAAACTTCCAATTAATAATAAAAAAAAGACAATTTTCTTCTAAATTGCGCAAAAAATCTGTTTATGTTTGTGTATTTTTGGGATAGACTCAAACGGTATACAGGAAATTGTGACATTTTAAACTTTAAACTTACACCAAGGAGCCGAACACCCAAAAGATACTAATTTTAGCCTATTTCTGAGAGAAAGTGTCATATTTTGCTTCAAATTACTAGACTTTTAAGGTGGCATCGTCCAAGGGCTGAAATTATAGTACTTTAGTGTACGATAATGCTCTTTGGAACATTACGTCATACCGGGGCCCAAATTATCGTACATGTACGACAATTATCGTACGCCTGGTCACACTGAGTGTCAGTGTCGACAGAGTCAGCTAAAAACGCGTCAAACATCGCAACGTCGCGCCGATGCATGGAGTGGCAACGCCGCAATGTATTTGTACACGACATTTGTCACACACACATGAGTAAAATTTATAAAAATATAACGTTGATTATTGCATGATTTCTGTATGAAACAAAGTTTTTCTATTAATTTAGCGCAAATGAATATTCGAAAGTAGATAGATACGCAACTATTTATTTAATAATATTGTGTAATTAATTAATAAATAGCGATTGTTTTTTGTATGAAAATCGAACCACCTTAACCCGCAATTTTTCAAATTTGCCGCCTTTTGCTACTGACAGCATTTGCTTGACTAAGTATAATTGCTCTGTGAGCTGTACGAGTAGACCTCGAGATAAGCTTCATAAGATTAAAAATATATAAAATAAGTCTATTTAATTAATTAATATCAACACCCAGGACTGCCAAATTTACCAGTCTACCAGTTTGACACTGACATATTCGCTAGCGTGTGCGTAACTTACTTTCTATGCTTCTCGCTCGTACGAGCGAGATGTTTAGAAAGTAAATATGACACTGCTTAAGGGTACTGGTCATTTTCTTGTCCAGGGATGGGTCGATTTGTATTTATCTGTTAAATATTTATTTTTATTTATTGATATTTAGGACAACAACAGCCGTAAATAAAAGTTTTACATATGAGTGATTACTTAACAGATGGCCAATGACAGTTATCCACTAATTACATTTTACTTAGAATAACGTAAGTCGTATCTAGGTATTATCATAATAAACAGTTTAAAAAAGACAGTGTGCTCATCACAAAATGCTCATCATTAATTATGAGTTTATGATTCTATACAAATACATAAATTTTAGCCAAGACGGATACGTCAACGAGTTCGTAGACGTAATTAATATATTTTGTCGTAATTTTCGATAAATTTTGGTGGATAACAGAACTACCTATTCTGTACAATATAGACGCAATTTCACCCTATGTCCTAAAAAATCATCCGCCGATTCACGAAAAAGTATTTTATTTACACGTATTTTCGTAACTCTACAGTTAATTACATATTTTTTTTCGGGACAAGTTGTGATGTCGTATTTATCCCGCCCTATCTTTTTAAACCAGCCAAGTTTTACACAAATCTAACAAAATAAATCTACAACAATTGATCGTAGTTGTCAAGAATCCCAAGTTCACAGTAACGCTGGTCGACCTCACAGCAGCGAGAACGCAAGGTATTACCTGTGTCGGTTACCGAACCCTGCGGTGACGTCACCATGCGCGCGCGCACACGCGACAATGGCTCGTGGAGCCTTGGCATTAAGTCGCTTGTTCCGTGCGTACAGACGGGTTAATAATAAGTCGGTGGCCACGAGGTTCGTAGGCTGTAGAAATATGTCGGATGTTGTTTATTGTCATCATATTCGCCTTTTCTGCCTTGGAGGAAACACTCGGCCCGATTCGAAGAATGATTAAGACACGTTTAAGATCTTTAAAAGATCGATAACTAAACGACATGTCAAAATTGACGTTTATTTCGATTCCGCTGTGATCCCAATAAGATCTATTTACGATATTTCTAACGTTATATGACATACAAACGATATCTAAATGAGAACTTATCTAAACCAGAACTTATCGTTATCGTATCTCATTCTTCGAAACGGGCCGAAAATCGGTATTTACGAACTTAATCCCAACAAGGCCTAGTTTATCCTCTGGGTTGGAAGGTCAGATAGCAGTTGCTTTCGTAAAAACTAGTGCCAACGCCAAATCTTGGGATTAGTTGTCAATCGGACCCCAGGCTCCCATGAGCCGTGGCAAAATGCCGGGACAACGCGAGGAAGAAGAGGAGACAAGCGATGATGGTTTGGCTCATTCATTCATAAACATTCTGGACATTGCACCATAGATCGTCTGACATAGACGCTAAGGCCAGTAGTAGTATTCATAAAAAGACATTGCGAGGCGAGGACCTATAAATGTCGAGGAAACAATAATATCGTGATGACAACCAAAACCCACTAATTAATACATTAACAAAAAACATAATTCCAAAACATATATGTATATTTATTAATACATTATTACCACAACTCCCAAGCCATTGAACAGGGGCAGTACCATAACAATGATTTCTGTTTAGTTTTTTTTTTTGTCATTAGTGAGTTGAAAAGTGAGTTTGTTACCTGACAATTCAGTATTAAAAACAGACAAACAGCTATTCAGCGTCCGTATTGTTTCTTAAAGTGCATTAAAAAAACAAATGCAATCGCACGGCGCGGGCGGCATCGTTGATTACCCCATTGTTCTATCTGATGTATTGGGAGCGTGCAAAGCGGGTGGTGGGGGAAGCCGGAACGATCACAGCGCTTGATGTGGCCAAATATGGCAAAAATGCTACGTGTGTTTCTGTCAATTTCTATACTATTCCGTTATTTTGTTCACGTTTTTTGCTTTAACATCATATTTACGATAAAAATAGGTCACGATAGCTGATAAATGGTAAACTGCAATAACCTCTTAAGGCCCAGCCATAGAAATGAAAAATCCAAAATTTGCCACTGGAATTTGAACCTATAGTGCACGGAATACAGTAGATTTTATTTTGTTTGAAAATTGCACGAAACAAAACAAATGCAACTCTGTCCTAATTGAATATGATTTAAATTTCATCGAACTGAATAAGTCCTATAGGTAGGACCTTGGGCCTTACGAGGATAATACTGGACGAAACACTAATAGTAAACTTTATGTATTTCCAACATCGAGCTTGAAATTAAGCTTTTATATCATGTAGTATTATTCCAGGCTTACCAACGTAACGGCTAAACATTTTATCTAGTCTATGTCAACGCAGAGTTTTGCTTGGATGTTAATAAAATAGTATGGCTAATACAGGGTACCAACATTAGGTACTTAATTGTAATATTAGTTATATAATGTGTAATAACAGTTACTGAAAGCCCGTCAGAAACATACTTTTGGCACGCAGAGTTGTCTGTCGTCTGTCACAACAAACGTGATAAGCAAAAGAACATATGTTTTAACATAAAAGGAGTTGATTAAAACCTGTAAAGAAGGGCAAAACTTTTATACTTTAAAGCATCATACGTATCCCCAGGAAGGGGATCACGAAGTGGGCCATCAAAACATAATTAAACATATACTTTTTATTGGATTTGTAACGAAACAACGACGAAGAAAATTAACCGAATAATATAAAATACACAGATAATTCTGACTATTTTCAGTAAAGCAAATGTCAAGTGTGTTTAACATTGAAAACGAAAAGATTCCGCACATTGGTAACTGTATTATAGTAAACATTTTTAAGGAATAATCTTTATTTTGTTGAGTTCATTATTTGACAGCTCCCCAGTAGTTGCGAACGCTAAGCGGCGCTGCCATGTGCACACTCCCAATAGGCTATAGGCATGTCCGGAATAACTGTGGACTAATGTCAGCCCTTCACAGTTTGAAATGTTTTACTCTCCCAGAAAATGTCAAGGTCAGACAGCCAAAATGTACGAAACAGCCCATTTCTTTTCGCGTTTTCGGGGTTGGTCCCATAGTAAAAGTTGTTCAGTATGACCTATGCGAAACGAAAAGTATGAACTCCTTCAACTAATTATCCAAGGAAAGATCCAAGGGAAAAGATCATCCGGACGAAGACGTAACTCATGGCTCAAAAATCTTCAAACATGGTTCAAACAGAGCACACGTTCATTATTCCGCGCGGCTGTGTCTAAAGTCCATTTAGCCCTCATGATAGCCAACCTCCGGTAGGAGATGGCACTGGAAGAAGAAGTATGACCTATATATTCACCGTAAATTATTGCAGGTGACTAAATAAACATATTTTTGTGGAATTTCTTTCTAAGGAAACTATAAGGTATCCAATTTTACTATTTTGACTATGAAACCCTAAAAACCGAACAAGTGCGAGTCGGACTCGCCCACCGAGGGTTCCGTACTTTTTAGTATTTGTTGTTACAGCGGCAACAGAAATACATCTCATCTGTGAAAATTTCAACTGTCAGCCCGGTGACAGACGGACAGCGGAGTCTTAATAATAGGGTTATCCTTTGGGTACGGAACCCTAACCATGCGGCAAGTGTCAGGTAGCAGGTCGCGGAAACGCGTTTCCTTTCGGCCAACATTTATTCATTGTTAAGTCTTCTTTTGACCTCGAATAATAAGCAACAGGAAAAAAATAGACTTCTATTTCGACTATAATTAATACTTTGTGCGATTTGTGTCGGTGATGTGAGGCTTTGAGGAATAAAGAAAAATATAGTAGTCGACCAAAGTAACCGATACCACGGTCTAGGAATTTAATTCCAGTACCGTCGCGGACATAAATTGATGAGCCAGTCAGGACTTACATTGGACATTTCATACTGTTCGTATTAAAAATCAAATTATCTAGAATCGTAAATGGCCCAACAATTTAAGTCCGTGGTCCGTTACTAGACCATTTCGTAGCTTTACAGCTACCACTAGGGGCTCATTTCTCGAACGGTATTAGACTAGAGGTCATTGTGCAACGAGGGGGGTAAGTGAAATTTTGGACACGAGGGTGGTAATTCCCGCAGCCGCAGGCTGGAGGGTATTAAAGACCCGAGTTTGCAATATTCTTACCCTCGGAGTGACACATATTTTCATCACACTTGCGAAGAAAAAACTAAATTTTAAGCGAAATAACTCTTAAATACGGTGACATGTCAAATTTACGTCCGCCATTTTGTAATTTCTTGACAGTTAGGCTTCGAAGGCACATGCTAGAGTTCCTATGATATATTGCGGTATAATATGTAAACAACACTACTTATAATTCAGTGCAAAGTTACTCCGATTTAATTTTGGAGGAACAGAGTCTGACCAAGCTAACTTGGCAACGATTATGATAGCCCAGACGGTGCAAGTGTTATTTTAAACGTCAAACTTCTATGAAATTATGACCTTTACTTAACATCTTGCACCGTCTGGGCTATTACAACCAACATGCTGACCCCGGGCCCATTTCTCGAACGGTATCAGTCTAATATTATTCATGTGTCGCCATGGAAACCCATACGACTTTACAGTTCGTAGAAATAATAATACTTATTTTAATACTCTAGAACCGTTCGAGAAATGGGCCTGAGGTGGGCTTGAGGTATAACTTTGGTTTGTATCGTCGTAATAAAATTTAAAAGGTTAGGCATTGTCAAGAATCCAAAAGTGGCACTTTAATTTACTACTTATTAGACGCGTCGTACCTACATAACGGTTACTACCTAACCACCACAACTGTTATGGGCTTGTGCACAAATTACGCGAGGTTCGTTAGGGGGGGTCACGAAAAAAATCACTACAGATCACGTTGGGGGAGGGGGGTATAAGGAGTTATAAGGAGTTATACCCCCCTCCCCCAACGTGATCTGTAGTGATTTTTTTCGTGACCCCCCCTAACGAACCTCGCGTAATTTGTGCACAAGCCCATAACAATTGTGGTGGTTAGGAGGTCTCCACCTCACGTGTATTTTTTTTATAGTGGACGAAACTAAGATAAAATATCTACTACATACTTTTTCTCGGTTTCGTTAAACATAAATCTTCACTTAGCATTTCAAAATAGCGAGTATAAACAGGATTTGCTCTATACAATACTATTTATCTTAAAATTAGGTCGAATGAAAAAATAAATTAAAAATATACGTGAGGTTATGTGGGGGAGGGGGGGTTAGCCAAGAATCTCACCAAATATCAAGGGGGGGGGGGGGGGGTAAAAAAAGTAGCCGAAAAAACCTCGCGTGATTTGTGCACAAACCCTATGAAATAACTAGAAAAATTAGGGGTATGAATGTTAAGTTTTAACCACACGATAGCACAACGAAAATGAGGGCAATGTGTTTTTCAAGTGTTTATCCAATTTGGGCACTCCAGAGACCAAAAGAGTTTTTGATGACCTAACGGTTTCTTGCCTGACTAAAAGTTGGAGAATTTTATGGTTTTATTATCTTTTTGGTGGTGTAAATATTTTCTTTTTGCTGACATTTTTCATCGTGAGGGCGTCCGCTAGCTGGCGCGCGCTGGTGCCATTGGAGCTAAAATCCGCCGCACGTGTTTGCGTCAATTCGCGTTGCTCATAATACCTCATACTATTAATGTTTACCCGCTGACAGACAGACAGTCAGACAGACAGGCAGTCAGTCAGACAGACAGACAGACAGACAGACAGACAGACAGACAGACAGACAGACAGACAGACAGACAGACAGACAGACAGACAGACGGACAGACCGACAGTGATGTCTTAGTAATAGTGTCCCCTTTTTACCTTTGGGTACTGAACCCTAAAAAGTAACATTCGTCGCGGCCGTAACGGTCTCACACTTTTGTATTCGCGGTCCAGCTATCACCGGCTCATTACAGTTACCACAATTACAGACGGCCATAACGCACTAACGGTGCGAAAACTTTTCGTGTTGGATACTCTTTGTGTCGTTCAAATACAAATATAATCTATGAAAAAAACGTCTCTAGAGGCCCAATCGCCCCTATCGAAAATGCGTTAGCTCTCTATCGTAATAATTTAGCTACATACATTTAGCATCATTTTTTTGTATTAAGTAGCTTATCAAACTTAAAGAAAAAAAGCTTTTATTAAAAAAAAATACATTTATTATATTTTTCACTTTTTAGTTATTTTGAGTTACTCTCAACAATCCTTTTCATTTGATACCCATATTGTAGAAGTGCATTAAAAATAACTATTCCGCCATCTTGAATGGTCCGCCATGTTGGATTTAGAATGACGTCACATAATTTATCATGCATTGTCATCCAAACTAAACGTGTATACAACATTTCAGCTCAATCGGCTGAAGATATCTGCTTCAAAATTGAGTTGCAAGATTCCACCCAAACAAACATACATACATACATTGCAAGTTAAATAAAAGCTTTTAAAAAGCGTTGGCAGTCTAGCGGTAAGAGCGACTTTCAATCCGGAGGTCGCGGGTTCAAATTCAAATCCCGGCTCGTACCAATGAATTTTTCGGAACTTATATACGGTATATCTTTTGATATTTATCAGTCGCTTTTCGGTGAACGCAAACATCGTGAAGAAACGGGACTAATCCCAGTAAAGGGGTCCACTGACTAACAGTCTGCCGGACGGTATCTGCTTGTCAGTTCGGAACTGTCAACTTTTTGTTCTAACTGACATTTAAGGCCTAGTTTCGCCTCTAGGTTGGAAGGTCAGATGGCAGTCGCTTTCGTAAAAACTAGTCCCCCAGGAGCCGTGTCAAGAAGCCGGGACAAACGCTAGGAAGAAGTTGTATTTTATATAATCTGACGACCGGTCTGGCCTAGTGGGTAGTGACCCTGCCTACGAAGCTGATGGTCCCGGGTTCAAATCCTGGTAAGGGCATGTATTCGTGTGATGAGCATGGATATTTGTTCCTGAGTCATGGGTGTTTTCTGTTGTATTTATAAATATTTATATATTATATTAATAGATGTCTCACTAAAATACTGAATTAGTTTACAATAGTTTATTTATCTTTGAGTTTTTACAATTAAAACAATACAAATCCTTCCTTCAATCGCTCAAGTTTTTTCCTCCCAGTCCTAATCTAACTGTCAATGTCACATTTTACCAAAACCGCGGCAAAACTATCTGTCACTTGTCAAACACTTGACAGAATAAACCTAAAAGATCGTTCGAGATATCCTTAATATCTAATATTCGGCCAACCTGATAATCTAGAAGTTTGTCCTCAAACTCAATCTAGCAGGTACTGAACAGTATAAAACCTTATTTTTCAATGAACCACACGAGTATACATAAGTTCATACATTAGTCTCTAAATGTGCCATCATGAATTTGTTTAATTAACCTTATTTACGCAAAATTTTGTAACATTTCACCCTTCAATACACTGGTCTCTAATATGCGGCCGTGTATATCCCCTTTGTCAATCCAAAACTTTAACAATATCCACCTGAGATGGCATTTCACTCAACACCACACCAGTCACTAATGCGGCTGTATGAACCTGATCACTCAGTCTAAAACATCAACAATATTCATCTGAGGTGACATTTTCCATTTCACTCCGCACCACTCTAGTCACTAGAGTAGCCGTGTGAACCTGGTCACTCAGTCTAAAACATCAACAATATTCATCTGAGGTGACATTTCCATTTCACTCCGCACCACACTAGTCACTAGTGCAGCCGTGTGAACCTGATCACTCAATCTAAAACATCAACAATATTCATCTGAGGTGACATTTCCATTTCACTCCGCACAACACTAGTCGCTAGTGCAGTCGTGTGAACCTGGTCACTCAGTCTAAAACATCAACAATATTCACCTAATGTGACATTTCGTTCTAAACCACATTAGTCTCTACCGTAACCATGAGCCTGGTCACCCAGTCTACAACATTAACAATATTCACCTGGTGTGACATTTCACTCTAAACCACATTAGTCTCTAGTGTAGCCGTGGACTTGGTCACTCAGTCTGCAACATTAACAATATTCACCTGCTGCGACATTTTATTCTAAACCACAGTAATCTCTAGTGCAGCCGTGACCCTGGTCACTCAGTCTACAACATTCACAATATTCACCTGGTGCGACATTTTATTCTAAACCACAGTAATCTCTAGTGTAGCCGTGACCCTGGTCACTCAGTCTACAACATTAACAATATTCACCTGGTGCGACATTTTATTCTAAGCCACAGTAATCTCTAGAGTAGCCGTGAACCTGGTCACTCAGCCTACAACATTAACGATATTCTCTTGATGTGACATTTAACTCCAAACCGCACCAGTCTTTAGTGTGACGGGTGAACCGGTTCACTCAGTCTATCCATATTTACCAACAAATAACAGCAAAAAAGGCAACACTAAATCTTTTCATACTTAAATGTCTTTTGACAACAATAAACATGACGTTTTCATAAACTAAAATCATTTTCTTTGACTTTCATTTTCTTTACTAAATACATCAAGTTTCTTAGGTTAGGTGGAATGGCCTTCTTTTCAGGCATACAATTATATTTTCACTAACTATTCTCACTATCGGTTACTTTGTTCAGATCAATCAACATATCATATTGTATCATCTAAAAGTCAAAAAATATTTTGAATAATCTGCTAAACCTGAATCATCAACATATCAATCATCATAATGCTATACTTTAAATATGCATGACTGTATACAATCTATAACCTGGACATTTTTGCATTTTCCTTGTGTCGGTCTTATGCCCTATTATTTTGTTAACTGCCCTATTTCCATCTGTAATTCTATAAATATCTGAATTTTGTGTACCTACTTTATACATTTATTTATTTCATTTTCAATACAAACTTACAGTGTACACCAAATCGCTTATATGAGAACAATTACATAAAAAAAAGTCAAAGTATGTTACAGGTTTAAACATATCTATAAACATAGCTATATACATTCTACATATATTTCCATAAGTCATGAGGTTCAGTAAATAGGGCAAATGCAGCATCTGCTTCAATAGTGCAGTCATCAACACATCATTAAGTTACGGATCGACCTAATATATATATAACAGGAAACAGGTCTACCTTAGGCACATAATCTACCATATCACGACGTTGGCAATGGCGGCAATGCTCATCTCACAGTTATGGTCACGCCAGTAGTGATCTGACCATCTGCGACATCGAACATAGGACTGCGCTCGAGCAATCCCCACAATCGGTTATCAGTTCAGCCTTCAGAAGAAAAGCCCTCGCCCCCGAATGTCAGCAAGCAGCACCGCAGAACCTCTGCGCCTCGTGCGCCTTCCAAAACGCATCAGGGGTCTCGTGACGTAGCCGATTTATGCTCAGCGGCTCCAATTGCTCCGACGGCCGTGCACCGCTCCGGCGTCCAGTCTCGCACAGCCGTTTAGCGGTACAGACTCATACCGCCATTCAGACGTGTAGCCTCGCGTTAGAAGTCCAGACTCGCACTGTCGCTCAGACGTGCAGACTCTTGCCAGTACATTCTGCAATCATAACTCAGGACAATATCTGTGTTCGGCATAAAATGCATGTTTCATTCAACATTTGAAATTACGGTTGAACTATCTTTTCTTACTAAATATTTTCTAATAATTTATCAAAATATTTTTTACTAAATGTTTGATCAAAACGAATTACTTAAATATGAACTGAGGAGGCCTGTGCCCAGCAGTGGGACATTATCTTGTAAAAATGATAATGGCTTCAATTTCATTGACATGCATCAAAATGCAAACTTACAAAACAAGACACAAACTCTCATATTAAAATAGGTCTTATATTAGTTAAATAATGTCAATAAACATATGATCAAAATTTTGACTTAAGTTGTAGATCCAATACTGTATGAGCTATAGCAAGCTATCTTAGTCACAATAGTAATTACCGGCAATGTAACCCATTTCTCCATTGTAAAAATGATAATGGCTTCAATTTCATTGACTGCATTAAAATGCAAACTTACAAGACAAGTCACAAACTCTCATATTAAAAATAGGTCTTGTATTAATTAAATAATGTCAATAAACATATGATCAAAATTTTGACTTAAGTTGTAGATCCAATACTGTATGAGCTATAGCAAGCTATCTTAGTTACAATAGTAATTATCGGCAATGTAACCCATTTCTCCATTAAGTCATTGTACTAGAGTCGGCATCTCTAACAAAATGTTTCCACACCTCAATGAAGTGTCGGCACTTCATTAGGTTTAGTAGGACTCCGACTACAGGCGTGATGCACGCATGTGACAAAAAAAAGTTAATTTTTTTTTTTTTTAAATAAACTGAAAATGCCTTTGTGCGTTATGAAAATGCATTCTAATAATATCAAGAAACGTAATTAAAGCCATATAATAAAGATTCAATGCGAAAAGCTCTTGTTTTAAGCTCATTTAGATTATTTTCAAACGTCACTTTAAACACTCACGGTGGTACGCCATTTTCTGTGGCGCATAGATTACATCTCGCAGATGTAATACATAGGTACTAATGATTACTTACCTTATTCTTTGCAAAATAATAATTATATACCTACACAATAATGATATATTACTCTTTATCTCGTAAATTTTTTTGTAGTTTCTTCTCTTCTCATATTTAAAGAGTATATTATGCTATAAGTGCGATTTGATCAAAATTGCTACGAGTACGAGAGTCAAATAGAAAGTTCAAAGCTTTATGACTATTTTTATAAATTTTAATGTCGTCCGTATCACATACGTAAAACAATTTCAATACACTTGTAAGGAAATACAATACATTTTATCTAGATTCTTTACAATGCATATGTAGACAGAAAATGAACAGTTGTCCTAACATTTTCGCCTCTGGCTAGCTACACAGCCATCCTTATTCTTTAGCTTAGTGACAGATGTCAAACGCCGAAAATGGCGGACACAATTTGTTCTCGATAGCCTGTCTAGTATATTTATGTCAATGCATTTCTCACAAACAAAAAAAAAGATGATTATGATCTTTTAATGTTAATTCTCCATACAGAATGTTATATACCAATAATTTATTTTATTTTATCTCTTGTAATTAAAAATATGTCTTGTACCACTTATTATTATAAGTATTTTATTTATACACTAGCAGTTTTTGAAGCGGATGCATGTATATCACAGCACTTGTGTTTATCTAGTGCCAATAATTTATTACCATTTCATGACATTGTGAGATTTCAACAAATTTGCTTGCATGAAACTTTCAAATACTTCAACTTGTTGAAACAAGGAACATGTGTGGAGTATACTTAACTTTTGTTATAGCAGCAAATACAGCATCCCCTTAACTTTTGACATAATACCTGCAGTCATCTCTCACCGCAGATTGCTTTTACTGTAAAGAATCCCTTGCACCATCCAGTTCGGGGAGGACACCCATCACGCACTTGCAGTACCCATTTGTGAAGACATTTGGAGATTCTAACAACACACAACATGTTACATCTCACTCCACATTATCACTCGTCATGTAGATAAATACAGTGGAATCCATTTATTAGTTAACCGCTTACTATGACATAATTATTGTGTGAAAGTTTGAATATAAAATTCCTTGTAACAAAATCGCATAAGATGACTTGGCTTAAAGTGACAATTCGCTTAGTATGACCTATTTATCCTATTTTTATCAAATCATGGCTGACACATTCACTGGTTTTTATGGCAGTCCCCACACTTTCTACGCGAGGATGCTTGGTGCATGCTTGGCGTCTAAGTTGTTTAGTTTTAAATCCAAGTGACAAGTTGATAATTGGTACAAAATTAATAAAAGTCATCTCTCATAAAGGAATTTGAGATTAATTAAGACAACATAAACAAGAACTAGGTTTTATATGACATCCACTTAGTATGACATATTTGTCACGATCGATTGATGTCATTATATGCAGATTCTACTGTAAAATTATTGCACTGTAAGTTAACTCTGTAATATGAATCTTGAAATATTATTCTTCTTGTAGCAAGGCATTCAGTAACATTCTTTGGTTGCACTCAAGTAATTAGTATGAGTAAGTAGGTCTTCATGACTAACCAAGACTTAGTCGATATCTCTTAATATCGACACAATTTGCATTCCACAACAAAATATTATTATGTATAATAATTCTATATGCATAGATATATAAATATGTGTGTCCTGATTGACTGATTCATTAACACAGAGCCGAAACAACTAAAACTAATAATTAATAAATGGCCACTTTTACAAGTATCATAACTAAGAATTAGACAACAGGCCTAATTCTTATTTACTCATCACTGAATTAACTACCTCTGATAATACAGTCAACATCAAGAATTCATGTGTAAAAGAATTTCATACTTTTTTCTTTTTACTGCACATGTTACTACAACCATACCATTTGGACAACACAGGCCTTTAGTGGCTATGCTGGCTTGATATATTTCATTTGAAACATGTTAACAAATATTAATTATTCAGTTAACATAACAATTTTGATCTGTCGGAAACATACCTCAAAGCGACTAATCTTTTGTATTAGTCAATTTTATATCTGGCAGTAATACTCACATGTCATTATTTAAACCAATACTTACTTGTAAATTATGTGAATGCCAATGAAACATTCTATAATTTGACCTTACCTCACTTCATCTTGTGATTATATATTTTTATACCTCCAAACCTTTTACACACGGCCATAGTGCATATTTGAGTGCAATAATTCTTCAACAATTAGGCCTTTGTGGGTATGCCAACCCCCATCTTGTTCACCCTGCAATTTCATCTTAGAATTCTAACATGAAGCTTTACTCAATATTAAATAACCAAACTTTCGTATCTTTCTTTGCATGTTTTAAGGTTAGCATATGAGCATTGTTGTTCACATGGGTATATGCCATTATAGCTATGATTTCATACTGTAAAATGTTTTCATATATGTAATACTCAGGATTCAAGATTTGTTAGACACTATAGCACTCAGTTTGCTCTGTCAACATGAACTCTGAACATGATGGCCTGTCCCAGTTTTCCTTTTTTTTTGTTCTTTGATATTTCTTCAATGTTCATCCCACTTCTGATAATAGATGTCTCACTAAAATACTGAATTAGTTTACAATAGTTTATTTATCTTTGAGTTTTTACAATTAAAACAATACAAATCCTTCCTTCAATCGCTCAAGTTTTTTCCTCCCAGTCCTAATCTAACTGTCAATGTCACATTTTACCAAAACCGCGGCAAAACTATCTGTCACTTGTCAAACACTTGACAGAATAAACCTAAAAGATCGTTCGAGATATCCTTAATATCTAATATTATATATCGTTGTCTAAGTACCCTCAACACAAGCCTTCTTCGTCAGAAGAACTTAAATAAGGTTCACCATCATGTATATGTACATAATTATATGTATTAGTCTATCTTTTATACATTATATAAGTAGTAGTATTTAACTATTTATATATTTTTGATATTATTTGACTTCACGTTTAATTTTTTCCTTATTATTTGTTATTATTTTTTCCTGCACCAACATACACAAATGTCTCTGTTTGACCCAATGGTTGACTGGTAGAGAATGCCTTTTGGCATTAAGTTCGCCATTTGTACATTTTTCTTTATGTGTGCAATAAAGTTTAAAAAAAAAAAAAAGCCTTATTGAGCTTACTGTGGGACTTAGTCAATTTGTGTAATAAAGTCCTATAATATTTATTTATAGTCCTATAATATTTATAATCAGGCAGCATGAGTCAAAATATTATTAAAGACCAGACAAATTCTCTATTGTTTAAAGTTATCCCAACAGATTAACAACCGCACAGTTAAACAGTAATTAACGAACGCGCGGTCAATGTTAATGCCCAATTAAAGATTTGTTTACAAGGCCGACTTTGAACAAACGGAAACGGTCCTTAACTTAAAGAAATTAAGTCCATTTTTATATAGCAGAGCCGACGTTTTACCTTTTTGCATAACCAATCGTAATGAGATGGTGTCTAGTTTCCAAAAATCGGAACATGTCTTGGTAATGTTTGCCTAAACTGTCTAAGAATAACACAATGTACTATTTATGTGTAGCCTGTTGGGTGTATTTGCAATGACATAGTGTGGAAATTGCATTTGCAATGACAGTGTGGCAATGTCATCATCAGGCATCGGAGTTTTTATCGCACGGTAAGACTATAGCGAGCTATGGAGTCGACATTAGCAATAAAATTCAACTCATATTCATACTCATACTCATTCATTTATTTAATTAGTGATTTTAATTTTTCAAGGAAGGGAATGTTTATAAACGATAATTTAATTTTGTCTTTCAGGAAATAAATAGTACAAATAAGAATAATGACCCTTTTTTGTATTGATTAATTTATATTCATATTATTTTAACTTTTAAGGAAACCCAAAGGGTAAAACGGGACCCTATTACTAAGACTCCGCTGTCCGTCCGTCCGTCTGTCACCAGGCTGTATCTCATGAACCGTGATAGCTAGACAGTTGAAATTTTCACAGATGATGTATTTCTGTTGCCGCTATAACAACAAATACTAAAAAGTACGGAACCCTCGGTGGGCGAGTCCGACTCGCACTTGTCCGGTTTTTTTAATGTACATACTGTATATATTTTATCAAATTTCGTAATAAAATCAATAAAAAAAATGGTATTTATTCTTATTTGTAATATCAAACGACAAAATTAAGGGATAGTATATAACTCGTCAAAGTTCTCTAACTCTTTATTATAAAATTAATATCACTTAATAAATAGATGAATGAATATGAGTTGAATTTTATTGCTAATGTCGACTCCATTCCATAGCTCGCCGTTAGTCTTAGCGTACGAAAAAAACTCCAATGCCTGCATCATTGATGTCAAAATATGAAAATATGACGTTTGTAATGACATCTCACTTTGGTCTGTTCAAGTAGTTAGCTAAGACTCTAAGTCGCATGACAATGTGTAATTAAACTAATTACATTAATTAAATATTCAGTGAAAGTGTTTTAATTATGCTTTGAGATAGTTCAGGTACAGCTAACACAATACGGTTACCAAACACCGCTGGATGCTGGTTTCAAGGCTCTAAAACCGGTTATATTTCCAAACCGTTATCATGTACTTGGCGAAAAACCTTTTAATTTTTGAAACCGGTTTTTATGAGAACAGTTCCTGTCAAAATGGTCACCTACTCAGAATGGGGGAGGATCGGGCAGTCAAGGAAGCGTGCTTGGGGCGACCAACCGGCCGTCGACCGATCGGGCGCTCCAGGTATAATAGGTATTATATAGTTTCTATTTTCCTCCGTGAGCTTCTACGGATTATCGTCTTATCTATTGTTTAAAAACCACAAAGGCGCGTGCCACTATGAAAAAATGGTTAGGCCGCATAGGTAGCGTTTATTGAATTACTACTCTATTGAGCACGGAATAAGATTCATTATGAACTAATACAGAATTCTAACAGAATAGCTGTCTGATCTCTATTGGTGCGTCTAAGGTAGGCGACTAAACGCTCTCAAACCAGCTTAACTTGTGACACTGCGATCCGAAACAAAGATACGTATTCGAAGACCTCGCTTGCACTGGTAATGCGAGCGCACGGCTAGCTAGCGCAAAGGAAGCAATGTTATGTTTCTCGAGGAGCAGGTAAAAAACAGGGCCGGATTTTCACACAAATATATTTGGGTGGTTTTACGTTGTTTAATTTAAAGAGATAAAACATAACACTATTTAAGTAGTAGGTACACATCTAACAGAATGGGTTTGTGTAATTACAATAATAACGAGATATACTCATTTTTATAATCAACTGTTTAAACAGTTGTTTGCTAATTTTAAACTTTAAACAGGCTAATTTTAAATAAACAATAAAACAATGGTAAAATAGTAATAAATATGTATATCCATTTAACAATCCCGTACTACTAATGTTAAAATAGACCTATATGTTATAATTATGTACACTAAAATAAAGATATTATTTACAATAGAGTACACATTTAGTAAAACATTTATACAAATTTATATTATGAGTCAACAAAAAAATAAGTAACATATACATAATAGTGTATGCATAAAATAAATAAATATAAAACAAAATATGCATATCGTTTAGAGTCAAATCACGCTAACTCTTTCAAGCAAACCATACAAACAGTGTCAGTTTGTTAGAAGTCTGAAGAGTTAGCGTTATTCGACTGTAGGTAAAATCACAGAAAATAATGTTAAAATAGTTTTAAATATATACCTATATATTATAATAGATTAAAATAAAGATATAATTTTATAATAGACTACAACATTTAGTAAAACATTTAGTTATACAAATTTATATTATTATTATTATTTTTAACACTGTACTAACAAAATAAGATCATTGTTATCTTGAATGAATAAATTAACATTATTATTAGTCAACAAAAAATAAAGTTATATATAGCTACACAATATTGTACGTATGAAATAAATAAATATAAAACAAAATATGTATACCGTTTAGAATCAAATCACGCTAAATCTTCCAAGCAAACCATACAATCAGTGTCAGTCTGTTAGAAGTCTGAAGAGTTAGCGTTATTCGATGTTTTATATTTATTTATTTTATGCATACACTATTATGTATATGTTACTTATTATTTTGTTGACTCATAATATAAATTTGTATAAATGTTTTACTAAATGTGTACTCTATTGTAAATAATATCTTTATTTTAGTGTACATAATTATAACATATAGGTCTATTTTAACAGTAGTAGTACGGGATTGTTAAATGGATATACATATTTATTACTATTTTACCATTGTTTTATTGTTTATTTAAAATTAGCCTGTTTAAAGTTTAAAATTAGCAAACAACTGTTTAAACAGTTGATTATAAAAATGAGTATATCTCGTTATTATTGTAATTACACAAACCCATTCTGTTAGATGTGTACCTACTATTTAAATAGTGTTATGTTTTATCTCTTTAAATTAAACAACGTAAAACCACCCAAATATATTTGTGTGAAAATCCGGCCCTGTTTTTTACCTGCTCCTCGAGAAACATAACATTGCTTCCTGTTTCTGAACGCAACCATGTATACGACCGAATGATTTTATTACTGTATCCATTCGCCGACTCACTCACTCTCTTCTTTCTCAACAACTCCACGGTTAACATCGCTCTGTATTTAATATCCGTTTTTTAGTGAAAATACACAGTTTTCATCGATAAAAAGTGACTTTTAATTATCCACCAACATAATGGTGCCGAAACAAGTGTAGTTCGAGTAAAAGTTGCAATATTTCAAGAAACTTGACGCCGCGTGTGAAGTGCCGTTCGGACTTAAAATCTCTCATCGTGCGGATATATCACCGAAATATTAACGCCAAGTCGCGCCTCACAGCAAACGAGAAAGTTTTTAGTGATATTTCAAAGCCGCCACATCAAATTGAGCAAAATTTTATTTTCACGCGACCAAGCCCATTCTCGGAATTTGGTGAATTCAAGGACAAACCGAAAAGGGGCAGAATGAACAATTTTGGAGCGAAGATCAGACCATTCACTCAAACATCGTGAAACGTCATTCGAATCTGACATCCGCCGTCAATGTCATAATTGACACTTCATTCTCTACTCCCTTGTTTACAATTGAACATCAAAATGAAAAATAATACCAAATCCAACGAAATAAAGAAAATAAAGGCACAGATCGCGTGGTGTAAAGGATATACAACCAAAATAGAAAAACTTTTAGACGAACCGGACAAGCCTTTAGACTCTGAAACAGCACAAATTAGATTGGAGCAAACAGAAGCCAATCTCAAAAAATACAACGACTTAGCGCTGGAGCTAGCCATCTTGACTGAAAAGGATTCATCTGAAGATTTTGAAGAAGAGGATGAACACGAGGAGCGAACAATAATCGTCATCTCGAGATTACGGAAACTAACCTCAACAGTATCGAAAACAACTACGTCTTCGTCATCGTCGGAAACAACAGTGGATACCACGGGCGTGACTAGTTACCATGGTGGAGTGCGGTTACCGGAAATCGACATTCCTGCGTACGACGGGAAGGATTACACTAAATACGTCGCATTCATCGAGCTCTTCGACGCGATAATAGACTCCAGTGACAAGTTGAAACCAGTGCAAAAACTTTTCTATTTGAAAAAATACCTAAAAGGTGAAGCTTTAGCCTTAATAGAAGGACTTCCCTTAACCAGTGAATCATATGGTAAAGCCAGAGAACTAATTAAATTGCGTTATGATAACAAATTTTTAGTAATAACAAATCACATTCAAGCTATAATAGATAGCACACCCATTGCAAAAGGTACTGCCAGCAACCTGAGGGAACTTGTTGCCAATACTCGTCAGCATCTAGGTGCTCTTAAAGCCTTAGGTCAGCCAATAGAACAATGGGACTTAATTGTACTAACTATTATCTTAAAAAAGGTGGATCAGTTTTCGTGCAGAGCCTATCATCAGGAACGGGACAGTGACAAGATGCCAAATCTTGAAGATTTCTTGTCATTTGTGGAGAGGAGAGCCAGCAGCTTTGAAGAAAGCCAGCAAAGTGAAGGTAAGTCACATACATATCAAACTAAAAGTGCTAAAGTGTGTAATGTGGCCAATGTATCAGTACCTTCATGCTTATGTTGCCAAGCAACAACACATAAATTGTTTTGTTGCCCAATTTTTGCAGCACAATCCCCCAATGAAAGACGGGAGCTTGCTACCAAACACAAATTATGTAACATATGTTTAGGTATGCACAAAAATAAATGTCAATTTCATTTCAAATGCTCCACATGTCAAAGTAAAGCTCACAACACATTGTTACATGTTGAATCTGAGCCAAAAGTTACCAGTTGCCATGTAAACTCAACAAATGCTGATGTTACTGATCTATTGCCCACCATTAAGGTCAAAGTCTTAGGGCCAGATGGAAAGTCATATATTACAGCAAGAGGTTTGATTGATTGTGGCAGCCAAGTTTCTTTCATGACAAATAAGCTTGCCAAAGCCTTGAATTTGCAGCCAATAAATAAAAATCTCAACATTTCAGCCCTACAGTGTCAATCTAATCTTACATCAAAGGCTGTAAATGCCAAATTTGAGTCGCTGCATTCAGATTACAGCTTGCAAGTAACATGTTCACTTGTGGACAAAATCACAACACAATTGCCAGAAAACCAAATAGATACAAGTAAATTCACAATACCAAATTCTGTTGTACTAGCAGACAATGATTGGTCAATTCCAGGTGATATTTCATTCTTGTTTTCTGCTAGCATATTTTGCAAAATATTATTGCCCAGCAAAACCAAAATCTCAAATACTGAACTTTATCTCATCGGTACAGAATTTGGTACAGTAATATCTGGAGACACTCCATGTCATAATGGAGCAACAACCTGCCATCATGTTTCATTGCATGTGGCCACCCATGAGGCCAATGATAATATTGAGCACCTCCTAACAAAGTTTTGGGAAACAGAAATTGTTCCTGAAATGAAATCGGAGGTTACAGTAAAGCAGAACTCCTGTGAGGCCGAGTTTCAACGCTCGGTACAATTAATTGATAACAAGTTTCAGGTGTCTCTTCCACTTGCTCAGCCCATGGATCAACTTAATCTTGGCAATACCTTTCCAATTGCTTTCAAAACCCTTAATTGTATAGAAAAACGATTCAAAAAGGACCAAAAATTGCACGAAAGGTACAAAGAATTTATAAATAAATATATAGAGCTTGGTCATGCTAAGGTGCTGCCGCTAACAAACTCAAATAAGCAACAATTGTATTTCATGCAACATTTACCTGTCATTAGAGAGGACAGGAAAACAAATAAGGTTAGAGTAGTTTTCAATGGAAATACTAAGGCAGGCAAAGAGTACAACAGTCTTAATGATGTGTTACTAAATGGCCCTAAAGTTCAAAAAGACCTGTTTGATATATTGATATCATTCAGAGTTCACAAGTATGTCATGATGGCTGACATCCAAAATATGTACAGAGCTATAAGAATAGACCCCAAGTTTCATCACTTGCAAAATATCTTATGGCACAATAACAACAATGAATTAATTATCATTCAATTACAGACTGTGACCTATGGACAAAAAAGTTCGAGTTTCCTGGCAACAAGATGCTTAGAGGAGCTGGCAGTAAGGTATGAGGCAGAGCTTCCTAAAGCAGCAGAGGTGATCCGCACTGCCATGTATGTGGATGATGCCCTCTTCGGAGCAGACTCCATTAAGGATGCATTGGAGGTAAGAGACCAATTTACTAACTTGCTGTCTCATGCAGATTTCCATCTGCACAAGTGGGCAGCCAATGATCCCAAACTGCTGACTGGTATCTCTCCCGAATCTTGCTATGCTGATGATCACCAGCTCTCCATGAAAACTGATCTCAAAGCCTTAGGCATGGTATTCAATCCCAATCAAGATGTTTTCAAAATTAATTATCCCAACAAAGAAATACAACATTGGGACAAGCGCTCAATCCTTAGCTTCATTGGATCCTTTTTTGATCCTTTAGGGCTGGCAGGGCCTATAGTTGTCAGGGCCAAGCAATTTCTACAAGATCTTTGGAGGCAAAACTTGGACTGGACCTCTCCAATACCAGAGGAATTCTTAAGTAAATGGATTAAATTTCACAAAGAAATATTGGAGATGCCAACTATACAAATACAAAGGCATGTAATGCCTACCAAGGATCAAGTAGAAATCATAGGGTTTTGTGATGCCTCATCCAAATCTTATGGAGCATGTATATATGTAAGAACCTTTCAAAATGGAAAGGCTACAATGAACCTGCTATGCAGCAAATCAAAAATAGCCCCGATGAAAAATGAACTTACAATTCCAAAATTAGAATTAAATGCTGCAGTGTTGCTAGCAAAATTATTTGATAAGGTAAAACAAATTTTGGCAAATGTAAAAATAACTGCAAAATATTTACTATCCGACTCAAAGGTTACTTTGTGCTGGATCAAGTCAAATAAAGAATCACTACCTGTTTATGTAAAAAACAGAATACAGATAATAAATAATGTAACTAGTGATTGCATTTGGAGCCATATTGATGGAGCAACCAACCCGGCTGATGTCTTATCTAGAGGTTGTAGTGCACTCGTCCTCGCCAAAAATGACTTGTGGTGGCATGGTCCCCATGACTTTCTGGACCCTAACTACCATCCCCAGCCATTCACAGTCACCAACAGCTCAGAAAATACTAATGATACTTTCAGCAGCCACCTAGCCTGTTTGATTGCTACACCAAATGAGCCAGAATTACTTAAAAAATACTCATCATGGATAAAGTTGCAAAGAGTACATGCTTGGATTTTAAGATTCTATAATAATTGTAAAAATTCAAATAATAAAAATAATGGTAATCTCTCTGTAAGTGAAATCCAACAATCTAAATACAAAATTGTATCACTCTTGCAACATGAGTATTTTAAAGAAGAAATACACTGTATAAATAATAAATTACCAATTAAAAGTAATTTAAAAAGCTTAGTTCCATTTTTGGATGCAAACAATGTATTAAGAGTAACAGGAAGATTGCATAATGCAAATATCCCATATGCACAAAAGCATCCAATGATTTTGCCCAAAAAATGTTTTGTGACTAGTTTAATAATCCAATATGAGCACAAGTCCTTATTACATGGTGGTTTAAAAGATACAATTAGCAGCCTAGCTCAGACATACTGGATTATTAACTGCAATAAAGAAGTCTCTAAAATAATTGGAAAATGTATCACTTGCTATAGATTTAAAGCTCAAGCTGCCTCACAGCTAATGGGGTCTTTGCCCTTCGATAGAGTAAATGAGGCCAAAGTATTTGATGTTATTGGTATAGATTATTGTGGGCCTTTTAGCATCAAACAGTCTTCACTGCGAAGAAGCATTGTCACAAAAAGTTATGTCTGTGTATTTGTGTGCTTTGCCACTAAAGCTATCCACTTAGAACTAGTCTCGGACATGACCACCCCAGCCTTCATTGCTGCATTAAAAAGGTTTACAGCCAGGCGTGGTTATCCATCCAAAATCTTTTGTGACAACGCTAAAACGTTTATTGGAGCTGACAATTCTCTTAAAGAGCTTTCAAATTTAAGCTCTAAAGAGCATCAAGATTATGTCACAGATTATGCAGTTTCAAAAAATATAGACTTTAAATATATTCCTAGCTATTCACCTACATTTGGAGGCCTCTGGGAGGCAGCCGTGAAAAGCTCAAAAAAGCATTTTAAGCGGGTCATAGGTAACAGCTTATTTACTTATGAAGAATTTAATAGTATCATAGTGATGACAGAAGGGATCCTTAACTCAAGACCCATAACGCAAATGTCTAGAGATCCTACAGACTTTACATACCTGACCCCAGGTCACTTCTTAATTCAAAGACCAATAAATAGCATTCCTGAGCCTGACATAACATCCATACCTCAAAATAGGTTGCGATTATGGCGCCGTTGCGCACAAATACATCAAAGTTTCTGGAAGGCTTGGCACAAACAATATTTAAGTCTATTGAATAACCGGCCTAAATGGCACAAAATTCAACCTAATGTTGTACTAGATAACCTAGTGCTTCTTAGAGATATCAGATGCAGTCCGTTGCAGTGGCCAGTAGGCAGAATCATCAAGATTCATTATGGCGCTGACCAAAAAGCAAGGGTGGTAGACTTAAAGCTGCCTAATGGTAATATTACTAGGAGGGCCATAAACAAAATTAGTGTTTTGCCCATTGAAATGTAAATCTATGAATGTTGATGATAGCTTAGTAATAATAATATATGTATGATACATATATGTCTTTCAAACTTAAATGTATGTGTTTATTGTAAGAAACTTACTAATCTGCATATAAAAGAAAATATATATATCTTGTAATGTTTACAAAAATAGTCTAAAAAGTTCAATTTTGTTAGTCAAAAGTAGTTATGCTTAAACCTTTAACAAATGTTATTTTGTTATGAATATCTCATAATAATAATAATTGATCTCTATGTAAAACTTGATCTCAAAAACTTATTTAAGGTAAATGTAACAATAACCAGCCTGGTAAATGCTACTGTAACTAACACTTTATTATTGTTTAAAAGCATTTTTTCACTTAGTTTATTTGTAAATCTGCATCAGCATTATTCCACTTAAATTTAAAAAGAAAAAAACTGTACAAAATGGTCAAACCCTCCCCCGGGATTATGTTTCTGAACGCAACCATGTATACGACCGAATGATTTTATTACTGTATCCATTCGCCGACTCACTCACTCTCTTCTTTCTCAACAACTCCACGGTTAACATCGCTCTGTATTTAATATCCGTTTTTTAGTGAAAATACACAGTTTTCATCGATAAAAAGTGACTTTTAATTATCCACCAACACTTCCTTTGCGCTAGCTAGCCGTGCGCTCGCATTACCAGTGCAAGCGAGGTCTTCGAATACGTATCTTTGTTTCGGATCGCAGTGTCACAAGTTAAGCTGGTTTGAGAGCGTTTAGTCGCCTACCTTAGACGCACCAATAGAGATCAGACGGCTATTCTGTTAGAATTCTGTATTAGTTCATAATGAATCTTATTCCTTGCTCAATAGAGTAGTAATTCAATAAACGCTACCTATGCGGCCTGCCCATTTTTTCATAGTGGCACGCGCCTTTGCGGTTTTTAAACAATAGATAAGACGATAACCCGTAGAAGCTCACGGAGAAAAATACAAACTATACCGCTGGTGTGATGTCGTGGAGGCGGACCTGCGTCAGCTGAATGCCAATTCATGGCAGGAAACCGCGCTGGATCGGGACAGGTGGCGTTCTCTCGTTTCGGAGGCCAATATTTTTGGATCGCTGAGGCAAAGCAGTTAGTTTTTTTAGTTAGTTCATATCAATGTCGGTGTCTATGTTTACGTGGCACACCAACAGGCCCGTCTGCCGTTTCGTCACTCGTCAAATAAACCGTTTTTTAGGTTACAATAAAGTTCTTAAACCGTTCGCGTTCTTATAAAAGTTTGGAGCACAACAGAAATAAACCGGTATTTACCGATATTGCAAAAACCGGTTTTGAGCTTGGCTGGTTTGGCCAGTTTGGCGTTATGGTATTAGGATTTTCAAATGCGGCCTGTTTTGATCTTTTGTCATTATTGACCTGGTTCAAACACATTTTAGAATAAATCGGCTACGAGCATGTCGGGCCATGCTCAGTGTAGGGTTTCGTAGTTACCATTCTGTCAGAACAGGCCAAACGGGGCCTATTAATTAGTAAGTATCATTACAAACATAACTTTTTTATGTTTTCACTCAGAAGAGAAGATTTTTCGCAATAACTCAAAAACCGATCATGTCCGCTATAGTTTGCATTGAAAGTATTTACTAAGCTTTACAAGTATTTATATATTTTTTGGACCCATGGTTCAAAAGTTACAGGAGGGACGTATATATTTTTTCTTTCGGAGCGATTATTTCCGAAAATATTAACTTTATCAAAACATATTTTTGCATACCCTTATTCGTTTTGAAAGACCTATCCAACACGTAATTTTTGAGGACTTGAGACTCCAATAAGAAACACAGGATATATAAATGTCCACAGAAGTGACCTTTTTCTAAAATGTATGGACCGGGTACGTCCTTAATAAACTACGTCCAAAAGAGAGGTATGGGGATTGGGAATGTCATCTCGCTTTGTGTGGTAGGGCACAGCACAGCGGATGTTATTCCTGATCTAGAGCAGAGCCCAACTGGGGAAGTACCTCCACCTCACAGAAAACCGCAGCCAAATAACACTTGACCCTACTCATAGTATTGTGTTCCTGCCGGTGATTAAGGTTGCCAGAGCTCAACGATGGGGAGGGGGGTTTAGGGTCGGCAACGCGCATGCAGCTCCTCTGGAGTTGCAGGCTTACATAGGCTACGGAAACTGCTCACCATCAGGTGGGCCGTATGCTTATTTGCCACCGACGTAGTATTAAAAAAAAATGTGTTTAACCCATACCACGTTTTTCTTATTCGTGTCACAAGTAGAGTCCATTAGAAATAGCAAATAATATAAACAAACCAATTTACCTACAATACTTCGTAATCACACACTGTTTGACGACAATCATGGTATTCATGATCTTATCAACAATTTATATACATACTAAAATACTTTATTTGTATATATTTTTTTGTAAAAAATATATGTTAATTTATAAAAAAATTGTGCGCGAGTCCCTCCGCGCGGAAAAAGTGAAACTACGTAATGTGGGGATGAAAATAATGCTCTAAAATACATATGGTTTATATTACAGTTTCACTTAATATTTTAAATTAAGATTTATAAAATAGATTTAATAATACATATATTTAAATATGTATATTCTAAAATTCCTAAATAATAGAAAATATAAAAAGAAAAAATACAAAAAGTCAGGTTCCACCGAGATTTGAACTCGGATCGCTGGATTCAGAGTCCAGAGTGCTAACCATTACACCATGGAACCGGCTGAGCTAATCAACGAATTTACTCATCACAAACTCTTACCACTTTATGTTACGTTTTTAGCTGCTGAGGTGAAAATATAATTATGTTACTTATATGTTCATGTTTGATGTAATTACAAGCTTTTATTTAGTTTCGCCTGTCCTGTTGTCTGTGTGTGCGTGTGTAACAAAATTTCGCAACTTTTTGACACACTTCCTTCCCGGTTTCCAATAGAACTGAAATTTTGCATACATACCTATGTAAGTCATGTACGAATATATTATGGTACCATCGAGCTAATCTGATGATGGAGACAGGAGGTTGCCATAGGAACTCTGATAAAACAAATTAGGGGTTTTTAGAATTGTCTCGATGAGTATTAGTTGTTTGTGGAAACAAAAGTATAGTCAGCGATAAAAGATTGCAGCTAACTTGAAATTTAAGCCAAATTTTTGCGATGTCAACCACAAAAGCTGTCATAGAAGTGTCAAAACTGAAATTGAACTTAATGCATATGCACGTTGGCGGAGCCATGGTCAGGTGGAGCTGAGTGGACTGTAGGTATTTAAAGTTAAAAGATGTGCTAGCAAAAATAAAATTTATTCCAGCAGAAATGGGAGCACGTTACATTTCGAAGGTATTATGAAGAGTGTTTCTATAGTAACAAAAATCAATGATGTCATAGTTTTTAAATAAAGAACTTTTAGTTTATTTTTAATGTTGCTAACATTATTGCGCCTCATAAGACAGCCTCGTAGGTCTATGTTGTCTGTGACGGATTAATCCGTCCTCGGCGTTGGACTTACGGTGCGGATATATCCGTAATTGCCGTCAAAAACGTTAAGTGTTGTTTTAAAATGAGAGCGTGAACTCTGTGAGAATGGCTCCTTGGAATCGCCTCGTCCGCGGCGAAGCGTAACTAAAGTAGTTTTTAGGGTTCCGTACCCAAAGGGTAAAAACGGGACCCTATTACCAATACTCCACTGTCCGCCTGTCTGTCTCATGAACCGTGATAGTAGACAGTTGAAATTTTCACAGATGATGTATTGTTGAATGTAATATTCGTCCTTTTATGTTCTAGATGTATTTAATGAAAGATAGGTACCGCAATTGCTTCCAATATGATTCACAAATTAAAAATATTTTTTTTCTGCCCAGTCATGGGCAGTACGGCCACAAATCCAGAAATCAAACTTAAGCATCCCTCTCTTGTTTATGGTAAAATGTTGCCAGTGTTTAAAAACTGACGATAAATAATAAATAAATAATATATTTTTTTTAATATTATAGGACTTTATTACACAAATTGACTAAGTCCCACAGTACGCCCAATAAGGCTTGTGTTGAGGGTACTCAGACAACGATATATATAATATATAAATATTTATAAATACTTAAATACATAGAAAACAACCATGACTCAGAAACAAATATCCAAAGTTCATCACACGAATAAATGCCCTTACCAGGATTTGAACCCGGGACCTACTAGGCCAGATCGGTCGTCAATAACACTGTGTGAACGGGACAGTAGTATATTATGATAGGAACAGGCGGGTCAATGTACGGAATTCCTCGTGGTAGGCGTCCTTTCTTTAGTAAAAGTTGTAAAACCTGGGGGTCACGTTAGTCTGGTTATTGTAACCAATCAGAATTCAGGGACAATACACGGGGTCGAGCCGTAACGAAACACACATTTCACGCTTTCCAATGGATATCGATAACGGATATAACAGCAATTATACGTTTTATATATCGTGGCCAAATTGTAATAGCTCATTAGGGCTTGTGCACAAATCACGCGAGGTTCGATATGAAAAAATCACCATTGATCCCGTTGGGTTTGGGGGAGGGGGATAAGAAAACCTCACGTGTATTTTTCTATTGTGTACGAAATTAAGAAAAAATATCTAAACACATACTTTTTCTCGGTTTTGTTAAACATAAATCTTCACTTGGCACTTCAAAATAGCGAGTCTAAACAAGATTTACTCTATATAATACTATTTATCTTAAAATTTGGTCGAACGAAAAACAATTATAAAAATACACGTGAAGTTATGTGGGGGGGGGGGGGGGGGTCCGCCAAGAACCTCACCAAATATCACCAAAAACCTCGCGTGATTTGTGCACGAGCCCTTACATGTATTGTACTTGACGACCTGCCCGGCCTAGTGGGCAGTGAGCCTGCCTATGAAGCCGATGGTCCTGGGTTCGAATCCCGGGAAGGGCATTTATTTGTGTGATTAACATAGATATTTGCTCCTGGGTCATGCGTGTCGCAGCTCTTAATACCTATGCAGCGCGAAGTAATATTTTTAAGGAACGATATATTCAATGGGGAATATTAAGCGAAACTCTACGTAGGGGGCGCCACTACATCAATCCATCGCAATCTGAGGGTCTATCGCGAAATAAGAAAATCGAAATTTCGTTATCTAACCTCTCTTCACTCTTGCATATATTCGAATTTCGCGTTTCCCGGCAGGCCATTTGTAAACAAACCGCCTTGTTGCATCAATGTCATATTTTACAGTCTGCGAAAACTTGTCAAAAAACTGTTTGAGGCTAGGGTTGCCATCCGTCCGGGTTTCCCCGAATTTGTCCTAGTTTAGAGGGCGTCCGGGGAGCGTCCGGGGGGACTTCCTTTGTAGTCAGGGTTTAAATTTCTTAGGCCGCCCGCGACACACGCACAACCTGTTGACGTGTCCGGGTTCTGGACTCTAAAATCCGGGGTTTTCACGCGTCTTGTCCTGGTTTCCAAATTCTAGAGATGGCAACCCTATTTGAGGCACAGTATGTATAAGTTACTCTATGGTATACGAAAGGTGCTAGTGCTGCACTCTGGCGGCAGAACATTGCAGTAATACTCCCAATTAGAACTCTAACCCCCTTATTCATAAACGTGTACTAAACTTACGATGCCGTTAATAATCGTTTGTCCTTGTCCCTTTCCATCATACCAATACGTCGGAAAGGTACAAACGATTATTAGCGGCATCGTAACTTTAGTACACGTTTATGTATAAGGGGGCGTCCATAAATTACGTGAGGCGTTCAAGGGGGGGAGGGGGTTAAGCTTAATCTTACCAAATCTCACTCGGGGGGGAGGGGCGTTTTAGCAAATATCACGTAATTTTTTTCTTAGTGGAAAAAAGTGTAAAAGAGATGAATCGGAATAAAAAAATTTTTTAGAAAAAAATAGCAAATTTCACAAAATAGTGTTTGCCGTATCTGCCGGGACCCCGCAGAGCAGCACAGTAGCCCTTCGATTGTTTAACAGTTATCGACCAGCCGTATCGACACGTGTGACAAACGACGCAGCGTAAAGAGCCGAGTAATAGCGATGCTCGTACAAGTTTTGACCTGCTTCGTTTACCCGAGTAAATATTTCACTTAATAACCATTCTAGAGACGTTTTTAATGATTCAGAATGAACTTCCGAGAATATTATAATGCTTACGTTACAAGACACGTCTACAGGACAAAAATATGCTGTCAAGAAGAAATGGTAAAATTATGGAATACAGCAAAACAAAAGTTCCCGATGAAGAGGATTTGGTTAAACTTGTTCAACATGAGGTTAATCAGCTTCTTAGAGAAGCAGAGGAAAGAAAGGCCCGAAATACTATGGCGTTCCTCTTTGAAGTAGGTTTAATATCTTCATAAATTTATATTATAAATTTGATTCTATGTGCAAAACATTTCAAGATCGCGGTGCAGAAAAATAAACTCAAGCACTTTCAATAGATGTGTAAGTTTTTTATAAATTTCATCTCCAGAAATTGTCACAAAAAAAAAGAAATGTAGGCCTGAAAGTGAAATTTTTAATTTAGATATGCTAAAAATACAGATTAAACGTATTAATGCACCTTTATTTATTATTATTATCAATTCATTATTTTTTTTATAATTATTATTATTTATTAGTATTTTATTATTATAATTATTTAATTTTATCGCATCGATTTTCAACTACCGCAATACTCTGAAATCTCAATTACTAGTCTTTGCTAGTCTTGAATAAAAGTAATAATATGAATTAAAGTTTTGTTTATTTTTTTATAATCCATCGCGATTACAGCCTGTACACAAATATAAAAAATCTCACGTGAGATTAGGAGGGGGGGGGGGGGCTTAAGAAAAAAATGACGAAATCTCACCATGGGGGGTGGGTGGGTCAAAAAATTCTCAAAAAAGCCTCACGTAATTTATGGACGCCCCCTAAGGGGGTACGTTTACAGACAGATAAGGAATAAACAGTCATCAAAGTGCAGAAACGACATCAAGTTATTTAATACAGTTTCGGTACAGTGGACAATTTTGTGGATGTAGTTATAGATTCGTCTCAGTTGTGGTATGTATATGTATATAATTTCACATAAAATGCACCAGAGAAAGATCTTAAGATCATTCATATTTATTGCCGCAAGGCCCGTACTTTTCATGCCGTTGACGCAAAAATGACGTAATTTGACATACAGGGAGCTTTTTTACAACACTACCAATTTAGATAACTTACTTATTGACGGGTATCAAAATAATTACTTGTTCCGTGAATAAAAGCTTAAACGCTGTTAAAAATCAAAAAATATGTATTATTTACTAAATTGATAATCTATCATTTATTTGAGTGACAATAAGATGAAAGTCAGTTAGACGTTTCAGTACTGATTGTCAAGTATATATCTATCATTAGCTAAATAGGTTGACAAATGATTAATTATTGCGAAAATAGTAATTGGAATCATATTCTACGTAGCGTGACGTCAATTTTCTGTCAACGGCATGAAATGTACGGGCCCTATATAATAAATTATTGGCCATGCTCCGTATTACGACATGAAAAATCGGCCAAGAGCAAGTTGGCTCAGTGTAGGATTCCGTAGTTACCATTCTGTAGAATAGGCTAAACGGGGGCTATTAGCCTTCTCAGCGCTTTGTACGTCTTTTTGGGTGAATCAACTTTTTTTTTTTGTTATCCTGTCCCGTTGTCCAAGGGACAACAGTGGCACAGTTTGTTTGAAGAGACGTTGTATGCCGTTCTATTAACATGCTTAGTAGGGGGCCCATTATGGACATTGGTTATAACGACCACAAAAACGCAAGTTTAATTCATTTAAGTACCATAAAATCAGTATTTCAATGAACTTTTGTCCCCTGGACAACTAATCGTAACCATGGCAACGAGTGACGCTAAAAAGTTGATTCTCCCTTTTACTAAGAAGAGAAGACAATGGCACTTTTTTCGTATCGATATTTTCAGACGTGACCGTACATCCATGAAGTTTACATAAAGACAACGCATTTCGAAGTTATTTTGTAATAAAATTACAAGTTCTCCGAAAAGGACTCGAGTCTCTACAAACGACTCGGGACTCTAATAAGTCGAAAAGAATTCGAGTTTCGTCTTAATTATAAGAGTCTGAAAAACTGAGTCGAGTCTTAAAGCAGACGACTCAAAGCACTCGAGTCTTAACCAACACTATATGAACCCGCTAACTTACTGGTGATGTAACATCACGAGGGCCCATACAAGGCAAGTGCATTAATATGTATCCATTGTCGTTAAAGACAAAGGAGCGCGCGTCCGGTATCCGACCAAAGTAAGGTCGCCAACACGACAGACAGACAAATAGACTGTCAATATTACAATGATTACATATTACATACTTCAAGAACAGTTTTGAACGATTCACAGTTAAGTTTTACTAGACAACGACCGGGATATAAACCGTGATTATCTTTTATATTGTTTATGAGCTCCAGATATTTCAACGCAGTTACATGCATCTTGTTCACGGGTAACTGCAGATAGCGGGTGGGTGTCAAAGTTGTGTAGACCGCGCTCGGTCTGCCCTCGTTCGTGCGCGTCGGCTGCGCTCGCTTTCAACGCTGGTCGCGTCCACACTTGTTGTTCTATCCAAGCACACTACACTCAGTGTCACTACGTAATCACGGTAAAGGTAATTACGGTTCATATCCCGGTCGTTTTTAGTCTAATTACTTTCTTCGTCAATGTATCATGTGTAGTCCCCATCAGATATATCGGAGCGACCACGTTGTTCACAAATATTAGAACAAACCCTCTATTATCAAGTGCATGCTCAGATATTTATGAATATTGGTAGACCTAACTATGGACCAGATCCAAATTATTTTATTGAATGTTTTGATTTGATCTATAAATATAAAAATAAGAAAAATATTGCAGGACTATTATGTTTTTTTAGTATGTATATATTTTTTGTGTGTTTCTTTTTATGTCTGTTTTTTTTCTGTTTTCTGTTGCGTTGACGTATGTGCCGCCACTATCATAGTTTTTAATGGTCCCCACTGAAAACCAGCGCCACGGATTGCCGCGGCATTATGCTGAGTGGGGATCCTATTTTAGCGTCCAATGTTTTTCTTTCTCTGTATGTTCTTCTTTTTTCCAAATGTAATGTGTTGTGGCGTTAAATAAATGTATTTTCTTTCTTTCTTTCATTCACAATCATAAATCATTTTATTTCGTGATAAACTGATAAGGTTAACATTACTACACGTACAATAGTAAAGGGGCCCACTGAATACCAGTTCGCCGGACGATATCGGCCTGTCAGTTATTCGCAAAGGCTGACAATCGCGAATAACTGGCAGGCCGATATCGTCCGGCGAACTGGTAATCGGAATTGACCATCGATCCAATATGAGTGTGTGGTTTTTTTGTAAGCAATTTTATGACGATTGTTTACGTATTTGAACATTTTTGCTATGGCCCACCGTTTAAGAGTTATTTACGAAAAACTAAAAGCGACCTTTTTTAAAATGAAGACTATCCAAAAGCGACTTGGAGGAACTGCCATAGGGATCAACATTCAACAGTTAGATCTGTACTGTAATTCTCAGAATAGTATTTAACGGTTTCCACGAACAAACGAAACGACAAGACACATTATCTAGAGCCGCCAATCTACAAGCGAGCAAGGTATGATGTACGATTAAACTATCATTTCAAAAAAGTATTTTAATCCTTAAGCACCACTGTCAAATTTTTACTTCTAATTCCGCCATCATAAAATCCACTTTTCAATCACACCAATCTGCATTTAAGCCAACAATAGACAAATACCAATCAATTTAGTCAAGTTCAAAATTAGACCTTAAGTTGACAATGACAAAGTTGAGTTTCGCAAGAACATTGCCAGCGTAGTGGACTCGGTAGTGCGTGACGAACCGTGTTACGGTGACACGGTGTTGTGGAAATGTGACAGTTAGAACTGTCAACGAGAGGTTTGAGTCTCCTATCTACCTACATAATGCCATGCCCACATGTGAGCTGTATTAGGTATGTAATGGGGTTGGAAACTGTCAAGGTTTGCATAGTTGACGCCGTCATAGCTTTCCCCTGTCTCTAGTTTTGTTCTATGAGATTTGGCTTAAAGGGCCGTCATCTAGGACAATATTTAAAAAAATGTAACAAGAATTTGACACAATTTTAGGAGTTGATGCCGCCTCAGCTATGCTGGTGGCATCTGTAAACTATTTCGCTCGGCCAACTCCATTAAGAGGCCTAATGATTACCAGTTCGCCGGACGATATCGTCCTGTCAGTTATTCGCGATTGTCAACTTTTGCGAATAACTGAAAGGCCGATATCGTCCGGCGAACTGGTAATCAGTAGGCCCCTTTAGAATGAGAGTGTTGATATTGGTAGTTTCTTTGAAGACTTTGACTCTGAAGTCTTTTTTTTTAATAAGCGATGATCACACAAGAGGTCAACAAACCTTTTGTTTTGATCCGACGGCCACGGCGTATATAAGTAGTTCAAAAGTAAGGGTACGCTACGAATAAGATTGTGTTAGGTAAAAAGGTGGTAATGGTGGGTAAAATAAGAAAAATAAGTACTTATATCTTATACACATATTTAGTTTATATTTATATTTAAGTTCTGATATATTTAGGTTTAGTTTTTAATTAGATATATTTTAGTATGTATCTTCTTTGTTTTTGTTATATTATGGGATGTTTATATCTTATAATAATAATATCTAAGTAGGTATATCATAACTTCTTCAAGCTATGTGTTGATGGGTACTAGGGAAATGCAATGCAATTTGTTATAGGTTTTTTTTAAAGGAGGTTCTTTCTAAATGTTAAATTTTTTATTTCTTACTAATTCTACCATTAATAAAACTTCAGTTCAAATATTTATTTAGATATATTTTGTGAAATTCTTGTTGATGTCTGACTTGTAACTAATACAAATTTTATGGTCTTTTGCCAAGAGTAAATTAAACTCTATTATTAATTAAGTACATATTTTACGACCGGTATATTTGTGTGTAGTATATTGTACATTTTCGTTGTTTTAAATCTTTTTGTTATTTTACATATTGCAATTTAATGGATGACTGTCATTGGCCTTCTGTTATGTAGGCATTTATGTTCAGTTATATTTACGGCTGTTGTTATCCTGAATACCAATAAATAAATAAAAAAGATGTGTGCCTTGTGGAGAAGACAGGCTCTGGACCAGAGACGCGTGGAGCAATACGGGAGAGACCTGTGCCAAGGGCAATCAGACAAAACCTCCGCGGAGAAAGGCTAGCAGTAAGTAACGCAAAACAGTTTTTATATTGATTTTTTACACGTTTTAATCAAGGGCAGTGGGAGCTGTACGAGCCCAGTTTCAAAGAAAAACCGCAAATCGATGTACAGTACCCCTAGTGTAAGTTTGATCGACATCATAACGTGACGAACGCGTTTGCGTTAAGTCTCATTTTGTATAGGATTTTGAGTTTCCAAAACGTCCCGCTTGGCGCGCTCTTTCTAAATCCAATACAAAATGAGACTAAACGCAAACGCGTACGTCACGTTTCGAAATCGAATTTATTTACACTAGGGGTACTGATTAGCCATTTGGCACACGCATACTAGAGGTCAAAACAATATCCATATCGTATCTGGAGGAGCCCAATCTCGCTGTTTTCAAAATTAATTTTGTTTTAATATTTAAAAAAAATACGGAAACGTAATAATGTGGGATATTTCTAGAATCGTCTCAGAAAGCCCTTTCATATGATTTCACACACGATAGGTTTCTGAAAAAAACATTTTTTTTTTCATACAAAAAAAATAATGACTCGGCACTCCCCTCCCCTCCCAAGGGATTTTTTTTTAGGAAATGCGGGCCAAAAATGTTGTTTTATATGCGTGTGCCAAATGGCTAAACTGTACATCGAGTTATGTTTTTTTATGCATACACCTTACACTGTGCCACAGGCGGTACAGAAATTACGAACTCGTGTTAATTAAGCCCTCGCTTTCGGCTTCGGGTTTCAACTCACAGTCGTTCGTAAATTCTTGTAAGAGCCCTTGAGCCTTGCAGAATAAATTTTTGAATTTTTATTTTTGAATCTTGTTTACCACCCTTAATACAGTATGTCTAATTTCGTATGAATTTCTTATAAAACGTATTATCCTCGCCTAACGCATTTTATTTCAAAACATTTGCCGTAAAAAAGTAAAAGCTGACACCTAACCGTATGAAATAAAATAACCATGCATAGCAATGTAGGTGTAAACCCATTGCCTCGTGGTATTTAAAAAGTAATTAACCATAGACAATCAGCTGTAGATTACCCATGAATGGCGAGAATGACTCAATAGGTGAAGTGAAATGTGACATTATCTATGAAAAGGGATCTTATTGTCGGTGGCGCGTACGCCATTATCAACGATGCTCCCATATTATAAACTACGCCGCGCTACGCAGTGCGGCGTAAGCGCCATCGACAATAAGGTCCCTTTTCATAGATAATGACACAAATATGATTTTTACGTTACCTATTAAACTTTTTTAAGGTCAGTTTTTTATTCAATAAAATTTATGTCTAAAATACTAGCTTTGCTCGTGTTATAGTTTGTTACGTAGGTCTTATAAAAAATGCCAAATTTTATCAACATCGGTTCAGTCAGACAATCGCATACATTGTGAGTATGGATTTTTAACTACATGTACTTGACGGGTATATCGAATTTCGTTATGTTTGTCCTAAAATTGCCATAGCAACATGCGCCGAAAGCCTAAACAAAGCCTGGTGATTTACGCAATTACTGCTCTTTCAAAATAATGTTTTCGCAGTACAGGACGACATGGTCGTGAGAACACAACGGTATGCTGCCACTTATAAAATGCACATTGTATTCAACTATAAAAAACTTTTTAACGCTCGCTTGTTATCTCTTTCGCGCAAGCACACATCGCCACAAGTGCGCGAGAAACGAAAATACAGTGTTGAAATATTAACTTTTTCTAACACAAAAAAGGGTCTTTTAACGTGCAACCAAATGTACTTAAGATTATTTAAACCTGAAGTGTTTACTAATAGCCAATTGTAACGTTCGCACAGCGTGTAAAAGTTTTCTGCCATAAATAACTTGGTGAAAACGTAAGCGTTGCCTTTCACGTCACCCGTTTGCCAACTGAAACTTTCTATCGACACTTTTATATTAAATTTCATACTTAAAACAAAGAATGCGATGCAATGGCGCTATGTAACATACCTGCGAGGCTGCCGAGCAGGCTGCGGCCGCGACGCCTACCAACTCCCGTGTCCAACTTCATGATAAATAACAAACAAAACACAAAGTAACTTAAACACTACGCCAATCCGGACACATCTGATCTACTAAAACATGATGAAGTTAACAAACACAACTCAACTTTTACT
Source organism: Cydia pomonella (assembly GCF_033807575.1). Classification (NCBI taxonomy): domain Eukaryota; kingdom Metazoa; phylum Arthropoda; class Insecta; order Lepidoptera; family Tortricidae; genus Cydia; species Cydia pomonella. The sequence goes on from NC_084703.1 coordinate 49,019,728, forward strand.
TGGTAACACGAAAAAGTACGTGAACCACAATTATTTTCGTAAGTTTTGTCCGGCAGCACTACATCACCCTCCGACGTTCATTGTGGACTGTCGTATTGTCGAGTCGAGCGACGGAGCGAGTCGGATTATTCGGATCAGTGTTGCTAGGTGCGCGGAAGAGAATTAACGTATTTGAGTGTGAAAATTATAGTACCGTTGAAAAAATTATCGCACGCCTATCAAAAGGGCAGTACTCCAAAAATGTCTTGCAAAATAAGCTTAAATTTCCAATATATAATCGAAGGAAATATAATGTACGTCTAAATTGCGCAAAAATCAGTTCTATATTTGTGCATTTTTGTGACAGCGCCAAACGGTTTATAGGAAATTTGCTAATTTTAGCCTATTTCTGGGGGAAAGTGTCATATTTTGTTTCAAATACTAGATTTTTTGGGTGACATCGTCCAAGGGCTGAAATTATCGTACTTTTGGGTACGATAATGCTCTTTGGAACGTACATCGTACCGGAACCCAAATTATGGTACATGTACGATAATTATAATACGCCTGGCAACACTGATTCGGATACTCGGATAGGTAGGAGCGAAGCGAACGCGAACTCCAAAAGTTTGTTCGAGATCGAGACGCGTGACGTGGGTAGATGGTAGATTATGCACGCCTACTATAACCAGTTTTCTACCAATTTTGGTAGAATTAAGTAACACGACCGATATTTAAATTAATATTAATAGATTAATTAAGGGTGCTAACCTTTAAGTCATGTGTTAATATTCTCATAACTTGCTTATATTTTATATTACTGCTTGGAATGTACTTATAGTTAGAAAGCTTTAAAGCAGTAGTAATGTTCCTGCACAACATAAATAATGTATACGTAAGTAATAATTAGAAATTTACACTCTAGTTAACAGTATAACACCAAAGCACTTATGTGGTATTTGGTATTCTATACATATAATTAGAATAATTATATTCTAAATATTTACCCTTATGATAATAACTGACACAAAATGTGTGACAAGCCATCGTCAAGCACTGCTTGACATGAAAACATTTTATTTCTTACTTTTTACATTTCAGTGGCCAGGTCAGATTAGGTTTCAAAAAATAACAAATAAGGTTCTCATTTATCACATGCATAGTATGGAAGGTAGAGCAAGGAACAAAATCTCCATATACCAAAAAGTGTCAAACAAAAAACCATAAATAGGTGGCGCTACAACACCTAGAATACTTGAGAAAAAAATCTAATCATAGACAGCGCACTTCACTCCGTCAATAACGCCTAGGTTTTTAGTTACTCTAGCGCTACTCTGGAGAGATTTGGAACTATTATTTATAGCTGACAGCTGGACACTTTTGCAACAATTCTGCCTAAGGAGTTTCTGTTCCTTGCCTCTACCTTCCATAATGCATAGTATTAAAGAGTAAAGAGTTATTGATAATAAGAGTATTGATCACGTAATCAACTAATCAATTACTAAGTCGTCGCTTCGATATAATAGTGTAGTGTGACATGAAAAAGGCTTAGGATTTTGTATTAATTGATCTTACTATAGTATTTTTCAAACAGCTCGGGTAGGGTGACAGCTATCATTTTCACACACTATAACCATAAAACGCAAATCTCGCAAAATTGAGTTGAGATGACATCTGTCACCCTACCCACCGTATTGTATCTACTGAATAACACAATTTTATAGTTATACATTGATTTGTACGTAGTTTACATTTGTAAGAGTAGGACTAGGAACAAATCAAAACCCTGCTATACATACACCTATATGTTTATATCTATAGAAAGAATCGCAAAAACATGTCTGGCTCTCGAGTCTGCAGCTGCACGGCAAGTCGTATCACAAAAACACGTGGGAATTTCAGTAAAAGGCGCATCTGGCAATAAAATTACAGTGAAATTAAATGACAGCTTATTTAATAGGCAAAAACTTGACTTATTAAAATAAATAAAAAACAGTTTTTGACACGACTCGTTGGTCTGACCAAAGAGTAAAAGTATGTATAGTCAGACTCTAATTTTTAGTTTATTTTTATTAGAATTTCAGAAGTATAATTTCAGAATTATTTCTGTAAAACAGATTATCTTTATCTTTAAGCGTTTAAATCCGTGCGATGGCCATATCTCCCGCCATAAGTTTCCCTTGGCGCGCTATATCTTCTTCCCTTCAAGTTCCTGGCTTTACGCCCCATTAAAAAATAAGATTCCAATGAATTGAAACCTCCTCCTTATTTAAAGTCGGTTAAAAGTAAATGTTTACCAAATAGACCAATGCAAGTTATGCTTATCATTAATGTAGATTATTCTTACCAAATGGTAGTAAATTTGCTACTGGCAACACCATTTTTTTTTTAATAACGGAACTTTATAAAATGGGCTATTATATTGTGTGTTATACCGCCAAACGCAATGAAGATGTATGATTTAAAGTAAAATATCATTAACCAAAGCTTAAGAAACAAGTTATTTACTTTGCTTTTGAAATATATTGCTTAACTTAAGTGGAGCAATGTCTTAGTGAATTCATATTACTATTGTTTTTATATAATGTGTATATTAATTATTTAAAAGAAAATTTTATTTATTTATTTATTTCTATTGCTTGTGAAAATATTTTAATGTATCCTCATTATTCCGTTCTAAAACAACATCACTGCGCTTATTGTTGTTCATTTTGTCAATATAAACGGAACGTATCGAAAATGCGAAAACGAAACGCTATTGATATTTTTCTTAAAAAATGGCAGCCTTTATGTCGTAAGCTTTTCTTTTCTATTAATGAAAAGTTTTTATTAACAATCTACAGACAGTTTATGATGCAAATAGAAGCAATTCAGATGAGCAATCGATTTTACAAGGAAGACATATAGATATTACTAATCGGAGTAACAATGAGCAGTATATATGTAGTGAGTATAATTACGTGGTTATGTTCTTTTCGCGACCATAGCCTTCGCTGGGTTGAGTCGGCCGAGGCGCCGGCGTGGGCTTGCGCTGCGGCGCAATTCAACCGCGACGTTAACGTTTATCGTGTTTTCAGGAGGCGTAGACATTACGGCATTTATGCAAATGTTGATCGGTTCCGCCGAAGAAAAGGCGAGTGGTTCCGTACGAGCTTTAGAAGAAAAAGTGGAGATGAGTGACAGCGCCGGTGCCGGAGCGGGCAGCGAGCCACGCGGGGGCTCCGCGGGCATGGAGCGCGAGCTGGAGAATACGCGGCGGCTACTGTGGGGCGAACAGGTCAAGGAGGAGGTGTTCCGGCGCTGGGCGCAGGGCTTCACGTTCAGCGCCGACGAGCCCAGCGCGCTCACGCAGCAGGAAGGGGGGCCTTGCGCCGCCATCGCGCCCGTGCAAGGCTTCCTCCTTAAAATACTCCTGTCGGAGACGCCCGGCCACAGTCTACGTGACCTTACTTCGGAGAAGTGCAACTCCCTCCTCGTCCGGGCCGTGTGTACAATACTAAGCCAGTGTCTAGCGCCTAAGTATAATGTGGCGGTGTATCAACGAAAAAACGAAACAGAAGCTGAATCCAGCTCGGCCAGTGCCACGGAAGAGACAGAAACCCTGGAACAGTTTCATCGGCGGATTGAAATTCACTCCTTCCAAGGATTGTCAGAGGTTGAAGCGTTCTACACTAGAAACATTCGTGTTTTGAAGGACAAGTATGGAGTGCTACTACTGTTGTATAGTGTGATTCTCAGCAAGGGAGTAGGGGTTGTGGAAGCAGAGCTGTCAGAGTTGTCAGATCCACTCATACACTCCACATATGGATATGGGTCACAGGGACTGATAAACTTGATGCTGACAGGCCGGGCTGTGGCTCATGTGTGGGACCATGACCAGGTGGTTGGGGGCCTTCGGCTGCGTGGCATTGAGCGGCAAAATGATATTGGTTTTCTCACCATAATGGAGCACATGCAGTATTGCACTGTGGGGTCGTTCTACAAAAATCCAAAGCATCCTGTATGGGTACTAGCATCCGAGACGCACTTAACGGTGCTGTTCTCGTTCGAGCGGCGGTTAGCGGCGCCGGAGACGGCGGGAGAGTCGGCTGAGCGGATCTTCCGCTCCTTCGATCCAGAGGGTAACAATTTCATCCCATCGGCAGCATTGCAGGACGTGCTCTGCGCTGCCGAGCTTGTTTCGGAGCCGGAGTACGTGGAGCTCATGCGGCGCAAGCTTGACGCGGAGAACCTGGGGATTATCCTGCTGAGCGCATTCATGGAGGAGTTTTTCCCATCTTGTGAGCGAGGCTGTCCCGACACGTTCACACTGCACCATTACAATGGGCTAGCGCGGAGCAACCCGGGCGGCCGTGTAGCGTACCGCGCCGGGCGCGCGGCGCTGCTCGAGTGCCACATGCGCGCCGCCTCGGCCGACCCCATGCTCACCTGCCTGCAGACCAAGTGGCCCAGCATCGACCTGGTCTGGGACGAGGGCAGCTCACCCTCCCTTAACTGAGCAGCTACATTCTAAAGGACTGTGTCGTGAGTGAACTGTGCAGACCATAATTTATTTGTAAAATATAATTTTACAAGCTTCCCTTCGTTCCAGCAGTTTTAATTTTAGGCTGTCACAGCTAGGAATTGACACCAGACATAGACTTATTTACACTATGGTAACAGTTTAGACTAAATATTTTTTTAATAACGCTGAGGGGTTGTTGTCAATGTTGTGCTGCATATGATTTGTATCAGTTTGCTTATACCATAGTTTAGAGACATGCTCCTAATGATATACACTATAATGAAATATAAATAAATTTAATTTAGCCCCGCATAGAATTAGGTTGTATATAAATGTAATAGTGACATAGTAATAATGGGACATGTTGAAATTTTATTATGATGACATTGGTGATGTGCTTCGTGATGGGGCGAATGCGAGGGCGGGCAGCGGCTCACACTGTGGCCAACTATTTCCACTTCGGTGTCGCTTGTACTATTTGCATTCTGCTTGTACATTCAGGCGTTGGGTGTAGGTAGCGCTGCTGGCCGCCCGGAATGTTTTGCTGTGCGAATTTCTGCTGACTGCGACACGCGTTGCGAGGAACGAGTGTGGAACTGTATTGATCTTTGAGATGCTCACAAGAGACATTATTTTACTCTGTATTTTTAAATTAGGGTCAGCTTTGTATAAGCAAGTTATTGTAATTTTTTTGCAAGAATGATTGCCATTTGACCTTTATAGTCGATCAGAAACTTTTTACTATAGAATTATGTAAATTCAGAATGTTTGTTTTTAAAGGCTTCTCTTCCAATCTATTGTGAAATTCGTTACATAAACTTACTAAGTGGCAAAACGCCTTAGAGAAGTATTAGGTCATTACCTATGAAATTGGTGTTTTATATTATTATTATTATTATTTAATAAGCAGGCAGGCAGTTTGACAACTGATATGACCTGTATCCAATATTCATAAAGATATGAGATTTTGTATGGAGAACTTTAACGAAATTCGATTTTTCATACAATGAATTTTGCGGATTATTTTGTGATGGCATTTTCAAACCAAACACATTTTTGCCAGTAATCTGAGACATTTTTAAGGCACATTTTCTATCTCATTTTTTTTTTAATCTGTCCCGTCAGAAAAATATAAGTCATTTAAATACTCGAGCCGGCAGCACATGAAAAGAGCTGTTTTCAGGGCGGTATTCTGAATACATAAAACAATAAAAGTAGCAAATAATTGTATGTAAAATCGTTGTTATGTAGCGCACTAATGACATTAAAAAATACTTCATAGTAACTACTAAAATAAATAAACTATGACATGACTAATACTTATGAACAAAAACGCCAATCATAGGTAAATGACCCGATATTTCGTGGCGCGTGGGAGTAATCCTCCTTGCCCCCTAGACGATAAATTTCTGTAAATAGCTAAGCTTTCATTCCGCTTCAGCAGATCAGCCTTGAATAGGTAGCATGAATAATCCCTAATTTGCTGACTAGATTTTAATAATGAAAAATTTGATTATGACTTGTTCATATTTTTAATTATGTATGCCCAAAAACGAGGAAGGAAAACAAACGAGGCGCTGTAGCAACACCTAAAGCTGATCTCGTATGCACTCCCACCAGGCTGACGAGATCAGCTTTAGAACTGCGGGCGAGCGACAGGCCCGCAGCTTCCCGCGCGCCGCCCAGGTGTCATTCCACCGCCAACCTGGCTCGTAAAAACACCCCGACCGAGTGAAAACTGCCTAAAGCATAGTTCATATAGAATTGGTACGCACTAGAAGATTGTTATTTTTTTAAGTTAATGAAATGCGGTGGTGGCCGAGTGGATATGACGTCCGACTTTCAATCCGGAGGTCGTGGGTTCAAATCCTGGCTCGTACCAATGAGTTTTTCGGAACTTATGTACGAAATATCATTTGATATTTACCACTTGCTTTTCGGTGAAGGAAAACATCGTGAGGAAACCTGCATGCATCTGCGAAGAAATTCAAAGGTGTATGTGAAGTCCCCAATCCGCATTGGGCTAGCGTGGGGACTATAGCCCGAGCCCTCTCGCGCATGAGAGGAGGCCTGTGCCCAGCAGTGGGACGTATATAGGCTAAATTATTATATTATTATTATTATTATTTTTTAATGCTTTTTTTATTGGGTGACTGAACTTTGTAGTGTAGCTGGTTGCCATGGTTTTATGGTATTTAAATTTACCAAACATGCATGTTGTTAGGGTGACCAGATCTGATTTCCGGTTTTACGGGACAACTGCATCGAAAATACGGGATTCAAGGTTAAAATACGGGACAGGTAGTATATTTAAAATCAACATTCATATTTTATTACAAAAATTTGGCATAATGCATAATCAAATAACCTGTACAATAGCTAAATTTCTTAATGAAAGACTTTAAAAAACAATAATAAATATTATAAAACATAACAATTTTTATATTGTCTGGAAAGGAAAATCTGAAATAAATAATCTGATGAATAACCTATACATATACATTTTGATTTCTTTATGAATTACCCTTTAAATAATCATAATTCAACAATTTGTTAATTATTCGGATAAGAATATGTGGATTAATCTAACATTATTTACAAACTTATTCTGACTTTCCCACCGAACAATAAGAAATAAACAAACAATTAATAAACACCCTAATTTCTAAATGATTGGAAAATGTGGAATGACAACTAAATAACCGCTGTGTGCAAATAGGTATTTTTATCATTAAATTCCATTTAATTATAAATTTACGGGACAATTTACTGTCCCGTATTGGTTTCGACAAATTACGGGACAATGATAAATTTGTGCGTGAAATACGGGATAACCCGTAAAATACGGGACATCCCGTAAATACGGGATAACCCGTAAAATACTGAACATCGGTAAAATACGGGACATCCCGTAAATACGGCCAACCCGTAAAACACGGGACATCCCGTAAATACGGCCAACCTGTAAAACACGGGACATCCGGTCACCCTAATTGTTGTGGTATTTATGGCTATTAAGCCATTTTCATTATAGGTTATCTACTGTGTATTACAGTAAATAGCAATGCAAAATTTCAAACAAACGATTAATATTGTTACATTGTCCCCAGGGTAATGGCACAGAATAGCAACACAAAAGAGTTGATTCACTTGCATCGGATCGAATCGACCCGATGCCGCAGCGAACGTGTTAAGAGCATTGATATATGTTAAGTACGGGCCTTACGAGCACTATGAATGGTGCTAGATCTGCGGTGTCACTCATAAATTCCAGCCAATCTTGCAGTCGCTGGTTGCGAACTCATCAACCAATCGCTTGGCTGCGTTAGACTGCACGATTGGCTCGAATTCGTGTGCGTGACGCTGTACTGGCCCCATTCTTATTGCCCGTAAGGACCGTCCTTAGATATGTCAATGGTTAAGAGTATTTCTTTTTGGCTGGTTCCTTTTTTTGTAATTTTAATAAGTGCGGTCATTTGATTTCTGTACCATTTCTTATCTGGTCACGGTGATGAGGTCCCTTGCGGTCAGGGCTCGGAACCGGTTTATTTTTAAATCCCGAAATAGCCCAATATTTTTAATTATTTTATACTCTTTACGTAGGACTGGATCATGTATTTAGGTAACAACTTCGCATGATTAGATAGTCCCATTAAAAATTTTATAATAAACCAAAGAACGAAAAATAACGTAATAAAACTGGTATTTTTTGTATGAAGAAAAAACCGGTTCCGAGCCTTGCTTGCGGTATTCATATTGCCTGTAACTGTGAAAAAAAAAAAAAAAATAATTATTTGAAACAACACATAAATCTTAAAATTAACATTTGACTTTAGTAAAATTTGTTGTCCCAAAGAGATTTTCAGTGGACCTAAATCTTAAAATAGAAATAAAATACGTTGCAACATAAGAATAGTAAAAACAATGTACGAAATATTACATAAGGGTGAATCAACTTTTTCACTTAGTGGATGGACCTGTATGAAACTGATGTTCAAATCCTGGTAAAGGCATTTATTTGTGTGATGTCTGTTCCTAGTCATGGGTGTTTTATGTTATATACACCGTGGGCCAATTAAACCCGACATATTTTAACCACGCATTCCTGAGGTCATAAGGAGCAAAAAATGTTATATGAGTTTTGGCCAAATTCGCCAAAAAACAATTATTTTTTGCCGAAAAAAAAAATTCCTTTTGCGTTTTCTGCACACGACACGTTATTTATTTTTACACCTTGGTGAAAAAAAATCATTACAACGAATAAGTATAGTTTTTTTTTTATTTACAGACGATAATTGCGAGTTTACTTTAAAACTTTAATATCTGTCAGTAGGTATGTCTAAACCAAGTCACATAGTGGCAGCGTCACAGCTAAAAAGGCGTTTTTGACTAAGTTATAAAAGAAACAAATTTTCACAGAAATTGTCATTATCTCTAAAACAAGACCGATTACAGAAAACATTGTATGACATTTTAGTCTCTAAATGCGGTCAAGAATACACCTTTGAAATATGTCTGGTTTAATTGGCCCACGGTGTATATCGTTGTCTAAGTACATCAACTTAGTCAATTGGTGTAAAATGTCCTATAATATTTTTTTATTATTTACGTATTGCCATAGGTATGGTTTTATGTTATTTAAAAACTAACATACATTTTCATGGCAGTTAATAGCCCTTTTCCTAACAGTTTATCTACTATAGTACAGTCAGCGTCAAATACTTCGTAGCAGTCAAAGTGGCCAAATAGTTCGGTACCATATATTTAGTATGGTGTACCGAATTATTTGGCCACTTTGACTGCTACGAAGTATTTGACGCTGACTGTACATTGTGCATTGAGGGCGTAAGTGAAATAGACCCGCGTTTGCAATATGCTTATCCCCCACACTTAGGCCGGTTGTAGATGTCCGGTGTTTTCGCCGGAAACCGGACCGTGTTACGCGACTACGTCCGGTTTTGTACATGGCTACCGACAGCTACACCCAAGAAAACCAGACATCGTCGCCTAACCCGGACAATTGTCCGGCGAAAACACCGGACATCTACCTACAACCGGCCTTACACAATGTTTTTCATCACACTTGCGAAGAAAAAACAAAATTTTAAGCTAAATAATTCTTAAATACGTTGACATTACAAACATTATTCCGCCATATTGTCCTCTGAGTCGTTAGGCATCGAAGGCTCAGACCTGGCATTCAGCCACAATTAATCAATCAATCAATATTGCTTACTTTTACATAGCAAAATAGTTTAGGTACATATAGATCTATATATTTATACTGATGTGCACGCCACGATTGAAAATTGTGTAAAAATATTTTAAACGGGTATTAAATCAATGAAATTAAATCTTTTTAAACAAATTTATTTATTAATTTAAAATTATTAATTATTTTATTAATTTAAAAGTGAACCTACATGGTTCGTATGAATTCGTGACAGAGTAAAAATTAAAAAAGCCATAACTCCCTAGAGAGTTACAGCTTTTTTCACAATCCATTACTCCCGCGGGAACAGTATAGGCCTTAGTACACCTGCATGAAATAAGATCTTTTTCGAGGAAGTGTTTTGAAAAGTGTATTAGTAGAAAATCCGAGTATCTTCTAGCAATCTGCTAAAATCGACTGAATGACAAGACAGAATAATAGGAAATAAGTTGGTTCACCCTCAAATCATTTTCCTTACTGTACGGTCACGTCTGAAAACATCGATACGAAAAAAGTGTCAAAAATATGTATACACGACTTTATTGCCCATGTATTAAGGTAGTGTATACATATTTTTGGCACTTTTTTCGTACCGATATTTTCAGACGTGACTGTACCCAGAAAAACTCTTGTTGGCATCTTATCTTATTGTGTCTGAAAATTGTACTAAATTGTAAAAATTGGAGTAGTTTTAACTTTCCCCTCGCAACGCCAACGCCGGTATATGTTTATTTGTTATATCTACACGACGCGGTATAATTGTTTTATTATATATTCATATTATTGTCATACGTGTTAAAATAGGGCCATTTTAGTGTGACAAAGATTATACTTATTGAAAGATATTTTCAGTTAGTTATAAAAGTGTAACATGCTTTCTTTGATTATATTTGGCTGGTTTTATTTTTATTTACCCGTTTTTGAAGCATGCCCTGTTAGGGTATAACAGGGGCCCCTTTCTCGAACGGTATTAGAAAAAAATCAAAGAGAATTAGAAAAGGAGGTGTATTGTCAAAGAAAACTTTGTAGCGATGTAAATTTACTGCCATCTTTCGACACATCATTGAAACTTTTAGATCGCCATTTGACTTTGATCCTTATTCTTTCACTGATATGGCGCTATCTAATAGATCAAACGCCAAAGGTATAGCAGTTTCGTTTCGAGCTATGCCCGGTACCTTTTTGATATTTAACAAATGGAACACATCAGTGAAAAAATAAGGATTAAAGTCAAATGGCGTTCTAAAAGTTTAAATTATATGTCGGAAGATGGCAGTAAATTTAAGTAGCTACAAAATTTTATTTATTTATTTATTTATACAACATACCTCACTTTGACAATACACCTCTATTTCAAATCTCTTTGGTCTAATATTATTTGTGTGTTGCCATAGTAACCCATACGACTCGACTGTTTGTGGACTAATAGTATTATTCTAATACCGTTCTAGAAATAAACCCCTATTCAGTGCCCATTTCTCGAACGGTATTAGAATATATAGAATAATATTATTAGTCCACGAACTGTCACGTCGTATATTTCCATGGCAACACCCTAATAATATATGACTAATACCGTTCGAGAATGGGCCCCAGCTGTGTGCAAGCCACTTCACTCTGGCTGGGGTTCGTCAAGGGTGTATACTATCACTATCAGCCTTGCTATTTAACATACATCCTGAGGATAGCGCTTGAAGGTTGGGCGGATGGTATACCAATAGGCGGGAAACATATTCCCAATCTGCGTTACGCTGGTGACACCACACTCCTAGCAACAAGCGAACATCTATTAGAACAAATTTCAAGTAGAAACACTATAAATTATAAACTGAAATAAATGTCATATACTAAGAAAAAGTGACCAAGGCTTCCAGTGCCCCAGGCTGGAATCGAACCTGCGTCCCCTGCTATCGCGGCAGGCACCTGGGACATCTTATAGCAGCACACGGTTTGAAGATAAACTGACTGAAAACCAATATGATTGTCGTGAACCGTAACAACGTGAATGAACCAAAAGCTATTGGAAACTGAAGTTTTGTATATACTTGGGGTCATTGGTCTTGGACCGCGGAGGCTCCGAAGATGAAATCAAGCGACGCATCGCCATTACTAGGTCTGCGATCGAGAAGCTCTCTAAGATCTGGAGAGATTGCAACATCATAAAGGCAACGAAGTCTCTCGTAAGATCTCGGTTTCCCATGCTTTATGGTACTGAAACGTGGACACAGAGAGAGAGTGAACGGAAACGCATGCGTGCTGGAGAATGCTGCGGATAACGTGGACTCAGGGTCGCACTAATATATCAAGTCTCCAGGAGCTCAAGGTTACACGATCGGATATCGTACTCTCTCGCATTCTTAGCTAGTTGGGCCACGTTAGGCGCAGGGAAGATGACGCCATGGAGAGGCTGGTTGTTCAGGGCAGAGTGGACCCAGATAGCAGTCCTCAATGTGATGGAATGACCAAGTAAAAGCTCTGACCGGGTCACCTTTAAATCTGTGCGTGAAGGTACACAGAGAAGCATGGAGACAAACAAAGAAAAATGCCGTGCAATTACCGCAATGACCACGACTATTCTGAGAACAGTATACGACTGAGAAGTAGAAGTGTGCAATATAATTGCAGCAATGAGGAAATTAAAATTAAGAGAAATGGGAAAAACCGTTCTCCATACAAGCGTAGTCCATTATGTCTGGATATTGACATTATGGCAAATATTTCTATAAAATTAGATGTTTATTGACTATATAGCGGAAAAAACCAGTCAAGTGAGAGTTCGTGTTACTCGCGTACCAAGGGTTCCGTACAAACTGAATTATCTCGTGTAACTAAAAAGGCGAAAGACTTGATCAGGAAGTACAGTCAGCGTCAAATACTTTGTAGCAACCAAAGTGGCCAAATAGTTCGGTACACCATATATTTAGTATGGTGTACCGAACTATTTGGCCACTTTGACTGCTACGAAGTATTTGACGCTGACTGTACAACCTATACTAAGTATAATTGTGTACAGCGCCATCTATCGGCAAATTGTCTAACTACTTTGCGTGATGTAATTTACGTATTCGTTACAATTGTTCGTTACTTCATTGTAACGAACAATCCAAAAATGTTTGCAGATGTAAGCATAATAAACCAGCTTAATTTTAATACTGATCACCGTATGGTGCGTGGAAAGATAAAAAGTCACAAATTAAAACAATCTCGTAAACATATTAAAAACAACATAAAAGAAATACAGATGCCTTTGCCGCAAACAACGCTAAACTACTTAGAAAAAAATCTACAACGAAACATACAAAACAAAAAAGATATTCAAGAGAAATACAACATTCTAGAAAAAGGGCTTCAGAACATCGAAAATACTTTAAACGCAACCACAACCAAAAAAGATAAGCTAGGAGAGACCAGCAGAAAGCTACTAACGGAAAGACAAGCACTACAGAAACAAAAACCAAAGAATAGAAAACAAATTGCATGTATAAGCAAGAAAATTAACATAAGTATAAGAAAACACAGAGAAAGAACGCGAGCTGAAAGGTTTATACATCACATTGAATCTACAGGAGGAGTTAAAAAAGCATGGAAAGAATTACAGGAAAATACGGAGTGGATTCCAAAAATGAAGAATAATAAAAACAACAAAACTAAAACCAAGCGGACAGATATACTAAAAGAAGCTACCGATTTCTACAGACAATTATATAATGATACAAATTCTTATACGTCACCGAATTTTGAGAAACAAAATGAAGAAGAACCTGTCCCTCCTATAATAAAATCAGAAATATCAAAAGCCATGGATACATTGAAAAACAGAAAATCGCCAGGAGAAGACGGCATTTCGAATGAAGTTCTAAAGGGCACTTTCGAAACCATTTTAGAAACCTTAATAGATATATTTAATGACATCTTACAAAGAGAAATAATACCATCCCAATGGTCATCATCAACTATAATCTTACTTCACAAAAAAGGAAATAGGGACAACATTAATAATTACAGGCCTATAAGTCTTATGTCATCTTTGTACAAGGTGTTCTCAAAGATTCTGCTAGGTCGTCTCACGAAAGTACTAGATGAGAACCAGCCTAAGGAACAGGCAGGGTTTCGAAGTGGTTGTTCCACGATTGACCACATACACACAATAAAGCAATTGATCGAAAAGTGCAACGAATACCAAATGCCCTATTATTTGGCATTCGTAGATTACAATAAAGCATTCGATTCATTATATCATGCAAAAATCTGGGAGTCCTTGTTGAACCAAGGCATACATACAAAGTATATAAGGCTCATACGGAACCTCTACAAGGACATGACAGCGACAATAAAGACTGAACGGCAAGGTAATAGGTTTAAGATCAAGAAGGGCGTCAGGCAAGGAGACCCCTTATCGCCAAAGTTATTTTCCGCAGTCTTAGAGGAAGTATTTAGGAAAATGGATTGGAGCGAATATGGCATCAAAGTAAACGGTGCTTTATTAAACCACCTTAGATTCGCAGATGATCTTATAGTTATCTCTGACGACGCGAACCACCTACGCATTATGCTGGAACAACTAGTAGTAGAAAGCGAAAAAGTAGGACTACAAATAAATACGTCAAAAACAAAGCTATTGACCAATCGGTCCAAAATTCCCATACAAATTAGTAACTTCAAGATAGAGTATGTCACGGAATACACTTACCTGGGCCAAATAATATCTACTTCAGAGATAACGTCAAAAGAAATACAATGTCGCATTAACTCGTCATGGAACAGGTACTGGTCACTAAAAGAAATAACGAAGAACCCATCAATACCACTTAAGTTAAAAAGCCGCATTTTCAACTCTTGTATCCTGCCTTGCATGACATATGGCTGCCAGACATGGGCATTAACAAACGAACACATGCGAAAATTAGAAACATCACAACATAACATCGAAAGAAGTATGCTGAACATAAGGAGAATAGATCGTGTAAACTTAAAGACCATACGTAGAAGAACACGTGTTAAAGATGTTTCATATACTATCAAAAAAAACAAATGGAAGTGGGCAGGTCACATACTTAGATGCAAGGATGACAAATGGGCCAAAGAAGTGACTGATTGGTATCCTAGGGAAGGTGGCAGAAAAAATCATAGACCTCTACGAAGATGGGAGGACGACTTCAAAGCTCTTGCTGGTGCCACTTGGCGGAGAAAAGCCCATGATCGGGAACTTTGGAGAAACTTGGGGGAGGCCTATGCTGGAAAGCAAGACAATCTCGGCTCCGATGTCTGAAACTGAGCATCGATATATAGTAATAGTTTTAAAGTATAAGATAAGTGAAACTAGGAAATAAGATGTTTATTATATTTTGTAAACTAGAATAAGATTGTTAAATAAAGGCTTATTGAATTGAATTGAATTGAATTTACGTATGTTGGTTTTTCGAGTGTGAACCGATTTCAAATTTTTTTATTTTTGAAGCTCAGAGTCATCAACTCATCAGTGTTATTTATTATTTTTATCTGTTCCATATCCATATTATATATAATCCATAAAGGATTTCTTTCCTGCAATCGATTAATATTAGAAATATACTTGGTACCGGTATCGATTATAGGAATCCTTACGTCGTTACGTCATGACTATGGCTGCTGTCACTGTCAGGTCAGTGACATTGACATTTATTTGACGTTTGCCTGGCAAACTTTGCCACAAGGAAAAGTAAAGCGAAGTCAATCTTTGTTTACTCTTTTATTTTTAATTTGTAATACCGAGTAATAATTTGTTAAACGCAATGTCTCATCAAGAAGACAAGTTCCAGCGATATGCTACAGAGTACGATCCAGTCAAAATAGGTTCAATCGATGGTAAGTTTTGGTAATATCAGATACCATAAAATAATTAACGTTAGTAAGTTCGTTTTACGTAGTTCCAACAATATCTTCTTCTTCTCAGCATATATGCGTCCACTGCTTAACATATGCTTCTTTCATGGATTTCCATGTTTTTCTGTATGCGGCGGTTCTATGCCAGGTCGGCCCTGCCGTCTTTCTGATATCCAAGAATATATTAAACTGTTATTAGAATATATTCCTTTACGAATGATATTAGAGTCAAGAATTGATCGTTGGAATCATTTACAATAATTGTAGGTGATTTTATGACTGAGGGCCTTCCATGAACCACGTTTGCCTTGTTGCCTCCCAGTAAATTGATTAAAGAATGTTGTTTCATCAGGCAGGGACAATGTCACCCCATAAAGAGATCTACAGAATTACTTACACTGCTACATTGTTTTTAACCTCTTAAGACCCTGAGTACAAATTTTTGTACATATTCCTAAATTTATTTTGAACTTTTATTATGTATTTAAAGGTTCCAAATTAAAAAAGAAAACAATTGCTTCTGGGTCTCAGGAGGATTTAGATTGCACATCATCATGGCCTCGTCTGATAGTGGGGATGCCAGGGTGATGTTACAAATGCCTATGTTAATAGACTTGTAAAATGTCACATCACTCCTCACCGCCTCGTTGTGGACACGTTCCATCTAAACATGGTGGACATCTTCTACTTTTTACACTCTGCAGTTTGGTGACGCACTTAGGTGACATATATAATACTTAAAGATATTAAAAACTGAATTAAATGATACTAGTAAAACAGAAGCGAGTTCATAAATAAAATTAACTTAAAAATACTTGTGTAGAAGGACTTCCCTTGTACAGTGTCTCTTACCCTAACCACTTACATGCTTTTGGTAACTGTAGTACCTAACCAGCTAACACTAAACACTAGAAAAACACGCTTTTTTATGGTGTAGGTTGCATGTTTGTTATAACCTTGAAACCTGATCGTGTTCAAAGTCCATTATGTGACCTTTCTCACAAGTGCAAACATGAGTATGATACAATATCCCATCATGGAATGCCTATCTTCCGGCTTCATCATCAGACCTTGAAAACTAATCATGGTCAAAGTTCATTACAAGATTTTTCTAACAAATCCAAACACAGCTATGATACGATGTTCCATCATGAAGTTCCTGTTCATATCTCCCGGCTCCATCATCAGATCAGTTTGACAGTACCATATTATTGTATTGTCATCAGAACTACATACAGCTGCCAATTTCCATGACGCTACGATCCTTGGAAGATGGTTAAATTAGTTACCTTAGATTCCATTACATAGTTACATACAGATCGACCTAATAAGTGTGTTAAAAATAAAGTATGTTTCCCTAACACCACCTGCCCTTATTAGAATGTTTTAATACTTAGAGTTTTAACCTTTTTTGGGGTTGCCTAACGTAAGGTTTTTGCTACCAATATACAATAATAGTAGTAGAAACTAATACCTACAATGAATAAAAGAGATAAAAGTAGAAACATGAGAATATGATATTATGAAAACAACATTGTTTCCATACTTTTAGACCCGGGTATGTCCTTAAACTACATCCTAAAGAGAGGTATGGGCACTGTGAATGTCATCTCGCTTTGTGTGGTAGGGCACAGCACAGCGGATGTCATTCCAGATCTAGAGCAGAGCCCAAATGGGGAAGTACCTTACAGAAAACAGCAGTCAAATAATACTAGACCCTTCTCATGGTATTGTGTTCCTGTCGGTGAGTAAGGTTGCCAGTGCTCAACGAGGGTGCGGAATGCTAGGGTCGGCAACGCGCATGTAACTCCTCTAGAGTTGCAGGCGTCCATATGCTACGGAGACTGCTTACCATCAGGCGGGCCGTATGCTTGTTTTCCACCGACGTAGTGTAAAAAGAAAAAAAAAACTATCTGTAGGTATTATATTTCACGTCACTCACGTCCTCCAGCCATGAGGATACGACAAGGAAGAGATTATATTTCGTTTTTATGTGCTATAAGAAATGTTTCTTATTTATTATACATATGCGATGGCTGAGATACACGTCATACTCGTGAACGGGTGCTGTTTGTGGAGACCGGTCTGTTTAAGCTTACACGGGGTACAGGTTATGTTAAAGTATGTAACTTTACTTTTGAGTGACATTAACGTGAGACACTTCATTCGGTTCTTGTCTGTTTTAATTTTTTTGTCTTTTAATTATTTATATAAGAATTCAAGCCTTGGCGACCCTCTACATCTCTAAGGATAATTTAATATATATTTTTATATTTTATCTCTGACACTTAGAGACTTATACATCTCTAAAGAATTTTAGTATTTTATGGTTTTATTTTTTTTATCATAGTTTTTTTTTTGTGTAATTTGACATTTAGAGACAGTATACATCTCTAATAAAGTATTTATTATTTCATAGATTCGATATTTGTAATTTTTTTTTTTTAATTTATTGTTTGTAAAAATGGACATGTAAAAGTGCCCCTGTGGCCTATTTGCTGAATAAATGTTTGATATTTGATATGTTAAGTATATATACATATGTTAAGGTACGGATACAACACCGCACGACCGCGCCATCCTTCGCGCGCTACATTCAGAATACGCGCCCAACAAATCTGTGCGAGGGGACCCGCGGCACACCGTGTTCGTGGCACGGCTGCATCCCAGAACGACCCAGGTATACATTCTAATTCTCATCGGCTTCATAGGCACAAACACAAACATAGGTCTAAAATACACTTTAAAAATTTGTAACAAATTATGTACAAAAGCTAAAAATATGAAAATTGGTTCATATTTTTACACACAACCCAGATCGATCTTTATGGTGATTACTTCTTATTTTATTTAAACTTACAAAAAAATAAAATTAAAAAACATGATAGCCGCGCCGCGCTCCCGGGTACGCACTCATCTGACCTTCGAGGAACGCCGGGAAGGGAGACGGCATTCGTACTATTTCCCCTCTGCTGAAGCATAGGCAAGGGCGTAGCCAGCCAGTGAACTAGGGGGGGGCAAGTTGATGTCGCCGGAGGCCCAGGGGGGGGGGGCAGAGGGGCATACATTGTATGTAAAATTTGAGCCCCGGGGGGGGGGGGGGGGGGCACTGCTGCTGCCCCGGGCCTCCACAAAAGAGGGGCCCCACAATAGAGAATTCGGTAAATTTACCATTTTATTTGGAAAAAAATTGGGGCCAGGGGGCCTCCACACCTTTATTGCCTCCAGACCTCTAAATCCGGCATTGGGCTCCTCCCTTCCGACGTGTCGGAAGCCGGTGTTGCTCGAAGCATCTGACTCATCGTACGCTTACGCTCAGTAAGAGTGAGAGAACAAAAATTTACTTAAATTCGTATTTCTTATGGTAAAAACTATATAAATAACATACTTTCATAATTTAGTTCCTTAAACCAAAGCTGATCTAGCTAGTGTTGGTTAAGACTCAAGTCCTTTGAGTCCTCTGCTTTAAGACTCGACTCAGTTTTTCAGACTCTCATAATTAAGATGGAACTCTAGTTCTTTTCAACTTATTAGAGACTAGTCTTTTGTAGCGACTTGAGTCCTTTTCTTAGAACTTGTATTTTTTTTACAAATAACTTCGAAATGCGTTGTCTTTATGTGAAATAGGGACCGTGCGCGTTGGAGAGTCTGCCATCTTGTGGCCTGAATAGGAACCATAAACATACACATGTACACGTCACGTGTTTTCTTGTGCATAGTAGGTTGTGAAGTACTATACTACCAGGAGGACACCTGTTATTGCTTGTTTTTTGGACTTGTCCAAGGCTTTTGACCTGGTTTCCTACAAAATACTGTGGAAAAAACTTGAGGACACAGGTCTTCCACCAGAAACTGTAAATATCCTTAAGTATTGGTATGGGAACCAGGTCAACAGTGTTCGATGGGCAAACGCAATGTCTGACGAATATAGGTTGGAGTGTGGAGTGAGACAGGGGGGTTTGAGCTCACCGACACTGTTCAACCTATATATTAACGGGTTAATTGAGATGCTCAGCAATACGCATGTCGGATGTCATATAGATGGGGTATGTGTCAACAACTTGAGTTATGCAGACGATATGGTGTTGTTGAGCGCGTCAGTGTGTGGGATCAGGCGAATGCTGAAAATTTGTGAAGCGTATGCAACTGACCACGGCCTCAAATATAATGGGAGCAAGAGTCAGTATATGGTTTTTGAGACTGACCGCAAAAATACAATCGAGCTTCCATCTATATACCTTAATGACGCTCTTTTGGAAAGAGTTGATTCCTTTAAGTACTTGGGGCATATAGTTGCGGTCGATCTCAGAGACGATATGGACTTGGAGAGAGAGCGAAGGGCCCTGTCGGTCCGGGCGAATATGATCGCTCGAAGGTTTGCAGGATGCTCTATAGAGGTGAAAGCAACATTATTCAGAGCTTTCTGCACTTCCCTCTATACCTGCTGCCTGTGGGCGCAGTATACGCAACGGGCTTATGGGGCCCTCCGTGTACAATACAATAACGCATTCAGGGTGTTGATGGGACTGCCCCGTTTCTGTAGCGCGTCAGGTATGTTCGCTGCGGCGCGCGTAAATTGCTTTCACACGGTAATGCGCGGGCGCACCGCATCCCTGATGCGTCGGGTGCGGAGCAGTCCCAACATCATTCTGAAGATGATAGCCGAGAGGGTGGATTGTGTATATTTATCACACTGTGGAAGATTACACTCTCCCACTAGTACTGTCAAATGGTGAAGCCCTTTAATAAATTAAGATTTTTAAAATTTAGAAATTTAGATTTTTAGTTAGCTTTAGTTAGTTTAAGAAGATATGTGTCTCTTGTTACACGAAATAAAAGATTTTTATTTTATTTTATTTTATTTTATCTGCCATCTTGTGGGCTAAATCGGAACAAAAACATCACATTTACGTCTCGCTCCAAAAATCTGACGGCTCCTGTGCTGCCTCCTACAGTTCATGCACGCTCCCTATTCATGGATGTAAATAACATAAATCATACAATAACGCTTATTTACTTTACTGTTGTTTAGGTAAAACCTATAAAATTGTTTACTGAGTCTGTATCCGGAGACTCGAGTCCTTTTGAGTAGCGCTCAAAAAATACTCAATAAAGGACTCGACTCGGGACTTAAAAAACTCAGAATGAGTCTCGGAAACAGGGCCGGATTTAGGGGAGGGCAACCGGGGCTACAGCCCCGGGGCCTCCACAAAAGAGGGCCCCCCATAATAGACATAGGAAACTATTTTGGGGCCAGGGGGCCTCCACTCCTTTATTGCCCGAGGCCTCCAGACCTCTAAATCCGGCATTGCTCGGAAAAACAAGTCGAGTTCTTCAATTTAGACTCAAAAGACTCGAGTTGCTACCAACTTTAGATCTAGCCCGTAGCCACGAGATCGTGCCGAGGCTACTAGCCCCCAAAAAGAGGAGGGAAAGGATCTGTGCTATATTTCTGCCTGCTGTTAGCAACTAGATAAAATAATATATCATTTTTGTATAATTATAGGACGAGAATTCATTTTTGAAATAATTGTTTTATAAATTTTAAAATTCTATTATCGTTTTCCAGGATACTCTCCTATCGGAATTCTCCGACTGCGGTAAAATCCTACGCTGTCGTCTCGTCAAGGACATAGTGACCGGGAAATCCAAGCAGTACGCCCTCATAGAGTTCGAACGGAGCTCCGACGTCGACACCGCTCTCCAGAAACATAAAGAATACATCGATAACACAGAAGTTATCGTGGAAAGGGAGGTGGGAAGAGTTATGAAAGGTTGGAAGCCTAGGAGACTAGGGGGAGGGTTTGGAGGGAATAAGAACTCTGGACAGCTCAGGTTTGGATGTAGGGATAGGCCTTTTAAGAGGCCTATTAAGGTTGGAGAGGAGAGGAGAGATTGAAGAGGATTAAGGCCGAAGAACAAGTGGACCTCTCGCTCGTTTCTTCCCAGAACCTACAGAATATGGAATGAATAGGGAGTTCTTTAAGACGCGGGTATTCAAGAGTTCTCGAGGGTTGGTAACGCATAAGTGGCTCCTCCGATGTTGTTTGTGTTCATGAGCGGACGGCTCGCCTACTCGGTTGCTGGCTACGTACAAAAATAGGGCTTTCCAGAGAGTTACGACTTGGATGTTTGCTTTCGTCTTTCAGGCCTAACTACACTACTAAAATGATACCGTGAGCACAGAGCCCCATTGTCCCCGTTCGGTGAATAAAGCACGGATCTCAGTTGCGTTACCGTACGGCTTTTCTTACTAAGTACAAAAGAACTACTCAAAATAAAGAACTTGCTTTTAAGGTACCATCGGTACTGAACGCGACACCTTGTATAATATCTTTGCAATAACTGTATGGTTCGTAATAAACGATTCTAATTTCAAGGATTTTTTACTATCTACCGTAAAATCAGCAAGACTTTAGTCCAAGATAGGAGCTCCAACTATGGCTAGGCGTCTGCGGAGGCAGATTTTGTAAAGTGTGGAATGTCCTTTAGTTGCGCACACTGCGGCGCAAGGACGTTGCATACTTTACAAAATTTTCTCCGCTCTGCGCTGTGTGGAACTACGTCGCCTGCGTCTCAGCATATGAGCAGCAGAATAAAATAATTACTTAAAAGCAAAATTAAACGACCTAATTTAAGGTTGTTAAATTTACTTTTTTAATACTATTTTACAGAAAATAAAGCCGACCACTGACTAACAGGCCACCGGACGATATCGGCCTGTCAGTTAGACTTGGAACAAAAATTTGAAAGTTCCGAAAAAGTGACCGGCCGATAGAGGGAGCGTGCATGAACTGTAGGAGGCAGCACAGGAGCCGTCAGATTTTGGCGCGAAGCGTAAATGTGATATTTTTTGTTCCGATGTAGCCCACAAGATGGCAGAACCTACTATGCACAAGAAAACACGTGACGTGTACATGTGCATGTTTATGGTTCCGATTCAGGCCACAAGATGGCAGACCCTCCAACGCGCGCGGTCCCTATCGTCCGGCGGCCGTTAGTCAGTGGTCGGCTTAAGAGGTCTGTCGTTTGTACAAACAGCTAGAGTTCCAGTTTGTTATCAGGGAGGTCATACTTTGCAAGTATCACACTCGGGAGGCTCGGGAGACTCCCTCGGACTCTGTGCATCAGGGAGGCAACACGTTTCCGCAGTATTGTTTCAAAGCCATCCGCGTTAGCCTCTAGAAACACACGACCACTCACGTTCGATTACGAGCCCTCGAATCTCGAAAATTGGCCCCCTGTAATAAGTTAATTTGTTTTACAAGGGGGCAAAACTACTAATTATGAAAAACTGAAAAAATCAAAATGAACGTAATAAAAAATGTATCATTCAAAATTATTATTTAAAAGTCAATTCTACCAGCTAACATATGGAAACGACTCAAAATCTGCATTGATTACTTTGCCCCACATGTGGATAAAATGCAACTTTCGCATTAGTTTTTGAACAATCAAAAGGTCCTTTACCAGTTGGTGTGGTGAAAATAACTATGATGCCGCTGTCTATCTACGACTATTCACTCTATCGATTATTATTTTCTACTCATTTCCAAACCAAACGGGAGTAATAAGGTTTATACCTTGACTATCCAGTCGGCCGCGTATTTTATAAAATGTAAAATGCCAAACGGATGCCAGAAATGTTGGGAAGAATTCAAAGGATGGCTAAAGGCCTTTACGCCCGTAGAAACCTTTTTGACTATACTAGAAGCTTTACTGTTAGTGATACTCATAGTGTTTATAATATTTTTAATTCTTCATTTTCTTTCGTGTCGCGGGGAACTTGAGAGTCAGGCTTCAACCTCGACCGCGGCCACGGCCTTTCATATATCAACGGTGACTCCTAGGTATTCGACAAGGAGACTGACTGCGATTAGTAGGGACACTACTGGGAGGAAAACTCGGCCAACCTGCACTTATACTAAGGAGCAAAACAGTACACTAGCTACGCCGTCTACGAACGAAATTACCGCCAGTTCAAGGTGAGTATTTTTTTCACACTGGGTTATTATTAATACCACATTATCCATACCACAGCGGGGAAATATTTATTAAATTTTATTTATTTTATTTATTTATTAAAGATTTACCCATTGTTACTAACATATTTAATTTTAATTTTTATCTTAATTTATATTGTATTTTAATGTATTGGTATATGGAATTTATTTTCTGAATTAAAATTATTGAATTGAATTAAATAACGGAAAGGGTTTACTCGTAGCTAGGCGCCTTATAGATACAACTGGTGAACAGAATGCTGGCCAGTATTTCACTCAATGTGTAAAGCATTTCCATTCAACGGGGCAATTACGGCTAGCACTATGGACACACTTCTCATGATTTGGAGGACGTTTTCTATTTATAAGACCCTTATTTTAAGTATACAGTATGTAAATTAACTAAAACCATTTACTCAAACCCGTTAATAGACCCTATATTTAAATCAACATTAACACGAGGGAAATATGTACCCTTGCGAAACAAAGAACTATTTCTATATCGTCCAATGTTCTATTTAAGGAGCCTACTGATTAACAGTCCGGCGGACGGTATCGGCTTGTCAGTTAAAACAAACAGGCGACAGTTCCGAACAACGGACACGCCGATACCGTCCGTCGGACTGTTAATCAGTGGGCTTCTCTACTCAGTCCATACACAACCGACGTACCAACCTACGAGACGCCGACCCACCCCGACCAGATCGTCCCGATCCAGTCGGACGGCGAGCTCGCCGTCGAGGACGAGAGACGTCACGTGATGGCCTTAGTGAAGATCAAGCCGAGCGGTGTGACGTTCGGGTGCATCCTGACGGTGGTGGCGGAGCGGTGGGTGGTCACCGCTGCTAGCTGCTTGGATTCTATTGAAGAGGTAACTGACGAAGCCTGTTGCAAATTTTACCGCTGTATTGTATTGTGACGACGCCTGGAGCTGATTATGATTTGTGTTCACCTGACGAAGGATATGAAATTATGGTCCTTGAATAGATTATTCTTTGGATTAAATGGCGGCTATGTGAGTTATTTATAAATTATAAACCCCTTGAAATCCGAATCCTAATCTGAATCGACAAAAAACCTGTATATATTTTATTATGGAAAAAAATTTTTTTTTTTTTTAAAGAAACTGCATTCAATGATTTTTTTTTATTCACTTATTGAGCCCGGCTAAAAAAAACACTCTTTATTACAAGCTTTTATTTAACTTCACGTGTATGTAGGGTTGCCATCCATCCGGGTTTCCCTGGATTTGTCTTAGTTTAGAGGGTGTCCGGGGAGCGTCTGGGGAGAACTTAATTGGAGTCCGGGTTTAAAAATTTAAAGCCTGTTTTAAAAAACCTGTGGACATGTCCGGGTTCTGGACTCTAAAATCCGGGGTTTTCACGCGTCTTGTCCTGGTTTCCAAATTTTAGAGATGGCAACCCTACATGTATGTATCTTTTTTACTTGCTTTGTATGTATGTTCTGGAATCTTGCAAGTTAAATTTGACCCACTTCCCGGTTTCCGATTAAGCTGAAAATTTGCATACATATGTAAGTCGGGTGACAATGCAATATTATGGTGTCATCAAGCTGATCTGATGATGGAGACAGGAGGTAGCCATAGGAACTCTGTGATAAAACAACGCAACCTAATTGTGTTTGGGGTTTTTAGAATTGTCACGATGAGTATTAGTTGCCTGTGGAAAAAAGTACGTCGGCGATAAAAGCTTGTACCAAAAAAGATATTTTTGCCAAAAACATATTTTATTTATTCCACTAATCGATACAGTTAATATTTCTCCAAGAAACATTAAGGGCCAGTTGCACCAACTAAAATTAGCGGACTGATCAACATCAATCCGTAGTGAACTATGAAATTTCTCATACAAGAACATTTAGCGAACGATTTAACAGTGACATACCGTTTGGTGCAACCCACCCTTAGTCTTACACTCGTCTGTCGTACAAAATATTCACAAAATCGAACATTTAGTATTTTTTTTAAATTTTTAACCGTTTGATAACCCCGGCGAGACAAGCGAATTAAAAAACTTAGTCCCTGGGAAAAACCATACTTCCAAATTAATGTAAATAAAAGTTACGGCCGCTTATGCCGCCAAAAACGTGTAGGTAATTCGACGTGATTTCGACACTCAGGGGAATCGACATTTATAGGGTAGGTACTTCCCGTTGACCGTAAGTATCTAGAAATACGAAATTTGGCAAGTAGGTAATATCGACTTACACTATAAGTACAGGGGAAAATCTGGAAAATATAAACTAGTAAAAAAAATTATAGGTTAAATAGAAAATAAAATGAAATGAAAAATCTTTATTTTCAGGCAACTATGGGCCCATAGATAAATACCTTAAAACTAGCATACATATTATTAAATATATCTTAAAACTAAAACACACACTATGGCTGCGATGCATTTCGCAACCCCGCTGTGTTAGGGAGCCGGCCGCGGAACAGCCGAACTTGCCGCCCTTCGGTGGTCCCTCAAAACTCCTTTGTGAAGGTCGCTAGATGTTCAGTCGGAACGCTCACCACAAAAGTTCCTGTAATAGGGTTACGTTTCACAAAACCGCGAATATCGAAGTTGACCTTACATAATAATATATTTATTAATACAGGTCGACTCGCTGGATAACTTCGTCATAATGGACAACTACGATGCCTTAAACAAGGGTCTATCTCACGCCGTGTCCGACGTGCGCGTACATCCTCTCTACGAAGGCGGCAACAAGTCGTACGATCTGGCGCTGCTGCAGAGCGAGGACGGGCTGGGTAGACCACCGGTCAAGATGGCGTCGCTTTTGGATTACTTCAAGCTGCCTATGGGGGAGGCGGTGAATATATTGGGCTTTGGGAGGTTTAGGTGAGTACTTTACGACCGGTAGCGAAGAGCTGAGAAGAGCAAACACCAGCAGCACACTTCGTCCTCAAAGACTTCAATTGACACAGTCACATACTTGCTACAGTGATACGTGAGTTAAATCAAGAACCAAATTTATTCTACCGTAGTTCCACCGCAAGCACACGATTTAGGGTCGTAGGGGTACGTTTAGGGCGGTACCTACTGATTTGCGAAGTCAGTTCCTTCACGCAAGTACTCCCCTGAAGCTGCCCGAGCCACTGCGTGTCATGCGTGTGGGGAGACGGACGAGCTGAGGGACGTCGGCTAGGGCCGCTCTAGAACTGCTGGAACTGGTCTGCCTAGCCGTAACTAGGCTCCCCAAAGCACGGAATTTAAGTACCGTAAAACCACCCAACTATAGTCCAAAGCTCCCAACTATGGTCCACAAATAAACTCAATTTTTCTCGTTCAGGTGTGTATTCTACTATATTTTTGTAGTTCTAAGGCAAGGATGTTTATAAATGGAAGGTAAAACTAGGAGTAAACCAAAAGGAACATTGGTATAGATACTAAATTTCCTTTCGAACTTGTGGACCATAGTTGCAGTATTGGACTATAGTTGTGTAGTTTTACGGTACTTAATTAATACTGAACAACTAAGAGAAATTAATATTCGTTTTTAAAACCCGCCGGCTACGTATAAAGTCGCTCGCGCGGAGGCTATGCGAACGTGCGCCGGCGTCGAGAGCTAAGATCTGTCCCCACATTCGTGCCACAGCCGAAAGGCGGAAGCGGCCTCTCATACCTCCCTTCCAGCGAGGTATCGACTGACATCCAGTCAGGTGAGTACCACTACCATGGCGGCAGCGCGTGAGGTTAGACTTTAGAACGCACTGTGATTAATTTCTTGCGGTTTCAGAACCGCAAAAACAGTAACGCATACGGCATGCTTCATAAGCGCACGCACTTGCAGGACTGAAAATGCAAGGAATCAATCGCAGTGCGTTCTATTCTAAGCCTTGCAGCCGACGCGATTGCAGCGGGTCGCTGCAGTGTGACGTTACTTAACATTGTGGCGTTTCTAAAGATTTCAAGTTTGATTTGAAGTCACTACCGCGGAACACAATTAAGTACATACATACCTTATAAATTCAGTTTTACTTGTGAATTTCTATGCGAGCAGCAATTTAAGTAGCTACAAAATTTTTAAGTATGTAGTTATACCTCAATAGATGGGCAATAAGGTTGTATACACATATTTTTAAGACTTTGTTCGTATCGATACTTTTGGACGTGATTGTACGCCTTACACTAGGAGTAAGATATTAGATATAACGGTAGAGTTCACAAGTTCAGCTCATGATCACGTGGAGAAATATTTAGATATAACACACCCCTAAAGAAGCTTTCTATCATATTCTGTCCATGGGGTCGAAGCTTAAAGAAATCAGTTCCACTTTACGTGTAGGGAATGTGCCTATTTAAAACCCATTTTGTTTCCAATAATTAATTTTACCACAAGCGTACCCATGGCGTATTAATTCCACATAAGTGGGCAAAATGCAACGGACCCAAGAGGGGTCCCAATCTGACCGAGAGGCCGTGAGCACAGGCGTCCATTCGGGCTATTTGATGAATTTACCACGGTCCTTAGTTGATATAGTCACGCTACTGGCTAAGGAATAGCTAGAACAAAAATTACGCGCATGTTTTGAACCTTAATTTTCTTTCAGAACAATAGACCAGAGCGTACCACAGCAAGTCCACTTCGCCGTCGTCCACATCCTCCCCTCCACGCACTGCCTCCCCCCGGACTCCCTGGAGCGCCACCTGATCCCCCTGGAGCCCGTAGCCCACGGGCGCTGTGGGCTGGCGCCGCTGTGTATCGGCGTGCTGCACGCGCGCGGCTCGCCGTGCAACTACTGCGCGGGCGCGCCGCTGCTGCGCGCGGGCACGCTGCTCGGCATCATGGCCGACAACGAGCAGTGCGGTGCGGCGTGCGAGCCGGCGCTCTACGCCAACGTGGCCGCGCAGCAACAATGGATCCACACTAGTGCTAGTTAGCTGTTTATGTATCTAAGTTAGATACGATATCAATAAAACACATTTCAATTACTGTCTGTCAATATCTATAGAGCTCTAGTCGTATCTGCAGTCTGTATATATCGCGCGGTGTAAGATACTTTAAGTGTCTGATCCTTTAAGTATATCACGTTTCTGTGAACTGCTGCGTCCATCCTGCTGCTGCGTACATGTTAAATAGGCCTGCGACGCCCTCGTCAGAAAGTGTCGGGCGAAGCTGTGTCGTTCGGAGCCACTTCGGGGCCTTTGAGGAGAGATGTGATAAACAAATACAGAATAAACACTTTTTTAAACTATTAAGGTATTGTTCCTAAACCTCAACACGACGGATTCTCTATTTAAATATCCTTGTTATGTAATACCCAGTACCATAATCATGATAGTTAATTTTTAATTAAATCTTAGATGTTACAATATTATTTATTTGATTAACATATAACGGAAATCAACTCGAACAATTTGCAACGCGTCAAGGACAACATTTAAACAATACGTTACAAGTAGACCCACAGATTCAACAGCAGTAAGTTTCGAAATGAATGAAATGGTCAAAAAATGTCCAAACGCTTTTGTTGTTGCAAGAGATACGTCCGGATCCGGCGAACATTGCCTGCACAATCTATCACGATTAAATTGAACGCATCATCACAATTAACTTAGGTTATTGTCTAACTACATAGATAGCACCTTTCCAACTTAGCTACAATCGTAACACCTGGTCTGTTTGCTGTAAAGGAAGCGAAGGTATCCATTCTTCCAGAAATGCTTGCGTTTTATTCATATAAGACGGATTCATATCAAGCAACCAGTTGGCGGTGTAGGTTAAGCCTCCAGTGAAAAGCAGCAACCATAATATTGCAATTCTGCTATTCATTTTAGTTCCTTAACGAATAGCCCTTGTATATAATTCCGATAATTATAAATCAAACATAAATAAATTGCAAATTGGATAATTCCAAGGCAGGCCTTTCCGAGCTCGATTTTAGGGTCGAAGTGAGAGGGTTTGTCCCTCTGTGGTATCGGGGGCAAGATGGATTCCCCTATTCCTCAAGTCTCGTGTATTTATTTTGGGTATCTAGTTTTATTAACATCACAGTGTAGGAAATCCACAGTACTCGTGGAAGCCAGTGATCGGGCTAGACTGATCAAGTGAGTAGAATTGGCAGGAAACATTGGTGTGTCTTCAGTTAAAACTTGAATTTTACTAATTTGTGTCGAGATTACAATTTTGAAATAACCGTGACGTTTGCCCTTCAAAAGTGATGTCTTATGTATTACACGTCAATCAGATGTATAGAGTATGGAGGGTAGAGGTAAGGAGAACAATCTACGTGTATGAAAAGTGTCCGTCAAAAATTCTTATTTAGGTGGCGCCAGGGTACATCGCGAACACATTTTTGACTTTGATAATAAAATTCAAAAAAAAAAAAAACAAAATTCAAAAATTTATTCTGCAAGTAGGCCTCAAGGGCTCTTTTACATTCAATTGACTGACACTCCGTCAATAACGTCTAAGCTCATGTCATGTCCTTGTGCTACCCTAGCGCCACCGGCGAGATTTGGAACTATTATTTACAGCTGCCAGCTGGACACTTTAGCAACAGTTCTCCCTAGGATAGAGTACCTATTATATATGGAAGGTAGAGGCAAGGAACAGAATCTCCATGGGCAGAACTGTTGCAAAAGTGTCTACCTGTCAGCTATTAATAATAGTTTCAAATCTCTCCAGAGCAGCGCTAGTGTAGCTAAGAACCTAGGCGTTTTTGACGGAGTGAAGTGCGCTGTCTATGATTAGATTTTTTTTCTCAAGTATTCTAGGTATTGTAGCGCCACCTATTTATGATTTTTTGTCGGACACTTTTTGGTATATGGAGATT
The DNA here is from genome assembly GCF_033807575.1 of Cydia pomonella. Lineage (NCBI taxonomy): Eukaryota > Metazoa > Arthropoda > Insecta > Lepidoptera > Tortricidae > Cydia > Cydia pomonella. Next base: position 49,050,090 of record NC_084703.1, read on the forward strand.
CTGTTCCTTGCCTCTACCTTCCATAATGTCACTAGCAAGTGTTTTGACTTGGTGAATGAATGTTTTCTAAGTATATAAATAAAAATAATAAAAATAGAATTTTCGTATTTTTTATTATTATATATTATTCAAGAACTCCGTGAACAGATGAAGGCGCCCTTACCTATTGGGTTACCTTCCTACAATTTAGGAGGGATTTAAATCTCGGGGCAGAAGTGTAGGGTTAGAGCCGGTGTAGCTTTATTCGACGTTCATAAGCGCATTATAATAAATTACACGAGACTTGAAGAGTAGGGGAATCCATCTTGCCCCCGATACCACAGAGGGACAAACCCTCTCACTTCGACCCTAAAATCGAACTCGGAAAGGCCTGCTTTGGAATTATCCAATTTGCAATTTATTTATGTTTGATTTATAATATGCCTACTTGGAAAATAAACTAGCTTTATCTTTCTATCTGTCATATGAACCCAAACTAAAATCCTTGGTACAATGCCTCAAGGGCCTATTTTAGATATAAGCTAGTTATAGTAATCATCTGTATATATCCATTATGTATATTGTTATTGTCAATAAATAGAATTATTAAGCTAAGCAAATTAAAAAAAAAAAAATCAACTTTAGAGGTTAACCTTTTGAAGGAGAAGGAATAAATATTAGAATACCATTTGATTTAAATCTGTTTAATATATATTTGATCTGTATTTAAGTATGCGACATTTGAACAGACTCCTTCCGAACTAAACGTAAGTACAGTGCAGGAGAAAAATAAATATAAAAGTATAATTATTACATCCTGTTATTATTAATTATTTACTTATTTAACTGTCATTAATTATTAATAATTGGCAGTGCTAAGAACAACTTCCGAAGCGATCTAGGGACGATTTTCCGAGCTCTTGTGGTACAGACACCACCACCATCACATATATGCGGGCAAGATGCTCACAAATATCTGAACACGCCTTTATTATCAAAGCGTTACAATGCGAGTTCGACACAGCACCTCGGTAGCCCCGATATATCTGCTGGCGACTACAGTCGGCTTCAAAAATCGCTGGCTAAGATCCATTGACAATCATGAACAGTCCCTAACAGACATGTGGGTGCGGGCAAGGTGCTCGAGAACGACATGCTCTCTGACAACCCCACATTGCGTTATGGCATTTTTATTATTTAAGGATCTAGTACACAATTGGTACTTAGTTACTATTAACTTGAAAAAAAAAACTATAGCTGTTTAGTGTGGAGTATAATGTATTGGTAGGTAGATAGGTAGGTAGGTATTGAACTATACTATACTTACTAATTTGAGAATAAAATTGTAAGTACTAATTTTTCCAGTTTCGCTATCTCTAGTTTGGTGGAATTTGGGGTTGCTGGAGAGATACTCTACAGCAACCCCAATTTCATTTTCCTTTTACTCTCAAACTGAAGTGCTACATTTTTTTTCTATTAAGTAGAAATTAAGTAATACTCATTGACCTCATTGTTGACTAAAAATCCCCATATAGTAAAAAAATGCCAAAATGTAATGTGGGGTTGCCAGAGATCATGACGTCGAAAACATGTATGTATGTTCAAATATTTGTGAGCAATTTATTCCTACTGTCGCATCAAGCTGTAATTATACTGATTGGTATTGTAGAAAACACTGTGTTTAAAACACTAACCTATAACGGTCCAGAGATACTCGCCGAGAGACGAACAGACGGACGGACACCGAAGGCAGTACAGCTTAGTGTTCAGCGACTGTTTAAGGCCGACCGATGGACTTTAATTGCTTACCGTAAAATATGTCTACTTTGCTCCAAACTTCGAACTTTAATTTAACTTTCAAATTATTATATTAGTAGGTATGTTGATATAGTGCTTACCCACTTTATGAATGAATTTCTTTCATAATGCGTTCACACAATTTTGCAGCTTGCTGTACAGTCAGCATCAAAAGTAGCGGATCAAACAAGGTGTCAAAAGTATCTGCCATTCAGTAAAAGCTTAACATAAAGTGATGGTTCTATATGCAGAACAATTAAGACCGTAAAAGATATACTTAGGAACGTTAATTTTAGTGATTTATCTGTATTTAGAAATGTTATCCGGAATATCAGATACTTTTGGCGCGTTGTTTCATCCGCTACTATTGATGCTGACTGTACATTGTACAGTTAGACGTGATTCAGATATATGCCGATTTTATGTAGACATGATAGTAGTTATCATTTCGTAACATTAAAAAAAAACTGTTGAAGAACAATTACCCAGTGGCAAGCAAAGTACACATTTTACGGTACTCATTTGGGGTTAATTCGGTTGTTCAATACTTATAGTAACAAATCAATGTACCTAACCTAACCCGAATAGGTCAACGATTCAAGTTCTTAACTATTATTTATATTAAACAAAATTCCCGAAATGCTGTCCATACATATACTCTGTATCTATAGGTATTTAAATAAAAGTAAACAAAATCTACCCTCATCTGATGAAAACATTACATGATCAAATAATGTAGGTTAAAGTCAGGTCGTTCAGTGACTGATCCGGGCGGTTTTGTATTTAGATGGTTAATCAATAAATGTTATAACTACCCTGCACTGTTGAGGGAAGCAGAAAAAATCAGATGCTGCCCCACGCTCCCACTTCACCCAGAGTTTACCAACCCACCTGCAGCGAGACTCAAGTCCCGACGGCCAGTCTATGCAGCGGCTGCAAAACTTTCTAAGGAGACCTTTGACACCGATCAGCTATGGAAACAAGATTGGATGAACCAAGCTGAAACTTCGGCCGTGAATATTGACCCAACGACCAAGTATAAGGGAATAGACCTCCCTAGGAAGCAATGGTGCCGACTGAATCGCCTAAGAACTGGACACGGACGATGTAACTTTTTCCGCCACAAATGGGGATGGACCGACTCCGCGCTGTGTGATTGTGGCATCGAAGACCAAACCATGGAGCACATCATTCGGAGATGTCCTCTCCGCGCCTACCAGATGATCTCATCAACCTGACGCCCGAAACTGTGCAGTGGCTGCATAACCTGGATGTTGCCTTATAATCTTTGCCTATTTGACAATATCGCCATACGATTAAATTAAATAATAAATAAATCACTACCCGAAAATTTACAAATTGTTTGTTTACTCTTATTTAAATACCTAAAGATACAGAGTTATAGTAGCCTACACTTTTTGTTACCACATGTTCTGAAACATTTCTTTCGTTGGCTGTCATTTTGGTATTTAATACAGACTGCTTCGTTTAACCCTTTAATTCGCAATGTAGGATAACCTACGTATATAAATATGAACATAAAATACTTTTAACCCTCTTTTTGCATTTTTCCCCAACCATAATCATTAGGACAATCGAGCATCAAGGAGGCTAGAACCCCCAATACCTCGGTATTTTTTTGCACCTTAAAGGGTTAAACAATAATTCGCGCATTATTTTAACAAAATGGAGCTTTTTGCGTAAAGAATGTAAAATTAAGAAAGAATCCTTTTATTTCTCCTGACGTTTTGAACACCCTTAATAAAAAAGTAGTCTTATTTTGGTAATATATAGCGGTATGGTGCGTCAGACCGTTCATTTCAAGATTTTTGGAACTACAAGAGTTGGCAAAGCTTGGATTCAAATCTAATCTATGGCTATTCATGTTTACAAGCTTTTTACATTACCCTTTAGTCTAATAAAGTCAAACGCAATAAAAACAGGTGTTTTAGACAAGCTTCAGCCTGTTTTTATTGCTTTCAAGTGTAGTTTCTATATTGATGTTATTTGGACTTTTTGGCACATTCTATATTCTTTGGTTTGGATGGTTATCAAGCGTATGCTGTATATATAATTGATTGAAATACTATTCTACGTTAATATATTTGAACAATTACTAATGAACGGATACCCAGTAAACCCCATGTTATACCTAAATCCAACTAATCACCTAACTATGGTCTAAAGGGGATTCCACTAGCATCGCTTATGAGTCGCTTACGCGTCGCTTACGCGTCGCTAACGCGTCGCTTACACTTCGCGTTTAATTTGACTAAGAACTTTAAGGAGCAGGGATTTGGTTTGCTTTTTTATTTTTAGTAGCTGAAAATCTTTTCCGTTCCGAGTTCCGTTCGTAAGCGACACTCGGGTGGAATGCTCTTTAAATTGATTATTTTTTATTGTCTAATCCCTAATATTTCAAAAAGTCCAAAGCAGCACCATAAACTGTATTTTTTTTTTGTCTTTTGCTCCATTTTCGTCCAGGACGTCAAATCTAATGTTCTTACAGCGAGACAAAATCCCGTCAATCTATGAATTAGGACTTTGGGTTCAACTACAAAGTTCTCTTTTTAGTAATTTCCTTTGCGTTTGAGTGTTTGAGGATTAATTGTATGGATTAATTGTATCTTTATTGTCTAATGAATATAGGCACCAGCTTTATAAATGCCACATTATAGTGGCCTGCTTGAGTACCTAGCTTTAGCGCACTGGAATTTCACCTTTACCGTTATTTTCTTCCACAGATCTAATAAAAAATTGTTTCTCTAAATCATTCAGTTTAGAGTTGGTCATAAAGTCTTTCAAGCCACACCAAATACCCAAAAACATAATTACTATAATTTAGAATCGATAGAAACATTCGGCTTTGCCGCACAATAGAGGAAATCGCGGCATGCCGTGTACACACTGGACTTTGCCTCGTTGTAAACTAATTCACTTTAATTATCCGAACTATAACTACATATTGGATCCTTTAATTATGGCTTTTTATTGGTCTGTAAAGAAGCTTGAAAAGTGCTTAAGAGTAGCTACAATACAAAAAAGCTTAGTTAAAGGTCCCTTTACTAAAACACAGCTATCTTTATGTACAAGACTTCCATAGATAGAGTAATGGCTTTGGCCATGTTTTAAAATTAAGTAGCTGCCTTTTAGTAACGAATGATGACAGTGCCATGGTCCGTGCGGAAAGGACTCCGCGAGGTCTGCTTATGAAAATGTTGATTTAGAACCTGAACCTATTCAGATACAAACTAGAAGTTTATCATGACAGGCCTAAAGCGTTCAACGTTTTCACCCAGACTCAAAAATACTACACCAATCACGTTAAACGAGCTGCCAACACGAACTAACACTTCCCGCGTCTTTCTCACACGTATAAAACTGTCCTTGTCACTCCTACGGCACGCTCGTGGTAGAGTGTTGAGTCGGCAATATTGAGGATCCACTAAAGGGATCCGACTACGATTAAATCATATTGTCGGTTCACTACTAAGTACGACAGCGAATGATCCGAAGACGGTAAGCTATAGGGTCCTAGTCTCTACACTATTAGGCCAGTACCGTGAGATCACTTTCACTTTGCACTTCAAAGTCAGTTTATACAGGGGGCTCCATGTCCCGCTGTAGCGACGTTAGTCAGGTGTGGAAAACCCACCCTGGTATCGGCGGTCACGCGTCAGGAACCCCATGGATATGATGCTGATAGTTGTGGTTTAGCTTGTTAGCAAACTCGTGCATGATATCCCTGAAAATCACAGAGTCCAAGTTCTCTCCAAGGATGTACAGTAGATACCAGTCTCCCATCTTGGATCTGCGGACGATAGTGTCGACGTTGTCCCGCCTGACGAGCCTGAAGCGCATGCGCATCATGTAGACCCTCATGCGCGGAGAGAAGATGATGACAAGGCGGTAGAGGAGTGTGATGAAGGTGAGGATGCCGAGGATCACGAACCAGAACCAGAGGAAGACGTAGATCTTCTCGTTGACGACGTTGAGGGGCAGGATGCAGAGAGCGTCGTGCCTCTCCACCTCGCCCGAGGAGCCGAACTTGTTGAACAGCGTGCACTTTACCATCCTGGAAATAAAGGTCGGTTTTGAATGTTGGGATTATTGTACTTTTTTTTTTTTTTTTTTTTATAGGCGATAGGCGCTTTTTAGATTCCATTCGATAAGAGAGATGTATTAACTTAGGGAACACGTAGATATACAGGGCTCACAACGTTCTGGTCGGACTACGTACGAAATGTATACCTCATAAGATTTACCTCACCTCGGGAACACATACCTAGATCATGGGGTCTACGCGGTCCTCCTGTTCGGACTCCATGTACTCGATGACGTTGGGGCCGAACGTCATGAACTATACTGTCATATACTCCATAAGATTGACCTTACCTTGAGAAAACACAGATCATGGGGTCCACGCGGTCATCCTGGTTGGACTCCATATACTCGATGACGTTGAGGCCGAACGCCATGAACTATACTGTCGTTATACTCCATAAGACCGATCTTACCTTGGGAACACATAGATCATGGGGTCCACGCGGTCCTCCTGGTCGGACTCCATGTACTCGATGACGTTGAGGCCGAACGCCATGAACTCGCCATCGAAGAAGCGGTTCATCAGGAACATTTGCCCTGAAACAAGATGATTAAATATTATCATTTTTATATCATAATTCATAAGCAAAGGTCATAAAAAAGATTTTGTTACTTAAGAGGGACGAATAGCTTTGCGGTAAATACCGGTACTTCTTCAATGAAATTCAATTTCGGGAGAAAACGTTTTCCACTAACTAAATCTAAATTAGTATTAAATTTGTAAATAGTAGGTAGTGATATCGGTTAATTATTCTCAAGTACAAAGCCTGAACCTAACAAACGTCCCTTTTTGACCCAGTGGTTGACTGGTAGAGAATGCCTTAAGACATTAAGTCCACCATTTGTACTCAATATTTAATGTGCAATAAAGTATAAATTAAATAAATAAATCTTAATAAATCACTTTGATTATGATGTCGACCGCTTCAGCATATATTCTAGGTATAATTATGTTTGTTTTTTTTTTGGCTTGAAAATTTTGTATAAAAAGAAAACTTATATCTATACCTAGTTTTTCATTGTCAATAACACACAAAAAAAATCATGGATTATAGAAAATATATAGAAGTGAAAAAACGTTTTCTCTTTCGTGTACGTACGGTCACGTGGTATATATCCCTCTTAATGTAAAATTAATAAAAAAAATTACGGACATATATAATTGACCAGCGAAAACAATATTAATAACAAACAACATTCGGTTGCGCTGAAAATGCATCAATATTCTGCATTTCCCAAAATCCGCGACTGGGCGAAAAGCCCACATTCGACTTGTCAACAGAGCAGTGCTGACACTAACGCGGTCGCTGATTGGTATTCGTGTCGGCTCCCGTTTCCAATAACAACACAACAGATACGCTGAGGAGGCGCTTCGGTAGGCCACGAAACGAGCGGATTTAATATTATAAAAACTTATTATAACAAAACTTTTTTTGGGTGTTCTTATTCTTTCGATTTAGGCTACGTGTGTGCGTTAAAGTCTTCTTCAAAATATGAATGTACCTAGAGTTCTTACGCTGCTAATATTTATTATACAAATAAAAATATTGATGAAAAAGCAGTGGTCAGTGGTTTTAAGTTAATTTTCTATCGAAGTTAAAACCAGAGAAATCGTTTTAAAGGATGACTCGCACTAGACGTGGCGTCCTACACGTCATTTTCTATGACGGCTGATCGGTGATCACGTGGAAAACTAAACGCCGGAAGCTCCGGCCTGGCCCCGGCCCAGTCTAGCGTGAGTCAACATTAAAATGTTTAGAAAGAGAATTGTTAGAGCGTTTTCACATTGTCTGATCCGATATTGGTTGTCGGATTATACATTCGGGTCGAAGGTAATCGGGCTGGGGAGTGCGCCGCCTTCAGCGGCCAAGCACACTACAACAAACATTATGCCTATTATATTATGGTTAGACAGCTGACGGAAGGGGCGGGAAAGCAGAAACTGTCGGAAGTGCCAATCCGATATCGGATGTCGGATGGACCCTATGAAGTGGCATGAAATCCGCTTTTTTTGCGTTAACGTTGTTTTTAGGAATAATGATTTCTTAAATTAATACAGAAAACATGAATGTTATACGAAAGCCAACTCCATCAAGCGGTGAGGTTTACGTGAGATCGAGACCGATGGAGACAAATCACTGGAGCTGTAAAACCAAGTGGACACGGTGCTCAGTAATGAGGGATCGACAAAGAAGTATGTTATAAATTTTAGTACTATCTGATACCGTTTCGAGGCATGTGAAAACGCTATAAGGGTCAATTGATTACCAGTTCGCCGGACGATATCGGCTTGTCAGTTGTTCGGAACTCTCAACTTTTTGTTTTAACTGACAGGCCGATATCGTCCGGCGGACTGTTAGTTAGTGGGCTCTTCAGCTTTTGCGTATAACTGACAGGCCGATATCGTCCGGCGAACTGTTAGTGGGCCCCTTCAGCTTTTGCGTACAACTGACAGGCCGATATCGTCCGGCGAACTGTTAGTCAGTGGGCCCCTTCAGCTTTTGCGAATAACTGACAGGCCGATATCATCCGGCGAACTGTTAGTGGGCCCCTTCAGCTTTTGCGAATAACTGACAGGCCGATATCGTCCGGCGAACTGTTAGTGGGCCCTTTCAGCTTTTGCGAATAACTGACAGGTCGATATCGTCCGGCGAACTGTTAGTGGGCCCCTTCGGCTTTTGCGAATAACTGACAGGCCGATATCGTCCGGCGAACTGTGGGCCCCTAGTGTACATTATTTAAGACGAAAGTGGAGGACCCTCCCGAAATCGCCTTTTCATACAAACTTAGTCCTCATTTTCCTCTCTGGATATTAACATTATTGAAAATATTTTGAAACAATTTGTTTTATATGAATCACACCTATGCCCCTACATTTGATTTTCTTGGAAATTTCAATTATTATAAGAGTTAGGAGAATTTATAAATTTGTATAAAATAATAATTAATTAAGAATTTAAGAAAAAAATTTTCCTAATTTTTAGAATAATCAAAAAATTGATAAAAGTCAAACGTAAGGGCAGCTATTTTTTAAATATACTACGTCGGTGGCAAACAGGCATACGGCCCGCCTGATGGTAAGCAGTCTCCGTAGCCTATCTACGCCTGCAACTCCAGAGGGGTTACATGCGCGTTGCCGACCCTAAACCCCCACCCCCCTCGTTGAGCTCTGGTTAATATACATCAAATTATGTAAAAATATATTCCATAATATCAATATCCAGAGGGGAAAATGGGGACTACGTTTGTACGGAGAAACGGCCGCCCTCTTTCCTCCTAATCAAAACATAAATCCAACTACCATACGTTTGCGTTTTCGTAACTCAATGGAAGATTTTTTAGGACATGTGTTGTAATGGGGCTTATATTGTACAGAATAAAGAACTTTTTAACACCAAATTTAATCAAAATCTGATGAAAAAAAAGCAATAGCACAAATATCTGTACATATATTCATAATATATGTACATACTTATATACAGAGGTGTCGGCTACGCGTGTCGTGAGTTCAATGTTTTCTTCCCATGTCAAAAAATGCCCAACGTGCCTAAAGAAATTTTCACTTCAAACAAGTAACCGTCAAAAATATTTTTGACACACACTTTTATTGCCGACTGAACTTCCTTTGGCTACTTTCTGACTGCATCATCAGATCAGCTCCATGTTAGCATAATATTGCATTGTCATCAAAAATAAGGAAGTATACCAAATTTCAGCTCAAACAGACACCAGGAAGTAGTTCAAGTTTAAGTTACAAGATTTGAAGCACACATATATATATATATATGTAGATTTATACAAAGATACGCGTCGCAGCTAAATAAAAGTGTGTAAAAAGTGTGTAAAAAAGTGTGTAAAAAGTGTATAAAAACGGCTAGTATGCGAGTTATCTCTTCACGATTAGGTATACTTAGAGTCATATTAAATCTAGAGAATCAACATTTTGTCCGCGAAGTTTACTGGCCTCGCGTTGGGAGCCCCTGCCAGATGTCGCAGGCCGCACGCGAGCCACCCCGGATTGTAAATCATATGTATTGAATTAAAATTATAACGACGAGGAAGTGACCTGCCGATACAGGAGTTGCAGGCGTACATAGGCTACGGAGACTGCTTACCATCAGGCGGGCTGTATGCTTGTTTGCCACCGACGTAGTATAAAAAAAATGGTCACCTGCCTCCATCATATTGCATTGTCATCCGATTTACATTTGTATGCAAAATTTCAACTCACTCGGGAATCGGGAAGTGGGTCGAATTTAGCTTCCAAAATTTGACTCACAATAACAAAATAACAAGCCAACAAATAACAAGCATACTAAATTCAGCCTTGACGATCCATTTCACGTGGAAATGTCCATTTTATAAATTATTATTTTTTAATAAGCTGAAATGTCTCCAGAGGCCGTGAGTTCAAGTCTCAACCAAGGCAGTAATTTTTCCACATTTAAATTTATGTCCATTTTATATTTATTGCTATCTGTATTATGATGTTATTTTTAGTCAAAATTAGAATTTATTTTTGACGATCACAATATAGATTCATATAAATGGATATGAATGTAATTTGTAATGCAATAATATGTTGTGTAATAAATCTGAATCGAACGGTCTGATGCAAACTTTAATATACGTCAAAAATTAGCTCTAGATACGATATGGATCGGTTAACTTATGTCAGTGTCAAAAGTGACGTTTTTGTTAAATAAAAGCTTGTAAAACTACATAGAGTTTCGGCGAAATTGGGTAGTGAGAAAAAATTTCAAACAATATATTTGGTATCTACCGCACCATGCCGCAGGGGGATTTTTTTTTAGTATTTTATTTTAAGTTTAGTATTATTTATTTTTAGATTTAGGATTCAGTTTTATAGTTTAGTTATACAACCTGTCTGTCTCGCCTAGTGAGTAGTGAACCTGCCTATGAAGCCTATGGTCCCGGATTAAAATCCTGGTAAGGGTATTCATTCGTGTTATGTGCATGGATATTTGTTCCTGAGTCATGGATGTTTTCTAAATATGTACTTAAGTACTTATATATTATGTATATCGTTGTCTAAGTACCCACAACACAAGCCTTATTGAGCTTACCGTGAGGCGAGTAGTAAATGTGTGTAATAATGTCTTATAATATTTTTTTTTATAAATAACACCATATTTCACCAAGATACCGAAGAAACTCAAAAACATGCTCTATGAAGAAAGACTGCACTTCCTGAAGCTCACAATCTTGAAAGAGCGCAGAGAACGTGGAGACCTGATTGAGACATACAAAATACTAACCCAACACCATGACCTCAAAGATTTTCATAAGACGCTAGAGCGCAATAACAACGACCGTCCGAGAGGTCATCAGTATAAGCTGGTGTCTCGCAGGTCCTACAACGATCCTCATAGACACTTTAGAGTGGTCAAAGCTTGGAACAAACTCAGTATCGGCCCAAAGTGTCAATGAGTTTAAGAATAAATTAGACGCGCACAATGCAAATTCTACTCAACACTGAAAACTTTATTGATGACTCTGATACATGCATTATCAGTTTTTTCAACTGCCTGCCTGCTTTACAAATAATAATAATAATATGTGCTCGTCGATATCACCATCCCCCATGATGAGAATCTCGTGAAAGCCGAGAAGGACAAGTCCAGAAAGTACCTAGACTTGGCTCACGAGATAACCGCCATGTGGGATGTTGATTCGACGATCATTGTCCCAATAGTCGTTTCAGCGAACGGTCTCATAGCGAAGAGTCTCGACCAACACCTTGAGAGACTCTCGCTAGGTGGTTGGATCAAGGGTCAGATGCAGAAGGCGGTGATCTTGGACACGGCGCGGATAGTCAGGCGGTTCCTCTCTCTGCAGCCCTGACCACCGGCAGCCCTGCCCCGCTGCTGGCGGCACACTAGGTTAAATTTTTTACAATGTGTTTATATGTGTTTTGTATAGTATTTTTTTATGTATTTATATATTTTACTTTTATATCCATATTGTAAAAAACATAATCTTAAGAAGAAAGAGAAATAAAGGAATAATAATATTTTTGTAAATGAAAAAATGTCTACGAATTAGACTGATATAGTTTTATACAAATATAGGTAACTAGGTAAGTATATCTATTTAAGACGAAATAAGTGCAAAGGTATCTTGCATGAAAATAAAATGGAACTCAGAATTGTCTCCTTGATTTCACGAAAATAACAAAAAATACGACTGATACTTTTCATGGTATCGCTTGAAGATACCTGCTAGTTTGGGACTCTATACACGCTTAATTTTCTTCGATCGAAAAAAAAAATAATTAGGCCTAATTTGGAATTCGCATTAAGTACCGTTCAGCCGAATATATTAGCCCAAAATACCTGTTACAAAAACAGCGGGGTTCTGTTTAAGGGCCTTTTTATTAATACTACGTCGGTGGCAAACAAGCATACGGCCAGCCTGATGGTAAGCAGTCTCCGTAGCCTATGTACGTTTGGAACTCCAGAGGAGTTACAAGCGCGTTGCCGACCCTAACACTCCGCACCCTCGTTAAGCTCTGGCAACCTTCCTCACCGGCAGGAACACAGCACTATGATATGCATCGGTATTGTGTTCTATTAAGAAAAAGTATTTTTTTTATGCGAAATACTGTTGGCCTTTGTATGGACGATAAAAGTATTTCGCTTCAAACCTACAATGTTACCTACCTATAACATTGACAAGAGCGAGTCCCTCGCACAGGTAGTACCGGTAGGCCCACCAGTTGTGATACCGCAGGTTCTCCCACAGGTAGTCCAGGATGAGCTTCTTCTTGGTCTTCTTCTCGATCTCGGTGCACACACCCACGTCCAGGTCCATCATGAGGGCGCGGATCTTGCCACCCTCCCAGGACTTCCACAGCCAGCGGGGGGCGTAGAACAGCATGGCCTGGGGACAAAGGTTCCATTTCAATTGAAGTCGAAACGAATTTATAAAAACTATAATGATGATTTTTGAGGAGTTACGTTTAGTTCGGAGGGAGTCTGTTCAAATGTCGTATACTTAAATGTATTTACCGATAAAGTATATACACCGTGTTTTTTTGATTTCCGTTAATTTCAAGGGTGCATTCCTGAGCTTAAATTAAGTAACTTTCTCAGACACAGGTATTCTAATTAACTCCATTTCGGATATAATCAATAATTTATTTTTATCTTATAAGACCCTCATGAGCGTATACACTTGCCTTAGGGCCTGTTTACATATTGATTAGTGTTTAGTACGAGTGTGTACATTTGCTACTAAACGTAAATACTATCTCGGACGATTGATGTTCGAAATGACATTGATATGTCGTAGTGTTGAATTGTTTGGTTGAATTAAATGTAATGCTCGTATTACGACAACGCTAATTAATAAAAAAACGCTACATTTAATTACTTTTTATAAAAAAAATATATAAAAAAAAATATTCTTTTTTGAAAATTAACTATGCCATTTAGTTTCCTTAAACGTACTTGCCCATACCCCGGAGTTAATGGAATTCAATAGAAACACGGTGTATTAAACAGATTTAAATCAAATGGTATTATATTTTTTCCCTTTTTCTTCAAAGACCAACCTCTAAAGCCAAAATTTAGGCTCATTTGGCGACCGGACTTGCCTAGTGGGTAGTGACCCTGCCTATGTAGGTCCCGGGTTCAAATCCTGGTAAGGGCATTTATTCTTGCGATAAGCACGGATAAATGTTCCTGAGTCATTGATGTTTTCTATGCAAGTAACATTTAAATATTTATATATTAATCATATCACAATCATAATCGTTTATGGTATAATCGTTTTTGTCTAAGTACCCAGAACACATTGAGCTTAATGTGGGACTTAGTAAATTTGTGTAATAATATTTATTGATTATTTATTATAATAATGAAGATGTGACCTTCCGGAATTTGCTCATTTGGCAAACTTTCTAGAGTCCGTCTACCGACCGAAAAAGGGCAAAAAATAAATAAATGAAGGCGTGTGAAAAATTCTGTTTTACATTCAGGAGGAAAGTTGTTATTTAATTCTTTAATTAAGAGAATTTGAAATAGATGTGGATTGTCAAAGAAAGCTTTGTAGCCACAGTATTTGTTAAATATCAAAAAGTGGCGCCATCTAATAGACCAAAGGTATGGCGGCACGTTTAGGCGATGCCCAGTAAGATGGCGCCAGTTTTTGATATTTAACAAATTTAACACATCACTGAAAGAATAAGGATCAGAGTCAAAGTCAAAATTTGATTTCTAATGTTTTACAGTTAGTATTTTTCTCGCGTTGATGAGGTACGTACGGGTACGTCCGGGTACGTCCTTAAACTACGTCCATAAGAGAGGTATGGGCATTGTGAATGTCATCTCGCTTTGTGTGGTAGGGCACAGCCAGTGGATATCATTCCAGATCTAGAGCAGAGCCCAACTGGGGAAGTACCTCCACCTTACAGAAAACAGCAGCCAAATAACACTAGACCCTACTCATAGTGTTGTGTTCCTGCCGGTGAGTAAGGTTGCCAGAGCTCAACGAGGGGCGGGGGGGGGTTAGGGTCGGCAACGCGCATGTAACTCCTCTCGAGTTGCAGGCGTACATAGGCTACGGAGACTGCTTACCATCAGGCGGGCCGTATGCTTGTTTGCCACCGACGTAGTATAAAAAAAAAGGTGAAAAATCTTGTGTTTCACTCGGGGGCAAAGTTTATTTAACCCGACAGGCCGATCCCAATAAGATCTATCTACGATATTTCTAACGTCAAAGTGGCATGGGTTGCCCGAATCGAGCTGCTTCTGTCAATTATACGACATACAAACGATATCTAAATGAGAACTTACCTAAACCAGAACTTATTGTTAACGTATTTCATTCTACGAATCGGGCTGATATTTGAGTTCTTAGTTAGTTAGTTAGTTAGTGCTTCTGGGCATTTTCCGCAAATCGACAACCATTGTGCCTATTTTGCGTGAAACGAGGTAGCGCTACTCTAACCACCCCAGCTCCTCCACGAAGCCTAGCAAAGTTTTCAGGTTGCTAAATGCCTCTCCTAGTGTGCACGGAGTCCCTAGGTATTTGTTCCTGTATACTTCTACCTGTTTGCAGTCTAGGAGAATATGTTTTGTTGTTTCTTCTTCTTCCATGCACGCTCTGCACATGGGGCTGTCTGTTTTACCCATATTGTGTAGGTGTTTGTTAAGTGTGTTATGTCCCGTAATTAATCCTACTATTTTACGTAGTTGATGTCTAGGTGTTTTCAGTAGTCTTTTGGTGAGTTTGTGGTTCAGTTCCGGTAGAAAATCCTTGGTCTGCCTGCATGTGTCCATTTCCTTCCATTGAGTTCTTAGAGCAGATGATAGTGCAGTATAGTATAGTATAGAATTTCCCAGTTAGGACCTCTGCTACGAGCTTTCATAACACGTTAACTTGACCCGCGTTTATAAACAAACACCGCTCCTGACCGCGTTCTACACGAAAACTCCGCACTAGCAACTTTCGTACGGGATTTAACGATGGATTGCATTCATGAATTCAAGGTAAAAATCATAAGTCAATATATTCTTTATTCAAATAAGCCTAGCAACAAGCACTTTTAAATCGTCAAATTTTACAAATATCATCTTAATCTAAATATATACATTGAATTATCAATTTCATCATTATTAACATAACAATAAATAATTCATTACATTGAGTTATCATCTTATCAATTTTATCATTATTAACATAATAATAAATAATTAATTATTTTCAGTCACACTTAATCCCACGGTGTTTTATCATTCATGTAGTCTTGTGTGCTATAATAGGCTTTAGAGATAAGCTTACGTTTTACATATTCTTTAAATTTATAATATTAGGAAGTTTATTGTAAAATCTTACACAATTACCCATGAATAAAGACTTTACAATAAACTTCCAAAAATCATCCTTGAATTGTCTGTTAATAAATTAAAAATTATGTAAAACGTAAGCTTATTATAGCACACAAGACTACATGAATGATGAAACACCGTGGGATTAAGTGTGACTGAAAATAATTATTTATTTATTATTATGTTAATAATGATAAAATTGATAAGATGATAACTCAATGTATACATATATTAGGTAATCCGAATTTTATTACATTTACATTTTATTCTATAAAGTTTCTAAGCTAGTATATATATAAAAAAAAATCGACAACAAAATAAAAACGGCCTTAATACCATTAGTGGTTTAATTTGGGTTAAACAGTATTTTTTGGCATCCGTCCAATGATTGGCAAGTTCATTCGTCTTGAACTGGTTTTGAGATGTCTTGCTCTATTTGTGTATTGAAGATTTTTTCGACTTAGGTACATTTCAATGCAATTGTATAAGTACGATATGAGTAATGACTTAATGAGTAAGTCTTCAAAGTAACAAACAAAAAACTGATAGTGCAGGGGCAGCGAATTTGCTAGTATGAGCGAGATACATAGAAAGTAATTTACGCATAGAGTTCTGTACCCCTAGTGTAAATATTTTCGACAGCGAAACGTGACGTATGCGTTTGCGTTAAGTGTCATTTTGTATGAGATTTTTGACTTTCCAAAACGTCCCGCTTGGCGCGCTGTTCAACAACCCATACAAAATGAGACTTAACGCAAAGGCGTACGTCACGTTTCGCTATCGACTAAATTTACACTAGGGGTACTCATTCAATAAGTAAATCAGTTTTTTTACCAAATCGTTTATTATTTTCGTAGTCGACATCTAGCGTCAAATAGCGGAATTATTGCCGCTACTGGACATCAGATGTTACGAGTGTCACGACTGACGAATAGTGTAATTTGACGAATAGTGTAATTTGACGAATAGTGTAATTTGACGAATAGTGTAGTTTGACGAATAGTGTAATTTGACGAATAGTGTAATTTGCTCAACAATTTACAACTAATATTAGAAGCAGAACGAGTTCCGAGCGGCCCGATTCGAAGAATGAAATACGATAACGATAAGTTCTGGTTTAGATAAGTTCTCATTTAGATATCGTTTGTATGTCGTATAATTGACCGAAGCAGCTCGATTCGGGCAATTAATGTCACGTTGACGTTAGAAATATCGTAGATTGATCTTATTGGGATCACAGTGGAATCGAAATAAACGTCAATTTTGACATGCCGTTTAGTTATCGATCTTTTAAAGATCTTTCCAAGATCTTAAACGTGTCTTAATCATTCTTAGAATCGAGCCGAAAGGATCTTGATAGATAGACGTACGTAGAACAAAGTGATACTTTTTTTTCCTTTTTAGGTACAAAACCCTAAAAATACATTTTGCTTGAAAACAACACGATAACAACCTAGTATGCTGCGGATATAAGCCGAATGCAGTAGTTCAACTAGTTCCCCTTCATCAATATCTTGTAACGCTGCATTTGAATTTACATCCAGGTTAACGTGCTGCGAACTTCGTCACAGCACAGAAATAACGCGAGAAAGGTAACAACTTTAATGAACTAACACTAACTGTTTTATTTTTATTTTTATGGGATCGTACACTGTCCTACGCTGAGCGCTTGGAATGCCCCATGACAAAACGCTGGGTGGATAAAGATAGATTATTTTCCAAGTAGGCATATTACAATGCGCTTATGAACGTCAAATAAAGCTACGCCGGCTATA